>NC_086235.1:27841333-28451166 GCF_036321145.2 Pelmatolapia mariae | reverse complement strand
CCTACAGTAGTCAGTGACTGTTAAATCAGCTTTAGTGCTGATATCTTACACTCAATCTCATGTATGAATTTAACAAATAACTATTACTTCTTTTTGTAGTTGTTGCTGTTGTTTTAGCTAATTTACTTGAAGATGAGTGAAGTTAGTGAAATGACTCAGGAAAACAGTTTTTGTATGCAGTCTGTTGACATGGACTTGACTTGTGTTCCCACTGGCAACACGTCCCTGCAACAGGTAATGTTTATTTTTGTTTGTTTGTGTTTTTAATGCATAACCATTACTGCCAATTCTTCGCTTACTTGGGGTGTCTGTCCCAGTAACTGAATGGAGGGACTGGAAGAAACACTTTAAACTCAGCTCCTCTGCTTTGATTTGTCTTTTTCTGTTGTTAGACTGATGCGCCCGGTGCAGCTGAACAGCAGACAATGAGCGTTTATCTCAGAGTGAGGCCTTTCTCTAAAGAGGAGCTCTCTAACAATGAGGATCAGGTACACTAGAACATACTGGGGTGACCAATAAGGAAAAACCAGTGTGTATCCTCTCTGCTTTCTTCTGCAAGTGTTGTAGCTCATCTGCACATTTCCATCAATATAAGGGAGTGGAACATTTTGTATTAAAACACAAGAGGTCTCCTCCCCCCCCCCCCCCCCCCCCCCCCCCCCCGGATTAGATGATCTTGTAGCCTAATACTATTTAAGAGCAGTTGACTTGCATTCAAAATAAAACTAATGGAAAGAGCACCTGATTTAAGACACAGTTGCCCAACATAGTGCCCATGCCAGTTCTGACTTTCACCTGTTATGAGATGGTTTGATTTACAAAGACTGTTAAACACTTTGTTTTCCCATCTCTCAGGCTTGTGTTGTGATTGAAAACAGCCAGACGGTGACACTGAATGCGCCAAAAGGTTCTGCCACCATGAAGAGCAGTGAGAAAGGAATTGGCATGTCACTCCACAAATTTTCTTTTTCACAGGTCAGTAACATTTGAAATGACCCATTTTCTCCCCCCCCCCTTTTTATGTCAGTAATTGTCGACTTTTTATCTTCTGTTGCCTTTTAGATTTTTGGGCCTGACACAACACAGGCTGAGCTGTTTGAGAACACAGTCAAAAGCCAAATGAGTGATTTCTTGGATGGGAAGAATGCACTGATATTCAGCTATGGTGTAACCAATGCTGGGAAAACCTTCACAATCCAAGGTACGGACAGAAGCACAATATCCTTGTGAAGTTCAAGTCGTGCAAAGTTCTTCTGGTAATGTTTTGAAGTGCTGCAGGAACTCCAAAAGAGCCAGGAATACTGCCTCGAGTGCTGGAAAGCACTTTTCAGTACATTGAAGAACATCAGTATCAGGGAATGGACCTGAAGCCCTACCTCAGGAATGGTGTGCAGTCTCTGGATTTTGACCTAGTAAAGCAGGAAAGAAGCACTAAAGCTGCCATTTTTGCTTCAATTAAAGAAGTAAGGACTCAGTTCTGTCAAATGTATTCCAGAAAAGAGAAGATGGGTATAAAGCACTTGAGTGTAGTGCTGTTTACATTCGTATGTCTCTCCTCTGGTCTAGGAGTGTGATTCTCTCAGAGTCAGTAGTTGTCTAGAGTCTTGTTTGGCCAGCTGTCTTTCATCCTCTTCTGCATCTTCAACTCAAACGGGTACTACTCATTAGAATAGTGATTATTGTTGTGGATTCTTATTATGTCTATATTTACGGTCTTCTGTGCTCCTACTTTAGTGCTGACCAGTAACCAGACAGAAGCAAATGACAGCCAGTTTGCCTTATGGGTGGCTTTCTTTGAAATCTACAATGAGTATGTGTACGATCTTCTCCAGCCATCTTTGTACTCCAAATCCAAGAAACGTGCCTGTCTCCGTGTATGCGATGATGGTGCTGGAAATGCTTATGTTAAAGGTGTGGAAATGACCTTGCCTTATGTTCTTAAATTAGCAGGTGAATGTTAGCATTAATGATTAAAGGAAAAACATTTGTTTTGATTTCAGACCTCATTTGGATCAACATTCATAACCTGGGTGAAGCCTCCAAGCTGCTACAGTTTGGGAATAAAAACAGAAGTGCTGCAGCCACAAAGATGAACCACTCATCTAGCCGAAGGTAAAACCAGTTAAGTTTATCATGAATGTGGTGTTAAACAACCTGTTCAAAACTCACACAGGCTTTCCTTACAGCCACAGCATATTTACCATGAAGTTACTGAGGATCAATGGAGGGACGGCTGAAAGGGTCTCTGAGTAAGTGTATACAAGTGTAAGTTAACTAAGGTTAAGTTTAACCTGCTCAGAAAACTTGTGTATTGTAAAAGGGTTTTGTAACATTGCAAAAGTCATTGCAGCTCCCGAACATTATCACATGGGGGGAAAAAAAATTAACATTTTTAAGTATATGGGCACCATGGATAATTCCCATTATGCAGCAAGGGTCACTTTATTTATTTACTTTTATTATAATTTTTTTGTGTAGTACGTTCCATGACTGAGATAAGAGGGTTTTTTTTTTGTTTTGTTTTTTTTTTGGGGGGGGGGTGTTAAAAAGGCAATAAGCAATGTAATATAAAGATGGAAAACGATCAACTCAAAATTAAACAAATGTGTAATGCTAAATAAGAATTTGTTAGTATGCTTTATTTGCCTTAAACTCAATCTATAAGGGCAATCAATAAAAATAAATGTAAAGTGTACTTAATATTTTTTGCAACTAATTTCTCAAGTTGAAAATCATGCTAAAAATCCCTACTAACAATCATGGTTCCATCTCAGTTCATCAATATTTAAGACGGTGGTTGTCTTCTTAAAAGTACTAAAATGCATTAACGCTGCAGTGCAGTAATGCTAATGAAGATAATATTTAAATCAAAAATGTAATCTAGTACAGTGAAAAACAAAAGTTTTACAGTTGGACAGAGTATCTAATAATTGTATCTGATATTTTGATGCATGCTCAATCATCCAGGTAAGTAAATCCCAAAGAGTTGACCTTAAACAATAACTGAACCTAGCCAAATTAGTGGGCTTAGGCCAATTCAAATGTGTTGTTTATAAGGTTGGGGAAACCTGCAGTCAGCTGAGACTGAAGAAGTCACTTGGATGAGTGACTCCCACTGAAAACGCTACGTCCAGATGAACAGAATCAACTCTTTGGGGCGTTACAAAAAATGGAATATCGTGTCAAAGTGATATTTATCTTGCATCTTTGCTATAGAAGTGCTTCTCATAGTGGTTTTTGAGCTCTTGTTTTAAATTTTTAAATAACCTAAAATGGCTCTTCAAGTACAGGAAAATAAAATGGATCACATGAAATGAGTTTCCCTAAGGGAAACTCAGTGCCTTCAGTGGGAGTTATTAGGTGAGAAATCTGATTAATTGCTGGGACTAAGACACTAATATGTCCACCTTTTTTGTAAACATAAATTGTGAAACTATGATTCTTCTGTTTGTGTGTTTTGTTTTGTTTTTTTTTTCTCTCGCAGGTTCTCCCTCTGTGATCTGGCCGGCTCAGAAAGATGCAACAAAACAAAGACATTTGGAGAGAGGCTTAAGGAGGCGGGTAACATTAATAATTCCCTGCTTATTTTGGGGAAGTGTATCACTGCACTCCGCAACAGTGGGCCTGACAGGTACAGTGAGACCATCACCACCAGAGCAAACATGAGTGTTAACACAAAATGCTAAAGCTTTGATTTGTTTTAAGTAATGTAACTTTTGTCACATCTTGTCCTCGTTAGCGTTATTATGTGTTGGCGAATGAATAAATGAACCTTAATGATGGATGGTTATGTGTTTTTAAACCTTTTGCATGCTTTTATGTTGTCGTCCATTAGAACGAGGAGCAGCTACATCCCCTTCCGAGAAAGCAAGCTCACCAAGCTGTTCCAGGCTTTCTTCTGCGGGAAGGGAAGACCCTCCATGATTGTCAACATTAACCAGTGTGCTTCCACCTACGACGAGACTCTCTATGTCATGAAATTCTCAGCTGTTGCCAAACAGGTTAGCCCGAGTTCAAAATACAGAAGGATACGCAGAAAAGGCCTTGGTGACGTGAAGCACTGATCTCAGCTGTGATTTGTGTAGGTGGTGCAGGTGATCCCAGATAAGGCTCTAGAATCTCTGGCTCCTCGTCTCGTGGGTCATGATGGCAAGCCCCTGCTGAGGAACGGGGTGATTGACAGCGACGTCCTGGAGAGTTACCTGTCTGAAGATGAGCTGCTTGATGAAGAAGAGGAGGCTGACATGTCTTTGTTGCCACAGAGTGTATTTAAAAAAAAAAAAAAAAAGTCTTCCACTAAACATTATGATTTAGCTGAAAGCATGCCCTATGCCTTACAGTAGCTAGAAAGTAGCAGCAGCATGCCTGTACTCATGTTCTTGAAAGATAACGGCTAAGATAATTTTGTTTTGTTTTTTTTGTCTCATTTCTAATATTAACGTTCATTTGTTTCAATCTTCTTATAGGAACTTTTGAATATGGTTGAGAATTTAAGAACAAAGCTACTGGCTGAGCGAAGAAAAAACCTGCTGCAGGAAATCGAAATTCGCAAAGAAATGGGAGACGCCATGTTGCAGCAGCTGATGGAAAGTGAAGAACTCCGCAAGTACGTGCAGTTTTGCAAAAGTGGGCCAGCGATCTTCCATAAATGTGTATGCTGTTAGAAGTGATTTCAGGTGAAGTTGATCATTTTCCAATATTATCTTCTGTATCTGTAAAGTCGTCAGATCGAAGAGCTGAAGGAGAGCTACCAGGACAAACTGGAAAATACATTTGAGATGTACAAGGATGCTATTAAAGAACATGCTTATCAGAGCGCTATGACTAATCTGGAGGATAACTATGTACCGCTCGATGAGTTCACTGCAGAACAGGAGAAAGTGGAGGTATGTTTCAGTTGGCTGTTGAAATATCCCGTCTAAAATTTTTCCCAGGGTCTTGCTAAATTCACTGCTGTACGGATGTAAGGGAATCTTGAATAAAAGATTTGTCAAACAATGGATCAATCGGTAAACTGCACATTAGCTATGCTGACAATTTAAGTAGCCAACACCCTGAGATAGTGATGATGAATACAACAACTTTGACTCTTCTTGACTGTGTAGGCCCTCAGGCGTAAAGTGTCAGGGTTGGAGGCCTTGACTTCAAGGACTGGTGTAGTTCCTGCTGCTCCAACCGTGGATCAATCGAGCCAGACTGATCCACTGAAAGAGGCAGGAGAAGCAGGTTGGCATCCAGTTAATGGGTTTTGTCTTGTTTCATAGATGTGAATTTTCCTTTGGATGGTGGCACACATTTCTCATCGTCGCTCTACTTTGTACACCATCACAGTACATAGAAAACAATCAAGAACTGAGTAGAGTTTTACTTTTAGACTTTAGACTTTTTGTTGTTGTTGTTTTTTTTTTTTTTTGTTTTGTTTTTTTATTTACTTTTTTAAACTTCCTTGAAATAACAATAGGAACTTAGAAAGTTGACAAATGCAATGATTTTTGAGAAATGTAGTGCCTCAAGGTTTTAGAGACTGATGAAATTATTTAGTAGTTTCAAGTATATTTATGAATAAGGACCATTTTAAATTTTCAAAAGGATTTAAAAAAGAACCCCTTCCAAAATACAAAAAACTTGAATCTGTTCAATTTTCTTTTTATAGTGCAAAATCTCAATAGTCACCTTGAGGCGGTTTATATTGAAAGGTTGAGACCCCACAAGAATGCAGAGAAAACCCCAATAATTAGATGACCCTCTATGAGCAAGCACTTGGGAACAGTGGGAAGAAAAACTCCCTTTTAATGGGAAGGGGTTTAATAGCAAAGTGGTTTGCTTGATTTTAAATTTTAGTTTCCTCCTTCATTTGTTGTAATTTTTATTTGCAATTAAGTTTTAGCTTTTTCATCATGAGGCCAGCATTTATTAAAACGGCAACAAATTCAACTCTACATAGGAGATGATCGATACAGGCGCCTTCACAGAGAGAAATGTGCCATAGAGAGGATGTGTGAGGATAAACAACAGGTAACAAGGACAAAACTTTCCAGTTAAACACTGGCTCTGATTGGCTATGTAATTATGTCTGTGTTGATGTTTGCTCGTTAGCTTATTTTGTCCCTGGAGAAAAGGCTGATGGAGCTTAATGAAACGCTACAGAAGGTCAGAGATGGTTTTCTGGAGAAATCAGCTGATCTTGAGGCTCTGCAGAGGACGGCTGACGATCAGGTGAGATGATGCACAGGAGTACACAACATGTTCTTGCTACCAAGGGTGGCACAACCAGATATTTGATAGAGCAATTACTTTTTTACACATGACCAGAAAAATTAAAAAAGGAGAAATCAAGAAGGAGCAAATACTTTTCTCACAGCACAAATAATGCCGGTTTATTTATTTTTAAAGAAAAAATCCATGGAAGAGATCCTACACCAAAATGTGGAAAAAGACAAGGAGATTGTCTCGCTCAAGGCAGAAGTTGCCAAGCTCTCCCAGAAGTCCCCTGTGCAAGCAAAGACCAAGCGAGGTCTTCTCGCCAACATCAGGGAGGCTGTCACGTCACCACGGAAGGGAACGTCTGCCCGAACACTGAGGAAAACGGGCAAGACTGTACACCATTGAAAGCCCAGTAGCTGTACAACAACTGCACTCACCCGGTTAGTGCATGAAAATGTCCTCCTTTCAACTGAGGAAAATTGCATTTGGTTTTTAAGAACTTCCTTTGGATTTGAAGAAAATCCCCTGAAACTGAGAATGAAATGTGTATTTTTGTGTGCGTGTCTTGTGATATAGTTTTTAAAAAATAAAATAAAATTGTACACTTAATGCTTCGCATATGAAGATGCAAAGAAAATCTAAGCAATCTCTTTCTGTTTTTAGAAGGCTTCATTTCTAAGCCCCATTGGTGTAATGCAAGTTCATGCTCACCGTATATGTGCTGTCTTTTTATTTGGTGTATAGACTTTCCACATGAAAAAGCTCCTTCTGCATCCACTGCTATAGAAATATAATCTGCTTCTTCCAAGCATGCATTCAGTACGTGGAGCTGTTCAAAATAAGGCCATCCATTTTCCAGAGCCTTCAGGGGAAAGTAAACCACAAAGAACCTTGACAGGACAAAGCAATCATCTACAACTTTCAATACTCTTAAGTGCCTCACAGTGTACTTTCTAATCTGCTTATTAGTTTATCTTTACACACAGTCAATTCAAATCTTTAATTCTCACTTAGCGCAATGTATAACAAATTTCCAACATGCTAATAAAATATTTATGGAGTATATTGACCTTTACAGCTGAGTGAAGGAGGTGTAGCCACTGTGGTGTGCTTGAAGTAACAGAGCACAGCCTCCTCCTCAGTTAGTGAAGGGGCCATTGTGGTAGGCAGCCAGCTGCTCTCCTCTCTGGTATCGTTGATGGTTAATAAGATTAGCTGCCTGTCTTAGCCTGCGTCAGTGCAAAGGGGTCAATCACAGGATTAGCACCTTGCTTAACAGTTACATCATTTTATTATCATTTTTTTTATTTTTCTTCATTACTTTGACTTTTCCCCACTCCAGCATCCATAGCATGTTTAGGACCTGTAATTGCAATATAGTTGCTACAGGGGACTACGGTATTGTAGTGCATCATGCTGCCTTGGGACTGAGTTTGTCTCGACCCTCAGCCACTGAATGAAGAATCTTCCAGGGGAAGAAGAGGAGCAGTGGCACCCAGGGAAGTAAAAGGTAGCTGGGCCAAACTCTTGTCTGCTGTGGCAGAGTCCTAGACTCTGGACAAGTCATCCCTCATGCCACTTGTAAATAACAAAGTGGGTAATGACTGCACAGTTGGCGCAGACAAGACTTTGGCTGATGGGAAGGATCTGGTGGATTCTGTGATAAAGGTAAGTTGTTCCAAGTCTTCTCTTCTGGTCATAAAGAAAGCTCTGACCTCACTCTAGTCTCCTTTACATTTTTCTACTCCATTGTATTTGCATGTGTATGCACCAGTCTAATAGATTTGTGGAAATGAATATGAAAAAATGGCTGGGAAGTTGATTTGTACACCGCAGTAATCTCCAGAATTTCATGTGAATACTTGGGATGTAAAGAGTTCAGTATTGCATGAGAATATAAAACGTATGGAAGAATTAACTCCATTTGGTTTCAGCATTTCTATAGCTGTCGCCACATAAACATTTTACACACAGAACATGCACAAAAAGGGGGGAAAGTAACATCCTTTATTCCCGACCCCTGTGGCTAAAAGTGCACTCTCACTGAAAAGAATTTCTTGGTCCACTGAGTATGTGCGACTCTCCTGCATTAGATAATGCCGTGGACATGTTCAACATTTTCTCCCCATTAACATCAGCTGTGTAATTTTAAAGTTACTTTTGTCAGTATGATAAAGGATGTTTGCACAATGGCAGTTTGCATCTTATTTTCCTTTTACCAAGAGGTCGATGGTAGTATTTCTACTCATTAATTGGTGTAAGCAGCCACAAATGAAGCGCAGAAAATGACAAGATGGTGTTAATATTATTTAATATAACCTATTTTCAAAATAAACATTACAATTTAAGAATGGTATAGCACATCTGTGGTTTTACCGTCATCAGTGCACGCTAGGAAAATGGGCCACTCCGAGTACACAAGGTTGCTTTGGCTTATCTAGAAATAGATCAATGGTAATGAGATTATTTCTAATATTTTTAATGAATGAAACCACCTGCTAATCCCCCAAGGTTAAATGTATCGGCTGAAAGTAAATCATTCTTGCTGTATGATTTAGATCAGAAAACAAAACGTGTACCTTTTTCTGCAGTTCAGTTACTGTTTCAAGCAGGTTAAGATGACTAATGTTCAGCTCGATCAGCTTTTTCCCCAAACAGTTTTGAGTTTTCTTTCAGTTTTGGTACTCTGATTATATATGCGTGGGTTGGTGAAGTGTTTAGTAGAGAATAGCTGCTCAGAAGGTTAATGATGTACAATACCTAATTAAGATTAGTGGTCTAAATACAGCAGGTGATATGGACAGCAAGGGCATGTCCCTACTATGAAAAACAAAAAGCCCATTCCTCTTGCAAACTTGGAGTTTGGCCAACTTGGAGGGTAATTATCTGGAATACTTTTGTTTAACTAGGAGTTCCTGAGCTCTGCATATTACCGAGCACTGTCAAATCTCTGTTACAGGTGGTAGCATGTTACCGGCACTTGGCTGCATGTGTTGGTGGCTGCACAGACAGTTTGCAGCTGCGGGATGAGCTGAGACAAACGCGAGAAAAGGCCCTGCAGTTGGCCGAGGCCATCCGTCTGCATTTAACTGCACATCTCCGGGACAAGAGCCTACCCGAGGACCAGCGCAAGGAGATGGAGCTCCTCTGGGTGGCCTTCTCCTCTAGTCTAGAACTGCTCCATGTTGACATGTGCAAGGTTTTCAGCATAGGTGACAACTTCTCCTTAGCTAACACTGCTTCCTTGGTGCAGACTGGCCTACAAGGTAAATGCAAGCCTTTCACATACTACTGCTACTATATGCAAGCTGTGTCGTCAACTGAAATCGAGCTTTAAGCAAAACCAAGAAAACTGCAAAATAACTGCACTACTTTAGTCTTCAGAGGTTGTTTTAGAGTGAATGCAGAGGAAACTCTGTTATTGTATCTTGTAAGACTCAATGACTACACATGGAGGGGAAAATACTTTTTGGATTGTTATGTAAAGTATTTAGCTGTTTTTCATACTCTGCAGATAATATTTTAGCAGAATTAATATGCTCTAATCTGCCATTGTGCTAACATTTAAATAATGGATATAAATAAAGTGTGTGCAGCTGTGCTTGAGTTGGTCCATCACACTGATACACAATAATATTTCCCAACTTTTAAATGGACTGGTTCAGGTATTAATGGCCCCCAGATGTTGGATGCTGCTGATTTATTTATCCCTCTGTAGTGCCACTGTGACGATATTACACTAGAATTTTTAAGCAGTGAGGATTGCCATGAGATTTTGTGCAAATATTCACATTTTGTTTCCCCTCATGATGAAGTGGAAAGCTTCTGCCACATTTTACAAATCCATTGTTGAGTTGTAAAAGCCAAAAGAAAATGGAAAGCTAAAATTTGTTTCTGGTAATGCAGGAGGAGGCAGTGAGGTAGCAGCTCGAGCACTCAGTTTGGCAGACCTGAACCAGGAGCCTCCGACCCTTCCTGCTGGTCTTGAGAGCCAGGAACGGAGCGCCATGGAGCAGGAAATCAGCCAAATCGACCACATGATTGATGACATGGAGAAGAAAGTGAACGTGTTGCGCTGGATGGTGGAGCCCCGGGGGCCACAATACGCAGACCCGCTCAGCAGCACCGAGAGCGCCTCCCTGGCTCTGCTCAGCGTTGACGAGGAGCAGCCTGGACACGAGCCTCTATGCCAGCGCAGTTTGATCTTTGTGCTCTTATTGCTGTTTGCTGTCGTTTTGGTGGCAGCCACGTTATCTGTCTGTCTTGTCCTTTTCTCATGAACAAAACCTTAATTTTTTTTTTTTTTTTTTTTTGGTGCAACCTCAGAAATGCTCACTAATACTGTAACACTGGCAAGCTTTGCAGGTACAGTAGTGTTCTTTTAACTATATCTTTTAACTATAATGATGAAAAGGTGACTTTTTTGTAAACCTTTTATTAGTGCGTTCTACAAATACTGAAATTAATCTAGATGCAAACTTGTTTGCCATGTCTTGCAGTGAATCCAAGGCTGCCATATGCATTAAACAAATAAAGTACATGACTGTCTGTTAGAGCTCACTTTATACAATAAAATTATGGTTTATTTTACTTATGCAACTGTTTGGGGGGGAAAAATGGAGACAACATTGTAATTTTTTTTTTCCTGACTAGCTTTTGATGCACAAAAGGACCAATTCTACCTTTTTTTTTTAAAGCAGCCAGAAAGGCACTTCCTATTCCTTATTGCAATTGAGAAGATATAGGTGCAAATGCTTCTTAATATATGTGATCATGTATTTTATATATAATGTGCTGTAGAGAACTGATGATGTTTAGTACAGTTGTACAATATAAAAGTATCAACTTTGATATGAAACTGTCTTCTTGGGGTTTTTGTTGTTTTTGTTTTGTAAATTATTACCTCAAAGCACAGCTTTGGATCCAAAATCATCTCAAGTCTTGCATAAGTTACTGCAGGCTGACAAGTCCCTAAAAGATGGCTGCAATACCGTCTCACTCCTCTTAGGTTGGTTCAAAGCCATGACAAAACCGCTCAGCCGCTGGAAATTATTTTCATATTCATGGGAGAAAGAGTGTATAAATTATAGTATAGATAGGAGCAGATTCTCAGTCCAGTAAATCAAATCTGAAAGGTTGAAATATGAATCATCAAATATACAATTTTCTTTCTTAATTAGTACAATAAGAGCTTTATATTCATTCTGATGTATTAGTACTTATTAATTTATATTTTCCGGGTACTATACTGGTACTAATTGTACAGAAAATACCCATTATGACTTAGCACCTAATCAATTACGACAAAAGAGGTGCTTTATTTTGAAAGGCGTGACCGGTAGTTTGACGATTCTTTGTCAGTTTCAATTGTAGTCCGGAGAACAGTAGGTGAAAGGGTCGATGCAGGCGTGACTGTGAAAATTTATCATCTGAGGCGCTTCACAGACGGAAGTACAGCCTTGGTAAAGAAAAAACAAAACAAAACTCGCTGTTAGTGGGACACACTCTCCTTGACGATGGTGCTTAAACAGTGCCAGTCTCGACTTAAACTTTTTAACTTTAACCACCCAGAAAAGTGGTATGATCCTCAAGACAGAGCTAGCATTTTTATGCCTGCAGCGACATCGATTTTCGTCAGAGCCTCAGCGTGTTCTCAGTGTAACCTCACTCCATCTTTTAGTAAGTTTGAGAAGACACCGCTGAGATGGAGACGAGCTCCTGGAGTGAACATTACGCATTTGTCTGCTGTGACATGGATGTCCGTGAGAGGTAACAAACAGCGCTTACGCTTACAGTATCAAACAGTCTTTAACTGCATGTCTGCCACTTTAAACGTCGCCACCACCCATAAAAATGGCAGTTTTTAGCTGTGATGAGCTAATTTACATAAAGTGCACAAGTGAACTGGAGCTTCGTTTCTTCCAAAGACCGCAGTCATACGTCCTTCAAAACCCTCTCACGCGAGACTTTAAATGACTACAGGTACTGTGATTTTGTCATGGTAACTGAGTTACTGTAGCCCATGTGCATGTCAAAATAAAAGTCCACTTGTGGACTGTGATGGTGCTAAACTTTGGTTGCCTCCATAATAATTAATTAGTTTACAGGTGTCTGCAAATCGCATACATCTACATTTTATTCACAGAAAACACTGAAAACATATCAGATGTTTAAACCGAGATGTTTCAGTATTTAATGAAAAATATTAGCTCATTTTATGGCAGCAACACATCTAAAAAAAACATGTGATAGTTCCCTGTTCCCTGTGGGACTTGATGATGGAGGGTGAGTAATTCCCCCTCCCTGTCACTCCCTACTGGACGCTGCTGTCCCTCCCTTGGATGTGGGTGCTTGATGGTTTTGCACCACGTGGCCACTGTGGTCACTGACCTGCTGCCTTGGGGGTGGTAGACAAGGGTGGCTTGGACATCTTCTGCGTCTGGGGCTCTGCCAGGTGCTGGGTGGTTCTTGGGCACCATCAAGTACCTATCAAGTACATTTACATAAGACACATATAATCACTCTCACTCTGACTTACACACACCACATGAAGGTTATTAATTTCTGTATCTGTGCTCTAACTCCCCCTTTCCTTTTTCCATTTTCCTACTATTGACTGTTGTTAAATAAGAGGGCATGATACACAATGGTAAACACGACCGCGTTCCAAATTTCTTTAAGACTTGCTACTGCCATCAAATTCAAAATGAGTCAGTATTACACTTTCATGTTTTTTTTTAAATGTTTATGTTTAGTGTAAATAAATGAAGGTTTTTAAGATTTGCAAGTATTGCATTCTGTTTTTATTTACATTTTACACAGCATCCTAAATTTTTTGGAAATTGGTCGTGTGTGTGTGTGTGTGTGTGATTTCAAATGGAACGGTTCATTTCAGATAAAAAAATAGACTGAAAAATCAGAAGCTACATACAGCAACCTAAACAAGATGTTAATATTTGTGTGTGGGTAATTCCAGTGTTGAGGTCATTCTAAAATGGTGTGTTTCTTAAAACCTATGTCAAAGCTTTCCAGTATGATCTAAAACCAGACGTACCAAAGGCTGAAGGCCGGAAGCTGTTCTTTGATACGCATGCAGTGGTGCGAATCCTTGAGGAAAATGGTTAGTTGTTCAATTAAAAAAGCTACAGCATTATATTTCTTTAAAAATAGTAGGCTGCATTGATTTCATTTATAAATAACATTTTTTTCTCCTATGAACAGGTTTCACTACATCTCAATCTGAAGGCATGGTCAGCGTACTGGTGAAGATGACAAACTCTAACATGGATGTCATTTACAGTGACATGGTAACCAAAGTGCAGCAGGTGAGACAGCAGTACAATAATGTGCATTGTGTGCAGCCGCTGGTTGTGTTTCCTCTGTGTGTTAACTCTAAGGCTTTGTTTCTGGTCCTGTAAAGGTCAGTGAACCAGGATCGCTGGTTTGATCATTGTACTATGAAAACACTGTGACCTGTGTAGTTTAATACAAACAGTGCTCGTGTTACTGGAAACTTTCGATGTTGGTGTCCATGATGAGTTAGTTTGAAAATTCATGGGACAGGAATGTCCGAGGAGTCTGATGAGAATAAGGACGACCTGTGATACAGCTCTCCGTGATCACTCTTACTAGCTCTTTTAACAATGTTAAGACTGATAGTGATACGGGAATATGTTGTTTTTTTTCTTAATGTTAAAATTTACATCTTATTATAAAATATTGCTCAAAACCCCCCTTTTCTAGCAAAATAATAATATAATATAATTGTATCATATTCCACTTCTTATTAAGTTGGTATTAATGTTAAAAAATTCGATAATCCATATATCGCTGGGATTTCCAAGTGGCAGCCACCATGACATTGCTTGTACATGATTAATAGTTCTTCCTGGACTAAAGGCCTTGGAGTGAGTTGAATGTGAGGCTGGACACTAAGGTAAGAGAAAAGGACTTGTATCAGTTGGCTAAGCAGAGAGGTTAAGCTGGAAAGGATGTGCAGCAGGATGGAGGATGGAAGGAGTACTTTGAGAGCTGATGGAAGAAGAAAATGAAAGAAAGGGGAGGATGGATCAGGAAGTGGAGAAGGTTTAGTAAGGTGGGTGAAGTTATGAAGATGATGAAGATTGGAGAAGTGGTAGGTCCAGATGACAAACCTGTGGAAATATGAAAATGTCTAGTAAAAGATGGCGGTGGACTTTATATCAAGGTTGTTTCACAATTTTGAAGAATGAAAGGGTCACTTGTTGAGCTCTACTAACTACAGAGGCATAGAGTTATTGATCCATACCATGAAGATACAGGAACGAGTTGTTGTAGGTGTGTTAAGAGGAGAGGTTGTAGCTATGTTAGGAAGAAAAATAATTTGTGTTTTCCACTTGCACTGCAGCACTGCTTCATGCTGAGAAAGAGCACTACAGGTGTGATGTTTGCTTTGTGTTGATGGAGAAGTATAGAGGAGGAGGAGTTGCACTTTATCTTTGTGGATCTAGCGAAAGCATATGAGGGCAAAAATAAGAGCTAAGTCTTGTTATAATTTAATATTTGACATCTTCTGGTATCCACCTATTTATCTCCACTAATGAATGATTTCTATAAGTTAAACCACTCTTTGCTGTATGTGAATGCTTTGTTCTCCCAGAGCCTTGGTAAAGGCTATAAAGTGGAAGATCAAGATTATCATATACACCATCTATGCATCACAGCATGTGGTTTGATATTGGTGTGTTAATTAAATCCCCACCACATGCTGTGCCTGTCAAAGCCACAGCAGCAATAACTTTTCTAAAAGCTCTGAATTTAGTGTTTTCCACTTGCACTGCAGTACTTTATTTTTACCGCGAACCCTCTAACGTTTTGTGTGATCTTGGCAGGAGATCATGTTGCAGCGTGTGATGTCTCAAATAGCCACTGTAAAGAAGGACATGGTGATCCTTGAGAAGAGCGAGTTCTCTACTCTGCTGGCAGAAAATGAGGTAAATGTTTTTTTCGGAGTTGTTTTAAGAAGAAAAATAATTTGTTCGACAAAGATCACTTACTGCTGTGGCAGTGTATCACGTTTGACTTGATCGTTTCGTTTGTCAGTAGTAGAAACAGGAATCACTGCACAGTGTGTTTGTGCCAGTGATTTCCTTCCACTTAATCTGACAGTGTCAGTGTTTTGCCCTTTCTCCCAGAAACTCAAGGTCCAGTTGCTCCAGCTCAAGGTCCAACTAGCTGTAAGTGGTTACTGTGATTGTATTAACCTTTATGAATAGCATTTTCCCATTCCTTGATAGTATTTGATGTATCTTAACTTGGTTGAAATCTCCATTTAGAAAAATGTTGTGACTTTCTTTTGTGTGTCTCTTTTACCACATTGCAGGATGAAATGAATAAAGTGCAGTCAGACAATATGTTGGATATGAATTTGGAGAAAAGCCGAGTGAAAGAATTGGTACGTGTTCGAGGAGATCAGTTCAATTATTGTTTGGGGAAAAAAATGACTGAATTTAAAACTACACAACTTTATTGTTCCCACATGAAGTTCTGCCTATATTTATGTTTGCATTTTATGCCATTGTGTCACAGTTACACAAACATTGCCTGCATTTATTTTCACATGTGTAAAGGAGCGTTGTACCAATGTCGTATCACAAAAGGTGTCATGAAATCACATGTTTGTATTTTCAGAGAGCAGAGCATGAGAAGAGACTTCTAGAAACACGAACTGAGATTATGGAAATGGTTTGTATACATGCATTTAGTTTATAGCACACTGCATTCAGTCATTTGTTTCTATTCTCCATTAAAGGTTTTTAATGCTTGCTTTTAATTTATCATGGGTCTTTATCGCCTTGCATTTTTTTACAGACTGCAGAACAGGAGCGCTATTTGACTCAGACAAACATGAAAATAGACACAGAAGTGGCTGGTTTGAAAACCATGTTGGAGTCTCATAAACTGGATACTATAAAATACCTTGCAGGTACACGTACATGTTAAATATGGGTTGTAGTTACACTTTCTATCTTTTATTTTCTTACAGATACAGCTGGTACAAATAATTGCATGTGATATTTTTTTTCTCTTGCAGGTTCAGTGTTTACATGCCTCACTGTGGTCTTGGGTTTCTATCGTGTTTGGATGTAAGCAGGACTTTGATCACTGACTTTGATAACACTTGAATTGTCACTGCATCCTCTGAATGTGCCAACAACCCTCCCTCACTTTTACACCCTTTTGGTGCTATGATTTGTTATTTCCCAGGCAGTTGTGATCTTTTTTACAAGTAGAACTTATGGAAGGACCAGCTCCTTCACCTGATCACTCGTGGAAGTTTCTTGATAAATACATTCATTCATCAAAAACTTCTACCGCACCAACCAGTCCATTTTTTAATTTAATTTTTATTCTTTTGTTTTATGGCTTCTGGAACCAAGTTGACAATTCACTTAGTAATTTTTTTCTAATGTGTAATTACTGAAAATATGTATATATGTATCTTTATATGTGTATATGCCAGTCTTTAAATACTGGAGAGAACATAATAATAATATTGAGGCACAAAGATTTCTGTACATTTTTTTTTTTTGTCGTTTTCAGAAATATGTGAAAGATTGTGGGACAAATATTACGTGTTATTTAAATAAAATGTGTTATCAATAAATGTAAGATTGATCTAGCTGTTGTCTGTGAAGTTTGTGCTTTTAGTAGAGGTGGGCAGTGAAGTGAAGGAAGCGTGAGCTGCTTTCCTTTCCGTTTTCAAAATCTATCAATAATCCTTGAGCATTACAATAATGGGAAACTCAGTCATCTAGAATTGAGAGCTGTAGGAGTGATAGCAGAGAGATTTTTGATGAGGTTGTGAATACCGGACGAGCGAAACAGAACATGTATTTTTCATGCCAGGCAAAGTTTATTTTGAAAAACATTTGACCCGGAAGTAATTTCCTCAGCAGAAGGGATGGAGTATCATGTTGACACGTGTGTAGCTGTCAAGTGAACATTTATAAGTCCACAAGTAACTCCATGACTCTGAGTTGTGAGTATACGTTGTGTAGCCCTACAAATACACAACCTGACAGATTAGAAACAGCACTTAGTTTGTTTAGAGGCTCCGCGGACACTTATAGCGAATCTAGCTCCAGCTAAGCTAGCAGACAGCTAAACTACATTTTCCACACTATGTGCTGTTTTTCAGTGTTATGACTTTCGTTAACGTCTGTCAGATTTTAATTTAAAATAACTGGGTTGCTGAATCCAGTTTACTGTGTTTCTACACGCATTTCTACGGGTTCACAGTGCAGACATGGCTGATGCGTTTAGCAGCAGCTCGGAAACTGTAATTCAGCGTGTCGTGGGAGTTGCAGTGAAGACGAACACACCTGCGGATGAACTGGAAAAGTGTTATCAGATAAAGAAAACCTGCGACTTCATCAGCGAGCATCAGTTTGAAAAGGTAAGGAGGAGCAACATTTTACTTTCATAGATGTCACTCCCATTTGTTTACAAAAGCATTTATGGCCTAGTAGCCAAATATTCTTAATCTTTGTCTTGTTTTAATTAAAACAACTGCAGTGAAAAATTATAAAACAGTGCCTAATTTATACTTTGGATATTTTCATTATTACATTGGTTGACGTGTGTGCAGGTAGCTCTGCAGTTTCCTGATGAGCTGCTGGTGGATTCAGTTGCAGTGGCAGAAGAGATCGAGAGAAACACTAATGCCAAGTCATACATTTTGGGTGATACATCCTATGGAAGGTAACGCAGTAGATTTAAGAAATCATTGCTGTAATGCACTCATGCAACACTGTGTTTTTTTTTAATGGCTTTGAGTCATCAAGTAAAGTTGGGTTTTAAAAATGGTGGCAGGTTACATTCACTGATATTTTTGACAAAAACTTGTCAACTTGTCCAGACCTGTCAGACTGTAAATTCAAAATCTCAGCTCTGTTTTTCAGTACATGAGAATACAAAGCTTTTGTGCTTTTATTTACTGGGAG
The DNA here is from genome assembly GCF_036321145.2 of Pelmatolapia mariae. Lineage (NCBI taxonomy): Eukaryota > Metazoa > Chordata > Actinopteri > Cichliformes > Cichlidae > Pelmatolapia > Pelmatolapia mariae. Next base: position 28,432,978 of record NC_086235.1, on the reverse strand, counting down.
TTTTTTATTTTGATATAAAAGAAGCATTCAGTGCTATATAAAACAGTGTGCAAGGAAATTCCTCATCTAGTAAGGGTGTTAACTTATTTAACACTTAGTCTTTTGTTGAACTCTCATGTGCAGTTGCTGTGTGGATGAGGTCGCTGCAGAACACGTTGGAGCTGACTGCATTGTGCACTATGGCAGTGCTTGCCTTAGCCCATCCAGCAGGCTGCCCTTGTTATACATCTTTGAGCAAAGAGCAGTGGATGTGGAGAAGTGTGCCTCCTCCTTCAGAGAACTATACCTTGACAGACACAGTCACATAATCATCCTCTATGATGTCAACTATGCTCATTCCATTAGTAAGTTCGCAGTCACCTTGCAAAGTTTGTGTGATCCTTCGAATTAGTATGTCTCAATACAGATTTTTGTGTTTCAATCAGTGCCATCAGTCCACAGATATTTACCAGTATACTTTTTTTTTTCCTCCCTCAGGTGGTCTTTTGGCTGTACTGTCACCAGAGTATCCAAACCTTGTTGCCTCAGATATTGTTGTTGAAGGGGAGCAGTGTTACAGTCATGGGCAGATTAAAAGACAAGATGATGACGCCCGTCTCTCTGACCAAGACGATGGCCAGGTCATCTATCAGTTTGGACGTCAGTTCACCTTGAAAAGCGGTTTAAGCGTCACGGACTGCAGTATGTTTTATGTGGGCCAGGAGGGAGCGACCCTGCGAAACTTCATGATGACTTGGAATCGGTGCTCGTTTTGCTCTTTTGACCCTGTGACAGCGAAGGGGCGCGTCGAGTCTATAAGCATCAACCGCGCACTGATGAAGAGATACTATGCTATAGAAAGGGCCAAGGATGCCAATGTGGTCGGCATCCTGGTTGGGACTCTGGGGGTTGCCGATTACCTCTCTATCATTGAGCAGCTGAAAGAGACCATCAAGAGAGCTGGCAAGAAGAGCTACATGTTTGCCATGGGGAAACTGAACGTACCCAAACTGGCAAACTTTCTTGAAATTGACATCTTTGTTTTAATTGCATGTCCAGAGAGCTCACTTTTGGACTCGAGTGAGTTTTTTAAACCTGTAGTGACGCCGTTTGAAATGGAGGTGGCCTGCAACAGGAAGAGGGAATGGTCAGAGGAATATGTCACAGACTTCCGACATCTCCTGCCAGGTGCGATTGGGAGTTTTTCACATCAGTTTTTCTTAAATGAACTCTCTTAAAGTTCTGTATTAATGTTAAGGATGTTAATGGTGTTGGTTATATGGCTTCGTAGTGTAGTGGTTTACATGTTCTCCAAACAAGCAAAAGAGCCCAGGTTTAATCTAGAGAGAAGACGCAAATCTGCAAAATCAAACATGTGGCACTACCTGATGAGGTGACCTTCTTTAAAAAGAAAGAAAAAGCAGAAAGTACCTTATGTAGTGTTGGTTATATACACTGCATTTTGGATTCATTTCAGATTCATTTAAAAGGGGACTATGGGATGTCAAAAGTGTAAAATTGGTGAATATTACTGTAATAATATGATTGAAAGTACCAACTGAGGAATTCAGAAACAGTTTCCAAAAAAAACTTAGCTATCCATTACCCTTGACATTAAGGAAATGTTTCTATATGTCTGTTATCAGTAGTGTAATGAAGGTTGTTTCATTTTGCCACGTCTAACCTGTTTTCCCAAACTTGCTGTAGGTGGACAGAGTCACGTACCTTTGGCTGATCAGCAGGACGAGGAGGATGAAACTGACGTTTCATTAATCACTGGTGCTCTGCGAAGCCACAATCTCCTGAGCAGTGAGCCTACAGAGCCAGCCTATGGGTCCTCTGTGGTCTTGAGGAACCAGACGCTGACCGTTGCAAACACAAACTCAGCTGGTATGACTGTGTGCTCCACCTAATCAACATGCATGAATTCCTATACAAAAGTAGACACTTATGAATATCTTGTATTACACTACAAGTGTTTATTTATTCAGTTTATTTTTTAATTTTTTTTCCAGCATCTTTTCTTGCAGGTCGAAGCTGGATCGGTTTAGAGCAGAAGCTGGGAGAGACACCTGTGGTGAAAGCAGTAGAGGGCAGGAGAGGCATAGCTATAGCCTACGAGGAGGAAGGAACACTGTCATGATCATTTTTATCAATAATCCACAATTTCTTTGATAGGTTATTTATTAATTTACCAATGTACCAAATGTATAGCATATAAGCTGTATTTACTGGAAGAAGAAAGTGATTATTAAATGTTTTTTATTAACATCAGTACCAGGCGGTGGTAGTTTTATTACTGCATTACTTAAATTATAGGAATCTGTGATTCAGTGATTACAGTATTTTGACATCATAACCAGACCAAAAGTTGTTACTCAGAACCAGGAAATGACTGAAATGTATTTTGAACTCTGAATCTTAGAAAAAAATAGCCCAAGTGTCAGATTACCACTCATCTTAAATTATTCACGCAACTTGGATGAAATTGGCCTTGTATGAAGTTGAAATGTATTAAGTATAAAAATGCACTTTTCAAATCTTATGACCTCTACACTGACCCTGGGTTTGAGCTTTATAGCTGCAGGAAATCTGTAACACTGCAAAGAAAAGAAAACAATTTGCTGAACGTATTAAAATATCCCACAGTTCATATTTTTCATTTTCTTTAGCAAAATAAGTAAAATGCATATAACCTTTGCATTTCATGTGTTTATTTGCTTTACATTGTTAAATAAGAGTGTTGTGCAAAAGTGTGGAGCCACCCCTCATTTCTGTATTTTACTAGGAAAATGAAAAATTATTACTCAAGACCCCTTTAAGAAATTAGAAGAAAGTCTGGTTCCTTGGAAAAAATAAGGGGTGTCTTAAGACTTTTGCACAACATTGTACACATCATAATATTCTGGAGAACTAATGAAACTGACTCCATGTTACAACATCCTACGTAGCTGTGATATCTGGACCAGGCCTGTCAGGATGACCTCTAAATAAATGCAGTCCTATTTTTTATGTTTTTTCTAATATAAAGTTTGATAGTAAGTCTTTATATAGTACTCTTTTTAAATTGTTACATAATGAAGAAAGGTGAAATTCATATGAAGCCACATAAACACATGCAAAGATATAGACTTACAATTTTTGACTAAAAGTCATTTAAATAATGTACATAAGTGGAAAATGTAACATTTTAAGCATTTATAATCAGCTATTGTAATCATCTTATTTGGACTTGGTATATCAAAAGAAGTGGCAAATTTTATCACCAAAGCAGACAACTTTTGAAAAATTGTTAATCAGTGTTAGTAAACCTGGCCATAAATCACTGGCCATTCGCAGGAATTTCTTCCACAAAGGATGCAGGGAATATACCAGTATTCCCGTTACACTGCCCTTCCAACCAGTCTTGGTTAACTGAAAATGAACAAATTGTGAATTAGACTCATATATTCCATCAAATTGTACAGTTTCTGTATGTTTGACGTATAAAAGAACGAAGCCTCACTTTTAGAGAGCAGTTTGATTTTATCCCCTTGCTGAAAATTCAGATCCTCGGGATTTGATGACTCGTAGGAGTGAAGTGCCACCAGGTGAATCTCCTCCTGAAATCCCAGAAGATCCACAATGGTTATCAGTGTAAACGGAAATTATAACAGGAGTGCAAAAGCAAAAAGATACTAAAAGTACTTCAGTATCGCTAATACTGGGAATATTTTACTTATTGCTGTTGTTACTATAACAACGGCAATAACATGGCAATAGATGGTTGCTCTCTTACCTCCTTGGTGTTACACCACAAAGTGACACGCCCACTGCTGGCACGGCTCCACAGCTTCTCCATTTCTGTGTTGGCACTGATTACACTTTGTTCACTTGCCTCAGAGGTTAAACTAAACCCAGTAAAGGTATTCAGTTGTAAGTACAAACAATGCATACCAAACATTCTTGTTTTCTTAATTATGCGCTCTACCTCAAGGTGATTGCAGAAGAAGGAAGATTCAGTTTCCTGCCAATTTTCTCAATCAGCATCGTGTAGGGTGACCCACACGGGACTGAGACGACAAAGTTGAAATTGAAATGCACTTTGACGATACATGAATTGTCTGTGGACTGTTTCTCCTGGAAATGATGAGAGGAAATAAAAGAACTTAAAATAACAGCCAGAATAAAACATCTCAGTACTTCTCATTTTCTTTGCGTTGGCATACCTGACGCTGACGATTTCCACTAGTGGTTTTGCTTGGAGTAAGACCTTGCATAAAGAAAATGTGGAAAATTAGATTTTTCACATAAGGCTCAGATATCATTTGAAAATCCTCATTTAATTTTTGTATCCTGTACCAGAAAAGCCAACCTTGTATCCTTTCAGGTCTGGTGGGTGGCTGTCGGCTTGGAGGTGGAGTTATTCCCTGTTTATAGTTGTTCCCATTCAAAATAAAAAAAAAAGTAAAGTCTGTGTTATTTTAAAAACTTGGAAAGAATGAAAGGAAAGCTTGGAAAGGAAACTACAATGTTTTAAGCGTTGACAATACCAGAGTCATTGATTATGACACCAACAATTGAGAATAATAAAAAATAAATGCTTACCTTGTTTTTGTTAGAAGCTAAGGAGATTTCCAAACGTTCCAGATAGTTGTAAGGAACAAGGCCCCTCTGTGAAAGACATCACAGCCATGTATACTCTCAGCAGACACCAGCAATGCATTAATTGTGTGATAAAAGTACATGATATGAATACTGGCTTCAGTGCATAAAAACAACACAATGTACTGGTGTTAAAATTTGTACAATAAGTGGCAGATGTGGAGATCTTACTCTTTCATTGAAGACCACGTATGCCCAGTTGTCAGCACCCTTCTGCAACACAAACACAATATTGCCCGGCACTACAGCCAGCTCATCACTGGTCTCAGGAATAAACTCAAAGAGCACAGTGTGCGGTTCTCCTTCCAATGCCCTGTAAACACAAGAAATGTCCACATGGCATCAAGAGTGAATCCTCCCTTAGTTTTGCTGCAATAGGTGTAGGCTGCTGGGGGATTCCCATGATGCATTGAGTATTTCTTCTTCTCACTAACTATGTGTTAATACACCTCTCTGCACTGAATCATACTTGTTATGAATCTCTGGCTCTCTTCCACAGCATCTCTTTTATCCTGTCTTCCTTCTCTCACCCCAACCCTCCCTGAGCCTGGTTCTGCTGGAGGGAGTTTTTCCTTCCCACTGTCGCCAGAGTGCTTGCTCATAGGGGGCCATATGATTGTTGGGTTTTTCTTTGTATGTATTATTGTAGGGTCTACCTTACAATATAAAGCACCTTGAGGCGACTGTTGTTGTGTAAAACTGAATTGAATTGAAGTGAAATTGAAGAGACATAAGACACAAAGGTTAACGTTGGCACTATTCTGTGTAACGGTACATTTCTATTTTCAGGTTTTAATTATTCAACCTACACTTTGAGTCCCATTTTTCTCTTTGTGGAAAGCACAGTTTCATAGATATGTCTCATGCTTTCCCCCATTTTGTATTTGTACATTGTAAACATGTATAGTGGCGAATCCACATATCACAAAAACTTGCCAACCACAACATCATTAAATACTAAAATCATTTCTGTTTAAAGAGTTTCAAATCTGCATGGATCCAAAGTGACTATCATACCTCAGAACCTCAGGCTCTTTTGGACAAGTTGGACCATCTTGCACCTATCAAATTAAAAAAAAAACAACAACACACAGTCCATCACAGACATGGCAACACACAGGGGTATGTAAAGGTTCAGTCCAACAGTGATGTCGATCACTGGAAGCTTTAAAAATAGCCACCAAGGTAGCATATTTTAATACAAAGTAACAGAAGATAAAAACGCACTGCTGTTTCTATCATCAAACTGTAAAGTTTTTATAGCCAATAAAAGCCAGCGTGTCACCTGAGGCTGCAATGGGGCAAATCCAGAGAACTCATCTTGAGGAACAACAGAGGCAACGACCTGATGACAACGGGGGGAAAGTGGCTTATAGATATCACTCAACAATAATTTCTCTGATTTATACATATACATATATATATATATATATGTGTGTGTGTGTGTGTGTAGAGACGCTGACTTTTGATAACTTTATAATCACACTAGATTAGATAAAACAGGCTGGATAATGGATCACCTTTGCTTTGCCCAGGTAGTCTTTCTTCTCCAGCTCTGCAACATAGTGCTTATTTGGTTTAAACATCTCTTTTGATTGGAACTCGACCGGTTTGAAAAGTTTCTGTTTCTGTTGGTGAAATTTCATTGTGAGTGACACTTAAAGTCATGTGCATATCATTATCCCGTCACCTGATTTAAACCAAAATTAGAATAATGCATATTAGCTTACCAAATATAGGTTAATGGAATGAAGAAACTACTACATTTGATATCATAAATATAATCACATTTAAATGGGTTGACAAAAGTGATTGTATCACAACTGACTAGGATTGACTGCAGAGCTTTGTCGATGATATTAAACCTGGCCTCTGTCTTGTAGTTAAGAGCCTTCATGAGGTGTTCCTGGGCCTTTTCCCAGTTACCCAGCTGAGCTTCAACCAGGGCCATATTGTGGAGAACCTGTGGAGACATTGTTAAGCTTGTGTCCTTGGCCAGGAAAAAAAAAGAATGCTAAGTTGTATTATGAATGAACAGCTCATAACATCAAATGAATTATTTGCGTGTAGTGTTCAGGATTAATAATAGGGCGGGTTATCAAGAATACTCACATCACAAGCATACAGTATGTATCTGAGACCAAGCGCTTTGTAATCTATCAGCTGGTTGCCCCTGAGTGTTTTAAAGGTTTTCTGGAAGTCAGCTAAACTCTCCTCATACCTTTACATAGAGACAATAAAGTTAAAACATTTGCATATGATATACTATTAAGCATTTTTAAATCACAACATTAAACATAAAAAATAAATATGGTCCATTTTTTTTAAAAGAAAAAAGACAGGTGTGTCTTGCCTCTTCTTTTTGTAAAAAGTGATTCCTCTTTGAAAGAAGGCAATGGCCAAATGTTCATCCTTGCGTATGCTGCAATCAAACGCCTGAGAAACAGAAAAAAACTGTCACTTCCTCTAGAAAACATGGTAAGGTCTACTTCTCCTTTCTCAGTGACTTGCGCTTTCAGACAGCATATTGAAGAATTGTATTTTAGCTACTTTCAAAAGAGTTTCTTGTTTGGACTAATTTGCTGATACGACAGCTGTTAATATTTGTGTGTTTATGCTTCAGCCTGCAGATCAGACATACCTTTTCAGCAGCATCAAAGTCTTGGTTACGAAGATGGAGACAGCCAATGTCAAAAAAAATTTTGGAGTTTGGTTCTTGAATAGCCAAGAAAATCTCAAGTGCTTTGGAGAAATCTTGTCTGTTGACGCAAGTTACCGCCTCATCCCACTGGCGCAGAGTGTCCACAAAAGACATGTTTGCAGGTTAGGAGTACACTGAGCTACAGACCACAGTAAGGAAGTTCCTCTGATTTGTACCATTGAGAAGAGGAAGTGTGATGAAAGTCATTGTTGGTGTATATAAATATCACATTACCACCAGGTCTTAAAGCTAAAGGGTTGTCCCCTTTTTTCCCAATGTGATGTTCAGTCATTTACATGACAATTCATTATTTGTGTGTGGTGTTTAAATAAAGCTAATCTGATTTTGTTATACTTTCCCATCACCAGATATGTCATACGTGTGATGTTTAGCCATAGATTTCCAGGAATGTTGACGGACAGGGTGTAGGGAATGTGATTACACAAGAACAACTTAATGATGTGTCATTAAACAAGGATAAGATAAGAAGAAAGACTGAAAGTAATAGGGTTATATATTTATTTGTTTGTTTATTTATTTATTGAATCACGATTTACAGCACCAGGTAAAAACACTTTGAAACAGGCAGTTGGTATTCTTTTTTGTTGTCTTTTAGTTATCAGAAACAACTACAACTTCCGGCTTAAAGTTTTTAAAAACGATAGTGACCTACTAGTACAAGCTTTGCACTCTAGCACAGCTTTATTAATTCACTTGTATTGTAAATGAAATCAGTTGTATTGATGGGTTTTCTTCTGTTGTTTACCAAAGTATGTATTCTTTACCTTCAGAAGAAAACTATTCCAGCTTCCTTGCTGTGTGGTTGGTTCTCTACCGCCTAAGCCCACCTACGCTGGCTCTCTCCACCAATCACAGCAGAGCGACTTGCGCGCTGCCTCCCTCCGGCTGATCCAAACTAGCACTGGCCCCATCGGTAGTTAAACAAACATGGCTCTGCTACATTATCAGACAACGACTCTTTATGATACGTAGGCAAATTTAAAGGAAAAAATGCGAAGATTATTAAGAAACACTCCATGCGTGATGTGACACCGCGGACGGAGAGTCGCTACATTATTTAGTGCGTTAGCTTAGTGTAGCCTTTTGTGACCGTGTTTACACGTAGCTAGCTCTTGTTGGCTAATGTAAGCTAGCAAAATGGACCTTGGATCAATGTTGTACAACAATTTAAAAGAAGTTACATGGAGTACTACGTCCTTACCATTAGATCAACTCGTCAGTGCTTATAAGTTGCCTCAAATTGTCAAGCTGGATAACGGCAAGTAACTTTACTTTTTCACGCCATCAGCGCAGCGCTTGTTAGCTGCTAGCTAGCAGCAAAGGCAAACTTAAGCTGTAACATAAATCTTTGCGATTGAGTTTAGCAGTGTGACTTACAGTTTCCCAACAGTGTGTTCTACATGGTTTACATTACAAAATAAGCGTTGTCTTATTCTCTTTCTTTTGGTTTATTTTTGGTAATGCCTTTACATCCGTTGTGCAGATCTCACCTTTTTTGGTATTAAACGTGTTAAACCCTATAGTGATTTCTATAATGAAGTTATTTCAGGTTTTGTAAAAACTATATTGCAACGACTGATGAGTTGTACCACATACTGTCTAGCTCCACCATTGGAAAGCCATTTTTTTTAATATACCTGTATTGTTGCAGGCTGAGTCACAATGCCAGTCTTATAACTAAATCGTAACCTAGTTGCTCTGTTTAAGCTGAGAAGCATCATTGTCGTCATTCTGGTTAAAAAAAGACAAGTATTTATTTATTTGTTTTTAAGAATTAAGACATGATAATGTTATGGAAATGTTACTGTGCAAAAGTATTTAGCCACCACTAATTTCTTCATATTTTGCTTAGAAGTTGCCAGATTTGCATTTTTTGAAGTGGTCTTGCGCAATAGTTCTCCAGGTTTTCTGAAGGTTTTTCAAAGTTTTTCTAGTTCTTGTATCTGACCATTTTCTTCAAGGACAAAAAAGTACCTAATTTAAAGGGATCAGCCAGTGTTGTGTATACACTCCGATTCCCATTTATTTAGTTGAGTCCACAAAAAAATACCAAATTAACCAAGAACCGGACTGAAAATCAGTAGCATCAGATCTGATGGAGCAGTGAATGCAATTTAGAAATGTTTGGTTTAGAGCATTGTGAGTATGTACAGAGAAGGTCAGGAGTGATTACAGCCACCTGTAAAATAGGGTGGAGGCTGAACTGCAGCAACTGGTGTAAAGAAATTCTAAGAAAGCTGCCTTAGAGTTTAGGCTGTGTTAAAGAATAAAGGTGGTCAAATAAAATATTGACTTTCAATTTTGTTAGAGTTGTATAAACTCTGCACTTGCCTTATAGCCTGTATTTCCATGTATGTTTGCACATATTGCAGCCATTTCCCACTTTCCTACTAAAATAAAGAAATGAGTGGGGGCTCAAGACTTTTGCACAGTACTGTTACTATCCCTCTAACTAAACTATATGTTAATGCAATCCTGGGTCTGAACGTGTATCTTTATCAGAATCAGAATACTTAAATAATTCTGATTCTGATACAGTCCTGGGTCTGAAAGTGCATCTTTAAAACTATGTTACCCTCAGTTATGCCCGAAAATAAACATGCTGACTGTGCTCTGCACTTTGAGATAAAGCTATTATGTATCATTAATAATTTGAATAATTTTCTCCATCTTCCTGACACATGCTTGGCCTTTTCTGGAGAACTAAAGTGGTGTATTGTACTTTGAATGATAGAGCATGCTTTTTAGAGAGGTATGGATTAGGCCATTAGTCAATGACTAATGGCCTAATCCATAGTGACTTTAAATGTGCTTGGTAATCCAATGCCTCAGTTTGAATGGAGCAGACTGTATGGCTAAAGAGTGGTATGAAAACAGAAACGGTAAAAGTGGTGTTTCTCAAAGTGATATTTAATTGAATGGCCTGTTCTCTGTAGTTATTAAGGTTCAATAGTTCTCTCATGACCCACATCCAAGACACCACCTGGTGAAAACATAGATATAAACATTTTTTGTTTTAGATGTTTTGTTGCTGGATGGTTCAGTGCTTACTTGGCGGTTAATTTAAAGTTGTAATTATGCAAATTATGCTGTTTTCTGCTCTGTAAATAATGTTTTGTTTTGTTTTTTTTATTTCCTGTAGGTCAGCTGGTTGAAGGGCTCAGAGACAATGACTACCTCTTGATTCACTCCTGTCGTCAGTGGACGACTATTACTGCTCACAGTCTGGAGGAGGGACATTATGTCATTGGGCCCAAAATAGAGATCCCAGTTCACTATGAAGGTGAGATGCAGCCGCAGTCGATGATTATTTAGTTTGTCTGGAAAATGGTAAGTGGACTAGTTCTTATATAGCGCTTTTCTACTCTATCCGATCACTGAAAGCGCTTTACAGTATTTATATGATATGCATTATCAGATATGATATCTGATGATGGATCTTTGCCTAAACTGAAGAATTATTCACTAAAATATATAAGTCAAAATGTCTTGATGCATTCTCAATCATCCAGGTAAGTAAATCTCTAAAAGTTGATTCTGTTCATCTGGACGTAGCGTTTTCAGAACGAAAACGCTACGTCCAGATGAACAGAATCAACTTTTAGAGATATAAGTCAAAAATTAAACTAAACCAAATTAACTAAATTATGTGATTTTATAGTTGTAAGTCTGTGTTGATGCAAAACACGTACAAAACACCATTGGTGTGTCTTTTCCATCTTTTCTTAGGTCAGTTCAAGCTGCTCGAGCAGGACAGAGATGTCAAAGAGCCTGTGCAGTATTACAACAGCGTGGAGGAAGTGGCCAAAGCGTTCCCTGAAAGGGTATATGTCATGGAGGAAATCATGTTCAATGTTAAGGTACATTTAATCCGTCTATTTTTATGTGACATTTATGAATAAGGATATATAGTTATAATTCTAAACGCTTCCACCAAGAGTATTTCATAACTTTAGATTTCCAGTTAAAGTTTAAAATTTTCCAAGTTTGGTAAAGTAGATTCATTTCATTGCGTATGTCGAAATTCATGTATGTAATGTTTTCATAGATGGCTTCAGGGGAATGCAATGAAGACACAGAGGTTTACAACATTACACTAAACACTGGTGATGAACTGACGTTAATGGGCCAAGCTGAGATCCTTTACGCCAAAAGCTTCAAAGAAAAATCAAGATTCAACACCATTTTTAAGAAGATTGGAAAGCTGAACTCCATCAGTAAGATCGGTCGAGGCAAGATGCCTTGCTTGATTTGCATGAACCATCGCACCAATGAGAGCATCAGCCTGCCGTTCCAGTGCAAAGGCAGGTTCAGCACCTGCAGTCCACTTGAGCTTCAGATGCAAGACGGGGAGCACAACATCAGGAACATCGTGGAGAAAACCCGTCTCCCGGTCAATGTGACAGTACCCAGCACTCCACCCCGCAACCAGTATGACCTCCACCTCATTAGGGAGGGTCATCGGTACAAATTGGTCAACATTCAGACGAAAACAGTGGTTGTGTGCTGCATTCTGCGAAGCAATAAAATTATCCCTATCCATTTTCCGTTTCATATAGCCATGCCACGATTTATTGTTCCAGAAGAATTGCTGCAAGGAGAGTTGTGGTTAGATACTATGGTGCATCGCTGGTTTGCGTTCTGCCAGGAGCAGTTTGATATCGATGACTATTCTCGTGCTGTCCGGGACGTACGAACAGACTGGAATGAAGATGGCAAAAGCCCCAAAAAAAGCAGTGGCAATGGTAGTTGTAGCAGTGGAGGAAGCGGGAGTTCAAGCGGCTGTCCCAATCATATGCAAATTCCCAGCTCTTTGACTTACGCCCGAGATGAACTCACCCAGTCCTTCCACCGACTGTCTGTGTGCGTGTATGGCAGCAACCTGCATGGTAACAGTGAGGTCAACTTGCAGGGTTGTATGACACTATGCGGCGATTGGGCTCTTATGGCTTCTGATAGTCATCCTTCAGAAGAGAATGAACACTTTTTCCCAGAGCTGTTGGACTGCACAAACCCACAACCAACCCTCAACAAGCTGGATGTTCCCTATGAGGAGCTGTGGTTGGATCACTTGAGAAGTCAGATTCCGAAACCCTCTCAAAGCGAAGGAATCAGAGGCCTCAACAGTGACTGTGCCACAACAGCTGCACTGACAAACCCAGTCACTTGTCCTCTGGGAGCCATAACCAGCTCTGATGTGCCTCTTACTCCTCCACCAGTCCCACCAAAGTCTGAAGCTGTGAGTATAATCTGTTGTACTTTAGAGTTTTCAGTCTTAGGATTGGAGTGTTAGTTGATTTGATGGCGTCCGTGCTCACAACAAATGTATTTTAATACTACAGCAAAAGCCAGCATGAGTAGCTACTATGCAGTAAATTAATAAATAAAACTACTTGAAAACAACAAGTTTGATTGGCTGTTGCAGATAAAAAGCTGAGCCTAAGGGTTCTTTGAAGAATGACTGTAATGTAAGAATGTAAGCTTTAGTTACTGTTTCAACACAAACTCTTTTCATCCTAGGTGAAGGAAGAATGTCGTCTTTTGAATGCGCCACCAATCCCACCACGAGGCCTGAAACAGATACCATCAGTGCCTGTCCTTTTGAAGCCACGGCAGCAAGAAACTCGGTCTCCAAGTCCAACCCTCTCCTATTATTCTTCTGGTCTCCACAACATGTAAGAATTTAAATTTTCACCTACATTCTCAAAAAAATGCTGTAAGATATCAAGATTTGTACCTTTCTATGTATACATGTATGAGGCTATTCTTATGCTATAAATTAATCTACTATTTTTCCATTAGCAGTGGAACATGTGAGCAAGAAGGAACTGACCCACAAGAGCAAAGCCATGTGTGCTACCCTTGCAGCTGGGCTAATTCCAGCAGCACTGAACCGAAGGCTGCTTCGCCCAGTGGTAGCTTGCCGTCAGATGGAGTTTCATCGCGGTTGTCTTGGCCAAATCATTTCAGTGGAGGGGATTCGCATTGCATGGACGAGTTTCTGCCTACAACCTGTCGAAGTTACTACAGTTACCCCAGGAAGAGAACCCCAAGCACTCCAAAAACCTGTACAACCAGCCTTGTTGACTTTGATGGTCGAGAGTATGCACACCGCAGTAAGGACTTTGACTTGCCGAAAGCATCTCTGAGTCCTTTCTGCAACAAATCTTCAAGCTGCAATTCAGAAATGTACAGTGACAAGCTCATAGATGCATCTAACACTAAGCAGAGCCTCTCCTGCCCGATCTTGCCACCAAGAACACCAAAATCAAATGCCATAAAGAAGTGCACAGATGTACTGTCAGAGTCAGTCTGTGACAGTAAGCCGGAAACTTTATATTCCTCACTTGCTCAACATGAGCAGGGAACAAAAGAGATACACTCCATCTCTAACACTCCAACTGTTAACTGTCCATCCTTGTCTCACACTACACAGTGGCAGCCACCATCGAGCTTGGCTGGCCTTTCAATTGAAGAGGTCTCCAAATGTCTGAAATTTATCGGCCTGCCAGATGAAATTGTTTCTCTTTTCATGTCAGAAAAAATTGATGGGAATCTACTCCTACAGCTCACCGAGGAGATTTTGTCTGAGGACTTCAAGCTAAGCAAACTGCAGGTGAAGAAACTCATGCAGTTCATAAATGGGTGGAGACCCAAGATATAACAGTATGTAACTTAAAAACTCCTGTAAAGCTGAGAACATCATGCCTTCAGTATGTATGCTATGCACATCAAGCCACAAAGAGTTTCTTTTTGTATAGTATGAACTTATTTCCTTGTTACTACATGGTGGGGAAGACAAGTGGGTAATACCCACTTAAAGTCTATGACTCCTATTTGCTAATTGAATGGAATCATTTGGCACTTTCACAAAGACATTTACATGTCAACTGCTTACTTTTTCACCTGCGACCTATTCATGTCATTACACAGATACTAATTTAAACCAGGGAATTGAAAGAAATCCACATAATCGTTTTAATGTGAGAGCTATATGAAGACAATATTGTCTTTTGTTAAAGGAGAGTGTCACAGAATTTTGCTGCGAATAGCTGAATGTCTAAAAGAGCACGAACTAGAAAATATTTGAAGTGTATATATATATGTAGTAGAGCCAACTGCCAATAATATTAGGAGTAATTACAGAAAACCCCAGTTTGGTATCAGGTGACAGGAGGATGGTTAACTGTCTAACTTTGGAAAATTAATTATTGCATGTAGTCAATGCGACAGGGTTTTGTTTGCCCTCAGAATTTGCATCCCTGTAATATAACTGTGCTAATAACAGTTAGCTATGCTAAGTCATTATCTGCAGCAGGGTTTAAAGGTGACACTTCCTATGCAAGAGCTCTTTTTTTGTGTGTGCCTGAAGTTAAACACTCCTTATTGTAACCTAAAATGTCTCAGCTAAATGTCACTTTGGGTTATTTAAGCCTGAAAAGAAATGAGTTATATCTAACCAAATTCTGTCCTTTCTTTTAAACTCACGTGGAGATAACCAAAAGCGCCAACAGATCTTGGTGTCCAATATAAATGAGAAAATTAAATGCATCATGCACTTTGGTAGATTTCAGATTAAATATAGCAGTTAAGGTCATTAAATATAATTGATGAGATTGTTTATGTAGCGAATGAATGCACTACATTTTTTTAATTGCAAGGGTACTCATTTGTTTCCACTGTATGTATTGGTAAGTGTTACCTACAGTACTTGCGAGACAGAAGTAATAGTTTTTTGCGCCTTAACCCAGAGACCTTAAACCATTTGATATTTTCCTTTGACGTAACATTTTCTTTTTGTCAGAGAGTATACACTAACAACTGGAATTTCTCCAGACCACGGAGGCATGTAAGCTAAACTTGAAAATGATAAACTACAATGAAATATTTGTTTGTATTGGTAACTTTTTTTTTTAAATACCCTTGATTCAGAATTGAGTTATTTATGCAGTGATTTAACATGATGCAAAATATGCAGGAGAGTTATTGTCAGACCATTCTTATGGCTGACACATGAAGGTGCCTCAGCAGTAACAGCCTTTGTACAACTCGGGTCTGGTCTGTTGGCCAATAGCTGTTGTTTTGTTTTCCCCCCACCCAACAGTTTTTTTTCTCTTTTTTACAGTGGGGTGTTACATATTTTACTTGATATTTTTTTATTTTGTATGTAGGTGCAAATTAAATATAATTTTTTTTATTGAAATGATTACTAATGTTGAGATTATTTTTTATTGAGAAAAAGCTTATGTTCAAATTTCTGTTTTGTTTTTTTAATTCTGTAAAATGTGGGTTCTACTCGGGTTTCTAACTTCATGCAGTAAAATAACACTCGGTCACGGGGGAAAAATACCTACGAATCTCTTTCGCACTCCATGGACAGTGACCAAAAGATAATGTTAATAAGCTGTATTTCCTTTTAAGTTAGTCTCAGTATCGCTGTTTTTATGGAGAATGATTTCTGTCCCTGGAAACTTATTACATAGCATAATGTCTTATGCAATAGCCATGACACTCCAAAGTGATCACGGAAAGGAAATGCAAAGCAGTGGAGTATTATAGGGTATTATTAAGCGTATTGAAAATGCCACAGTGTTAATTTATAAAAATTGCATGCCAAAGAAATAATTCCAAACCATTAGCCAATTTAACTTGAAGAATTCTGCAATTATTCAATGAACTGTGAAAACACTCCAACATCTAGCCCTGTCCGACTAATCCAACATTGTGAAGCACTCGGTACCAAAGCTCATTCTGCGTTGGTACCACCCTCAGCTCTGGATCACTGCCTACATGAAATGTTGCAATTTTTTGTACAAAAAGAAGGTAAATAACTGTGACACTGGGTTTGACATCATTACTTACAAGTTGAGTTCTGAACATTTGTTTTTCATTTTAACTCTTGTTTTCCCTGTTTCCCCTTTTGCATTGTATCATCTATTAAACATGGATTAACTGGTGCTTGTGTTTTTCTTCTTGGTCAAGTAACAGTAGTAGGCTTCATAGTAGTAACGAGCATGAGCATTTTACTACTGATCACAAAGTTTGAGTGATTAACGCAATCTATATGATATACAGCAAGAGCTTTATGTGTAAGTCAGTCTTCATTCATTGATAATTCAATTCAGTTTTATTTATATAGCGCCAAATCACAAGAAAAGCTGTCTCAAGGTGCTTTATATTGTAAGGTAGACCCTACAATAATACATACAGAAAAAAGCATTTCTAAGACCTCTGTAAATTGTTTAGATGTGCTTTAAACCATAACTTGTAAGCTTACATTGTCTGGTTTGTTTGTATGGTTGCTTCATATGATAATATTCCAGCCTTCATTTTTGTGTAAAATTAAATATAAAGATGTATTAGAAAGTATAGTGCGGTATTCCATCTGAATTCACAAAATAATTATTTTAAGGCGCGCCTGCCTGTCCAGGGAAACACGTTGTGTCTATGCTGTGACATGGAGAAACACGAGTTTCATCAATTCCCCAGAATATTGTGACATATGGTGGTTTCACCACTTGGCTCCATGTCTGTTTATGTTAAAGTTCTGCGAGTCACAGTACTTGTTGCAGCACATTGTAAATGCTATCTGACAAAAGAAAATTACTTGAAATATATTTACAAAATATAACTTTCCTTTGCAACATTTCCTGCTAATAAGAAAGCCAAACCCAAAGTCAGAGCAGAGGCTAAAAGGAGAGGGAGACATTCGAGGATTTAAAATTTGAATTTGAATTTCATACTTCATAAAATTACAGCTTGTTCCAGTTCAATTCATCAACATTTGATCAACAGTTTAGAAGAGTAGCCATCTGAAATTTACCACCTTGGGTCATTTCCCCCAAAATTCACGTCAGAATTCATTTATTCGTCTCTGGATTCAGTGAATAACTTCCAGTTAGAAAACTCACCTGGTTTATTTATTTCTAACATTATTTTGCTCTTTTCCAGTGCGACTGATGATTTGTTCAGCTGATAGACAATTATTTATAATTTGGGTCATTTCTCAGGCAAAATTGGAGATGACTGTAAAGAATTAATAGAGACAATAAGTAACTGATTAACTGGTTATTTTTAGTAATCGATATCTGCAAGGTTGAGTGTATGTTATCTGCATCTTTTATAGAATAGTAAATTGAATACAGGCGCATGTCAAATGCTGCAAAAAGGAAGTGAGACAGCAAATTGCATCAGGTGTTCAGCAGAGGTTTGCTTGGCTTTATCAACAGTTTGCTGTTTCGTTACTTCTGCTGTCGGGAGGTCTTGCACTTTCCGGTTGTACATTAAGCAGGCTGACATGCCACAGATCAAAGGTTTCCTAAGTTCTGCTTTTTATCAACATGTGGTTTAGGCTTACATATTCTAAACCACATACTTTTAAAGCTTTGATCAAATTTGAATGTCTTTAAGTAAGTGTGATTTATTGAAAATACTTTGCACAAGCCTTATCCATATAAACGATTTCAGTAGAGGTTCCTGTATCCTTTTCATTTGAATACCTATGAAAGAGCAGACATGCCTGTTTTCTTCAGTTGCTGGTGCACTGTGCAGCATCCAGTTTTTAAAATAAGTGTACATAAATGCAGATTTTAAAGGGTTTGCCTATTTTTCGTGTAATTATGTGTCTGCTGTTACCAACATGTTTTATTACCTCACTCTAAAGACACACACTTGGTTAAATTTGGCAAGCTCGACTTTTAAAACAACTGCATATGAACAATGACTAGGCCTGTGATGCCAACTTGTGCTTATTTGTTGCATTTTAGGCATTGTTAGCCGTTCCTGCCATTTGCTGCCTCCTTCCTGACTCCACCAGGTTTTGTATGAGGCATTTGTCTTGATGTCAACACAGCAACTTGTTTAAAAAATGGCTAATGCTCTAAGGAAACTAATTTGATTGGACTGGTACTTAAAGCGATGATCTCTCATGGGAGATCATCAGTTATCCCGTTCAACTGTCAAATCTCTAATCTGATTAATTCCTGTTCTTAATGGGAAAGTTTTCTGATTACCTGCCCTGTGCAACTGAATTATAACTACATGACTGAATTCATAACAAAATATTACTGTATAAATGCCATAGTGTATAGTTATAGATTAGTTACAGATTCCACACTTTTCACAGAATTTTATTTCTTCCTTTTGTTCCAAACGTCATACAATTTTGCCAAGCAAATTGGCAAAAAAGAACAAAACACATATAAATGTTTTCCACAACTGCATTAGAGAACATATTTGACATCAAAGGATTCTTTCAGGCCCTAAAATTCATTTGCATACAGTTTCTAAACATGTGATTTATTTTGAATGACTCAGATCCACGGTTCCCAGCCCACCCAAACTCTGCTAAGCACATTTGGATCCATGGCCTGGTCTAGCAGACAGTCCACCTGATCCTCCACTGACAGGCCTTCGGCTCGAAGTTTAGCACGAATGTTGTGCTCTGCAGTGCCCAGAGCCACCGACTGCATCCCCGGGAAGGCAGCATCCTTCTCAAAACCCAGCTTCAGCTCCTCACTGACAAAATAAACCCAAAACATCAAGTCAAAAACAAGACAAGATAGAGAATAACAAAACAGTGACTGAATTGTATTATAAAGGTTTCTGATTTCAGATATGACCCCTAATATGAATCAACACACTCAGTAAAATGTTACCATTAGTTGAGTACTGGGACTTTCCATCATTATGGATGTCAAACACAGAGGGTTTCCTCATCTTCATGTACTAGCATAGAACATTAATTAAATCCTATTAGACGTTTCATAATATGATTTGATGATCTACCTGGTTATAGCAGCTGGATTGGCTCCTTCCAGTTTTCTCTTGGCAAAGTTAACCTTCTGCAAGGGATACCAGTTGATTTCTTTGGTGTTCACAGTCTCTGTCCATGTGCCTCCTTTCCTCAGTTGTTTCATCTCAAAGTTCTGCATGATAACAATAACACAACTTTTTTGTACCGTAATTTGAAAAACAGATTAAAAGTCTTTAATGTGCAACAGCAAGCAACATTTTATAGGGGGGAAATTAAATTAATTCAATTTCACAAACAAAAACTGTAAAACAACAATAGACTATACAATGGCCGAGACCCACAAATGAAAACAGAACATGCCACATGTTGTATACAATACAATCTTGATCCGTATCCAAAATTCAGCATGTGCTGTCTGCGGAGTCGAGGGGTGATGATTTGAGCTTGCTTTGGATACAACACAGGACTTGGGCACTTTGCAGTCATTGAGTTGACCATGAACTTCTCTGTATTCTAGAGTCAAATGATCCTAAGCACAGACCCAAATCGTCAAGAGAAGGGCTGAGGAAGAAACGGATCCAGAAAAATCCAGACCTCAACCTGACTGAAATAATGTGGCGACACCTTAAGAGAGTTGTGCCTAAATGTATGCATTAAAATCTCAATGACCATATTGAAAACATTATCCAAAATCTATCCACTCATTCAATGGTTACCTGCCAGTCCAGGGAGGGTTCCTTGACAAACACGTCCATAGTGTTAAGCAGAAGGTCTGGCTCAGCCCTGTAGGCCCGCAACGAATGAACCATGATGTTCTGGATCAAACCGGACTCCTTCAAGGGTTGCATTAAATTCACAAACTGTTGGGTCAGCCGGAAAGGCATGAGCTCAGGCACAGGGAGGAACTGGGAGAAAATACGGGATTGCACAGAAAGAGATTAACAGTACAGCAGGTTACATTCTGACATGCTTCACATTCATGCAGCCGGTCAGCTCAACTGTGACAGTAAGATTCATACACCTAAACCAGACAATAAATTCTCCCAACCCAATCACGTGTAAATGTATTCACTTATTGCCTCTTCTATGGCATTTTGCTTTAGGCGAGGTAACATTCCTTTCACTGGATATACCTGTGTGGCTGAGCCAAATGCATGCCCAAAGTCAATGCCAATCATGCCCCCTGTTTCCATATTTATCATGAAGTTGGAGAGGTGGCGATCTCCAATCCCAAGAATCCAGTGGCTCACGCACAGCAAAGCGTGAGAGCTAATGAAGTGGGATCGCAGGGATAGAAAGGCCTCCGGACTGTTGCACATGTTTAGAAAAGCTCTCCTAGAATTTAAAACAGAGAAAAATAAGAAGGTTATTACTGCAAGTGTTACCATGTCCTGAGCAGTCATGCTATACCTGCAGTCCACTTACTTCAGCAAATCGCTGGGCACACACTGCAATACTTTCATAAAGTTGTTGACAGCATCGGCACGTTTTGCTTTCCTGGCAAAGAATAAAATGCAAGTGTAAGTCTGTTAAAATTATTCAAATTGTTTTTTATTCAGTGTCATAGGAGTAAAAATTCAGGTAACTCACTTATAGGCCAGACCATAAAGTGCAATACCGGTCACACGATTTTTGTCTTTTCCTTTTTCTGGTGCAAAGCGTGAGAGCCAGGCGTTGTACTCATCCATGGAACTTTAAAACAAAGACACAACTGCCATCATATCATCAAACTCATCACACACTTAAATATTGCTGCATTACATTGAGTTGATACATTGTTTTTAATAATCATTTAAGCAACCAGCTATTAGAAACTAATAGATGAACTTCATCTTCTTCACCAAACACAGGTCCACGAATCAGGGTGGAATAAATATACTGTACCTCCCTGCCCTTCGCTGCTCCTCCTCAGTCATTGTGTTGAGCACAAACTCCTTTAGAGTACAAGTGTTTTCCATCCATTCAATCAGACCAATTCTGTAATCATAATTTGCTTAGTTAGTTAGTTAATATTTTGTCTAATAACTGTTAAGTAATTAAATATGGGACCAAGAACTAAATGATACTTATAATATTAAATAAATATTTCTTACTGGATAGTCTTATCAGAGAAAATTAAAAAAACATTTTATTCAATCTTTAATCAGTGTAATGAGTATAAGGATTAATATTAACTGAAGGGACAGATATGGACACACAGACATGCCCACCACCTTGTGTTTATAGGAATGACTTGATAGGTGCGGAGCTGCAAGCCTCTGTGCAAACACGACGTGTCGTGGCTCAGCAGGATGTTCATGACAGCGAAAAGCTGTTCGATTCGTTGGTCCTGTCGGAGGTCCTCCCCGCCCTTTACCAGAAAGGGGTGGTCCCGCTCGTCATCCCCACGAACGATGAGACGCTTGGGACGACGAATGGAAGACATCACCTTTACCTGCAGGCAAGATCCCAGAAGGCTTTCACACTTACAGCCAGGACAAGAACAAACCGTTTAACTCTTCCTGTTTTAAAGTGCATACCCTCTCATCAAAGCCGGTTATCTTTGCATGATACTCTGGCAGTGGTTTGGATCTCCCGTCATATTGTCCTGCAAGAAAGAAAACGCAGCCTCATCAGTGGATAGAACATAACGGATGAGACTGTTTGAAATAAATCAAACAATATTAATCAGTATAGCTCTTAACCTGGGATCTCCAGCTCATTTCTGAATGAGTCTGCTTTAAATCCACTCAGCCAAGGTGAGTATTCCTTCAGGTTCCCTGGCTCCTTCTGAAATCCACGCATGTCTGCAGCCAGGTTATCCACTTTCTGCAAAAAGGTTTTATCTTTCCTCTTTTCAAACAGCTGTTTGCCGTTAGGTCCCAACAATTTCTCCACATCTTTGAAAAACTTCTGCAGGGAACAGCGTAACATTATATTTTCTTGATTAGAAGCTGCATATTCTTTTCACTTGCTGATGAATGATCTTTACTAGCCTCCTAATTTCACAAATTTCTGGAGAATCATATTTTTGAGATTAAAAAAAAAGAGAGAAAAAAAAGAAAAAGAAATGACAAACTTTGATGAATTTCTTTCGAAACATCCCGTGACTATCTGCGCTGCAGTCTCCGAGTATAGACCGCATCTCTTCATACATGTCTCCCATTTGCTTCCTGTTAAAAGTCGGCTTTTCCAGTTCATTTCGTACGCCATCCCACCAATCCTGCGTGTGGACAGAATGAAAACAATCAGTTTTCGTCTGGCATTTTGATTGAAATCATGTCTGAACTTTCACTCATTACCTTAAAAATCATCTCAGGATTTGTCAGCTGCTGAAGCGCATCCACAAAGTTCTTCACAGCACCTCCCTTGTCCAGCATGCTCTTGAGCCTGTTGATGCACAGTGCTCATAAAATTAAACTGAAAATATTTTTAACACCGACCCCCCAGAAAACTGCACCTACAAACTTACCTGTTGACAAACTCCTGTTGCTGGTGTCCTGTAGCCGAGTCCTCAAACTGGTAGCTCTCACTGCTGATCATGAGTGCATAAACCAGTGCCTGAGGGTAGCACTCTGCTATCTGCTCTATGCAGTGCTGTACTGCCACAGCTTCTGGCTTGTCCAAAAGAGCAACCATCTGACTGATCCAGCTAATCAGCATCCAGCAGGGAACAGACATCATCTGTATACAGACAGACGACACAATTAAAACATCTGCATTCCCAAAGCTTTAAGGTATTTGGCTTACATTTGCTAATAGTTTCAATGTTTTTATGTTTACTGGACATATATTATTTTTCTTTTATAATCAGCAGAATTACGTTTCGACATACTAAAGACATTCTTTGTTAATAAAGCTAACCTCTTTTGTCATGAGGTCCAGTGTCTCAGATGGGTACAACTCAATGATCTGTAGCAAGCGTGGGAACTTGAGGCGAGCCTCCTCTGAATTCATCTTCAGTGCTTTCAACATGTTTTCCACTACATGCATCGGCAGCACCAGAAGGTCTGGAAACTGGGTTTCTATAACCGTAAACAATGGCAACCAACATTTGAGGGAGGAAATAATCCTTTCAGAAGTCTTCAGCACACAGCTAAAGTGTTTAGACCAAGTTATTGATCACATTAAGTACTCTGGGTGCTCACTGTTGGTCTTTTTTGCATCAATCTGAACAAATATCTACCTGGGAAATGTCACTACTCACCAGCATCGCTCTGCTCCTCCTCTCTTAACCGTTTGTCACAGAAGTTAGCCAAGGTCATGTACGTCTCTATGACGCTGCTAGTCTCCACAAAGTCCTGAGAATAAGACTGAAGCTCCTCGTCGGCCTTTCTGGTTGCTTCACATAGCAACTTCAGAGCCTGTAACTGCAATCCCACTTCCACTTTCTGCAGGAAAAAACTGCTTTTGTGATTCATTTGTTCATTCAATTGGTATAAAATTACAAAGAAGGGTTTAGTGTGATAATCTGCTGTGGAATGAAGTGGAGCCTTTTGCAATTCCCATATATAGCACAGAAATGATGCAGAACACTTTACATCCAATTATTTTTGCCACTATAATCCCAGTTTAGTCATTCATGTAAGTTCCTTCTCTAGCCAGCAACTATAAAAAATATCTTTTCCTAAAAAGTAGAGTACCTTTGGATCTGCATTGGACGAGGAAACTCCAGAAAGCTTTACGACTCTCTCTGCTTTGTCAGCATCGATAGTTCCTAGGACTGACGGACTTCTGCTTACAGCTGTGGCCAAGATGTCAAAAGATGTACCCTGGAGAATCTTCTGGTATCTGAACACTTTAGCTGTAGCACTCTGACTGTCAGCGTCAACCTGAAGGTCCTCTGGAGAGAGAAATGAGCTGACATGAAATATGGCAAAAAAGAAAGCTGAAGGCCTTTAAGCTTTGAATACTCGACACTTGTGTGGCATTCTTTTTCCTTCTCACCCAGGAGTGGGATGGTTTTCAGCATGGTGCTGATTTGCTCCACAGGACCCTGAGCCTGACACCGTTTATGGCTGTAGCGGCTAAAACTGTGGACCCACCGCAGCAGCCGTCTTCTGTCCATTTTGGCTTCTTTGTGAAGTTCTTTCAGCAGCTTCACAGCTACGGGGAAGTTATTCTGAAAACATTTGTTTGTCCAGGATGAGTTTGATGGAAAAACATGCTAAAGAACAGACAGAGGAACATCCACACTTGTTTCTTCACCTGCTTCTGGGCTCCATCAGCCATGCGTAGCTTCATGTTGAACTTGCAGTCATTTACTAATGTCTCAATGTCGCCCGCTGGGTCATCTGAGCCGTCCACCTCCATGCTGTCAGATGGAGCATGGCCTCTGAGCTTTTCCCTGATCTTATCCAAAAAGAAACACCTGAACCGTAGAGGAAAAAAATAAGGTAGTATCAAGTTCTGTTATTTGTCTTTACTTTTTAAAAAAAAGATTAAGTCTTCTTACCGAGATGTAATGATATCATCCCACACATTCACTGGGTCCACTTTAGCATCAGGATACCGTTCAGTCCATAATCTGATGAGGTGCTTGAGGGAGTCCAAGGACACTAATAAAAAAAAATTGCAAAAATGTTTCAGAGCTTGAAAAAAAATTCAAACAAAGACAGTTTTAGGAAAAAATATTCCAAAATCTTGTACAAACCAAACAAACAAATGAATAAACAACATTTTAAAAAGCCACTATCTACTCACCCTCCCCTTTAATAAACAACAGGAAGTCCTGGATTTCGGTCAAGGCCTGCACTGACTGCAGAATGGTTAGCCGGCTTTTAGTCAGGAGTGTATCCACGCTGGAGTAACTCTGTACGAGGCAAACGGAGTGAGCATGTGTAATAAGTGAATCTAGATAACACACGTGTCTTCTTATTCAGTTAACAGCAACAATCTGTACATATATAACCAGTTTTTTTCCCCATTTCATTTATGAAATAAACTGTTCTCTGTAAATCAAAGAATCGAATGTGCTGGACAGAGAAATGAGTGTGAGAGCAGACCTCCATAAAGAGCTGCATGGCGTAGTTTGTGTAGTATTTGGCGCGGTCGTAGTCCTCTTGCAGGATGTAGAGCAAGCTGAGTTCCTGGCTGTAATGACTTTCCAGCAGCTTTTTGCGCTCCTCCAACTTCATGGCATTGTCGATGAAGCTGAGGAGGGTTTGGTCCCGCTCGCCCAGCTGCAGCTGCTTCAACATGCTGCGTATCATGTGCTGCAGGTACATTTCCTAGGACAAATGCAATCGCCAGGGAAGCAAAACATTTGAAGAATGGATTTGATATCAAGATTTGTAAGTGCTTTTGTTACACTGCTATGCTACACATTTCTTTTCAATTTTAAAGATACAGTTTTAAGGATTCAGTGACATCTAGTGGTGAGGTTGCAGAAGGACCCAACTGTATACCCCTAAGTCTCCTCTTACTAGTGTGAAGGAAAAGCAACAACTGCTAAAAAAAAAAAGTAGGAAAGAAAGAAAGAAAAGAGAAACACTCTAGAGCCACTATATGGTTTGTGTAAACAGGGCTAATGTGGAAATGAAGTGGGGCAACATAGCAGGGACATAGCATAGCATAGCTCACTCAAGGTAATTAAACCAAGATTGTTATCTTCAGGAAGGGAAACCGAAGGAACATGATTACAAATATGTTCTATTTCTGCAGATCAACAGCCCCAAACCCTGCAAAGTAAATCTTTAAACCTAATTTACTGCAGCAGTGTTTCATTCAAAGAGTTTTGGAAAGCCACTAAATGAATGAATAGATTACAAAATGTAGGTTTCCAATTTAAGCCATCAGTTACCACAACAGAGGAAAAAGCAGGCTTCAGTTGCATTCAGTGGGAATTCCTAAACTGTTAAAATCATTTGGGTTATTATTACCTGGTAGAGAGGCTCTGACCACATCATTTCCAAGTTGGGTGGTGAGTTTTCATCTATGTTCACAGTGGAGCAGTACTGAAGAGACTTCCACTCAGTCAGATGACTATATGCATCCATAGCAGCCATCTCCCAGAAGTCCTTCTCGCTGTCTATGGGCTCGCCATCAGGCCAGCTCTCGGTGTTTAGAGCCTGTCAGTATATAAGAGTTTAAACAAACAGCAAGCAATCCGGTGAAACCTGGTGCCCTTTGATTTCATATATTACTTGATATGTTTTCCTGAAATATTTAATATGGTTTCCTTCCCTTACGGTGGGAGAATATGGGATTCAACCACCAGCTTCTACTGGACATACAAACCTCATTGTAAAGCTTCACAGCCTCTGCAAAGTCAGTGTTGGCTTCAGCTTGGAGTGCAGTACAAGTGATGGATTTGGTCCCGACTTTACCACCAAAGATTCCACGCACAACATCATAATCTTCCAAAGATTTGTAAAGCCTGGACAACAGCGGGAGACAAACAGCACAGTAAATATTAGAGGTGGGAACCACCACACACCCCGTGATACAACTTTATCACTATACTTCACTCCTGATACAATATTACCGTGATTTTGTGACATGCTGAGTATTGTTTTTTGAAGCAAAGTGAGACAGTCAACACATGCACAACACTGTCAGTGAAATAAACGTTATGAAAGATAAAGTCATTATACTATTAGTCTACAGTTATATGAAGTCTAGTTTGCAGTTAAAAGCAAT
Source organism: Pelmatolapia mariae (assembly GCF_036321145.2). Taxonomy (NCBI): domain Eukaryota; kingdom Metazoa; phylum Chordata; class Actinopteri; order Cichliformes; family Cichlidae; genus Pelmatolapia; species Pelmatolapia mariae. Next base: position 28,406,258 of record NC_086235.1, on the reverse strand, counting down.
CTATTTATTATAATACAGCAATTAACTGTGATAAATCAGTGAAAGTCACGGATGTTGCTGTCTACATGGAGAGAAAGTCACATTTAACTATTACATTTGCTCCCAGCAACGTTCCTATTCTGCAAGAATATAACCACAATACAACCAGCTGTTGAGTAGAGTCCCCTCGAGTCGTGACACAGATTCATTCAGACTGATGGAAATGCAGCAATCTGTCTGCATTTATAAATTAGACAGTAATTGTTGCCAAACCTTCAATAATCTCTGTGAGTGACTGAAGTCAGTCCAAAATATCTATTAAAATATTGATATTTGGTGTCCATGTTATGACACAAAATCATAACACAAAATATTGCAATACAATACTGTACTGATTTTTTTTTAAATTTTCCACTTCAAAACAAACTCCAGACACTCTCAACCAGTAGACTAAAACTCCTGAACCTGTGACCTTCAGTGACATCATAGCTGTGATTTTGTTCTTTGATGTAATTAAATATTTTGACGAACAAAAATCAGATAAAAAAATATTAAGAATAACACTCAGCTGTAAGGCAGCAATTACTGCAATACCTTGCAAGATTAATCCATTTATTGGTGTCTGGGGGGATTTCTTTGTGTCCTCGTGACCGTTTGGCAGGACGTTCAGCGGGGCCGTCAGCATGCAGCAAACCCTCTTCCAGCAGCAGGATGCCTGATGGCTGCTGCAGACTCATGAGACAAGTGGAGCTGATGGAAGCTGGGCTGAGCTGTTGGAGCTCTTTATGTTGGTAGCACATATCCTAGCACACAAAAAAGCCCCCCAAAATACAACATTTATATATATTTTCTTCAATATATTAAATACAGAAAAGGGAGTTTAACTATCAAATCTGCTTCTTACCTGCACACATGCTATAAACGGAGGAAAGCAGAGCGTACTCTTGCTCAGGAAGTTGCTCATGTTGGACCGCAGCTCCTCTTTGATCCTCGCGCTCTCCTCTGGCCTCTGTTGTTTCGCCATTTCTTGCAGTATACCGGCAAAAAGAGAGCTGAACAGCTGTTTGGCTAAAATCGGGTCTCTCTAGTTAGGGCAAGGGGAAAAAATGTAATATTTAACATTTTAAATACAATATTTCTTCCTTAATATTTCCCCCCTTCATTTTGGCCCATCATTTGCAACTATTTTTGTATGTATGGAAGTGTTTATGATAAAATCAAAGTCTGATCATATGGTTCATCATGTGCCCGTTTATGTGTCTGTTTGTCTGAACAGATGGTGTTGGCAGTCTTACCTGTGCTAGAGCTTGAAGTGGAGCGATGAGGTTACTGTACGGGATTTGGATGTCTGGAAAGTCTCCCACTCTGTAGTTACGATACAAAGTCACCTGAGCCTCTTTTCTAAGGGCCAGATTGGCTTTTTCTTCCTGTGACACACAAGAGAACCACTGATAGTTACGAGTCTATCACAGGCCTGGAAAGTTAGCGAGAGCAAACACAGAAAATCTGCATTATAGATGAACGGATTGGTTTGAGTGGCTCCTGGTTGAATCCCAGCACGGTGGATACCTTTTCCTGCCGTTGATGCTGGATCTCTTTTCGGGCAAAACCTAAGCTGACTTTCTCCTGATCCTTCAGAAATCTGCGTCTCAGTCTCAGGATGTTAGCCCGCTGCTCATTTACTGCTGTTCATACAAAATGAAAATTTACATTTAAACCAATGAGTGAAGCTTTAGTCTCTTCTTACTGAAACATGATGTGTTTGCAGTGGTGCTTTTTTTTTTAAATCAAAAACTGAAAAATTAGTTTACATTTAATACTATGCAGTTAATACTGAGGTGGATGGTCAAACTAACCTCTGGTGCGGCTGTCCACCTCATCTGTTGATGCAGTGAGACGCCTCAGCCCAAAGCCTTCTCCTACTGGTCTTCTCGCTGTGGTTCGCCTCTCTGCTTTCTTATCAAACACCAGCAACGACGACATCGACTCGGAGCCGAGTGAGTACTCTGCCAGCGTATCCACGCTGCTGCCTGTCAGCCAGTTATATGCAGTACGTCGACCTGGGAAAAACACAGCTGTGGTAATCTGCATATTCAAAAATGAAGGAAAGCATTTTAACAGGTACTCTGTTGTGTTGACCCAAAATTTTGATTGAACTGCTTGAAGGTGGGTAAACTGAAACACAGCGGTACCTTCTGTTTGTGTCTGACTGAACTCCAATGAAGTCTGCGTGGCTCGGAGCTTTCCCTTCATCGCTCCAGACTGAGATGCTGCCACACTCTCTGGGCCTTGAGAGCTTAGGGTTTCAACAAACATGGGGGTCATTACTGTGCTTCTGAAGCGCCAATTGGAATCGATCACATAGTCCTATAGAGTGAAATGGAAAAAATGAAATTCACAAATCAGGCTTTTTAGTAAGAAGCAAATAAAAAAACCCCAAAACAAATAAAGTTGTTTCTTCTCCTTCTTTTCTGTAAATAAATCCAAGAAACACAAACGCTGACCTGGAAGGTGCACTCGGACAGCGGATACTCAAACATGTTTCGTTTAAAGTCCGGACTCTGGCTCGTCATTTCCAGAAGCAGATTGGTGGCCAGGCTTAAAAAGCACCTCTCTATTTTGCAGGAGTACAGAGAACGGAGCACCATCAACATTCGCTCAAGGGTCGCAGTGGGGAGGCGCTTCTCCTGACTCCAGAAGTTACAAACATACAGCCTGAAAAGACAGAACGAGGAGTACACAACATCAGAGGGGTCGACAAAGATGAAATAAATAAAAAAAATACAAATATCCACTGTGGAAAGTATGTCATTATATCAGCAGGGGGATAAAAAAAGTGAAAACTTTTGCAAGTCATAGTGGGTGCTTACTGAAGGCCTTGATTTTCTTCTGACAAGCCCTGAAGCAGTGTTTCTTTAGCAGCATTGAGAATTTCCAGTGAGGTGTTGTCTTCCATGCTTTCATCATCGCTGGAAGAAAAATAACATGTCACATGAATAAAACGGTCAGGCGATCCTACTGAAAAAAGACTGTACAAAGGCATTATGTGGGTCAAATCTGAAAACACTAATACCAATAAGGCAAACAAAAAAATAGTAAACTATGATCTGGTTGAGACTGGAAGCCAAAAAGCCTCACCCATAGTTGTCCTGGATCCACATAAGGATGTCGTACATCCGCTCTCTGCAGACTGGAGAAGGATGAGAGACGAAAGCCGTCACAGAGCCCAGCAGCTCTTGAAGCTCCACCGGCGTCAGACGGGGAATAATCTTGTGGATGATATCGAGGCATGCTCTCTGCCGTGCCTCATCCCTGGAAAGAGAAATGTGGAGGAACATGGTTCAGCACCTCTTAATTTACACTTTTAATTTTGTAAGATTTATTTTTGGCTTTTATTATTTTATGACAAGAAAGAAGGGACAGAGAACAGGGGGCAAGACACACAGGAAATAGCCCAGGGTGGAGCTGAACCCAGGCATATAGATCACCTGCTAACCCACCCTGCATTTATAGTTATTTAATTGATCACAAACTAAATTTAAAAAAATGCCCTGAATGTCAAATTCCCATTGATTCCGTATGGTTAATGCTTCCATCACCATTAAAGGATTTTACTTGCGTTAACACACATTCAAATGTTTGGCCCTGTTGGCGTGTATAAAAGAAGAAAAATCCACCGCAGAGGCCCAATAGGGTTCTGTGATCATTTCTGACATTTTTGCAATGATGATGGTGGATATGATAATAAAAAAAAGAGAGAGAAAAATAAACAGAGAGGCAGTAAGGAAGAACTCGCCTATGGTTCATCATCTGAATGAAGCCGGTGATCTTCAGCTGCAGGAAGATGTCTGGAATGACATCAGCACGACTCAGAACGCACTCCAAGCAGTTAGTCTTTAAGACGCCGTGCAGCTTTGGCAGGAGGAAGAACACATAATTCACAAACCTGAAAAATACAAAGAAAATAATGAAGACCAAAGCTTGGAAGGTAGCTTGATAATTACATTTAGAAGATTATACAAAAAAAAAAAAAAAAGAATAAATAAATAAATTCGCACTGTAAACTTACCGATCCATAAATGGAGGAAAATGCTTTGAGACTTTGTTCAAACAAATAATGAACTTGTCATCCAGGTCTTTTTTCTTCAGATTTGTTATCTTACTTGTAGCAAGACTGAGAAGTTCTTGATGTTGCTAAGCAATAAAAACATTAAAAAAACATTAAGTCATACTTGTGAGGGAAAAACAACAATTCTTGCAATAAAACTGTGAAAGGATTTCAGTGATTTGAGAAGGATAACATAAGATAAACACTTAGACTCGTCAAAATAAATCTAACATGTGGTCGAGGCATAAATAAACCGAAACTAGAGAAAGTTCATACCTCGCCCATATCAGTCATGCTCTTCAGGATGAGGCCGATAATTTCAGCAGCAGCCGAGTAGACTTCTTTATATCTTACATAGGACACGTTGGTGGTGAGAGACTGAATGTACCTGAAGGAGAAAAAAAAGAAAAAGGACACCATACAGAAATCATATTTTTGCAGCACATGAGCTACAACACACATATATACATGTAACTATAATGTCAGTGGCATAGTAGCTCATCTGGATCGCGATCCTTTTCACACATTACTGCTCGACGAATGTAACCCTGACCTTGAGCACAATTTGGTGAAGAACCATTATAACCTGTGATTGCTGTGAACTCTGGAAAGATCCAGGAGGATTTGCCAAAAATACACCAAAGTCTGCCTTTCGCTTCCTGCTTGCTGATTTACGTGGCTTCAACTTGCATCTTCCACCTTGCAACTTTTACCTCTCATATTCAATTCCGCACGACGCATCGTAGGCAGGGAGGTTGTTTGCCAAGATGATTCCCAGCAGCTGAAGCCCGACAGAGTTGTCTTTGCTGTTAGCGTCAGTGCCACAAAATCGCTCGTACATTATACTGAGAAGGCAAGAAAAGAGATAAAGCCAAGGACCACAGATCAATTTCATTTTGTTAAAAACAAACAAAAAATAAACAAAAAAACATGCAAGAAAAAAAAAATTTACAATTATAATTTATGTTAATATGTTTGAGACTGTACAGCATCCTTTTCTACAGTTATAGTGTAATTCAAATAAACAAAAGGATAAAATAATGCAGCATTTTTCCTACTTTTTATGACAACATAAGACATAATTAGAGTCGACAACAGACAACTTTACTCAGGTTTGAAGGAACAACTCATCAGAAAGTGTTTATTCCTAAAGATTTCATTCTCTGTTCACCACAGTGTTTATAACACATGTTGGTCATTAAATGCAGATTTTTGATGTACATTGATAAGATGCCAGCAGCTTAAATGTTGGTGACTGTTAAGTTTATCTGGACTTGATTTGATCTTGTACTAAGCTTGTGTTAGCACTACCTGTAAGGCACATGCAGACAGTCTTTCCAGCACTCTACCAGAGTGCGGATGATCTCCAGGTTGTGGCGGAAAACGGGCCTCTTAGAGTGAAAGCAGTGCTTCATCAGGAACTCCAGCAGCCGGTTGGCAAGGACTTCATCTCTGGGGTTACCCTTAGATTAAAAAAAGGAGAAGTTATCAATGATAAACTTTTATTATAAGAAATGTATCATATCATAGCAGATAACAAATGAGTAAAATACACTTTATGACTCTCCCGTAGCGTTTTAACAACAACAAAAAAAAATTAACTGAATCGCAACTGATTTGGTGCCACGTGTTCACATTCATAAACTGAACTATGACCAACTTTGGGTGTAGCCAGGCTCGTCCAGGATAGCACCGTAACCACAACATCCACCACCATAAAATGGATCCCCACTCCTCCATTGTTTCCAGAGACAACAAGCTGTAGAAGTGGCCCAAGCCAGTACTTGGCATAAGGCCGAAACACCTGGAGAAAAAAAAGAAAAAAGAAAAAACAAAATGAGTCGTACAACCTATTTTATTAACTCATTTCTATATTTGAAAGAATTAACTGAGGGACATCCACCTCCTCTGTGTTGATGATCAGCTTAGAGATGAAGAGTCGAATGTTCAGAGGTGTTGATGGATTTGCCAGTTTTCCATGTAGGAATTTCATCCATGGAGGAAGCTCACTGGGCACATTTCCCTGTTTTACAAACAGAGCATTTGACACAAACTCCTCAGGAGTCGTCATACATTCATAATATTCATTACAGAGAGTAATTAGAAAGTTGTAATTACATGGAAATTTATAGGATTTGAAGTAAACGTCAGACTTACTTAATCCTGTTAAAAATAATGAAAACCAGCCGTACTTTGACACTGACCTGTTCAGTTTTGGGGGTTAAGTTGTTCCTTTGCATGTGTCCAATAAGAGCAGTCATGGTCGTCATGCATTCATGCTGGTTTAGCTCATCCATTTCTAGATCAACCACTGCATCCTGGGACGGACTCATCTCCTCTGTCTCCTACATTTACAAACACATTAGCAAACCTTCTTGATAACCATGAAACCAGAGCCATTTTAACAGCAAATGACTTATCCTTAACACTGGTTTCCATTGGAGCTTTCAAAACTGTTTAACTGGTTATACAATAGTCATTTTAAACTCCTGTGTTCTCATTTTAAAAGAGAGAAAAAACTAACTCTTTTTGCAACAGCCCGCTTTTCTCCTTCTGGGTTTTGGGAACTGAAGGAAAAGCTTTGGACTCCTGTGGAAAAGTCAAACTGGCTCATCTCCTCACTCAGGCTGCTGTCAGCCATATATGACTGGGAGGACAGATAGACTGGAGCTTCTGTGGAAACCACAAATAAATCACAGAAACACACACCGTCAAGTTGTAAAACATGCACGACTTGCAGTAAGATACATTTATACATCTGTGACAAAGAGAAACACTTCTTACCTCCATTCTCTTCATTTACTTCTTTTCGAATCATAACATATTTCTTTTTTCTCTCAAGCGGGACCTGCAATGTTTCAAAAAAAGGAAATTAGTAAACCATGACTAAAACTAGTACAAAAAACAACAAAAAACCCACATACCTCAATTTCAATTGGAAAGTTGTAGGTCCTTTCAACATCAATAATGTTTTCAAGAATAAACTGATTCTGGAACAAAAGAAAACACCATCAGTAAGATCCTGATAAGTCACTAACAGTAAAACCTTTACCACTTTATATGAATTACAGAGTATCACAAGTAACAGTGTTTAAATGTCACCACTAGATGTCAGTAGATTGCAGATTACTGTCAACTGAGTTTTGTTTTCTTGCCCCTCCTAATTTAAGCACACTAGCTAAAGGATCATGTGCGACAGGACAAACATGTTTTAGTCAGCCAGCAGAGATCAAAAACACAAGCTGGAGTGTTTCTGTTTAATTCTAAATTTATCAGCATGCATCAGTTTGTTGAAAGACACAATTACACACTAATCAGTGTGAGCACAATATCCAATTTTTCTATTAAATAAACTCAAAAAAAGTAGTTTGTACTGCATTGTACTAAACCACGCCGTCTGGGAGACTTTGGTGTATTTATACAAACAAAGCACTACCTTCTCAGGTTTCTCACTGAAGAGGAAGCCATGGTAAAATTTGGGCTCGCTGAAGCTGCAGCTGATGACGGCGATGGCGCAGTTGTACGAAATGCAGTGATAGCGTCTCCGGAGTTCAAGGAGCTGAGTCTCACCAGCCATGTTCTCAGTGAAGGCTTCAAAACACGACCTAATTGAAATAAAATGTATGTAATCATATATGACGAATAAATCACTTTTTTCATGGAATAAAAATGGAATTTAAATGACTAAAGTGCTGGAGAGGCCTACTTGATCAAAGTCTTGGACATCTCGTTTCCCTCAGTTTTCTCAGAGCGACAGTAGGCTTGATTAATGCTGGACTCTTTTGAGTAAACCTCTTCTTTGGGAAGCCGTGAATACAAAAGCTCCATCAGCTTGTAGCAGCCATTCTTCTTCAGCAATTGGACCTCAAAGGCTGTCTCGTTTGACTGAAAGTGAGAAATGAATGATCATAGTTCAGGTTAAATAATAACAATGATACAAAAACAGAATGGGACAGAGTTTCTGGTCTTTCATTTGACGGGCAGTGGCCAAAAGTGGCCAGCACAACAACACAGGCATGTCAACAAATCAAAAGATGTACTACATGGAATAAAACTGGGTTCATGCTTGATCAGAGTGACTCTTACAGAGGTGACAGAAAACCTTTCATGTCCAGTTGAATTAGCTCTGAATGCTGAATGAGTGCCCTGCTGCTAGACTCATGTCAGAAATTTGAAGATGAGGAAGATTTCCTCTGGTTAACTGAACAGAAATTGGCGAGACTGACAGAACATGAGACTCTCAGTAAAGCACTCGCTTTACTGAGAGCCAATCCCATAACATGCACTCCTAATGTGACCTATACTGATCGTATTCTAACACTTTTAGGGAGGATTCTGCAACGTGATAACTGATGCCATCATCAACATCAATGCTGACAGCAATGTTCCTGCCAGCATTCCTGCCCAAATTAGCAGGGCCCTTCAGATTTTTCAGTTATTGTCCACAATTTACATCAGTGAAGAAAAATATCCAGTTAACTAGATCACTGTTAATAGTGTTAAGAGGCAAACCTTGGTGAATCGACTGAGCAGGAAAGAAATTATGTCAAAGACGTTTGAGACGAAGAAGTCATTCAGGGCCTTGGCGCTGCAGTGAGAGGCCAGAGGCAGCAGAACTCTCTCCATCATGGCCTGCAGCATGGAGCTCATCGGCACATCACCTTGTTGAATCACCCCGTAAACTGTACACAGCAGCTGGAGCTGCCGCTCAACGGTTGCCCTAAACAGACATTGGACATGATGAAAGCAACTCATACAACTACATCTCCTTGTAGTGGAATAGTAAAGGTCTATAGAGTCACTGCTGTAATGTGGCTCTAACAAATTAAAAACTTTTGCCTACCGCTTGGCAATTCTTTGGAAACAGGTTTGGAACTGGTCCTCCATGATGTGTTTTGTGTCTCGACACAAAATTCCCGCAAGTAGTTTGAGCAGGAGTGGGCTCTGAGAAAGCTCCAGGGCGTCCAGCAACTAAGAGATGGAAGATGTAGAGCTGATAGCTGCGATGGTCTAAATTAACAACCTCCAAAGCAAATTGCAGTATAACCATCCATCTCCTTATATATATATATATCCTCATGTATAACCAATCTTTTGTAGTCAGATCAAATAGTGTATTTCATACACACACACACACACACACACACACACACACACACACACTACTACTACTACTTTCTAAATCCCACTGTTTACCTTCCGGACACAGTCCATGTAGTTGTTGCGATGAAGGGAGCCCTTAGCAAACTCATCAGACTGCATGGGGAAGTGTGAAGCCACCAGGGTGTCGAGAGCTACCTGCAGCTCAGCTAGAGGCTCCTCTGGGAGTGTTGTGAAGAAGGGCAACACCAGCAGGGCCTGGCTCTGAAAAATTGATTGAGTTCAGCATAAAGTTTTTAATACATAAAACTGTCCCATAACTTAAAGTAATAAAATCTGTTACTACCTTGAGATTCAGTGGCAGATTCATGTCAACCAGCAGCATAGTGAAAGTGGAAAACACTTGTCTGAATGCTTCATGTTTTATATCGGAGCAGACAGAGGAGTCAATCTGTTCAGAGAGAGAAATTCAATAAAATGAACTAAAATGAAAAGAAACACCAATTTATCTGTACTATTACTATTACAAAGGTCTTAACATATTTTCACAGTTTTAGTTTATGGCTTTTTAGCAGGGGGCAGACAGCAGTAATTTGAACCTCCTCATACCTGCAGAAGCTTGGAGAGCAGCAGGAGAATGGCAGTTTTGCTCTCTGGGGTGGAAGAATCTCCCTCCCACCATGACTGCAGGCTCATCCATCGTTTTAGTACCTCTTCAACCAGCTGCTTCCCCTGAATCTTCCTCACCGATCGTTCTTTAAAGCTGTGGTCCAGCATGCAATTCAGCAACACGCTCACCTGAACACCGGGAAATAAAAATCAAGTTTGTAATGAGAAAACAAGAAGTTATCCATCTTCAGATGCCTGGGGTTACCGTTTTATCGTAAACTAGCTAAAAATGACAAGTACCATGTGGGGGTTTTGGGAAGAAGCTTTCATCAGGCGTGGCACTGTTGTGTTCAGACTTCTCAGCAGCTCAGTGTTGATGGTCGCCTGGAAAAGACTGTAGAAGTACTCGCCATGTGAGAAGCTCAGGAAGTTGTGGCTGTGACTTCCAGACACGGGCACAGAAAGCATGATGGTGTTCAAGAGCAAATCTACCAACTGCTCGCTCTGCAAAAAAATAGCAATAATGCACAACGTTAGAAAGCACTGTTACCTAAAACAGTAGTTACCTTCACAGCAACACTGCTCAAAATGGGAATCTTATCAGTCCCGGTTTGCTTTTTAGTTCAGTGACTCAGTTTGATGTTTCACTAACACCAGATAGAGCAGCAACACTGACCTGCTGACTGAGAGAAAATGCAAGCTGAAGCAGACCATCTGCAACCCTCCTGGTGTTTACGTCTAAGGATGGAAGTGCCTTCCTGTCTTCTCCTGGTGCTATGCCTTTATACACCGTCATTAGAAGCTGGGATCCAAGTTTTTTGGCATAAGATGAATCCTTAAGGAACACACAAAAAGATCTTACGGCAGTGCCTTCAGTAGAGATGATGCAGTATGTGTTATAAATAAATAATAAATAATAAAATATTCAAGCAACCTTACTTTGTTTTAATGTTCATACCTGGCTGTGCAGGATGGAGCTGAGGAAGCCGGCTTTGTGAATCTGCTTACAGGAAGACAGAACCATTTCCATCTGGTCATGGTGGCTGAGAGTGCTGGAATGGTACAGGTCTACGTTGCACAAGTCCTCTACACTACAGTGTTCATTAAAGAAATTTAGGAGGAAAAAAACAAAACATTAGTGGTTTTGATAATTGCACCAGTGCTGCAGAGTCAAATTAAAGCCCAGTAAAGTCTTTCTTTAACAAATGAGAGAACTCACAAACCTTTTACGTGAGATTTTTGTCCTCAAGCTGCTTTCAAGACGACTGCAGTAAGGTGAGGCCAGCAGTGCTTTCAGTAGAGGAACACACACTTCTGGTAGGTTCTTCATTACTTCCACATCTGCCATGTTGAAGCCTACAGCAGACGGCTCGCAAACCACCATCGCAGTCAGCTCGAAGAAAAATGCGCATAAAAACTCTTGTTCCAGAGACTATGAATAAAAATAAGGACATGATGAGTAAAACTTTGAAATGGAAGAATCAGCACCAAGTTACTTATTGTCAGTTCTTGTAATTCAGCGATACCTTCCAAAGCTCCTTGTCTCCTTTGGCAAGAATCATTGTGGTGAACTCCAGCAGGCGGACAATGATGGTGCACTTGCTGTAGTTGTACTGCTCCACCTCTCTTGGGCTGAAGTGCGAGGTCTTCTCACCAAGTGGGAAACAGCTCTCTGCTGCTACCAGTTCATGAGTTGCCAGCTCCGTCAGAAAGAAATGCAGAGCTTTCAGAAACCTCGATTTGTCTTTTGAGCCTTGAACATCAAAAAAGCAGAGATTAATTGGAATCACTGGAATCCACCAAACTGATGTAGAATTCATTTGATAATGTTATGCAGAGCAGTGAACTTGGAGAAACTTTGGCACAAATATAGACTTACTAAGAATGTACTGAGGCTTGATAATGTGTAGGCCGATGAAAGTGTTGTAGCAGTCCAGAACAGCCAGCAGGAGGTCCAGCCACTGCAGCGTGGCTCTGACACTGAAAGGGTTCGTCAGGTCCCTGAGCGTTGGCTGGGAGAGGAGACCTCCACCCTCAAACTGTGATATCAGAAAGTCTGTGCCATGATCCTTCAGCATGCCATCCACCCACTGAGGTGGAGATTTCTTCCCTAAGTCACACACATTCGGGAATTTACTGACATGTTTGCAGAAGTTATTATGCTAAACTGTAAATCTTAATTAATTTTTTTTAAAAATAGGGTGTTCTTTTTTTAATTTGCATGTGCCCGTTTTAAATTTTCAGGTCACCTTTGCAAAAATTAAACTCTTGGTTCTCACCTGGGAGGAGGGGGATAAACTCATACAGAAGCTCCATGCATTTATGGCGACACTCAGTCTGAGGGCGGCCACATTGCTCCAAGAGCCATGAAACCACATCTGAGAGGAACAGCTTCTCATCGGGTGGAAAGCCTCTGAAAGAGCAAGAAAGAAAGAACACTATTTAAACTGTGTGAAATGTGCTAATTTTTATCCTTAATTATTCCATCATTCTTTTATGTTTTCATATGGAGGCGGCAGAAGAGTGGCAATGTTAGGTCATGGTGAGATATACTGCAAAATTGACATCATTGGACATATAAATTGAATGCACATTTAATAAAAGCAAAGAAGTAGAAAGGATTTTCATTTTCACCATGGTACCAACCTTGGGATGCGTCTCTTTGCATTGTGCTGATTGAGACTGGGAGCCTTGTGTTTGATTATTCTTTTTAAATGGTCAATGGCACTGCCACACTGCTGTAATGTACCTGAGTATGAGGGAGTAGCAAGAAAAGTGTCATAAATACTAATAAAAATACCCTTCACCATATTTGGCCAAATAAAAAAAATCACTTTACAAACTTTTTTTTGCATGTTTTGTTGAAATATACTTCCTATAAATCAGTTTGTGCAAATTCTGGAATAAATAAATAAACAAATAATGTTACAAAGTAGAACACATTAAGGAGTCTTACATAATCAGTCTTTAATGAGAGAGGGAGAGATTGATAATGACATGAAAATCCGAGTGCGCTGTCTACAAAGCTGATGTGACAGTTACCCATAGATCGTTCATCTGAGTGTGCAAGGGCCAGGCTTTCGATAAATATGACGAGAACCTCGAAGACAAACTGTTCCACCAATGAATTTTCCTCCCTGGAGAGAGACACAGATGACTGCATTCAGCACAGCATAACATCCCTAAATTCAAAGGACCCAGTTAACGGCCATGGTCACAATTTAGAGGGAAAAATTAGAGTAGACAGACAGAATTCCTTTCCACCTGAATTGTCTGTAGATGCTATTGAATGCTAAGGCAGCACCAAGTCTTTTGAAGCCATTGGGGTGGAGAGCCAAGCTGTAGATGCGCTTAAACAAAGACTTCATGTTGGTGGGACTCTTCTCCTGCTGCTTGGGGGTGGTTTGCTTGATAGACCATTTGACAAACTCTTCAATGCAGCGGCCACAGAAGTCTCTGAGAGTGCTGTCCATTGGGTCGACCACGCCGTCCTGAAGAGAGCAAACCATGTGAGGCTTAAACTATTACAGAGAAACGGCTCCCGTGTGACCAATGATGGAAAGGGAATAAAGGGAAAGGGAAAAGACTCAAAAATTGTGTTTAACCTAGAACGCTTCCTGTAGTATTCAAATGCTTACCAGGATGGCCTCAAGAACAGCAACTGTGTCCTGGCTCTCAAACTTCTTGTTATTTGTGAACCAGTGAATGAGCTGCATAACCAGTGGTTCAAACAGCTGTCTGGTTACCTAGCAAAGAAATCCAAAAAGAAAAAAGTCAGGGTCTAAACAAGGCAGTGAGCAAGTGTGCTTAATGTTTAGTTCTGTTTCTTCAAATTTTTTATTTATTTCTATCACAGCAATTTAAAAGTAGCCTGGATGGGATGTTCTATGTTGCCTGCTTTACATTATAAACTAAGTACAGATCATCCACCATGTCATCTCCATATAGCTGTAAAATATGTTCTTCAGCATGATTTATTTATTTAAATGGACAAATCTCAGTTGGTGGCACTCAGCTGGACAGAGCTGGTGTTTGCCACACCTGCCTTCTCATTAAACACACACCAAAAATCTTTCTTTGCTCTCACAAAGAATTTGTAATCTTTTTGAAATTCTCTGATTTCTTTAGAGGATTTATTAGCCAACATCTCAATTACCATTAAGGCAGTTTGATGGGGAAAAAAATACCATACCACAAATTTATATAGCACTTTAAAAAAAAACAACACATGGCCGACCAAAGTGCTGTAGAGCATAAATATAAAAAATACAATAAGAATAATAAATACAATAAATAAATAACAATAAAATAACAGTGTCAGTTACCCACTGAGTCAAAGGCTAGGGAATAAAAATGAGTTTTTAATCTGGATTTAAAAACCACCACTGATGTAGATTGCTTAACGTGAAGAGGAAGATCCAAAGCTTCGGGGCCACAAAAGAGAACGCTGGGTCTCATCTAAGTTTCAGCCGTGATTTAGGGACTGAGAGCAACAGCTGCTCAGCTGACTGGAGTGAGCGAGGGGGGACATAGGGCTTTAGCAAATTGGACAAATATACAGGTGCCAGACCATTTAAGGATTTAAAAACCAGTAAAAGGATTTTAAAATAGATCCTAAATTCAATTGGAATCCAGTGTAAGGAGGCCAGAACCGGAGTAATATGCTCAAATTTTCTTTTACCAGTTAAAAACATGCCGCAGCATTCTGCACCAGTTGCAGTGCCCTGGCCAACCCCTATTAAAAGGGAGTTGCAGTAATCCAAGCGTGAGGTTAAAAAAGCATGGGTGACAGTTTCCAAGTCACGTCTGGAAAGAAGAAGACTTAACCTTCGACAGACGTCTGAGGTAATAGAATCAAGATTTCACCACCCCATTTACGTGGCCATCAAAACTAACAGCAGTGTCGCTTGTTACCCCAAGATTAGTAACCGAGCTCTTCAGGTGAGGGGTACCAGAGGAAAAATTGCTTCTGTTTTACGTTCATTAAAATTTTAAAAAAATTTAGAGTCATCCATGACTTAACAATCACTAAGACAATCAAGCAGGAGTCCAATCAAGGAGCTATCAGAGTGACTGAAAGTTAGATAAAGCTGTCAATCGTCAGCATATAGATGAAATGAAATACCTGATCAACATCGCAAGCCAGACGTAGTAGGACAGGAAACAGTCTTTTGTGTAGCTTGTACATAGGTGGCAATGTATTCTCTCCTTCAGCCATCTGGGCACTCTTCCCAACCATGTAGACCACCATGCTGTGGAGCAGCTCACAAGCTGCTACCTACATCGAAGACAGGGAGTAATTCTGAGCAAAGTGGATGTTGATAAGTGTGACTCTTTCACAGAATTTTCTTTTTTTAAACTCCAAGTGATGGTAAATGGATTGGTTCTTACATAGCGCTTTTCTACTATGAGCACTCAAAGCATTTTATACAACTAATTCATTCACCCAATCACACCCATTCACACAAGCACGTTTTCTAAGTTGTTAAGTGCTTACTATCTAACATTCATACACATTCACACTCCGATGGATGCATCGGAGAGCAACATGGGTGTAGTATCTTGCCATGTTTAAAAATGAATGTTAGAGGACTTACTTTAGTTTGTCTGTCACTTGTGGAAAGAGCCAGCTCACTGATCCGAGGCAAAAATGGGTCGAGGTAGATGACCGGCTTCATGTCCTTGAATGGCACTGCAAAGCTGAGTCTTTTCTCAGTATCCCAAGACACAAATTTCTTCATCATTTCTTCTGAGGAGACCACTAAATGCCAGAACAGAAGCTTATGTTAACAGAAATACATCACAATAACAAATTGATGTAAAATAGAGTATAATATTTAAAAAAAAAACTTTTAAAAGGGTTGGTTTCTAGAAATCCTTACCAGTTACAAGGTTTCTATTTAACTTTCCTCCCAGGTGACCAAGTAGCTTCACCACCCTCAGCCTCACCTTGACAAGAGGAGCATCTTCCTACAAACAAAAGTTAATATTAAGTTTTTGGACTCGTTGCTAAATAAAAAGTAGTTCAATGTTATCGATCGTGACTGTTGTGTTTTGCATTTGTACAAAAAATGGAAACACACAATAAAACTGAATTGTGCATTAATCTGGTTGTGTAGTGACTACAACTGATATGGTGGTTGACACATAAATAAAAACAGAAACGTCTTAATCAGGAGTTTTTGTTATAACAATGAGACTTCGCCTTTATTATGAGTATTGCATGAGCAAGTTGCTTCTAATCAATTACCATAGAAAGCTGGTCGGATTTCTTCAGAAGCCTGCTCATCACCCTGCTGTATCCTCTGTCACTTTTGGAAGGCAAAGACGATATCACCTCCCAGTTGCTCTCATCTTTGTCTAAAGTAAACAACAACAGATTTACACTTTTTGTTTATGATATGTCCAACTGACCAGCTGTGATTTAGCTCAGCTATCATCCATCTTACTGTCAGTGGAGGAGGTTTTCAGGTATCCGTCCAGAAGAGGAAGGACGCTGGTGTAGCAGGGCTGCATCGTCTTCAGAGGAATGTGTGAGGACCAGTCCTCAAGAGCATCTAAGGCTGCGTTGGCCAAAGGAATGTGGCTCAGGCCTAATTTCAGAGCAGTCTAGACCCATTTACAAGTACACACAGACACATATACAAGTCTTCAGAATCAGGTAGCACATATGGTAAAAATTACAATTAATGAAAATAAAAATTAAACCAGAGCTTTCCCACTTTGGTTGTTTATCCTCTTAGCCCTATCAGAGGAAATATGGAAAACTTACTGACACCATTAAACAAGGTGCAAAGGTAAACTGGCTTTTATTAATTAATTTATTTTCATTTTCACTTTTTTTTAATAAAAAAGCGGCTCTGAGCCGAAAAAAAGCTGAGCTATTCAATAATTTACCCATTATTGTTAGCTAGCTAGGCTAACTGTTTAGCTTTTATTATTACATTTATTAATTCAGCATAAATTCAATTGTTGACACTAATAACTACTATTTAATAAACGTATTCAAAATATTTATCTAAAATTTTCTGATATTTTATAGTAAATAAACTTTTTTAGCAACCAATTTACCTGATACATTTTAGCTAACGCTTGCCTGACAGCTAGCTTGCTAACTACTTTATGTGTAGTCGCAGTTACTTGGGCACCTGCTGTTAAATGTCACTGGGTTGAGATTTATACTCAACTAGTTATTTGTTTATTTTGTAATTAAGCTAGTTCTGAATATTCCTACAGCCTCTCAACTATCACTGCAGCTGAACACATAGTGTACATTAGCGTTTTTGCACAGAAATATATCATTAGAAATATATCATGGAGCAAAAAAAAAAGAATCCCACCTCAAGAGCAGGACAATAGGCCTTGATGTCCAGAGCTACAATGTTGTGGTGCAATGAGAGGACAAAAGTCAAGCAGGATGCCAGGAGCTCATCTTTGTACTGTTTCATTCTGACACACACCTAGCCAGAAAAAAATGTCACATAAATACATAAAAACATACACTTTAAATTCCGCAGTACAGCTCTATTTCACTTTATAGTAGCAGAAAGCATGTTTACAACATTCCTGCAAAAGCGCTGTAATGAGAAGCTACCTCTTTTCCAAACTTGGAGAAGAGCGCAAAACAAGCAGTTTTCACCGAGTCACTCTGGGGGGATGTCGAGTTTCTCAGTCCAACTCCCTGTTTAAAGGCAGATATGTATTATATTTATTATGTATTTAATGGAAACACTTACGATGAACAAGCCTCACCGGCTACATCGAATCTTAATGATAAACAAATTTATTCGATTTATAAGACATGATGAAACACAACTTGATATTCTTGTTTCATGAGCCGCTGGCAAAATTCATTTTTCAAATATCCCAAAAATAAAAAACCTACCTGGTAGTACTTTATTCTCTTGGCAATTTTCATGGTGACAGAAAGCAGCTTGTAAAAGCCACTGACAAGAGGATTTCTTATGGAGTGGAGGATGAGCTCATGACTTAGGGGATACATCCAAGAGTGAAAATACTCCATGTGTTTATTCAGCAACAACTCACTGTGGAAGCAGGGGAAAAAAAGTTTTCACTCCAGTTGTGAAAAAAAATGTGGGTGGCTGTTTCTTATATTATAATATGATGTAAACCAGTGTCCAAGGTGGAAGACAGTGGAAACTGGGGCATAAAAAAATGCATAGATCAGCTGTACTTGGTCAAATTTACACTAGTGGGAAAAGCAAAGATAAGAAGAATCCCACACAGTTCTGCTCCCATGTGGAAAATGTGGAAAGAAAGTTAAAATTCTGTCTCAGTTACCTGCAAAAGTCCACCAGATTGATAAAGGCGGTGAAGTCTTTGACCTTATTGGGGAGCAAGTGAGCAGTGGGGTCGGACGAGGGCAGGATGTGGGCTGCATCATCTGGAGCCTGGCCAACACAGAGATAAGTGGCGGGTGATGAAGGTCAACCAGCAGAAATGCTTTGAAAAACTAAATGTGCTTTGTTTAAACTGATGCTAATAAAAATACCCTGTGCATCTGCCAACTCCCATGTATGGGTCAATGAAGAAAAATACATAAAAACGTAACATTAGCGTGAGACCCTACCTCCTCCCCCGTTGTTACTTTTTGCACTGACAAGTCCAGTTTTTCCACGATACGCAGAATCGACTTCACCAACTCGTCATACAGGAGACGGCTCAAAGACCCGAGAGCTGCATTCTGACTTTCAAACGCTCCATCCAAAAAACCTGAATCCTGCAGAGGACGGCACAAGTGAGGAAGTGAATGAAATGCGCTGCTTTCCAAATGGCTTTTCATTTATGACATTTTCCAGCCACAAAGCATTATTTTTACCATTAACAGCACATAGAACACATGTCAGGATCAACTATACCTGAATATTAAAAACAGTGAACACATGAGGCCTTCAAAGGACGTCTGCACAATTTTAACTACTGACTTTAAAGACTCCTTGCAGTTTAACAGCAGGACATAGACTTTTCTATAGTTATGTAAATGCTGCTTCAAGATTAAATAGCTAAATAATATGTAATGTGTAATATGCATTTTAACAAGCAAGTAAGAACATAAATATACCTTCAACCGATCGCAGTCTATAAGGTTTTTATACAAAGAAAGGTAGTCGTGACTAGCTGGAACTTTCCACTTCCCAGTGCGAACTTGGGAAGACTCAGAGGAACTGCTCGATGTGTCCTGCAAGAAGATGGAGAAATTTACTTTATTAGAACAAAAAGGAAATAATTGCACACCAAATAAAGCTTTCAAGTTATTACAAACTGTACACATTTGTGTAAAAAGAAAAGATAGAAAACACGGGTCTGACCTCAGAAAGCGTGAGGGGTTTTGAGCAGACGCGGATCAAACCTTGGTGAACTGAAAAAGAGGCAAAGATAAGTGCCCTGTCCTCCAGTGAAGCATTTAAACAGCCATGAATCACTAACAGAAGTTATTAAAGGGTTAAGGGTGTTTGAAGCAGGTCCAGTGTGCTCATGATCCACTCACCCACAGAGCTAATGAAACTCCATAGAACGGGTCCTTTAGAAGCGATGGCCACGAGCACCTTAAGGATGGACCTGGTGCAAGTAATCTGCATTCTCTCGCTGTACTGAGGGAAGCTGTCAATCTGCACCACAAGGAGGCGCTCCAGCAGTGGTGTATATACCTCTGGAATCTGGGGTCATTGAAACAAACAGGAGATTACAGTCCAATGTTATTTGCTGTTATTTAACATAACATTAAAGTAAACTGCGACAGAATATATACCTTCTCCAGGTGAATAAGAACACTGGCTATAGAGTCCAGAAAGCTGGGCAGCTGGTAGAAGCTGTCATCCTCCCCATCGGACTCTGTCAGGTACATCTGCTTACAGCGCTGAATCAGTTCGGTGTACATCAAGTCCACATCCTGGGGGCAAACCTTCTTGCATGGCTATAAAAAACAAAGAAACAAAAAAGAAACACTC
Organism: Pelmatolapia mariae; assembly: GCF_036321145.2. Lineage (NCBI taxonomy): Eukaryota > Metazoa > Chordata > Actinopteri > Cichliformes > Cichlidae > Pelmatolapia > Pelmatolapia mariae. Next base: position 28,386,494 of record NC_086235.1, on the reverse strand, counting down.
ATTTCGAGCAACATTGTTTTGGACTCCATCAGAGTAGCTTTGCATGATTCACAGTTCAAAATAATCCATATCTATGTCACACTGGGCCTCGGTGCACACAAGTCCACTTTAAGCGTACCCTACAACCAGGAACAGCTGACTATTTGAAAGCAATGTACAGATCTGCTTTAGTTCACAACAATTCATTAATGTGGACAGACTTTATCTACACGTTACTCAAATGATTTGCATTTACGACTGCTATCACAGGAGACAGACGTACAGCTGCAAAGAATCCATATCCTCGTATGGCAATCGACAGCTCTTTGTGTGTCGAGTCCATGGTCTTAATGATGCTGCAGAACTTCTGCATGAAGAACTTCAGCTTGGTTTTATGCTCCTCGATATTGTCAGCCACCAACAATGCAACCTGACAAATAATCACAAAAAGCACCAAAATATTTAGACTCTTAACCTCAGCATGCATGTGCAGAGACATGCCACTGATTTTATTTAGAGTGTATCCAAGGTTAGTCCGGCTGTGCCTTTGCGGCTATGACTTGAAGTGTTTCACCTGTTTGAGGAAGGCCTCAAGTGCATAGTAACTCGTCTTCTTCATTTCACCATTGATGTGTCCACAGAGTTTAGACATGACTTCAAATAAAGGCTTGTAGTGGTCCATGAGGCAGCTGCTGAACTGGGAGGCATGTCTGGCGAGCAACCTGAGGCCGGCTGTTAAAGAAACAGATCAGCGAAAGATTACTTTTTAACAGTTTTATCATTAGTTTGGCAAGAAATCACAAGACTTACCAAACGTGACTGCATAGCGAGTCATGTCCATCTGTATAAAAAAAAGATAAAGTTTATAGAAACATAACAAGAATTTAAAATATTGATGAAAATGCACTCTCTGAATTACCTGGGGACTGATTGACTTTAAGGTGTACTGAAAGATTTCCTTGGATGTTGCTGGGTCTGCAAATCAGGAACAATTACAAGTAATAAATAGTTCTTATGAATCTAAGCTGAAACAGGTGAGCACTCACCTTCTTCCATGGTTTTAGTGAAGTTGACCATTAGGGCAGTGATTCCTCTCAGACATCCAGCAACTACTAAAAGCTTGGGTTCCTTTGTTGAAGAGGTCATCTGCAAAAAACAAAGATGAAACCAGCTGCTGCTGTCATGCTCATCAGACAGTCTTTTTTGTTTTCTTTTAGCATTTTAGTTAATCAACTTTTCCTTCATTCTTCTGTATGAATGCTCCGTACCTGATCTTTCAGTTCTCCTAGGTAAGCCCTGTAGAGTTTGTCTGAGCTGTTGACCATCTCACTGGGATGAACTTCTGCAAGAACTCCCAGCAACTCATAGATTTTTCCAAGGACTATAAGAAAGGTAGCAAAAAATAATTAAAAAGGAAGAAATGAATCGAAACCCTTTTCATCTTTTTTGCTTCCATTTTTTTTTATTAAAGTGACACTCGCCTGAATCCGGCAGTTTGCTCTTCCCACACAGCTCGCTGTAATATTTGTCAAATATTTTTGAGATTCTAAAGTTTGCAGCAACACTGGAAGCCTTTGTAATTTGGAGAACCTAATGAGACACATTAACAAGGATGATCTTTAAGAAGAACAAAAGTAAAAGTCCAGTTTTAAATCTTTTAAATTCTAAAGTCCATTAAGAACAAACATTGCAAGATCACAGGAATTTAAAAATCTGTTTTTAATGGATCTCTTCCTCAGGTCTGAGGGCAGTTCCTGGAGTCTAACTAGAAACCAACCTTAATAAGGAGCTCCAGCACTGGGGTCCTGGTTTTGGCTCCTTTGTCCTTTGTGTACACGACGATGCATGTGTCCTTAAAAGGCATAGAATTACCAAAACATTTACACATATAAAAGCAAATCTGTACTAGTAACAGTGCTGATGTAGTTATGTGTGCCTATGCCAAGAGGCACACATATTACTATTGCTCGGATTTATTATTATTATTATTATTATTCAGTTTCCGCCTGTTTATATGGGCCGATGATGCTGGTCGATGTGGAAAAAATAACTGAGTTGTTTGGTCTTGGCTAACGCGGAGCTACAACCGAAGCTACAACCGAGAGCAGCTATCTACCGGTGTGTGTCAGAAAAACATGCGGGGAACGAGACATACGAGGCGGCGAGGGGACCGCCGATCGACCGGTGGTAGATCGTGGATCAGGGAAACCAAAGGCAGGAGCGTGAGGTGAACTGAATTTCAGGTAAGAAGTTATGAATTGCACAGGAGTTTCTATAGAGCAGTGTGCGCGCTAAGTTACTGACGTTGAACTTTATTTTATTCATAAGAGTTAGTCCGTAGAGTTGTCGTACAAACGGAATCGTCCCACATTCAGAGAAAATATTACGATTTATTCTGTCGTTATGAAGCCTCCCCTGTCATTCTCTGGCCTGTTGCAACTTCAATCGTGAAACTGATCAACGATCGGCTTTTCGCTCTTGTTTATCGCGCTAAACACAGCAGCACGTTTAAGCTTGATCAGCTGTTGTTAGAATTCATTTGATTTTAATTTCGCGGCTGGTCCAAACCAGGAGATGTCCTTACTGAATCATCAGAGCTGAACTGGTGATGGAGAAACAGGTTTACCCTTTAGGTGACATGAATGAGTTGAAGGGAAGTTATGAACTGTTTCTGAGAGACTCCTGTTTTTGTGTAGCTGACAGCTGGTAACTGTGCAGGGGCTGATCTAGCAAAGCTTTTGCCAGGGGGCCAGGTAGGGCATTAACAGGGAAAGGGGGACACAAAGATATACTTTTCTTTCTTACTCTCATATAAAATATTTAGCTTTTTATTAAATACTTATCTGCATCTTACAACCAAAGTTTGTATAATAATATACAAGATTGGCTGTAGACCATTGTTAATCATTCAGAACACTGTGTAAAAATAATAAAAAGGTATAACTGAATTCAAAAGTGCATAAATATTTATTTTACGTGTTTGATGTGAGCTGAACTGGTGATGGACAAACAGGTTTACCCTTTAGGTGACATGAATGAGTTGAAGGGAAGTTATGAACTGTTTCTCAGAGACAAATAAACACCCAGCTCCTGTTTTTGTGTAGCTGACAGCTGGTAACTGTGCAGGGGCGGATCTAGCAAAGCTTTTGCCAGGGGGCCAGGTAGGGCATTAACAGGGAAAGGGGGACACAAAGATATACTTTTCTTTCTTACTCTCATATAAAATATTTAGCTTTTTATTAAATACTTATCTGCATCTTACAACCAAAGTTTGTATAATAATACACAAGATTGGCTGTAGACCATTGTTAATCATTCAGAACACTGTGTAAAAATAACAAAAAGCAAAAAGTGAATGCAAAAGTGCATAAATATTTATTTTACGTGTTTGATGTGTGTGGCGGGGCGTGGTCTGCAGTGCCGCTGCAGGGGAGGTGGACCCACCTGAGCGGCACCTGCAATCACGCCTCTCGGGTGTAGTCTGTGCTCTCTCAGCTGTTTTTTGGGTGTGTATCGGGCTGTGAGTTGAAAAGCTACAGCCGGCTGTGTGGGTACACCAACCATGTGTGAAAAGTGGTCCATAACGTAATGCTTCAAAGCGTGTTCATGCAAACATTGTCGGGTCTGCCGTGGTACAATGGCACTTCTGCTCATGAACCTGTGTGCACAGCATCTACAAATCGGGGCTGTACAAAGTCACTTCATCTTTACCCAAAACTGTAAACTGTCATCTGTGAGGCTCGAGCGGTGTTTGTTTTTACCATAGTTCATGGTGGAGAATGGCTGCTCTTCTGACTTTTGCTCTCTGTAGCCATATGAATGGCAAACTACACTGATTCGCAGCGGCATAGGCACACTTAAAATTTCTTCTGAAATTTTCGCTTTCTAGTTATACCTGTCCTCTCACCGGTCACAGCCCTGTCTTTACCATGTAACACACAATAAAGACATGTAAAAAAATAAAAAAATTAATATTGGAAATGAATACTTACTCTTATGTCAGTGGCGTAAGTCTTTTCCCAACCTTTGAGTGTTGGTGAGACTTTGTCCAAGAACTTCTCCAAAAAAACCAGGATTTCAATCCGAGTGTCCCGCAGCTGGAAAACAGATACATCAGCCAACAGGAGAACTTAACACTTACTTACATAGTTGTTTACTATAGTTCAAGAAACCCACCTCATCCAAAGCCAGGGACTTCTTGAGGAAGATAAGCAACCCATAGTCTTCTGAGAACAATAAAGATGTCTGCAGTGCTTGATGCCATTAAAAAAAAATACAAAGACGGAATAAGAAATCTTAGTACTTATTTCATCTGTGCAATTTTAAATGTTCTGCTGATGACCAACAAAGCAGGTACTGGGACAAACATGGTTGTTAAACCTTGGTAGGATGCTGACAGATGACCAGGGTTTAACATTGCGCTTGTTTTCTAGTAATATTAGCGATATGTGTTGTGTACTGTTGGAACAAAAGAGTTAAACCCCCCTGAGGAATAAAGAGCAATGGAGGGAATCTGTGGTTACATCGACATCCTGCAGCCTTCTGATCTGTACTGGAAAACTATTGACTTTTTTGTGATTGTATAACATTTAAAATCGTTATTACTATTATTTATTTAACAATAACTATTTGCATTTAAGCTGTAATGCACCTTGAAACTTTCCTTATCATCAAAGAATCACGTGTGTTCTTCTTTGTTGTGTTTCGACTGAACATTACCTCCCACCAGAGTTTTGGCGGAAGAGCTTGCATCAAAGTGATTGATTAAAAAAAAGTTATTGATGTTACTGATGAATATTGTCTGTACGACGAACACATCAGTACCATCTCAAAAAAAACCCGAACCCTTATCTTTCAATAGATTTGACGATGATCTGCAACAGAAGCCCCAGAAAGATAAAATTGCCGTATTGTTAAGGGAGGTTGGCGCGGACAGTAAAACGAGCGTTTAATGGAGTTTTTGACTTACCGAGTTCATTCTCGGTTGCTGTTACCATGCACTCCTGTACCAGATCACCGATAATATCGTGAGATTTCAAAGCTGCCGCTCTAGTGTCTTCGTCCGAAAGTGATTCGTGAAGTTTCAGAAGCAGCCCTTGGATCCCTCCTGCAGCGCTGCTGTGGGAAGACATAGCTGGAGTGATGGCTTAAGCTAGCATTAGCATAACAGATGTGGATTTATCTGGTGAGCACGCAAACGGAGAACATGTGTTCTTCTAACTAGCTAAACACTGAATATTTCAGACCGCCAGCACACAGCCATTCAGTCCCAAATCCTTCGCATCAGGAAGAATCACAATAGCATGTAAGCTGCGTATGTTTCAAAATAAAAGCCCCGAAAATAAAAATGGTACACAGGGTGACCGAGTGTATATTCAATGCCTATAAAGTGACAGAGGTAATGTTACACTCTAAACAGACGTTACTATTTAGAGAAGAATTCCACTGTAGTTTCATTCATCTACTTGTGAAATTTTACTTTAATTTTGTAAGATTTGTTTTGAAGGTCTCTACCGGATCAAATACTACAAATATTTGCATATTAGGAAAGCGACAAAAATATAAATCTATTCTTTTTTCTATTTTATTTTCTATTTATATCTACCTTGGAATTAACGCGTTTAATCATTACTTAGGGTTTACTTTGAAGTGATTACCTGCTTTAACTCTACGTCATACGCGAAACACTGACCTCTAGTGGTCACAATATGCACTACATAATTAACTAGTAAAGAATTTATCTTGAAAAACTTTTTTTAAACAGTTTTTTTAATGCTCTTCTGTTTGCTTTGGACTAGACAGAAAACAGAGACATACATTTCAGGAAAATTAACTTATATTTTTAACTTATTAACTTATATTCTTATATTCTTCTTATATTGTCAGCAGTGATGGGAATAACGGAGTTACAAGTAACGGTGTTACTAACGGCGTTACATTTTTCAGTAACGAGTAATCTAATTAATTACGATTCCTATCGTTACAATGCCGTTACCGTTACAGTCGCATTACTATTTTTCAACAAACAGATGGCTGCGCACGCTCCCACGGATGTCAATCACTTTCTGCCAAACGATCACTTTTTGGCACAACACCTGGAGCTCAGGGGGCAAAAAATTCGCATGACTGCTGCTGTTTGACTGAGGAAGAATAAAGTAGTCGTGGTAAGCCAAGCACATGACCACTTTAAGATGACAAAGCAACGAGGTGATATATACCAGTTTATAAATTGTGTCACCTATGCCTGTTTTTTCCTCGTTTACTGTCTAAGGACAGCGCTAGCAAGCACTACTTGACAAAGAAAAAAAAGAAAAAGAACAAAACAAAAAACTGCCCTTTGGTGTTGGTGGAAAAATGCACCATGTCGACCAATTAAAAATTGATATGGCAACATGACATTTAGCTGTTTAGGAAGAGGGGGAAGTTTTAGGAGTGACGGCAGAAAAAGAGAGAGAGCGAGTTTTGAGATGTGAGAGATTTGTGACGTTTAGCGTGTTTGGAGTGTGTAGTTAATCTGTTGTCTTGTGTAGTTAGTGTGTAGTGTTGTTGATAGTTTTGTGTTGTGTGCCAGAACAATGAGGCGACTGCTGTCTCCAGGTAGAAACAGGAGCAGTGACACACCTGCTGCTGTCAGACCTGCAGGTATCAGGCTGTGATGTTCTCCTTTAAAGGGGACAAATTATTTTTTGGAGTGGCACAAATAATTTGTGTGGCATGTTATTGAATGCAGAACAGATCAATTGTGTTAATACAGTAAGTCAAAATGTAAAACTTGACTGTAAATTCAGACACGTGAGGTTGTGCTGAAAAGAATGATACCAAGCAAGGCAAAGTAAATAGTTTTTAAAAGTGAAATGTAGAGGTCAAATCAAAAGTGGAAAGACAACATCAAGAATGATACCTCTAAAGAAATCATTTCTGACTTTACAGAGTTTATAATGTAAATAATTACCATTGAAAATATCTAAAATACATAAAAACACTTACTCAGTAAATATTGTGTACCAGAGAACAAATATCATTGATCATGATTATGTATTCTGGTAAATGTCATGTAAAAGTATTCAGCAGAAGTATCACAGCATTTAAATGGGATCCTCAATTTCACCACTAGAGGGCAGTGAATACCAATGATATTACACCCATCAGCAGTGTGTGTGTGTGTGTGTGTGTGTGTGTGTGTGTGTGTGTGTTGGCAAAAGGCTCATAAAACAACCAGCTTAAGTGGCAACATTCCACATTTTTGAGACACAAGGGTGGGGTTTTTCTTTCTTTTTTTGAAACTGATGTTTGATATTGTTATGGGCCACAGAGGTCACATTGTGCCTGACTGTCTCAAAGGCTCTGTGGGTCTTGTGGTTTGTGATTGGCCCCAGGCAATGCTCTATATCCCAGTGAGATAGAGAGAGAGTGACCTGAGAAACTGATTTTTCAATCATCTACTGACAGGGAACTTAAAACAAGTGAAACAGTAAGAAAAATGTTTTAAAGTTCAGTCCACTGCGCAGCATCAGAATATCATTCAACCTCTGTCAGATTAGTTTCCTAACAATTTTGCTACTGACCAGCTGAGTGACAGCATTAATACTGCACTCTGCATCCATCCAGCCAGTATGACCATCACTCAGTAACTGACTTACTCTTGACGCGTCAACACCTGCTTAGTTATATAGACCATAACCAGAGTGAAAAATGAACCACAGACAATGCGAGAGTGTTTCATAGTGAGGAGAACAGGAACCCACACCGGTGACCCTGTTATTATCAAAGTGTCTGTGTCAGCCTGAAGGCAGAGGAACAGCACACTGTAGACGTCTAACCTGGTCAGTCACATGTGCTCACATTACATTTGTGTCAAGAAATTAAAAAAGCTAAGAGCTTATTTTGTTCCTTATCTTTAGCAGTCATTGATGCAAGTGACAGGATGAAAGAGGCGTGTGTCGAGCCCTTCTTTATGGCCACTGAGTATCTGTGGCCATACAGTAACAGCCCAGGGCTGGGCTGTTACTGTATTGCTTTTATTGTATGTCATACCATGTAACACAGGTGACTCACATCCATACACATGCAGCCAAACACAGACTGATTTCACAGTATTGTGGCTCTTCTAAACCCCAACTGTTGTATTTCCCCACGACAAATTCAGATTTATTGAATATGGACCAACACACAAGTCCCCTTGTCCCCCTTGGGAGTGGACTTGAGAGTTGTTGACCTGTTATTTATCATCTGAGACATCACCTGAGCCAAGGTGTGAAAAAAGACAATGACTCTCAGGACCATTTGGTAGACCAATCGGCATCCCACTGCAAGCACAAGTACATATAATTCATTCAGTCATCTGTAATATATAACTGAGGTCACAAGCGAAGGATGTTTTCAGTGCTGATAAGCTTTTTTTTCTCCTGTCCCGTTTTACTGTATACATCGGAAACATACTCGCATCCAAAATAAGAACGTTTGATTAACAGATGAAAGTAATGTTTGGTTTGTGGGAAATAAAAGCAGGGTTTACTTTATATTGTCAGATAGCTGACTTTATGTGTAAAGATTTTCCAGTGATGTTCATCTAGAGATCTATGATTATTTGTCCTTGTAGGAAATCTTATGAGGGCAAAACAAGTATCCATGACGCAAATGACTCAGCACCTAAGAGCAGTTTGTAAAAGTCAAAATGTATCCACCAACAGCCCCATTTCTATTCAAAGTCATTAGATCTAAACAGCTATCAAGTTCATGGGGACAATCGACCTTATGGGTAGGCTGTACTAAAAAACAAAAACAAAAACAGTTATTACTTTTAAATATATAATTATTATCATCTGGGTACTGATTTTAAAAGTCACCAGGCATTAGTTTAGAAAGCTTGTCCGTGTCCTGCAAGCACAGTTCCCACTCATTCTTCTCCTTTAAAAGGACACAGAGTGGTGTGCCTTTCCCAAAGGAATGTCCCATGTCCAAAAAACGTCCTGATCCAAGAAAAACAAATTGCAAATGGGAAACTAGTGCAAACCGAATGTGTCTGCCATACAGATTTGCTGTAGAAGTACATTTACATAAACAATCCAGGCGAAGTCAGTTAAATCTTTGCTGCCTGCATGCATGCCTGTATATACACCATATGCGGTAATCAGCAAAGGAGTCAATTAACCTATACTCAGTGTTTACTTTATTTTAGAACCAGTGACCTATGAATGGCATTTCAAAAATAGTTTTGTCAGAAAATGTCAAATCAGTTGGAATAGATACCGTTTTATTTTCAGAATAAAGGTTTAATCATTCCTGCTTTTCTGAGAGCTTAGCACCAGGCACCTTCGGCTTTTCATTAAAAAAGAAATTCCATGTTTTGTAACCGCAAAGTGATCATGATGTTAAAATCACCATACTGTTATCATAATGTCCAAACTACTTATCATTTAAAGTCATCACTGGTAAAAAGTTTCATTTATACACTGTTTACTTTCAATTTAATACTTAACGTACTTCTTCCCAAGGCTTTCTGATAAAAATAGAAACAAAAATTCAGCGCAGCACCTGAGCCTGAGTCAGGTGAAGTCACTCATTAAATATACCTCCCTGTCATATACCTGGACGGCATCACAGCGCCCCTAGCGGTGGCAGTTTTTATAAAACAAGAATAGAACATATGGCGTTTGAAGTTACGCCTTTATTTTGAAAGGAATGACCGGAAGGTTCAGCCTTCCAGTTTGGTGCGCTTTCCACTTTAAAACTCCAGACACCTGTTGTTAAGGGAGAGACCACAAAAATCCCAGCGAGATCACACACACACACACACCCCCACACCCCAACCGAGCTCCAGTTTACATCACATGGAGAGAAGAGCTGACGGAACACGGAGGAGCTGAGGCGGACACTGGAGGGTTTGGGACACAGCTGTGAAGATAAGGACAGAGCGGTGTCTGTGGATTAATTTATGTGTTTTTAATGCTGCCCATCGGACACTTTTTCGCTTCAGGATTTTTCGGGCTGCAATGTTTCAGGACCTAACGGCAGGTATGTGATTTTATTTGATAGATTAGAACTGTTTTTGAGTTTCTACTGTAGAATATGTGTGCTGGTAAATGCTTCAAGCTAACAAAATAGGATAGAGAAGTGAATTAAAAGTGCGGGTTAAGTCGCACTTCTTTTATTTAGATCCACGCCAACTTCGTGCTTATCTTTTTTTTTTACTTTATTGTTGGATAACGAACTTTACGACGCAAACACAAAGTGGTCTCTTTACCACTTCGGCGCTTGTTAAACACACGAAAGATGAATGAGTTTATGCTGAACTTCACTTTTCTCTTCCAGTCATTCTGCTCAGCTAAACTCAAATGGTGGCCGCGGGCTGGCTAGGAGAAGGCAGCAAAAGATGCGATTTTATGATCAGAGTGTTGCTAGTTTAGATTTATGGACGCCGAATTACCCACTCTGTCATAATGATTCACTGACTTTAACGAGGATTAAATCTGGCCTTTATTTGAGTTAGCAACAAGTCAAAAATCGCCACGCTGTTTAAAATTAACCTGAAACGTCATGCTGTTCTTGATCTGCGTGTATACGTGGAGATGGGGCCACTCTGACATGAATAGCGGCTTAAATTTCAAATGTATAAAAGTACACACGATGATCACCCCCCTTTTAGATTCATGATGCTATACACAGGGCTGTATATAACATTATAGCTACAGATTTGAACGTTAACATTTCATGACTGCTGTGTTGAATGTGGTTAATGCGCCAAACGTGCAGGAACGCTGCACTAGTCAGTACATTGTAGTAGTAGCAGTAGTAATCTGTAGTTTGGTGGTCTCTGTCACATTATGTTCTGTGCTGTAAATGTTGTAAATTAAATAATGAATTCAATCACAGCAGTTTTCCACATTGTTCAAAGCACCACACTGCTTGTGAACTGTACATACTGACCATTTCATGCTCACTGCAGACTGTCAGGATTGCCAGTGTCATAGAAAACGTGGAAAATCCACCTCTTGAGTATCAACAAATGCCTGATATGATTTCTGAGTATGCTGATTATCAGTAAAAGATTTATAGCAGTGGCAAAGCTGGATGAAAAATAGTCTTGTTGTACATGTTGCTGTCAAAAGTTTATGTCCTCCCTGATTTCACATGTGGTTGTATTGAAGTTGTGGAAAAGCTTTGTAATGTCATCTTATTGTAATTTCATGTTTCAGGATTAGACACCTTCTCTCTTTGTGGAGTGTTCTTCATCCCTGCTGGGGTGCTGTTTTTGGTTTGAGAACAGAGCTGATCTGAAGGACACCAGGCATCAGGCCCGAGGGCCACTGGACCATAAAGGCATGCTTGCTGCCATGCTGCGCCAAAGTTCTGGCGGAGGATCGGGCGGTGGTGGTGGTGGAACCAAACTCTCTCTGGGTATTTCCCGACTCTCCAGCTCCAGCATGAGTTCAGCAGGACCTACCAGGGCCTCCAAGAGCGGTTCAGTGAGCTTGGACAACCCAGACGTCCTCGCCTCCGACCCAAACTACATCATGCAGCTGGTCAGTGACGTGCGCAAGTTTGCTGACGTGCTTCTGCAACTCAAAGAGGTGTTCAGCTCCAAAGGTATGTTAGAAACAAGAGAATGCAATCATCACGGCACATGTGCCACCACCTTTAAAAAAAGGAAGGGGAAAATCTACAGCTGATTAAAAGTGACACAAACACTCTCCTGACTAAACAATAGATAATAACGAACAGTTCAGTTATTATTACCACATTAGTTACCATATTAGGTGTACACGCATCAGAAGGCTCACTTAATCTGGACTCTGTCTGCTGTTATGAGAGTGTTTTTGGAGGTAACTGTGAGTGGTTTGTTTCCACAACAGTGTACCTGCTGTGGATGTGGGCTTTTTCAATAAATTACACCAATGAGTACTTCCACGTATTAGCAATGACGTAGCGTGTTAGCCTGTTTCTTAACTAAACGCTGCACACCTCCTCTGCTTTTTTATTATTCTGTTTCAGTCATAAAAAAAACAAAACACTTGATTGGTCTTTAAACGCCGGGCTTCTCACGGCGCAGAAGTGCTGAGTAGTGTTAGAACGGCGATTTATTGCTGAATGTAGCTGCTGGTCCGCTCTTGTGCACATACTTTTGCTGTCACCGCAGAGGACACAGTCCCGACCCTATTTACCTGTTTTTGTCATGTCCTGGCCTTGACTGCACAGTCAGTGAACCTGCCTTATCTCACTTTCACTATGGCTCTTATCTTTCCTGTAAAGTAGAAAATAATGTGTCTTAATTGGCCTCCGACAAAATACACAGTGAGAATTGAATAAAAAGTTGGCGCCACTCTGATCTGTTTTAAACGTGATGCAAAACCCCCCAAAACAACAACAACAGCAGCAGCAGCAGCATTCCAGCTAGGGTATTATGACAGTAAGGAATTTAGATGGAATACTAAACCAATTATTAATGCGTTTCCTTTAGACAGTTACCAAACTACAGGGAAGTAAGGTCTGGACTGAGGTTTATGCCATTCCTGCTTTGGTATGTTGTGCATTAGCTTTTGGATGAGACCCAGATTTGTTAATCCCCAGGTCTTAATAAGATGAGGTCAAGGTACATATGGTGGTGGGGCTGTCCCCTTTTCCCTCCATTAGCACTGCCATGACACTCAAGCTTTAGGAAAAAGGAATCCCAGTGGTTTTTTTGTTTTTTTTTTCAGCAAAGGTCAGCAAAGGTGCTTGACCCGGCTGGGCAGCTTGAGAGACTTTTCAGCGACCCGTCAGCATGCCGCAGATCAAAGCAGTAAATCATCATGTGCGAGCGACTGACGTCTCCGGTTTTATGGGGCAGGAGGAGACTTTATTTAGGAAATATACCTCGAAGCCTTTACCGCGTCACATTTTCTATGATTGACGACTTGGTCGAGTGTAATCTACAGACAGTTGTGATTTCATTTAGTTTAATAGCAGATTATATATTGACTTTGATATATTCAGAGTGCTAGCGCACGTTCTCGCTGTGGATCACGGTTGCATAGCTGTCATTGTAGATATTTTTGCCTTTGGTTACTGGGGTTAAGAAACCGGTTTGTAATCTCTGTTTGTCTCCTAATTCTAATTACAGTCGTGGCCTATGTAACTGCACATCATTTACAGGTCTAGTAAGCACAGGCTCCGTCATGCCAGTGTAGTCGTTGAGATCCCAACACGTGATTGCAAAACATGTGAGTATCCCCATTAAAAGGCTTATTTTGGCTAAGTACAGGAAAGGGCAGATTTGGGGAAAACGGGGCAGATTACGACGCAGAAAATGGATCTGCCCGTTACTGGGGGAAGTGGCAAAAAAGTCGATCGTGGCTTAAGCAAAAGGTAGAGTTAGAAGTAATGTTTAAAGGCTGATTGTTACACCGTGAACCCATGCAAGCACAGGGCAGGGTCTTAAAGAGAGGCTACCAAACTTGGCAATATGTACTGGATTCAGGAAATAAGTCTTTATCTTGATTGTATCAGGGTGGTTTTTGCTTGTCGTGTCATTGTTAAGGTTTAGGGCTTCAGGGCATTAAGGGAGTGTGCTAACAGATTGTTGGAAGTCGCTGACTTGTGCTCGGATTGGGTTTGATTTAACACCCCAAGGCCCCCTCCCACCCCACCCCCAAAATTTATGGCCATATTGTTTCTGTGGTGCTTCACAATAGAGGCAACCTCTCATTACCCCCAGCGCTTGCTGAAACTGGAGGGAACCCTCCTTTTTTTTTTTAACGACACAGAGTGACGAGCGACAGTCAGCTCAGAGCCCCTGTAGCCTGTAACACTGCCTGTATTCACAGTCACTGATGTGAGTCTGACACTCATTGTCCCAGGAGGCATCTCCAGACTATCATGCTTCTGCTAACTGGCAACTTTTTACAGAAACGAAGCTTTCCCAAGTCCAAAATAGCTGCTGACCACAGGACTGATCCCACAGGGGCTTTTCTCAGCCTGTGTTTTATTTTTCTGGCAATGCACATTAACCTTAAATGGTGATTAGTACTTAGTGCCTCTTGAGTTGTGGGTCAGTGACGCATGTCTGAATTGTCTTTTGCTAAGAGAAATCTGTTTATCCTCCTGGATTGCTGTCGGGTCAAAATGTTGACAACATGTCATATTCACAGTGTGACAGATATTTTTGGGGGCGTGACCTTGTCCAGTGGTTGCTTGTGAAAGACATGTTAGTAATTGGATGGAGGGGATTGTTATTTTGACATATTGTTTTGCAGATGAGCTGTGGAGGTTGCCCTCCTGGCATTTGCGTACAGCTGTAAGTAGGGTCTTTCCATCATATGATTGGTTAAGCATCTATTTAGCCCCTAATGTGTCTTCTTACAACAAATAACAAACTCCAAGCAACAGACTGTCGTTTGTTTTTCTGAAGAACTTTGTTGCGCTTCTCATCGTCTATTTTAGAGGTGAGGGAGTGCCTGTCCTGATACGATAGGTGTGCCATCGCTGTTGTTGTGCTCTGAGTACCGAGGAGGATCGTGGCCAATTTCATGTGTCAGCTGCGCAATAAGGAAAACTGCAACACTAAGCAATCCATTCAGTGTAGGTCATTCAGACATTTACTGGCCAGTTTTGTGTTTTCACTCGGCCATAATAAAGCCGGTTAGTGTAATCTTTAAGACTATAATATGGTTTGTTAATAGACTTATATTTTATGTTGTAAGCGCAGAAGCTAAATAGCAACAAAAGCTTTAAAATGTTTAATTTAGCCTCATTCCTGCACATTGCAGGTATTGCTGATAGAATGAGAGATGTGGACAGCTGCTGTCAGCTTAACAACTTTACAATCTGCTGAATTTAAAGATGGTGGCAGACTAAACAAGCAGTCCGTCTGCATACAGACAGCTTTGATTTTAGCTTTTTCAATGTAGTTGTGCTGTTGCTGTGTAAAACCAGCAGGTTTTTTCATGAAGGAGATGAATAACAAAAACCAGGGAAAAGACCCGAGCACAATGAGTAAATCGTGTAATTCTGATACTTTTCTAGTTGTCTGGTCAGTCTTTGAACAGAACAGTTTTAACCAGATTAGCATGCTGTAACAAGGCATTAACAGCAGCTAATGTGGTGTTTCATATATTTCCTGCATCGGTGTCAGGGCGTTTCCCTGTCGGTCAAATATCTGTTCCCTGTTTCTGCCTTAATTTGACACCCTGTATTTTTCTATGGACTGCTTTTGTGGACTGCTGATATATTGTGACTACTATAAACACGCACCTTCACATAGAAAATCTTAAACTCAAATCTGCATCCACAGCACTGCTTAGTTCATTGTGCGTGTCCTACACTCATGTTACATGTACCCTACATTGCTGTGGAACAAACCACACACGCTTGTTTAGCGAATCTCTTGAATTACATGCTGACAAAGTGGGCCATAATGGGTTTTAAAGCCAAGTCTTTAATTATGCATTATAAATGAAGTGAGATTTCAGTGCAGCACGTGAACGCTGATGTGTCCAAAGCCCGTGCCCTCAGCAGCTCTCTGATTGTCAAATATTGCACAGTCCCCATCATTCTTTCTAGGAATGCCTGCGGTGCAGTACACGTACATAAAAACTGGGTTTTATTACAGCTTCGTCATCATTTGTCACGGTTATGATCTGTCAGGGTGAATGGATGACTCGTATGGCTGTCCTCTGTTAATCAGTGTGGGTTTTCGGAGGTTTAGATTGTGTTGTTCTGGATTTTAATGATTAACAGGTGGCTTCTAAAAATGACCTGCAGGTGTTGAGTAATGTGTAACGGCATCCTGTAATACACCTTGAAAAACAAAAATTGGTTCAGCTGGTTCATTGATGGGTAATGTAAGTTTATCAAGTTGCATATTGGCGTTTTTTGACTTTTTAAATTTTTTTGAAGTGAAAATATTTTCCCACATGTCATAACGTAAGTGCCCGTCTTTTTATTTTTGTGTCTTTTTTTTGAAAGCCAGCTGAATATCCTGCCATGCTGAAAAGGCTTTGTGGGAAAGTGATTCTGATCTGGGTCCTCAGAGAAAGCCCTAATGCTATTTTCGTAATTTGTATTCCAAATCACCCCTTGTGAAATACCAGCCTAAAATTAGCCCTTCTTGTGCTTTTCACTAACCGTTCCAGACTTTCTTAATGGCCGCAGCTATGCTGTGTTTAGACAGTCTCTCCCTCTGGGTCTGGGATCCACTGTAATGCATGCAAGCTTCTTCTTGCCTCCAAAAAGTTCCTTTTATGGTTCTTTTACTGTGCCTGTATTTAAAGCTGCTGTAAATTATCCTGAGCACAAGATAATAAGTCTCCCCAATATGTACTTACATTCAAGGTTTGGGATTCCTGGGATCTCGATTTAATCATACTGGACACTTATCTTGTAAATTAAGCCTCTTAACTGGATTTATTACATTAGTTTAATTGTTCTGGGGGATCCCTGTTTAAAAGCACTGCTATTGTCTTGGTATCAGTTGATGGGCTAGAGTTGGATAGATTTTTGGATTGTTCTCCCTCCCTCCCCAGGATTAAAGTACAGAGTCTTGTGACATATGGCAGGTCGATTTATCCCCTCTGACTGGGGGAACAGAACATGTAATGATGCACCCTGTACAGAGCGCACTGAGCTGACTATCTATCTTTTGGCAACAACAATGTGTACACTGAAGGCAGGCTGTATACAGGTGGCAAAGCCATGCAAATTTGTTGAGTTTGATAGTCCAACATGACTTGAAGATTTGTAAGTTGTTTTTAAGTTGGAACCCTAGGAAGCTCCCTCTCTGTGCGTATCCCTCTCCTTCGTGCACTCCAAAAAGATTTACAGTTATGGGCACTGTTGTTGTGGGAGCAGCTTTGTTCCAGGAGGCTGTCGATGTCTGCCACACACCGAGATAAAGCTCCAGGATTCCCACACTGGACACGAGAGGTTTAGATAGACTGTGGGAGCTGAAGAGGGAATGTACTTGAGAGAATCAGCCCTTGGGTATTCTTTCATATATACAGTAGGTTTGTGCCCATATAAAAAAAATGGATACTGAAGATGGCTTTTATAAATATGTTTTCTATGTGTGTGAAAAACAGGCATATAGTAATGTCGTGTTATTCTTATTAATATTACTCAGAATACAGATAATAGATTTATTAAAGGCCTCTTTGTCTGTGTAAGACTTTCTTTTGCCTCTTTTAATTAAACTTGAAGGCTGAAGATTTACTGAGACTATGCAACCCCATTAATTATCCTCTGCAATAGATTTATAACTTGGAGCATTTGTTTGACATCAAGACTCTATGGTGCAAATTATTCATCTATTAAACGTGGATATCCAAATTAATGCTGAGGGTGGATGATGGTGCTTATCCAGTTCAGGGTTGCAGGGGCCTGGAGCCTATCCCAGGTGGGGTACACCTTGGACAGGTTGCTGGTCTGTCGCAGGGCTAACCCTAACCTTGGTGCATGCTTGCATGTGACTGGACCAACCCCACGCTGTTTACAGCTCATAGCTCTGTTGTTACCTGCCAACAGAGCTGATGGGAGTGCATTCATTGAATTATAAGCTCAAAAATTAAACCATTACCTTCCCAGTCATTTGATAGAACAGAAATAGATCATGACTAACATAACAGAAAACTCCTTGGTTTATAACTTTGAAAGCTTTTACAGAAGAGTGGCAGATTAGCACTGGCTCTAGAGACCAGAATGCCTTCGCTCCTGTGCACGTTCTGAGTCTGCTCACGCTGTTAATTGCAAGAAACAAAACAGTGCATTGTGCTCAGTTAAAATGCTTGGTATGGTTTTCCCAGATTCCTTTTTTATATTCGGTGTAGTTCAAGTTGGAGCTATGCAAAGCAATGAATGTCCCTGAAGTCGACCCTTTGCAGTGTGCTAAGTTCACAAAACTTGGAATTCTTGAATGTTTTTTATTGACTGAAATGTACTGTTTCAGTCAATTAAATGCCTTGACAGTTATGAAAGTAACTGTGTTTTGAGGGTCTTTTTAAAGCTTTTTAGCCCACAAAGCCCATTCTCCCAGGATTAGAATGCTAGTAAAGCTAAACAGTGTGCTCTTGTTCTCAGTGCAGTGTTTGCCCCCAACCTCAGCCTCCTCACCACCCAATTCTGCCCCTTGACAGGTGTACTAAAGGGGCCCATCTGTGCACTTGTTGGACAGCTCTCCCAACTCTGTCCTGCAGATTTTCCTTTGCCCTTACTCTCTTCAGTCTAATGCCTGGCCTGCTTGGCTGCAAACTAGAGGACGCACTGTGGGGGTATTTGAAGTTTCTCTTTAAAAAAAAAAAAAAAGCATGGTTGGAATGCCAGCCTTCAGGGCTTTGCGTCTACAGTGGGCGACAGCGGCATGGTGGTGATCTGGGGGGATATCTAGAGAGAAAGGTCGCCTGTCTTTCGTCTGTGACAGACGGCTCCAAATAGAAATGAAAGAGGATGAAAACAAATTCTTCACTCCACACTGGGCATCTCATTTCTATTCAAAGGATTAAAGAGGGAAATATCTGACGGGTAAATGTGTCATAAGAGAAACACATATTGGGATTTTTCACCTGTCTTAACATGTTATTGGATTTTTGTAATTGTTATTAATATATGGTTATAGCTTGTTCTCCTCTCTGTTAACATGATGGCATGTTTTCTTAGTTATTTTTTTAACTGCTAACAAGCTTGAAAAAGGCAACTGCCAGCAGAGTGGGAACAAAAAAAGCCCCCTACCTGGGTAGAAGGTGCTGCGTGTCTAGCCTAAGGGTGTTTTTTTTTTCTTCTCTTGAATGACAGCTCATTGTGCATACAGCCATGGGAAAAATGGCTTCAAAGGTAAAGCAACAGGGAATGGTTTGGCATGAGCATAGAAATGTAGGCAATGTTCCCCTGCCTTTTTTAACCAGCTGTGTGTAATCTGCTAATCCACAGAGTAGGCTGCCGGTGGTCTGTCGGCAGAGGTGGAACACGGCCGCTGACCAAAGGAAGTTTGACGGGGAGGGGGGATATCGAGGGGATCTATAGGCCACCCATTGCAGTGACCCGGCAGAGTGTTAAAGGTTAAGTGGACCTATTTCGCAGGATTGCCTTATAGTTGCGCAAATAGTTTGAAATGGTGCCGAGGTCGTTTTTGCCTGTAAGCGAGAGAGGTGGTAGAAAGTGGCATTTCACTCTTGCCAATTAAATATGACTCCTTTACAATAAAAAGGTTATTGAGTCAGACAGTGATTGATTATTAGACCTAAGGGTCAAACTATGGTAAGCAAATCTTACCGTAGCTTTTGATGAATGCTCAAGTTACTGCCACTCCAAAGTGCCAGCTGGTTATTTAGGGGGTGAGTCAAAGGAATGTCCTGCTGCGGTCTTATTCAATGGGACACATGGAGAGGTTTTGATTGACATTAGTCATGGGTTGCCTGTCCAACATATTATTTAGCCCCCTCTGCCTTGAGCTGCTTCCATCTGATCGGAGCGGCGCAGACCCGGTCGTGACACGTTTAGCGATTTCACACTCGTTTTGTGGCAATGCGCAGCCTCTGTCCTCTCAAATGTTTTGAAGCATAAATAATACATTGCTCCCATGATTTGCAATGCATGACTGAGTATAGCTAGGGTCGCAGCAAAAGGAATGTTGCCAAGTCATATTGTGTCAGACCCAAGTGGAAGTTTTGTGCCTCAAAGAGTCGAATCATTGAAGGCCCAAAAAGTGAAAGCTGGCATGTGGTACACATCAAGCAAAGACTTTGGGGTTGCAACAAAAGTGGCTAGTTTTATTATATGGTTGTTCTTTTATTTTGGGTAACGTGAAGTAGAAGGTTTTTTTTTTTAATTTAGTCTAAGTTTAATATGTTTTTTTGTCTTTTTTTGTTTGTTTGTTTGTTTGTTTGTTTTAAATCCTTTTTTGTTCTGAGAACCAAACAGACACAACTAGGGCAAATAGTTCCTGTGCACATCACTGCTTCACTGATGTGCCACATGTCTTTCCTGCATACTGCGTAGCCTAAACCAACCATAAATCTTATCAAATGGAAGTATGCATCCTAAACTTAATGTTAAATCTTGAAGTCCATCACGTGAAGGTGTCAAGAGAGCATCTGCTCCACAGTGTTTTGGTGTTGACGTGTCATCTCAGTGGTGAGCGACCCGACAATGTTTTCATTATGGATCCCCCTCCACTCCTCACTCCCGCAACTCCCGTCCGCGCTCCCAAACAAGAGGCTGGAATGTCGGGTTTCCATGACGCTAATGAAGTAAAAACCTGGCAATGCGTTGCTGGCAGCCTCTGAGCAGCTCCTGATCTGCGGCCTCCTTCTCATCAGGATCAGAGTCTGATCCCCCTGCAGCCTTCATTCACCAGGGCTTATTATGCCCAGGAATGTCTCTCACTCACTCCCTCCCTCATAACCCCCTCTGAAGCAGGGATGTGAGGTGCTGGGGTAAATTTGGGACAAATCCCCAGTAAGAGTACTACCCCAAATAACACACAACCCCCCCCCCCCCCCTTTTTTTTTTCTGGCTCCCATCAAACTAAAACTCCTCCCCTACTACTCCTTACAATCTTTCCTCTGCTAATTGTCACACTTGGACAAAGATAAGCACAAACTCCACTCCTTCTTTCCTGTGGAAAGCCTTTGTTGTGATTTATGTTCCATAAATGCTTCATGTAGCAGGCCCATGAGGTGACCAGCCCCACTTGTTTGCCATTTGCCCCAGGGACAATGGGGAGTTTTTGGTACTCAAACAAGTCCTCACTCCAGAGTCCTTAGACTTCCTGGGGGAAAAACAGAATGATCTTCCCAGAGGCGTGTTTATTTTTTTGCCAGTCTTCAGAAATCCCTTAACTATTTGCAAATTGAAACGTCTTCCATCGCTGCACTGTCAATACCTCTGCTGTTATGTTGTTTTTAAAAGGCACTCTGCAGTGGGAACCGGTCTTTTCTTTGTGTTCCAACCAGAAAGGCAGTTTAGGGGTTAAATAATCAGTCTCTGTACATTATCCTGTGCCATGCTGGGCTGGTGGATGCAGCCATAATGTCTTGCTAATTAGCCTCTATTTAGGTTTTTCCAATAGGCCACACAGCCGCCATTGACGATTGAAGCCCATGGAGCTTTGCAAAGGAAGACCCTCTGTCTTGTGGGCATTCATGATTTTAGGCTTGTCCTTAATAAACCTTTAGGCTCCCCAAGCTTGATGCTTTCAGGATTCGGTATCCAGTTACTTGGTAGATGAATAGGGTATCTTGCCTCTGTGGGGATGATTTACTCCATTGTGTGTATGTTGTCTTTCAAAGGATAATGTCCATAAATGGGATCTAAACTGACCAGGACCCATTAAGGGCTTAAGGGTTGAAGCAGCTTGTTGTAAATGTTGACCCTTATCATATAAGATAGTGACAGAAAGCGGTTGTGGGAAAACCCTAGCACCAGGGATAAAAATAGCAAAATACTAAAAGTAACAGTAAAAGTAACAGAGTAGTTGCTGGACCATTACAAAACAACGTTTCTCAAGTTTGTCAAGTTTTGTATAGCAGAACTGAATTTTATTATGATGTCTGGTTGTGCCAGAAGTTCACCACTGGCTCCTTTTCCTGCCTCGTGTGGAGCTGGGCAGCTGAAACAAAAAGACTAGAGGCTTATGCCCTCAAAACCCACCAGGTGTTCAGCACTGGAAGGAGCTGCGCATGGCATCTGATGAAGATTGATGAAGATGGTTGCTATGGATAAAGATGGGATTCCAGGTCCTGTGGAGAAGCTTTTGGCAAAATAGAAGGAGCAAGCATGTTGGCATGGACGACCATTTCACTGTGGTAGTGAAACAGTCTTGTGATTGAGCTTCTCCCCTCATGAAATAGTTTTTGGTAATGAGTTGCTTATTTTGTTATTTCCACACATTTTAGGCAATCTTTTGCTGGTTAATTGGTTTGAGTTGCCGCTTGTTGTCTTTATGATGATATTTCTCAACAGTCTAGTCGGCTGGACATAAAGTTCCCAGTAAAGCAGCAGATATGTAGACATTTTTGCATGTCAGAGCTGTTCTGTTCAAACATGTTTTACCTGAACTGTTGATCACTGTGAAGTTGTCACAGACTGGTCAGTCGGCTGGATTTACATTTCAGGCCTCAGCTAGTATTGTCACGGTGGCCACAAAGACCTAGCATTATTAGCCCCACTGGCGGAACTATTTGTCCCACTCCAAAAAAGAGAGCTAACGAATAAAAGAAAAAACGGGAGACAGCTAAAGTCTTCCTGATCCCCATTTCCATGAAGGGTAATCCAGGGGTGATCGTCAGCACAAAATGCGGCTTTGACCGACTGTGTCTTTTGTGTGTGTGTGTGTGTATGTTTGTTTGTGTGTTTTTGTTTAACCTGTATTTGGCTGCAAAGATATGTGACCTGGAAACAGCTATTAAAGTGAAGTCATATGACATTTAAAACATGAAATCAAAACAACCTCCCAAACAGCCTCCTGTGTATTTAGTGTGATTATAGTTTAGGACTCAGCATATCTAGATCACAAGTGTAATTATGTGAGTATGCGTGTATATTGTGTTTGCATGAGTGAGGGAACAGAGGGAGATGTGTCTACCCTCTTGTACTGGTTATTTCTAAGAAAGCCACCCATGCATGTTGTGTCAGCAGTCTGGTCACACTCCACTGTATGTTACCAATAAGTAGCAAAAAATACCTCAGCCTTACCTACCTTAGTTAATGCATTGCGCTATTCATGATCTCACTCTGACTAAGCCGAGAGCACGTTTTCAAGGTTAGATGATAACAGAGTGCATTTTGTCCCCTTGTTAATGGTTGTGACTCACTGTTAGTAAAGTCACGTGCAGTACAGAGAACCACATACCTGAGTTTCCGTGTTTTCTTTGGTTCGCTCGCTGGATGGCTGATGATTGCTAAAAGACCATAGTGGGTCTTGTTTATTTATGCACATAGCAGTTGGGTTCGTGTGTTGCGTTTCTGCCGTCCTCCACTTTATGGTGCGGTCGCCAGGACAGGCTACTAGGAGAACTCAAACCCGGAATGGCGTCATATTTTTAACCAATAAAGGTGGAATGTCACATAGTTATCTTGTCACCAGTATGTAAATTGGTGGGTCCTAGGTCTAATCTGTTCAGGGTTTATAAAACGTGATACCATTTTGTTTGATACACTTCTGTTTGGAAACACAGTGGGCCTGCGGACACAGTTCATAGCATAAAATGGCACCTTTGGAAACCTGTAATTTTCCAGCTTCTACAGTATCATGTAGCATATGACCTGTCATCATTGAGACGGCGCAACACTGCCAATGATCTCTTTTCTTACTGGTGAAAGGTTAACAAGGCTAATGGATAATCCACTAGCTGTATAATGTGTCAGTTCTGTCATTTGAAATGGTTGATTGCATATATCACATATTAGTTATTGCCAAAATGTTCAATATAATTGCCCTTTCTCAAATTTGTTCCATATATTTCTATAAATCTGGAATCTGAGTTCTCCAGCTTTAAAATGTGCAGAGATTATTACTGATTTATTAAGGGATTTGTTTAAGAAGTGAATAAATGAACCTTAAGAAATATACCAAAGCTATATATAGTTTCAAATTAAAAATTTTCCTACTAAATGTTTCAAAAATGTGGCATACTGACACAGCTGAGGGATTCCTTTTCTCATCAGTCTGGACTAAATGTGAGCATATCTTTCTGACTGGGTGGAAAATGTGTGCAATAAGCATTATTTAACTGTCTTGACAATCTCCAGAGCACCAGGACTGTCTTCACCACGCGGTCCACGAACGTCTCGGTGAGCTGCTACGAGTCCTGAAGGCCATTATCAGCAAACACCAGAGCCTCAACTCAGTGGATATCCTCAGTACAGCTGGAACCGTCATCGCCACGGTCAAAGGTGAGCAAAGATGACCAGCTCCCCTTAAATGCTCACCCTCATAACTTTCGACTTTCCTGTAAAACATGCCAGATACTCCTCCACTCTTCCTTTAGTCTGTTTTCTGTCTCTGCTTATCTAATCCTCCCTTCTGCCTTGATAGTCTTCTCTGCTGGGCATTCACTATTACCACGTCCTGTCTCTCATACAGTCTTCCCAATCCTGGTATAAAGAACTTCCCAGAGATTGTTTCTCTGGAGTTGTCTTTTAGCTTCAAGGTGACACAGTTCTTCAGAAGCTTTGAATGCAGCAGCGTGTGTTTCAAACCCCATATAGAGACTAAGAAAATAATATTTGGGAGTCAGGTACCTGATACTTGAAGATGCAGGGAGAAGCGGGTGTCCTTTGTGCTTTGTCTGCCAGTCCAGTGGGAACTGCACAGAGGAATCCTTTTCAGTCGCTCATTCTTTAAGATTATGATCTGGCATGCAGGTCAGTTCTTAACTTGGCGGCCACACAAGAATCCCTAGAGTATACCTCGTCTCAATTTGCATTGCAAAGAGGGGCAGAGAGGGGCTGCATAAAAAGCTTTTACTTCTAAGGAATGGTGACATGATGGAGAGGCCTGAGGAGGCTCTGCATGTGCATGTGAATGTGAATGGGCTTCACCTTTAACTGAAATATTTGGAATGAGTCCATACACATTTGGGCGTGTGCATATATGTGCCACAAAAAAATAAGCGCTTGCAAGTCCTGTCTTTCGTGCAGTAACTTGAGTGTTTATGTGGCACTGGAACATGTCTTTGCACAAGCGAGACAAAAAAGCAGCACTTTGTCAATGAGGAAGGCTTGGATTTGAGAGCTTAATAGTCATTCTGTAAAAACATTGTTATTAATGCTTGTGATTAAATTGCATTAATCATTAGAAGGATTCATAAGTATTTTTTTAAATAGTTCTGAGTAATGGTATTATTTTTTATTTCAGAGGAAGTTCCTATAGTGAATAGTAGATATTATAACACAGTAATTACTTGTTCTTTCCATAACTATATGAAGTGCTGTAACATCTTTCTACCACTAGGTGGCCAGAACTGTCCACTTCTTGATACCCTACCCCCCAAAAAGAGAGATGTAGACGGTGCCAGTGTGTTATCAGCTGTGCTCCATTGTTTTTGAGCCACCAAGCCTGATGTTTCACACAATAACGTAAAGGTTTACTGTACATATGAGACAAAACTAGCAATTTTTTTTTAATTTCTACTTTAAGTGCACCCTGACCCTACGTCAAAGAGTTGTTTTAGTGGAAAACTGAACCTCCCACCCTGTGATACTCTGTTTCCTTGGCATACCTCAGTACGCCTTCAATTACTCTCTGTTGGAGCTTCCGATCCCTTAATTGCAGCACAGGACTCTGCTACTGATGAGTATTTCGAGAGTGTTGTGCTTTTCGAGTGAAACAATACCATTTTTCTCTGATGATGTAACTTCCACATTTGGACCACTGGTTGGGGCCTGAGCGAGTACTGGCATTGTATTCCAGCAAGCCTCAGGATGTCCTGTTGGGGGGTAGGGGCTGTGCGGGAGAGGAGATGCGAAAGCACTAGAGCTGTATGCTTTGAATGGTGGTAACTGCTGGGGGTGGCTTGGAGACACCCCATTAAAATAAATTTTTTAATTTCATTTGAAGGCTTTTTCTTTCCCCCCATTGGATTTATTTTTTTTATTTTCAGTGGTCAATCTTTCCTCGTGTTGGTCAAAGGAGTCCTTTTCTTGAACCAGCTAAAGATTTGCAAGTATTTTGGTGTCCTGTTTAAGGCTTCTCCCAAGGAGTCTTAAGTAGGTGTTGATTGCCATGATCAACAAGGCTTATATCTGTTTAGGACAAGGCGGGAAAGAAACTTGTTTTGAGGTAGGTAATTGCTGGTTTTGTCACTCGTGTGCTTCTTTAGCAACACCTTCTGAAAACATTTTGAGGTACGATATGTAATGGCAGTTCAGAAGATTGGCGTTTGTAGGTGGTTTGCATTATGTGAAACAGATACTAAGAGACCAGGTGGAAGATCTAGGACTCTAGGTGTGGATGAAGTTTAGGCTAGTTTTGTTTCAGGATTTGAGAAGTTATTAAAGTTCAAGAAATTCTGAAGTTGTCCCATCTTGGGATTAATGTTCAAAAGTCAAGACATTGAAGTAGGGTTTGAGCTTAGCTAATAAAAAACAAGTGAACTCTGTTAGTTTTCTATTTAAAATGTCTGAAAGTCTTTGAACTCTAGAAATCTCCATTGTTCTATTGGAAAGGAAAGACTGAGTGACCAGTGACATCACTGATTTATTGCTGGGTATTTGGTCTCATTTCTGAGCATCTCTCTCCTGGTTTATTTTCCCTCTGCTCAGTCCGGCCAGGAAGTTTATTGTGAAGACTGATTACAGCCGTATTTACACTGGTGTTTTTCCTCCATTCTGTCCTCAGTCATCACTGTGTTTAGATTTTCAGCAGGAAACTACTGCAAGAGCAGATTACAGCCAAATATACACACTTACAGTCTTTGCTTATCTTCACTGATTTAACATAAAGTTGTTTTTGGATGCCTCAGAGGGATTGCTCAATTCTAAAAGGTCTACACACAAACAGTCCTCTAGCTCTCAGAGCTTTTGAGGAGTACAGTCTGAGTCAGAAGAGATTTTCATTCACTCTGTTGTTAACATCATGCACAGGATGATGAATCATATCTTGTGATTGTTACCTTAAACACAGGATGTCTTCAGTATGCAGGATTTGGGGTTGTTACAGAAAGTTGACTCAGTCTTACTTCACCATAATTTGACAGGAGTGAACTTTAAGGAGGTGAACGAAGACAACAAACATAAGCATTTCGGAGAGATCTACGCCGCAATTGACACATTGGCATTCACCTTTGGCAATGTGTGAGTATGATGTCATTACTCTGATTGCTCCTTCCACGGCTCATTTCACTCGATGATGTTTGTTACTGCGTTCAATTAGTTTGCATATGCACGCAGCTAATGGAGGCCAGCCGATATTTATTAATCTTGTGTAAAAAGAGAGAATAAGAGCTAAGGAAAAATAAAAGCAGTTCTTTTTTGTGAGTGCAGATAAAAACACTGTTTTTGCTAAATAAACCCCCTGAACATAATTTAAGTCGTGTTTTTGTGTGTATTTCCTTTTGTGCTTTTCATTCTTTACTGAACCTTTCTTTTATTTTGTTTTATTTTTCTTCAGAGTGTCTGACTTCCTTATGGGAGATGTAGAGAATGGATCAGTGTTGGGGCTCCCCCTGACTAAGAGAAGCAGGGTAAGAGAAGTGCAATATTTTAAAGTGAGGCGTTAAGTTCCTGATAAGCATCCTCGAGAACTGCATTTAAGATTTAAAATGAAACTCGTACCATAGAATATGGGCTCCATTATTAAACATACATTCATCATCAGTTCATTGACTCTCCTGTTAAGTGTACGATGTTGGCTTCTGGCCCTGAATTGTCAAAAATAAGATATGAAAAGTTGCCCAGCGGAGATCAGGGGTGAAGCAACATACCTGCAGGTTGCAGCATGATTCTGAAATGGCCTCTTCAAATGATGAATTGATGTCATGCTTTGTTGTTTTCCCACTGCAGGTTTTGTAACTGATGTAAGGAGGAAGCCAAGTTTCTGATAAGCCTTTTTAAGCATTTTAGCCGAGCGTACTCTGCTTTGACAAGGAAGTTCACCCCCATGTCTCATATTTATTTATTCAAAAACATATTTTTGGTTTGTTTTTCAGTCTTTTGAGAACCTCTCTGTGGAATCTGGAGGATCCGGTCTTGAGAAAGATGATCCGCCAGGTAAGGCAGATCACTGACACACAGCTACTGTACTGTACTGTTCTCCAGTGTGGAAGTTTCAGGAGTGGGGAGAGATTGATTCTGTTTTTTGTTCTCTCTCTGGCATATCTGTGTCTGTAGTTATATCCAGTCACCTTATTCTGGTATTAATGCATGTGGTCATTCTGCTGTCATCATTACTTCCCTTCAAATGGCATTAATAATAATTGTTTATACATTATTGATCCCTGTGGGGAAATTCTTCTCTGCATTTAACCCATGGGCATGGGCTTTTTCAGTGTGTAGGGACGGTACCTTGCTCAGGGGTACCTCAGGGTAGCCGTTCGGTGGATTCGAACCCCCGACCTTCCGATCACGGGGCCAAACACTCTACCTACTGAGCTATCCCTGCTCCCACATCTTAGCCGCATTAGCCCACATCTTGCTAACTCAAGGTCAGCATGGGCTTTTTCCTGCTGACTCACAGTCATAGATGTTGCTAAACATGCACCTAGTCCATCGAGCCATGTTCGATGTGGGTTGGTTGGTTAGTGGGGATCATGTTGCACACGTTTCCTCATGTGATTTTTTTTTTTTTTTTTTTTCGTGTGCTCATCAAAGAGTCTTCTCCACCGGTTCGGGCCGAAGAGGTGGACAGGACACTGCAGCGGCAGGACAGCGGAGTGGAGTCAGCACTGGCCTACGCCAAGGCGTGGTCCAAGTATACCAAAGAGCTGCTGGCATGGGTGGAGAAGCGTCTCAATATGGGTGAGTTATGACACCGGTGGATTCATAAGACCAATTCTGAAGTACTGTTAGGAGGCAGCAGCTAAGTAGTAAGTCACTAAGTAACGCCTAAGTAGCTCATGAGAATCCAAAATGATGTCATGGGTTGGTGTCATGGACCATGGTCATGTGCTTGACTCTTTATTTGCCATACGAGATCCTTTCATTAGCTTTTTATGACGATGGGAACTAAAACGTCTTGTTCTAGACAGTAGATGAGCCGAGGGGCTTCAAAAGGGACATTATATGATGAATAATAATTTTCAGCATTAATGAATATGAACTTGAATCATGCAAAGCTACACTAATGGAGTCTCAGCCATCTTAGTCGTTAATTTGTCCACTTGATATTAAAAGTAGCTCCATTACAGGATCACTGGGAAATGTCAATGATAACTGTGCTGTACGTTTTCTAGCTAAACACATCATTTTAGTGAGTGGACAGTGTAGTGATTCATTAAAGGCTAGTTCCCAGGCAAACCATGTTGATCACCTGAGCTGGACATAAAACAATGAAGTCTTGTTCATGCTCAAGGTTGAGTTTGTAGTGTGCAAACTGTTGTTTGGTAGATTGGTTAATGAATGGTTTCACTTATCCTGTGACACAGAGCGCTCAGTCAAGCTGCACAGTCCATATTATCAGCTCCTTTTCTTAAACACACTGCAAACACTTTTTTTTTTTACTGATTTATCTTTTATCAGAATTAAGGACAATGTGCTGTTGATTTGGAAAGCATTAATGCCTTAAAACATTTGTTTGAGATCCAATTATTAATTCAAAATGAAAGATACTTAAATAAAATATAAATTTTTGAACCAGTGTTGTAATGTTTGTTTAATCTATTTGAACCTGTTTGAATCTTGTTGTCCTTTTGCAGATATTGAGTGTGCAAAAAGTTACGCCAAGATGGCTGAGACTGCTAAGACGCTTGCTAGTCAACAGGTAAGTTGATGCTGCATTTAAGTTGACTTACATCGGCATCGTGTGCATCTCACACATGTTAGGGACTGAGATTTAAACCTCTTCTGCCTCGTTCAAGGAATTCATGCCTTTCCGTGAGATCTACATGACAGCTTTCAAAAATGACATCGAGTATAGCCAGCTGATTCTTCAAACTGCAGCAATACTCCAAAGCAACAAATTCATGCAGGTAACTGCTGCATTCATGAAATCTAACTTTATTTTGGGTTGTATGATGGAAAAAAGTGGTCTTACTGCTTTTGTGGGTGTGGTGTGGATTTTCTGTGTTTCTTTCCAGCCTCTCCTGGCCAGAAAAAATGAGCTGGACAAGCTGCGAAAAGAGGTCAAGGAGCAGTGGCAGAGAGAGCAAAAGAAAATGGTGAGTCGACAGTCATGGAGGTTGCACTTTTAAGAGGACCACACACAAATGCACACTGGATCAAAAGCTTCATTGACCTGGGGTCTCAGCCCAAGAATGCTCTTGAAGTGACTCAGCCCCATATACAAATCCAGACAAATAGTTTGTTTTTAACCTGCCAAGACAAGTGCTCTGTTGCACGTATGACGGATTGAGAGACACTAATCCAGTGACTAAGTCTAAGAAATAGTCAAAGTCCTAAACTCCGTAGTTGGACACCATAATAGAAATGTTACTGAACATGAATTATCTCTGCAAATCTGTTTGTGAATTGTATCTTTATAGCAATTATTGCATTTTATCAAAAACTTAAAAGCCATCTTTTTCTGCGGTTGCATTCGCGTTGTGCACAGCATGTATCTGTGTGTGACTCAAACTAATATGTGTCCATCTGCAGCACGAAGCAGACACGGCTCTGAGGAAGGCCCGGCTCCTGCAGACCCAGCGGCAGGATGAATACGAGAAGGCCAAGGTGTCGACTAGTCGGCTGGAGGAGGAGCAGACTGGAGGGGGAGCGGCAGCGGCAAAACAGCTAGAAAAAAGGCGTAGGCTGGAGGAGGAGGCGCTGCAGAAGGTAGAGCATCACCTCTAATCAGTCTAATCTATCCATTTTAGATATCAGTGAATTTGTTTCTTGTGATTATAAAGCCTTCAGTTGCCATTCGAGAACAAATGATTAGTGTCTATTTGCAACATGAAGATCAGCCTTTAGTCATTAAAGTTCTTATTTCCTAGTTTTTTCCCCAGATTTGAATCCATCACTTTAATTGAAAGTTTCAATGATTTATGTTCTTTCTGTTGGCAGGCCGAGGAGGCCAAAGATCACTGCAAAGCTTGTCAGGTTGATGTCGGGGTGAAGAGAGTCGAGCTGGTCAACACCAAGAATGAGATCATCACTCAGATCCGAGAGATGGTCTCCCAGTGTGACCTCACCCTCAAGGCCGTAAGTTGAAATACGTTAAGTCTTTAAAGACATGTTCATTTAAACTGAAACCAGGCTGAATGGTAGAAATAATACACACCTCGACCGATAAGTTAACACTGGCTCAAAGTTGCTGAATCATCATTCACTGGAATGTGTCCCTGTCTCAGGTGACCGTCAATTGGTTCCAGCTTCAGCAGGCCCAGGTTGTGTCTCTACCCGTCAACCACCAGACTCTGTGTGAAAATGCCAAGCTGTACGAGCCTGGCCAGCGTTACATCGACTTTGTCAGGAGTTTACCTACGGATGCGCCTCGACTTGAGTGTCACTCGTTGGATTCACCTGTCACACAAAACACAGGGTGAGATGTCACTTCCTCTTATTTGCTGTCTGAATGTGGTCAGAGCTTGTCATTTTAAACAGGTGTTTAAATTTAGTTCAGCTATTTGAACATTTGAATTAAATAGAAATGTGATGTGTTTTTAAGGTAATCAAATTACCTTACCTTACCTTACCTCACTTTACCTACCTAAAGGTTTTTAATTGTTATTGGGGGGGTGGATTTATTTATTTGAAGATTTTAATTTCAGCATCGTTTAGAAGGTTTGTCATATTTTTAGTAGGATGCATGCAGTGGAGTTCTGCAGGGTTCTGTGCTGGGACCAATTCTGTTTATATTAACCATGTTTTCCTGGAGCTATGTGATTTGAATTGAATGCTTTTGTCTCTACATTTTGTGTTGACAAATAATTACTTCAACACCTCAAAGCTTCACTGTTGGAACTGTAAATTTTCACTGACGTTAAACAAACAGTTTTAAATAAATATAGTACTGTAGCTATTACTGTCTGAGACTGCACATACTTTAGCGGTGATAAGTGGAGTTCCAGAGTCAGAGAGCTTGCTTTGGAAAATCTGAAACAGTCGTGACATCGCGCTGGCCGGGGCTTCCTGCGGAAATGACTGTGGTCACGGGAGAAAGGAGCTGGGCCAGTGGGCTTACCATCAGTTTACTAAACCCCGTCAGGGTTTCCCCTAGCATTAGTTTTGGGGTGGAGGCTAGCCCACTGTAAGAAGCCACAGCAAGAAAACAACAAAATTAAAAGATTAATTAGTTTATTTTACCAAATGTAGTCCCACTTTTTCTTATTTCTTATTTTGAGCTGTGCCACTGTCTCTACATTTGGCAGTCATTTATGGCTGGCCTAATTTCTCTAGGGGTCACTGCTGCACATTAGTCACACGAGGGGAAACATTGCTCTTTGAAGATTTTCAGCACCATTAAACTCATGTACACACAAAGTCTGATTGACCAAGATGACACACACATTGGTCACTTCATAATTAGGCAAATGTAGTATCGACTTCTTTTGAAGGCTATGGTTAAAAATAGACGGTTTCCCTTTTGAGAGAGTTTTGTTGACGTGGGTTTTGGGTCACACACACAAATACCAGACAGATGGAAATAAGAGTGTGCTTTGTTCTCACTTAGTTTTCTCCCTCCACGACCCCCGCTCTCCTGCCTCCACCACACCCACCTCTGATCCCTCTGATCAAAAGAATTCAGCTTGAGAAAGAGGAAATGAAACTTAGGCCCACACACCAGCACTCATATGCTCTCACATGCACCCAGTGCAATGGCCACCATAAGGTTAAATATAGACCCGTGACCTACTTATTGTATATTGTTAGATGCAGCTGGATACTTAGCCTAACAATGGATGGCATCACATGTAGCTTTTGCCATTCCCAAGCTTATCTGTGTCAGTTAGTTGTCATTATACTCTAATTAACTGCTGTCTTTGGTTGGCTGATCATTCGTGGATCGTATCAAACCTGATGAGATTTACAGTTGTAAGTGGAAATTTGTTCCATCAGCAGAGGAGGAAATGTGGATGTTGACTGAGCTTAAAATTGTCTTGAAGTCAGTGGTCTTACTGCTAGAGAGGAATCCTGAAATATAATATTGTAGGTATTAGATATTCATACTTTTTATGGGGACTAACAGCATAATTTGGCAGCCAGAAAGCTGAAAGCTTTGCTCTTTGTGAACTTTCCCTATTCTGGGGATAAATAATGTTGGGGCTTAATGTTCCCTAATGGGGGGATACTTTGATCTACATATTATTAATTAGATCAATGTAAACAACTGTACATATAACAGTTTTAAATAACTAAGATATGGCGTTATGATTTTTAAGTAAATAATGCAAATTGATGTCTTTTTTCACCCTAGGATGCTTTTCAATAAGCGCTCACTAAGTGGCAGCCACTCCTCCCACAGTAACCTGTCACAGGCATCTGTGACCTCTGACCTCCTTGTTGGAGATGATGTGGACAGCCCCATCAATGCCCAACACCCCAAGATTGCTGAAAGACGCTCCAACGGTAGCACTGACATCCAAGGTACACGTTTAGTATTTTCACTATTTCTTCTATAAATGCAATCAACAGAAACGGGGTCAAATCATGACATCCTGAGAGAAAGTACAAAAACCTTTACACAGCTTACTAATCTCACTGAGTAAATACCTGCACGACAAATATGGAAACTAGCACTAGAGATAGTTTTGCACTCGACTACATTGTTGCTGAGGGAGGTACATAACAGTTTGCTTATTGCCTAGCAAGTAAACATTTTGAAATATGAAGGTTGGGTGATCAGGTTGAAGATTTAAACTGGAGCCAACTTCCCTGTGTTTTGTTTTTTTTGGTAATGTGTGCAGGTGTTGGCCTCATTACCTTTAGGCCCATTTAGGTAACCATAGATAAAGAGATGTGGAAATAAAAAAATAGTTTAATTAATGCAATCAATTTGTTACTTGAAATTAATGTCAGTTTTTAAGTGTTTGTAACATAATTGGAAACATGTTCTTCAACTGACTTTATGATCAGTTTTATAGCATGCAGCTAACATGGGACTTCTTATCTTTTAATGTTGTGTTTTTGAACAAGCACTTAAAATTCAGGCGCCATTTCGTCCCTGGACCTCAGCCAATCAGGGTGGAGGGATGTGCAGTGATTCGGAAAGTGCTGGAGGGAGCAGTGAGTCCCGGTCCATGGACTCGCCGACTGCAAGCCCAGGTAGGATTGTGAAGATTGTGAAGTCCCCCTAAAATGATCACTAGCAGAACTGATTTAGTGCGACACCGCACTCAATAGCTATTTAGCTAACAAGTACGAATGCTGTGTCTATCTGCTGGGTAAATCTTTGCATGCCGTCACACTTGAGCTATCAAAAAAGAAAGAAAGAAAATCACATTCACTTCCTGTCGGTATGTTTTTTGTCCAGATAATAAAGGCAGCACGCTGGGTTTTCCCTCCACAGTTGCACAACACCAAACTCATTTGTGTCAGTCTTTCATCACGGTTAAAAGCACCACCCATAGCCAGTGATGGCACATTTTTCAGGACTGACTGTCTTGAGAGCACCTCAGGGCAGCACGCATCTCTTTTTTTTCCCTAGCGAACTTGATGTTCGCCCAGGTTTGTTGGTATGTAATCTCAGAGTAAAGAGGCAGTCATGCCTCTTTGTTGCACTCTGCAACGTACGCACACACATAAGAATGTTGCAACGGTTTCCCTGTGCTCCTGATTGCTGTGCAACAACATGTGTGTTTTGCGCTACAGTTTCCTGTAGTTTGTTGTTGTAGTTCTTGTTTTTTGTTTTTTTGCGGGGGCTTTTTTTTGTAATGGTGTTTTTCTGTATACACACCACCCTTCTGTTCTTGGTGGCATCTTTTGTTTTCCGTACTTTTGCACTGGGCCTACTTTTTTGTTCTTTTTTTAATGCTAAGATGTTTTCCCGTGTTGGTTTGTTTTGCCCATTTGCATGCTCTTTCTTAAAATGCAGTGCTCTGAGCTTTCAGTGCTACTATAATCAGAATGCAAAAAGCCATTTGCAAAGAAGAACGTAACTATAATTGCTGTTATTTTATGTGTTCCTGTCATGGACTTTACATTGAAAACTTTAAATAGCACTGTGTCCATTTTATATGTTACAGTGACAAATTTAGGTAATACCACCAGGTTTGTAGTAACCTTGGAGAACATCAAACAATTTCCTGTTAAATTGATTTTACCAAACCTGTGTGTAAGACATGGCTAGTTGTTTTGGGCGGGTCTTGACTGGAGAAAGTTAGTGGGGTGTTGGTGCACGGTGTTAAATTGTGTATTGGAGTCTGCCACAAAGCTCTCCCAGCCCCCAGAGTGTGAACAATGTCAGCACTTATCTCTGATTAACCTGTTATTGAGCTCATCAGAAGATCAAAAACTTTCTGAAAAGGCTCTGATCAGTATTCAACCCCCTCACTCATCAGCCAATCCAGGTGTTAATTCACCACCAACAATAACATGCTGGTTTCAGTTACCAACAAGATGTTAAGCCCGCCTTTTCATTTGCTACTTTAAATTCGTCAAATCGCCGTATTGCTTCTCAGTTTTACCGCTGAGATGTAGAGCATAGGAGACAGGGGGAAAACAGAGTGTTCTGACGTGACTGTAAAGATGTGGACTTTTTGGTGTGTCCTACCTTACTGTTCAGGAGACTTCAAGAGGAGATTACCCAGAACCCCCTCCACTGGTACCATGTCGTCTGCTGATGACTTGGATGAGAGAGAGCCTCCCTCGCCGTCTGATAATGGTAAGTCAGTTGTATTTGTATAAGGGTTTCGTGTTTATTTTTTCCTTTTTTTTAAGGTACTCTTATATGTTCGTTACACTTATAGGCCACATATTTACATTTGTAACAATGCTCCTTTGCTACTGCAGGTTTAAATGAAATGATAATCGAAACGGCGAGCTCTCCAGGACCCTTTAGAAACACTCAGATGTCTAAGGCAGCCCAAACCCACAAGCTGAGAAAGCTTCGAGCACCCTCCAAGTGTCGTGAGTGTGACAGCCTGGTGGTGTTTCATGGAGCGGAGTGTGAGGAGGTAACCTTGGATTCCTTTCTTTTATTATTTGTATTATTCCTTTCTGTTTGCGGCCCACAGCATTCAGAGTATTACAAATTCACGATAAAGATTGCCAGAGGCTCACAACAGCTTCTTTATCACTCATGGCCAGCAAAAAAATCAAGCAGAAACAAAAGAGAAAAGCCACCTCTCCCCTCATCAGCATGTTTGGATGAGGAAATAAAGGGAAAAGTTGAAACTGGCCGCAAGCTCTCCTCTGTGACCAAATTCACTAACTGGTCTCAGTTGGGGGAATGGGCGCTAGAAACTGAGGACCTTTTGTTCGTCTTCTGAGGAGTCCTTTCCATCATCCCTGTGCACCCTCTGTCCACTGTTGATTTTAGATCAAGTTTCTGTCCATATGTATTAGATACACTGAAGAAGACAATAAGAGCGGCTCTTGGTTGGAGAAACGCTTTTAAAAGAGGTTATGCAAGAGGTAGACATATTGAGAAGAAACTGACATAGGAATGCAGCTCACTGCAGAGTCTTGGAATGATTCAGTGGGACTGGTTCAGAGGGTCACTAGATGTGAAGCTTTCCTCGTTTGGACTTGGTTTTTGGGCTAATTAACAAAAATAGCTAGGTTGTGAGGACGTGTTTTTTCGTCAGTTGTTCCGCTGTTTTTGTTGACATATAGTTAAAACTGTTCAGGATTTTCTTAGAAATGTTTTACTCTGTCCCTGTTATAACTGAGATATGTGTCACTGTGTTTGCAGTGCTCCTTGGCGTGCCATAAAAAGTGTCTGGAAACCCTGGCTATCCAGTGTGGCCACAAGAAGCTCCAGGGAAGGCTTCACCTATTTGGCATTGACTTCACACAGTCGGCTAAGAACAGCCAGGATGGCATCCCTTTCATCATACGGAAGTGCACGTCGGAAATTGAGAATAGAGCCCTCAGCATCAAGGTACTTATAATAGGTGTTTTAGTGGTTTGGTTACAAATAAATTGATCATTCGTTTTCATGAAACAAAAACCCAAAACTGTAGCATAGATCTGCTGGCACTGGCATGAAAGTTCACTTATAAAGCATTCAATACTGTGACCATAAAAGTGGCTGCGCTGTGAAAGGCTGTCATTGTTGTTAGGACTAATCAAAATGTGTTGAGGGACTTTATCTAATATGTAAAAAATGAGTGTATTAGCGACATATGCAAAAATATGTTTTTCTAAAACTGTGTTTTCAAAAAAATAGTTTTTGTGGATTTAGTGATGAAAGCTTTTGGTTTTTCATAGTGATTTCTATCAGTTGTTTTTAAAGCTGTGCAGGCTTGAATGCCCAAAGGTCATGGGCACTCTGTGTTGGTTTTCAGCCTTGTCCTGTGTGTACAAAGATTTCTCTGGCTTCTCTGGATCTTTATTGGTACTGCTAACACACTGTATGTGATAAAATTATTTGAGAGACTTCCTTCAAAGCTATTTGTTCATGCAGTCTTTTACAGAAAGTGAAATTAGAAAAACGAGTCCTCCACATCACCTTCAATATTTGTTATGCTTTTTAAATTATTTGATTCCAAAAACTTGTATGTAATTTTCATGCACTGATTGCATTTTGTGTGTCTGCTCTGAAGGGGATCTACCGTGTGAATGGTGCGAAGTCTCGAGTAGAGAAGCTGTGCCAGGCATTTGAGAACGGCAAGGACCTGGTGGAGCTTTCCGATCTTTCTCCCCACGACATTAGCAATGTACTCAAACTCTACCTGAGACAGGTGGGTTGCTTTTGGTCATTAACACAATGAGGTATTTCAGCTTTCACCACGTGAAGGAGATGGCTAAAGTAGGCTTTGGATGACAAACTGCATTAATACTAAAAATGTGCATTTGTCTGTTTATTTTTGGCACATAATTCCTGCCGCTTATCACCAGGGTGCTTATCTCATTTCTAATTCTGTACCAATTGTGTATTTATGTCCATATTTTGGTTGCCACTGTTTATTATCATCTTTGTTTCATTTGTTTATCTAATTCTTCCTCCGTACTTTCCAGCTTCCAGAGCCACTCATCCTCTTCCGCTATTATAACGACTTTATTGGTTTGGCCAAGGAGAGCCAGAGTATCATTGTGGAGGAACTGGAAGCACAGAGAGTTAATCCCACCACTGCGACCCCTGCGCAGGTTAGCGTCGAGCTCAATCGAGTCCTGTTCAAGATCAAGGATCTGCTAAGACAGCTGCCACCAGCTAATTACAAGACACTGCAGTTCCTCATAGAGCATCTTCACCGGTAGGGAGAGCTGAGTGGATTTCTGGGCGTCCCATTAAATAGAAGATATGGATGTGTTTCTCCTTTTTTATAATAGTAGAAATGATCATTTCTTATCTGGTTCATTCTCCTTCCAGGGTGACGGAGCAATCAGAGGAGAACAAGATGACCGCCAGCAATCTGGGTATCATCTTTGGCCCGACGCTGATCAAGCCAAGGCAGGCCGATGCTGAAGTTTCTCTTTCTTCTCTGGTGGATTACCCGTATCAGGCGCTCATTGTGGAGCTCCTGATCAGACATTACCAGATGGTCTTTGACACGCCTCTGAGTCCTGTAAGTGGCACCTCGCCCACAGAGGTTGATGCCCAGACCCGCGCTAATACTCGCCTTACGCAACAGGACAAAGAGCAGCAGCTGATCAGGCACTCCAAGTCACTGGGAGACATTAAAGAGGTAACTGGTTTGCCAACACTACGATACATGAATGACACAGGATGTTGTAAATGTACAATGATATTAAAGAGCTATTCTGTTATCTATATAGCGTGATAAAGTATAAAAGCTATATACAGTATTCTTCTTGTTTAGCATGTGGTAGAGTGGTGGGTTGTTTTCTGTTCTTATTGTCTGTCTTTGCCTTGCAGTCGAGCTCAAAAGTGTTTAAAAGGCATTCGTCCATAATTCCTTCTTCACACTTATTGACTGAGGTTCAGGAGAGGATGCCAAGCCTTGATGGAAGCGATTTTGAACCAGGTCAGTATTGTCACAGCAATAGATAATTATTAAAATAACAATCATGTTGTTATTTTATCGTTCTTTATTTTTTAAAAGCTTTTATTTGTCCTCTTTTTAAAGCTGATGAAACTGATTCAGAGACCCTCAGTTTGCCGTCAAGTGTCCCTGAAGTCGCAAAATCTGTGGAGAGAGGCCTGTGTCGTTCTCATCATATCACAGTCACCAGGGTTCAGCTTCGACACCCTCGCAACAAGCTTTCGTCACGGCCGTTTAGCATGCCGGCCGAACGGATACTTAACCGAAGCCAAATAGATGAGAATAACTCCCGGAACGCCACTGACCAAGATGACACGAAGGGAAGCGGTTGCGACCAGTCCATCGAAGAAGTGGACGAGACTGAGAATACAAAAACAAGAGCGGCCACACATTTCCGGAGTACCTTTATCGACACCCAGACATTACGCAGAACTTGGGATAAACAGTACAAACATGAAGTTGCCTCAAGAACTGTCAAAATTGGGGCCAGCTCATCTACAGAGAGTGCAGCAGTGGAAGCAAACAGCTTGTCAACCTCTGTGCCATCAACCCTCTCCCTTGGAACTACTTACACAGTCGCAGTGCGACCCAACAGGACTATAAAGAGGGAAGATAATGTCACAAAGTATAGCCCCATTGCAACAACTTTCAGAGCCCCCAGAACTCTTCAGCCTCCCCCAGGAACCTTCTACAAGCCCCCATCGGGAAGCAAAGCTAAAGTCCTGCAGAATTGTGCACAAGCTAACAGTGCTGAGGAAGAAGATGAAGAGGAGGATGAGGAGGATGAGGATGAGGAGGGGGAAATAGGCATTGAGATAGAGGTGTCTGTAGATGAGCCCCTTGAGGAGGACGTTGAGATTGAACAGACAGCCACGTCTCAGTCTCCCAGCTGTAGCCCTGAGGAAATGGACCAAAACCAGGCAAAACCAGTGTACCAGAGACTAAGGCCCAGGCGTCTTCCAGAGGTGGAACACAGAGAGGCACATTTTGTTTAAGCCACTAAAAGACATTGCTGTTAGAGCTCCGAGAATCACAATTTGTGTCACATTAGGAGGAACACGCAGAAACATCTGCATTGACTCTGTAGAGAAAATGAGCATATGTATGACTGGCAATGTGTAGATTTATTGTAAGTATTATGATATCTTTGATCCTCAAAAGAAAAAAAATGCACTTATAATGCTGTAAATTTTGATTCACAAATCATACATTTACCAATCACTTGCTCAGTATACTCTGGCACACAGCCAGGATATTTATAATTTTTTGGATCTGTGCAATTAATTTTTGTTTGAATATTTTGTGTAAAATTCTTACAGGTTCACGTATGTATGTTTCTATACCAAAAAAGCCCTCGAGGCGTAACAATACTACATAAAGTTATGGAGATATGTGGTGCACTTACCTGATAACGCTCTTTCACCATCAGCCTTCTGCCTGCACCGTTGAAGAGTGTTTTAAGCTGTTACAAGTAGTCTGTAATTAAAAACATTGCTAATATTTTTTGCAATTTAACAACATCTGTTACGTGATGTACTTGGATGTCTGTATTTGCGTTTGGTCATGTAATGAAGCATCACTTAAAAAGGGTATAAATCCACTCGTTTTTTGTACTGCGTGGTGTTAAATGTGTCTGAAAAGCTTTTAGAAATGCTACAGGATTCTGACATGGCATTATTCTTCTTAATTTTAATATATGTACATTGTTTTAATAGCCAAAGCTTTTTTTTTCATTGTTTTTTGTTGTTGTTGGTTTTGTTGTTGGTTGTTTTTTTTGTTTTTGTTTTTTACAATTTGAGTAGTTTTATCAATAACCTGAATCTTATGCTTTCTTTGTAAGTAATGGGAAGTGCATCATTTATTTAAATGGTATGTTTTTCATGGTAATGTACAAGCCTGGCACAGTGTTGAAAGTTCAGTGTAAGAAAACAGGTACATAAAACAAACACCCTTTTGTAACTTATTAAAATATATCTGACAACTTACAACAGTGATGGTTTTTGTGCGCGTGTGTGTGGTTTTTTGTTGTTGTTGTTTTTTACAGGAATATTAATTTAATCTGTGTAATGCAATAAACTGAGTTCATGCAGTTTGTGCAGGATGATAATCTGCGAATAGAGATTCAAGTTTTTGTTAAAATGTAAGGAAAATGTAAGAGTGATGGGATTATAATAGTGGTAGGATTATACCGCACTGTTAATGCCAGGTGGCTGGGTCATGCAGGCATCTACAAATGGCAGAGAGGTGTTAGCAGGCTCCCAGCACCGAGAAAGGAGATTAAAACAATCTGCTTAACTATTCTGGAGGTCTGGAAACAAGCTGTGTTTGCAACCACAGCAAACAGTCTGAAGAATATGCAGAGTTATTTTGTTGTTACTGGCGATCAATCTACAGTACAGGTGCTCTTCTGAGGTAAGTGACAAGTTATAGTTGCACTGTGTGCTTTGGATTATGGTGGAAGTATGTGGAAACTGAATGGATAGACAGAGAATGTCATCATGATTGGAACTAAACTAGATTAAATGTATGGTGCGGGTGCACAGACGGTGTGGGATTTTATTTTATTTTTGGGGGGATTGGCGTTAACCAGAAATTGTAGCGAAAGAGCGTTTGACAAGTCTATAATTGTAAATCTGACCATGTCAAGGTCTTGAGCTCATTAACCTCATTACTAAGCTACTGCTAGCTTTCACATGGAGTTCTCACCAGATGAATGGACCGACTTGTGAGTTCATCGACAAAATTTAGCCTTTCAAATGCAAATTGCATTTTAGAGTCATGAGTAGTTTTGTAAGACAAAAGTTAGCCTTACTTGGCCCGTAAGATGTTTTATGGTCTGGTTCAATACAGATTTACTGGCTACAGCCAGCCCCTGCGGGGGTGAAAAGGAGGCACCATGGGGGCAGGAAGACAGGTCAGACTCCTGCTGTGGAAGAACTGGACCATCCGCAGGAGGCAAAGGGTAAAAGCTCCACGCTCCAGTTGTCCCAGTAAAGGCTAAGCTACCATGCCTCCAGAGCTTTTGACCCCACCAGTTCACACATTACTAAATATATCTTTCATTTTTTAATGCATATTATGCAGTGTAAGTCTCTTTTTTTTTTAATGCGAGCCCAGAATATACTTAAAAACTAACGCATCTTTACTGATTTTGTCCCAAACTGGGGTTGGTAAGAGTGGAGAATTTGTCAGATTGATAGAAACCATAACTAAAACTGGAAAAACTGCTCATTTTAAAGATGTTGTATGTTTTAACCAGGTACGTTTGTTCATGGAGATCTTGTGGCCTGTTATGCTGTTCATGGGACTGGTGTGGCTACGAAAAGTAAATCCACTTTATCGCCAACATGAATGTGAGCAAACAGTTCTTCACTGGAAAATATTAGCACAGCCCGCTGAGACAGAAACACAATATCCTCTGTAGCTAGTCCAATTCATAAATGTTCATGAAAGACTTGTGCAAAGCACAAGAAAGCCAACAGTGTCTCATCTGCCTCAGGTCATTTCCCCAATAAAGCCATGCCCTCCGCTGGGGTCCTGCCATGGATCCAAGGAATCTTCTGTAATGCCAACAACCCTTGTTTTCAATACCCCACCCGTGGTGAATCTCCTGGCCTGGTGTCCAACTACAACAACTCCATGTAAGCATCAACTGTAGGCTGGCAGTGCGAAGAGTTTTGGATTCCTATTAAGTGTCTGATCTAAGATGAAGAGGCAAAATTATTTAGTCGAGTGAAAGAGATGAATCTAGGTATTTAGCCTTAATAATAATTGTTAATATTATGGCCTTCCTCCTCAGATTGGCTCGGTTCTATTCGGATGCTCAAGAGCTTCTTTTTATGGACCCAGAGTTTTTGCAGCTTGGTCGCCTATGGAGGGAGCTCAATGCTATGAGTAACTTCATGGACACGCTGCGTACTCATCCTGAAAAAGTCTCAGGTCAGTGCTCTGGGCTTTCATCAACATCCAGCAGAAGCCTTTAGAAGCAAATCCATGGTCAGAAAGGTTCATTTATAAAGTTCTTTCATTAAAGCAGTGGAATAAAAGCTTTTTTCTGAATTACCCAACAATGGTTTAAAATCAGTAGTTTATTTAAATCTTTATATATTCCATGAATACAATCAATATCAAATCAATCGCGCCTCTTGCAGATCATACAACACTGGTATCCGGTACTTCAGGCGCTTTTGCCTTTTTTAGAGGTATTGTGACACATAAGTTGTTGATCTTTTAAAAGTTAAACCCAGTAATCGCAGTTTACATCACACCTCACATTCTTTCCCATCAGTCTGTCTGTGGTGTCTGCGTGGAGTAACACGATTACATCACATCGGTTTAAAACCGGCTCGCAAAGTAAGCTGCTTACTTTTGCTGCTAGCGCGTTGTTTATTTGGTGGGAAAGCAATTCATATGCCACCCATCAGCACTCCCAGAAACACTGATCCCATCTCACGGGCCTGCATGCAGACTGCGCTCTGTTCATATATACGTGTGCACTGTACATATGCCATGCTTCCCTACTGGCAAAATAAACCTTTATGATGGGAGTGGAACAGAGCTGAGTGCATTCCAGGCTTTGAATGATTATGTCTGGCTGCTCTCTGTGCTGCCACTTTCATGCAGAAATATGTAGATGGACTAACAGAGCTAACAGAGATACACATCCACATTCCACTCGTGTTCCCATGAGCCCCGGGAAAGAAAACTAAATCATGTTGAGAATAAAGTTATATAAGTGACGATTGTGACTCATGGATATTAAACAGGAAAATCGTCTGACCTCTTTTTCACATGTCTGGCATTATTAGCAAGCAGAATCATGATCCACATGCACTGTTGTGCAAAACATATTTGCTTTGCATTTTACATTGTGGTCCACATACAGCTCACTTTGATGTTAAGTGGGCTGGATGAGTAAAACTCCCCTTTGTGTCAGTGTAAAGATACATTTAATGTCTAAGATTTCTTAATATAAGAAAAATCAGTGCAGTTTCAACAGTACAGACTTTCTACACCACGAAGAAATGTTGCCGTAGAATTATTCCTTAGACTCTCCTGTAACTATGAAAAAGAAAGTTTTTGTCAATTGAAAGAAAATATCCTGTTTTTTTTTGTCTTTTACTGCTCA
The DNA here is from genome assembly GCF_036321145.2 of Pelmatolapia mariae. NCBI lineage: Eukaryota > Metazoa > Chordata > Actinopteri > Cichliformes > Cichlidae > Pelmatolapia > Pelmatolapia mariae. Next base: position 28,342,718 of record NC_086235.1, on the reverse strand, counting down.
GATAGTTAAAAAACAATAACTTTTCTGTCATTTAGTTGTTTATCTGCTACTTAATTACTTTGGCATAATGTAAATGGATTTGGGAGGGGGTCTTTATCAACAGGAAATGCTATAAAATCTATGAAAATATAGCTAAAACTCCAAGATTTAACCTCTGATTTACTTTTTCCAAAGCCATTGGAGTCTTTGCCGAGCTGATTCTGGCTCCCATGCCTTATGTTTGACAACCCTGCTCAATTGGCTTCTCTTATTACTCTTTTTCAAGTTTAATTTCATTTTACGTATTTGTTATTCACATTAGTATATGTGTATTTTAGGAATTCCAGAGTTCACAGGCAGGGAGTGGCAGAAGTGATCAGGAACGAAAAAAAAGAGACAGAGGAGGAGAAAAGAAAAAGGGGAAAAATAAGGAAATATTTGAGATTAAACCTCTTGGCTAAAACATATTTAGACTTGTCTTGATTCAGCATTTACTGCTAGTATTTTTCTTTAATGACATCAATAACCCACCCACCACACACACACACACACACACACGTTTCAGCTTTGTTTGTTTAATTTGTGTTTAGAGTCATTCCCAACAAGTTCATCTCTAACCATGTTCATCAGGGGCACAGCCTGGATAAAAGCCAAAACAGCACTTTGCCTGGCAATGCAGCCTTCATTCATGCACAGACAGGCAACTGGAAATTGTGTCATTTAATGAAACACATTTGTCACAACTTGCCCAATATGTGTTACTATGAAACTAAGCTTTTTCTTACTTATCCAGTTTATCCAGTTCCATATCAAACAGCGAACAGTTAACTATGTAGCCATGACAGTCATTCACTGTGAAAGGTTAAAGACAGTTAAACACATGAAACCGTTCTTATGATTTTTCCATTACACGAACTGCCTCTGTTTGTCTACAGGTCGAGGGGTAAAAGTGGAGACTATCCTGAAGGATGACGAGACTCTGACGTCATTCCTCCTCAGAGACATTCCTCTGACCGAGTCTGTAGTGTATCATCTAGTTAATGCCCAAATCAGGCCTGAACAGGTACACGGGTGCTCACACACATGCATAAACACACGTACATAGCCAAGGGTACACAGTGTGACATTTTACCATTAAGAAGTCAAGACACTGATATCGCTTCATACCACCAAGGCAAGGATTCTGGTGGAGTACAGTATGAAACACAAATGGTAATATGACACAGTAAAGGAAGAAAAATAAGGGAAATATACAGGCGATCGGTGGTCATGACAACTGCAAATTAACCATCATGAAACTGAACACGGCCCATTGTTAGTCAGTAATTACCAGTTTCAGTCATTATGCAAATGTACTGTTTATAAAGCTGGGGAAACTTGCAGCCAGCTGAGACTGAAGATGCCACTTGGATGTCCAGATGAACAGAATCAATTTTTTGGGACTTGGTTACCTGGGTGATTAAGCATGCATCACGACAATAAACAGCTGTTTAATTCAAGACATAGAATAAAAGCTAACAGACTAAAGGCGTCACAGAGCTGTGACATACACATCAGATTGCTTCCGTCTTTGCTGATGTCATCTGAATCCACATAAATCTGCTTTTTTCCAGTTTGCTTTTGGAGTCCCAGACTTGCATTTAAAAGACATTGCGTGCAGCCTCAACTTGCTCGAGCGATTCCTCATTTTCCCCAGCCGTCGAGGACTCTACGCAGTTCGCAACGCCATGTGCATCCTCACTCCACAGCGACTACAGATCATCGAGGACAAATTCTACGCCAATGTCGACTTTTTCAAACTTTTCCGGCTGGTGAGTGTTGGTTTTGTTCTTGAATCACCAAGGATCATTGGCTTACCTTTTAAAAAATAGTTGCACAATTCAAATTTCGTTCTGGCTCAGTTAAACTGGGAGCACTCAGTCTGTAATTACATCTTTATACCCTTGACTAAACTATCTATTGTGCACTGAATGGATACACTTAATACCACAATTTGGCAGTTATCTGGTTGGTTCATGAATAGGAAAAGGCCTTATAGAGCTGTATTTGGATACATCCGGTTTGGGATCTTGCCATGTTTAAAAATTCATTTGGATCTTCATAGGGTAAGTCAGCCATGTGCTGGCTAAGCGACTTGAGGTCAAGCTGGCAAAGGGCAGTGTAGGATTTGCCAGGATATGATTTCAAAAACAGTTAGCAAACAGTATCATAAACTGCCAAATGTAAGCTGTGCTGTGTTTCTAATTCTTACATACATGTAGTTGGCAACCAACAAAAACACACTTGAGTAAAATATGAAGTAAATGAAGTAATCAAGCAACATGACTAGATTGTACCACGAGTTTCTAGTATATTGTAAAAACAACAGGAGAAAAACAGTAAGAGGTACCGTCATGTTTACCATGATGCATGATTATCCACCTTCAGCTCAGTATGTCCCATCGTGCTTTGGCACGTTTTGTGTTTTAGACTCTGATTGCACTGCATTCATAGTTTCTCCTCCAGATCAAAACCCAACAAGCTGACACACGCCTATTGTCTCCTGACATACCTCCTGTTCAAAGTCAGGAGATGCAAAGGATAAACAGATGTTAGTATTTTTATTAGAGCTATGACTCATGGGGTGGGGCAAAACAAAAATTCTCTGGGAAATGCAAAAAGCAAAGTAAACAAGGCGTCGTTCCCCAGGAATGTACAATGTCAAATACACTACTTTGTGTAGTGAAAGATGGCTTTAATTTTTCCTTATGTATTTGATGAGCTGTAATTGCCTCATAAAAATGAAGTGTCTATCAACATGCTTTAAGTAGGCAGCAGTGATGCAAACAGTTTGTAAAGGAGCAAGCTTTGGCCAGCGAGACAGACTTAGCCTCTTTCTTTGATTAGCTTAGTTTAGAGACAGTGCTTTCTTTAGAAAGCAGTGCAAGTAAGAGTGAGAGTAAACACAAACCACAAAAAAGCAGCCGAAAACAATGGACGCCCTCTGGCTTATATTCATCCAGGTGCAGGAATATGGGACTGGGCCAAGTGAGCTTAACTGTATGAACCTGTCTGTCCGCTAATTCTTTTAAGCCTCAATCCCTGTGTTCTTGTCACTCTGTGCACTCTTAATGCCATTATTTTTAACCTTATCCTCCATTGTTTGTTGTGTAGTTTGACTTCAGGCACAGGAATAGCTTAAAATATTACTGCCCGGCTTTGGAAACGAATTTCACTCAAATCACACATCCTCCCATTTAGTGTCCGCGTGCACTGAGATAGGAACATATGTCAAAGCGGAAGGATGTTTCCACTGGTGATTCTGTGTCTTGGCCTTCTTCTGCTTCCTGAACCTTTGGCCTATTGTGTTGTGAACTTTCTGGAAGCTCTCTCAGCAAACCAGCAAGATCCTTGGTAGAAAGTAGTACTCAGATGAACATAAGAGAAGGGTTTTACAGATGGTTTTCAAAATTCTGTTTGCATCACATAATATCACCATGTCCTCATAAGACAGTGGCTTTATGGGAAATGTGTTCATTTTGAGAAGCACAATACTGGAAGTTTACAGCTTTTGTATGAATGCAAAGGCAGTAAATGTTCATTCATTTGTGTTTCTCATTAGCTTCCTCTTGTACTGGACAATCACTCAAAAGGCATCGACATTCACTTCTGGGTCCGGGTTGTCTCCTCTGCCTCGGACAAACTGAAAGAGGTAAGCCCTGGCTCCAGCAGCTCAATTCAAAAGTTCACCGCCTGCTATTTTTAGTTGTCAGGAAACAGTTGCTTCCTCTGGCCTGGCTTTTTACGCAAACAGACAGTAGGGGGATATTATCTAGTGCGTATAAGGAAGGCTAAATTCAGAACATGGCATTTTAGCCCCCCAAAAACAGCAAAAGCAGATAGATCATCATTATGGGACCATTCACTGGAAAAACGCCCCCCAAACATAGCAAAAAAGACTAAGGCTGCAAGAACAGGTAAAAGTCTCCAATCGGCATAGATTAAAAAACCCTGGTGATGAATGAATGTGTTAGTGTATGTGTTTTTCTCACTAAAAAGTCTATGAACATGATTTTTCACTTATTTTAATTGCTGTCATTGGAAAAACAATGTTTTCACACCTTAGCAGGCCTCAGCTTAGTGATTGCCAAAGAGCCAAATTTATTGTACGAGTGTGACTTAAAGTTAGAATTAGGCATGCTCACAAACTACCATTTGTGGTGTATTCATATTACCATTTATGTCTGTATGTGGAAATACTGTTTTGTTTGTTGTGGATGTTTCCATGGGACATTCATTGAAACTGACAGTCTGGCATCCTGTTGGCGAGACACTTGTCTCTCTCAGGACTATAGAGAGCGTATGATCCAAGTGGAAGGCATAAAATAAACTCATTCTTTCTTCTTTTATAAAATTAGACATTAAATATTTCTCAAAAGTTCCAATAATTGTTGAGTTATGCACCTGCCAGCTGTTATTTAGATATATAATAATTGACTAATTTTGATACGTATGCTAATCATGTGTAAAGGATATACTGGATATTTAGTCCTCTGTAGAGGGTAGCTTGATATAACAGAGCCCCTTTTCTCTTTTTATATTTATTGTATGTATTAAGATCTGTAAAAATCATTTTTTATAATATTGCACATGTCAGTTTTAAGTAATTTAATATCTCAGACACTAAAACGTTTAACAAGTTAATATGGAAGATGTAGAAGACTGCAGCCGGGTTACACATAATCTCGAGGATATTTTTAATGCCGTGTTTTAGTGGCTGTGCTGACCCTGTAATAAGAGGATAAAATATATGGACAAAAGTACACATTACACCTACAGGAGCTGCTCAGCCAGGAAGCTCCTGGCACACAGTTTTTGTGATGATAGTAGTGCGAGATGAACATCTGGCCACTTTTATGCACTTCCATTTACTGTTTACAGCTGATCATGGAATATCTAGGAGGGAAGAAGGGCTTTAACAAATGTCTGTAAAGGCAGACTGCATGGCTATTGCCTGATTGTGTACACTCTGGCAATGGAGCTGAAAACACCTGAAGGTGTATACTTTTTCCCATCACGTGCATACTGTTTACACCTATGACAGAAACTGGATGTGTAAAAAACACATTTACACCAGCCTATTTATAGATTTCTGCTGAACATATCTTTATCATTAGATAACTGCTAGATTATATCTAAAAGGTTTTTATTTTCTTTTTTTGTTTGAAGCTTGAATGATTCTTCTTATCTCTCTGCAGTTGTTCCAGAAGAGTAGCTTCAGGGAGCTCATCCAGGTCGTGACTCCTCTCTTCCAGAAAAATCTGTCTTTCAGGGAAGTGATGGCTGCCGCCTCCAGCCTTGTATGCGGGTACACTGAGGGGGCTTTCTCCCGAGTCACCTCCTTTAACTGGTATGAAGACAATAACTACAAAGCCTTCCTGGGTATCGGCACCGGGTGGGCACAGGACCGTTACACATATGATAACAGCACCAGTGAGTACACCATATACATCTGTATTACCTTGTATGACAGACCAAACTAAAAGTACTGTTCTTGAGACTGCTGCTGTTCTTTTTTGGAGTAACCTTTAATTTGCATAAGAGTTGTGATTTTAACGCACTTTGCTGATTTGCAAATTCTCTTAAAACCCATATACAAATATGTACGTTTCTTGGAGAACTGGGTTCCTCTGTGGATTTAGCACATGATCTCCCAGTACTTTTTTCTCTTCATGCTGTGGAGGCAAGAACTCCAGCAATGTGTTGACCATGATGAAAGGCATTTTTGTTAGATCATCACCTACTATAAAGTTGATCTGCATAAAGCCAGTGTTGCTGGAGTTTTCAGCTGTCAGTCGTGTTCCTGCTTTATGCAATTTGGAAGTGGAGGAAGTTGCAGCAGCATTTCTTTACTTTCACAGTCTCTGCATGTGGATTGCCCATTGTCAGCTGGATAATGGGCTAAAACAATGGATGGATTGATGCATGGCTGGATGACTGAAAAACTGGCTACTCACATCGGCAAATTTTAATTTGATCTCCACACTGCCTAACCTTTGCAACACATTTAGATGAGCATAAAAATAATTATGCACTCTGTAATTGGTTTCCAAATAATTCTTTGTGCCATGGCATCTTTGATAGGATTCTGTTTAAGTGCCTAGCTTGACCTATATTGCAACAGCTTTTACATAACAAATAATCTTTCCCTTCAGCTCCTTTCTGCAATGACCTGATGAAAGAGCTGGAGTCCAACCCTGCCACCAGGATTGTGTGGAACTCTGTGAAGCCCATGCTGATGGGACGGATCCTCTATGCCCCTGACTCTCCAGCTGTCAGAAAGATCATACAAAATGTAAGCGGCATTTAGGAGAAGACAGGTAGAGCTCATGGTGTCAAACCAAAACCTTGTTCTATGGAATAAAAACAGCTTTTAAATTGTTTTTAATGAGCTCTGACTGGTGATTCTGTGTGTTTTTATGCAGCTTTTATATCCAGCTTTATATCTATTCAAAGTAAAGTATGTTTGGCTAATAAATGCACCTATTTGAGCAGTTCAAAATAATTTCCCAAATAAGTGCTTGGAGGTGTTTTGGGATGGCTGATAGGAGGACTTTGGCAGCAACAGTTGGGATATTTTATTATAATTCAGCCACATGCACTTCAGAGATTTCAGCTATAGCAGGTATGTTGTATTGATTCACATAACACAGGTGCCATACAGTCAGCATGTTAAAGCGTAGCTTGATGTATTTAATGCCTGGTAGATTCCAACTCTGATACTTGGCAATACGTGAGGGATTTATTGCACATTTTGTACATTTATAACTTGGTAGTTAACAGGATTGAACCAAGTAAAGAGACATAGTTAAAATATCTAAAAAAAATTAAAAAATGTAACATTTCTTGTATCACTGATAACCCCCTTTAGATGATTTGTTTTACTCGGTAACCTCCATGTCTTTGTTTGTCTTTTGGAGCAGCGTCCACTGTAGTGAACAATGCATTTTCCTTCAAAAGGGGATCAGCTTTCATCAAGTCATGTCCAACCTTTTGTGTCTAGATGTAGATACGTGTTGGTCAAAGGCCTTTGAGGGGCGGGGATGGGTTGGTAGCGGTCATGGATGGGTTGATCGCAATGCAAGAGCACAAGCTGATCGGCTATGGTGAAACCACGGCGCAGTCTAATGGCGCCGTGGCCTTTTTAACTGTTGTGTAAGCAACAAAGTGTCTCCTTAAGGATGTGTGATCGGACACAAAAGAGACACACAAAAACGTGCGTTTCCCCCTTCCCAACCTTTAATGACCTCTTTGTTTTCCTCTTCTCTCAGATTGCGATCTTGATTGGTCTAGGAATGTAATGAGCAAGGGGTTGAAAACATAGCCTCTATAGGCTCTTTGTTGTCATGCTCTCAGCTCCTGTCATGCATCAGCGTGTTTCATAAGAAAGCGAAGAACCATGCGCTTAAACATATGTTGTCACGCTTTGTGTGACTGCCCTTGTTTTATGTGAGCCATGTAGGTCTTGTCTGTACTGTATCCTGCCATTACTGTGCTTATTTTTCATTTGTTACACTGTAAGAATTTATCTTAAAGTGCAAAGTCACATACTTCAGTGCCTTCTTTTTACTGGAAAGCATAGATAGAGGCATATGTATTCTGTGAGGGCACAATCAACATCCATTTTTATCTTTACAGTGTCTCTTATATTAGACGCATCATATGTGCTGCTGTGTCTGTATAGATATTCATATTCAAAGTTGCACGTCAGCTACTCGAAAGATACTTTGATTGCTTCCTTTGATAAAATTATGGAACTAAGTAATCCCCCCTAGCTCCCTTGTTCTCCCCTTTTGCCTGCTGTTTTCAAACTGCCTCATGGGCTGAGGAAGCACTCACTTGTGGGAACCTGACTGGGATTCACTGGGCAGGCTGAATGCATTCAGCCAGTTGTCACCAACAGCCTCCATTGTCACCCCAGCTCCATTGTCCCCATTGTCACCCAAAATCAGACACACACAAGGGGAAGGCGTTTAATTGGGTGTACTCTTGAGTGCTTTCATCCCCCACTGCACACGGCTGAATGCTGAAGTAGCCAGCCTTGGGTGTGTGCCACACAAAGCACTGTAGCGTACCCATACGCACATTCAGGGTTTTAGCGATAAGCGTGTGGTAAATATTTGTTGCACAGTTGCCGGTTATCTATACAGGCCGACAGGAATTCTTTGTGTGAGAATGTGTGTGTTGTCTTTGCTGATCCTGTTTTCACAGGGAGTTTAATGTGGGAATGGTATGTAGCGGGAGATTAGGAGATCTGTGACAGAGTGTGTGTTTGAATGTCTGAATGTTGTGTACACACGTGCGGATTTAATGAACTTGTTCATTTCTTCTGTATATTGTGTTTGTACCTGTTCCTATATTGTTTTTCCATTAAGATATGGGGAACAGTTTGAATAGCTTTGCTTCGCTTTGGCTAACGCTTTCCAACTACTGACATGCTCATTTGCATGTCTCCCGTAGGCTAACACTACCTTTGAGGAGCTGGAGAGGCTGAGGACTATGGGGAAGGCCTGGGAAGAAGTTGCTCCTCAGATCTGGGCTTTCTTCCAAGATGGAGTCCAAGTCAAGATGATCCGGGTAGGGTAGTGTGTGAATGAAAAGGTGTCAGTGATTGAGGCTCTTTTAACATCAAAAGATAACCACAGAGTAGATTAACAAAATATTAGTGTCCTAATAAAGTGACCTGTCTTCAACAATCTAGTACCTATCAGTCTAATAACTTTAGATAACAGTAACATTATTGCATCTCTTGTTCTTGTCTTGGCAGGATTATTGTGTTCCTACTGGTCACTTAACCACATCTTCTTAAAAAAGAAAAAGAAAAGGTTCTTGCTTCTGTTAGTGGGGAAAAATAGTTAAGTAAGTGTGATGACCCTTCTTCCTTTCATTTCAGGACACCATCCGTAATCCTTCTGTGATGGATTTCATCGACCGGAGTCTGGAGATGGCGCCTTTCTCCTCCAAACACATCCTCAACTTCCTGCACAGCGGCCCCCCAGAGGAACGCCCAGATGACGTGCCTGATTTTGACTGGCGGGACATCTTCAACCTTACAGACCGGGTGATTCGGATGCTTAACCAGTATGGGGATGTGAGTGGCTGTTGCTTTTTTCTTGGGTGGATTTAGCATTTTCTTCCTGCGATCGCCTCTCCAGTACCAGTCTTCTGTTTTTGTGAAGTGTGTATCAGTGTGTGGAATTATACTGACTTGTCAAAGGGAGCTTGGCATTTCGAGATGAATCCAAAGTGTCAGAATAATTTTTGCAAAGTGTTTTTTTTTTAACCTTTTCACCTGTCTGACTTTGACAGTAAGAGTGCAGACTGTTGTGCAATTTTCACTTCACCTGAAAAGGTGACAGGCCTTTTCATGACATAATCCAATTATTCACAGGTCCTGTCACCCGCTGATTTCAGTGCCCTGGTTACCTAACCGCTACGTGCTCAATGCAACCCTTGACATGATCTGAACATTTAGATAGTGTCTCTGGGAACTGTAATTTGTCCCCCTGTCCAAAGACATGGAAATCCACCCAGGTGGGCCTGAGCCAGAGCAGCAAACTGGCTGTCAAATCTCTTTTGTTTACTGCTGATTGAGAGGGAGGGTAAAATAAAAGAAAAGCATCACAGACCATCTCTTGTGAGTGCCCTCCACTATGAGTGGGCCAATGTGTTTGAAACAAAGTTACCCATTTCCCTGTACAGGCTGAGCAGGATGAGAGGCCTATCACACTTGGGGGTGACACTGGGGTATCTGGGGGCATGGTTGGGTAGATTGTTGGTGCTCTCTGTTTTTGTCCAAGTTGAAGCTTACAGCACTTCTGTGTGACAGGGAGAGTGGGAACGATTGAGGCCGATTAGATACAGCTGTCACTCTGTCCACCATCTTTTATAAAGTGGCAACAATGAACGTGAGCTTGATGGCTGGCTGAGTCAGGTTGGTGGCATGCATTCAGATCTCACCACCCAGTTGGGCTGCAGTGTTGTTAGTTGGATGCTTGATTAAATGAAGGGGAGGCCTTTTGGATTTGGAGTAGTTTCAGTACGTGTTCTGGATAATGGGTTTATAAATGCATACTGTAGATGAATATACGTGGATGCATATGTGTGTTTGCACACAAAGAGGTAAATATTTTTGCTCTGGCGGGATCCCTTTTGAAACCAGGCTCTCCCTATTTGTATTCACTTACAGTGAATCGCTGTATCAGACACGGTTTTCAGTGAAGAGACAACCACTGCAATGCCACTGCACATGTGTGAAGATACACACATGTCTTTGTGACTCACTAGCCTCTGTTGTCTTTAACATTCGAGCCATTCTGTTAGGTTTGGTTTGAGTAATGGCAGTATTTGTCTGTCACTATGGAACAGCCACAAATGAAGTTTTGATATTCATAGTTCTCCAAACTGATTGAATTCAAGACGACTCTGGTAATGTACTTTTCTCTAGCACCACCTGCAGATTAAAATTTTCATTTTTGTAAAGACAGTCATGATTTTCAGTCATTTTTTCCCCTTTTGTCTTCTTATAACTTTTACTGAAGACTTTTACACCGGTTAAAAGTTTATCCTGTACGTTTTTATTCATTTGGTAACATGTCGAGGTTCCAAACCTTATTGACCATAAAGGCAGGTTAGGATTAAACACAAAGTGTTTATACACCATTTTGCATTTAATCATCATTATTAATCTCTGGTGGAGGTTTCTTCCTGTTAAAAGGGAGTTTTTCCTTCCCACTGTCGCCAAATGCTTGCTCATAGGATGTCGTCTGATTGTTGATATCTTTACCTTTCAATGTAAAGTGCCTTGAGGCAACTGTTCTTGTGATTTGGTGCTATATAAAAAAATTTGAACTGAACCGAATTTTTGATAAATGTTCATTGAATCCTCTGGTAAACTCAAGCATTGACGGCAGTGACCTGTTAGGAAACTTATTTTGAGTTTTTGAGTTGATGACTGTTTCTCTTCTGTTCCCTCTCTCGCTCCCAGTGTGTAATTCTGGATAAATTTGTGGCTCTGCCTGATGAGGATACTGTTACGTATCGGGCGTTAGGCATGCTGGAGGACAGAAAGTTCTGGGCAGGCCTCGTCTTTGTAAATATGTACTCTTGGACTACTAATCCCCCGCCTCATGTTAAGTTCAAGATCCGTATGGATATTGATGCAGTGGAACGCACCAATAAGGTCAAAGACAGGTTGGGATGAAATTCTACTTAAATTATGTATTTAATGTCACACAGTAAACATGTAGGAGCTAAATATGCGTGTATTCCTCAGGTACTGGGATCCAGGCCCCAGAGCTGATCCTATGGATGACCTCCGTTACGTTTGGGGTGGCTTCGCTTACCTGCAGGACATAATAGAGCATGCCATCATCAAGACACAGACAGGAAAGGAGCGGCCGCTGGGTGTTTACCTACAGCAGATGCCCTACCCTTGTTACGTGGATGATCTGTTAGTGGAATTATTATAATTAAAGAATGCAAATAATTACATTTAACAGTCATTGCAGATCAGAACTTTTACTTTCAAAGTATAGCAATGAATTATCTGTCCATGTGCCAAAACTGATCTGTCTTGGCAGGAAAGCTGACAACTTGTGAGATGCATGCGACAATCACTGCACATTTCTCCTTCATCACTTTTGCCCTCTTTGTCTTCCTTTAAAGCTTCATGCTGACTCTCAATCGCTGTTTCCCCATCTTCATGGTTCTGGCCTGGGTCTACTCTGTGTCCATGATTGCAAAGAGCATTGTTCTGGAGAAGGAACTGCGGTTGAAGGAGACCCTTAAGGCCATAGGGGTCACCAACGGTGTCATTTGGTCCACCTGGTTTATTGACAGCTTTATTGTGATGGGCACTAGCACAGCTCTTCTTACGGCCATCATCATGGTGAGAAAAAAGAGCTTAGCTTTTTCTAGAAGCTCCTTTTGTGTCTGGGCTTTTATTCAACTCATCCAAGCAAATATCTGATTACCAACACCACTCTCCTTATTTGCATGAAGTTGAAATTTAACCATTTAGTTTTGCACCACAATCTGGCATTTTACCAGAGGCAGTACGTGTGATTAAGTCAGTGCATCTGTTATATAACGCACCAGTAAATCATGATTTACACTGTGAATCATTACAAGTGTTTTACCTTGAAATAATAAATGGATAATAGTTTCTCACTGACCCCATAAATCATTAATGAAATAACTGTGAATACTGTGATATCATGGGAATTATGTCAGTGTCTTTGCAGTAATTTGCCGGTGAATAATTAACACTTCTAAGCCACAAGTTCTCTCATGTAGACAGCTAGTTACTCGGCAGGCACATTATTGTAAAATGGGCTGTTGTGACATCTAGTGGGAGTATTGTGTAAAAAAACAAAAAATAAATATTAAAACTTTCAAATTATGTGTGAAAATTCATTAGTATTTCTTGTTTTTGTGGTGATTATTTATTAGCTCTTCTTATCTTATATTCTCAAACTCTTCAAAAGCTTCATAATGACTTAAAACCCAGTAAATTTGGTTTTGGGGAAATAAATGAGTCTTTCACTTACCCAAGCCATCAAATATTTATATTAAAGACATTTTTCTTCCAGTGTACAAGCACACTGAGCATGACAACATCATCCATGCACTTTTTTGCCTTAATTACAGGGAGGCAGGGTGTTGAACTACAGCAACCCGATCATCCTCTTCCTGTTTCTGCTCACCTTCACCACGGCCACCATCATGCAGTGCTTCCTTCTCAGCGTCTTCTTCAACCAGGCAAACTTGGCAGCTGCTTGCTGTGGTATTATTTACTTCACCCTTTACCTTCCGCACATTTTTTGCTTCGCCTGGCAAGACCGCATCACCAAAGACATGAAGCTCCTGGTGGTGGGTGTCTCAAGTGGAAAGCATGCTTACTAATAATCACTGTTATTTAGTTTTAGTTATAGAACAGGATTAGCTCATTAGAATCATTAATACTTACACACAGTATATTATCAGCTTGATTACCAACCAAAGCTATTTCTGTTTCCTTTAAACTCTGATGCAGACTTAGGAACAGACAATAGGAATAACACATGAGACTAGAGATGGTTGACAGACTTGCTTTAAATGTCAAGCAAAGATAATCTTAGCACTGATTCCTTTCTCAGAGTCTACTATCTCAAGTGGCATTTGGGTTCGGGACAGAGTATTTGTCAAGGTATGAGGAGCAGGGTCTGGGTCTTCAGTGGGATAACATCCAGACAAGCCCGCTGGAGGGGGATGAGTTCTCCTTCCTCACTTCCATCTGCATGATGGGCCTGGACACAGTCCTCTATGGAGTTCTGGCGTGGTACCTGGACAATGTATTCCCTGGTTAGTGTGTAGGAGAATAGTGAAGGGTCTCGTTACAGCTATTTCATTAAAAATAATTGCCTTCATTTATTTAATGCGATTTGTTTTCATCATAGGACAGTATGGAATTGGCCGCCCATTTTACTTCCCCTTTCTGCCCTGTTATTGGCTCAACACTGTGGCTCCAGCTTCAGGTACGTATGCTATTTTACATTTCCGGATGCTTTTTCGTGGGAGGGTTAATTTGTTTGTGAGTGGATATTGCAGACAGATAAGAAACAGTCATAAATCCAACATATTGTTTTTGTCATCTTCAACAAACTAATTTAAATCTCATTTCCCAAAGGCAACACCAGAATGGAGTTGGATAAAAAAGGCTTTGATAATCTTGCAAACAAAGAGCAAGGAGAGCAAACAAAAGAAAAAGACGGAATCCATGATCAGGAGAATAGCCCAGAAAAAACCAAGGGTATAGAGGATCCACCTTCCTGTGAGCATCACGACCAGCGTGAGAGGCTGGGGAAGGAGAACGAGCCCGAGAAGAACCAGGAGAAAGACGGTATAACGGATGGAGCAGCTTTACCACGGTGTATAAAAATACAACACGCTTCTACATTTAACTGTCTGCTACTTTCTCAATTTAAAGAACAAATTACGGCATATTTTTCACATCTCACTATAATGATCGTAGCATGTATACAAGTCTGTTCCCTCTAAACACATGAATCAATCTGAATGACACTTCATTTATAACCTACAAAGAGTATCAGGATTATTAAAATCTGCTGTATGTATGTTGTTTACATTGCAGGTGCGTTTTTTCACTTCCAAGAAAACATAATTTATTCAACACCATTCACAAGGCTACTGAACCCTATCCTGTTACGCTAGTATCAATCCAGTACCATCTTTAGTGTCACTACTATTCATATTGATATGGTTTTTATCACTTTATACAGTGATATGATGATAATAACTTGATAAATCAACATACATGTCTGTGTTTTCATACGTGAGTGAACTAGCTTCCTCCCATAGGATGCATTTTTGCTGGTACAGTTAATTATGTATTTTATGACTTGGACTTATGTAATGTTTCTCCAGGCAAACAGCTGATTTCAATGCAGGATTAGGGCTCTCTTTCATTGCATTCACTTTGCCCCTCATTTTCCATTTATCACTGTCAACATTACCTGTGTGGGAACTCAGTGTCCTTGTATGTGTTTGCACTTGCTGACATTTGTGAACGTACACGGCTAACCCTTCAGGTTTATGCTTAGTTAATAAGTGATGGAAACGTTTCCTTTGCACTGTATGGCATTCCAGTTGGCTGAGCTCATATGTTCCTTCCTGCTTTCATTTGGGAAATATTACATTTTTTTAATTTACTGAAAAACATATATTCTGTTACTCTGTTTTGTGGAATTCAGTAGTTTTCTTTTGTCTTGCATTATTAACTCCATATCTAGACAAATGAAAGAGATGAAATGTGTCTTTGGTGTCCACAGAGCCTTACTTTGAGGCAGAGCCAGATGATCTAGTAAAGGGTGTCTGCATCAAGGACCTGGTCAAGATGTTCGGTAGTTGCTTCAGACCGGCTGTGGACGGCCTCTCCATCAGTTTCTATGAGAGCCAGATTACTGCCCTTCTGGGGCACAATGGAGCTGGAAAGACCACCACTATGTATGCCAAACAGTACATAGATGCCCATCGATGTATATCTATAGACTAAAGAAAATATACTAATATCTGTTTTCTTCTCTTCTGTCTCTCCTAGGTCTGTCTTGACTGGTATGTATCCTCCCACCTCAGGGACAGCCACCATTTATGGGAAAGACATCCGCACGGACATGGACACTATCCGACAGTCTCTGGGAATGTGTCCTCAACACAACGTCCTTTTTCAGTAGTATGTACTTCCTCACATATTAATAACAGAAGTAGTTTTTGGACATGTTACATGAGCAAACGGATATAAAGATAGCACCGTACTGTATAGCTGGATCACTGTTTCCTTGTCTTTCTCTTGCTCTTTATCAGTATGACTGTGGCAGAGCACATCCTCTTCTACTCTCTGCTGAAAGGCCGTCCAATAGCAGAGGCTGAGGAGGAGGTGGAGAACATGCTGCAGGATCTGGGTCTTCCTCACAAGAGAGATGTACTGACCCAGAACCTTTCAGGTGTGTTTGGAAGCAGATGCACACATAAATCTATCAAAGCTCACTGTAGTGCGGGCTACACACACACAATAATGTACTCCCCATCAATAAATGATGGTGTTCTGTTCAAGGGGGCATGCAGAGGAAGCTGTCTGTTGCTCTGGCTTTTGTTGGCGGGGCCAAGGTGGTGATCCTGGACGAGCCCACATCTGGGGTGGATCCCTACTCCAGACGTTCTATCTGGGACCTGCTACTCAAATACCGTGCAGGTAACACTGATCCTTACTGATTTTAGAGGAGTATTGGTATAAATACTTTAAAAACCAGTAAGCCAGTGTTGTATATGCGATTGTAGATTGTACTAAGAAAACATTATTATGTGTTACACGAAAATATTCCGGGCACAAGAGTGTTCATACAGAGAATTAATTACCCAACCCGACTATTCACATTAGAAGAAATCTAAAATGAAAATCATTAAACACACTTAGCTCGACCTGTTACACAACATGGCCTGTAGAGGTTAGACGATGAATACATCTGACTGGTTTGTCTAGACGGGCCACAAATAATTAAGCTTAGATCCTGCACAAATCATTATAGCAACAAAACCACTACCAACAGCACGTATTACACTTTTCTGGCATACCTGACGCCTCATAAACTTTAACCTTGCTGAACTAAAACTTTAAAGTGAAATATATAATAAATGATATATTTTCTATTACAACTGACAGATGCCTCCAGTATAACATGGATGACTGTGTTTAATATATTCTTGGGCCGGAAGGATTTATGACACCACAATCAGACCAGCTCCACTGAAATCGCCATAATAAAAACGAGTTATTACTCAGCTTTGAAAAGCTTTTCTTAAATCAAACGCATATTTCCATTATTCAGCCTCTCTTTATTAAATTCTCTCTCTCTGTGCTGTTTGCAGGGCGCACAGTGATCATGTCCACCCATCACATGGATGAGGCTGACCTGCTGAGCGACCGCGTGGCTATCATTTCTCAGGGTCGCCTCTACTGCTGCGGTTCCCCAATCTTCTTAAAGAACTGTTTTGGTGCTGGATTCTACCTCACTCTTGTACGCCGCATGAAGCATAACACTCTCAAGGTGGGAACTAAGGAAGAGGGAACCTGTTGTATATTTGTGCATTATCCTTTTTAAAGTTATAGATGTTGTAGTTTTGCAAATTAAAGTAAACCTGGTTTAAAGTTAAGTTCCTTCCTCCTTATAACATTTGTAAAACCCCCAACATTACAAAGAAAACACAGCGGGATTTCTTATTTTTCTGGTGGTATATTTAACACTGCGACACAGCGATTTCTCATTAATATCTTGTTACGGTGTCCTTCAGCCTAGCTGTGACTGCACAGAGGATTGCTCGTGTGTGTGCTCGAAATGTTCGACATTTAAAGCGAACCGGGAGGAGAGTCACACCCCTGACAGACAGATGGATGGTAAGTCACATTTAGAGGACTTACCGTGGGAAAAGCTGGCCATTAATTCATTATATTATTAGTATCAGAGATCACTTCGTTATGCCGACACTATTGTCATTTTCGTTGAACCTGTTTTTAGGCTATTAATCTAATTATTAAGACTATAGGGCACACTCCCTTTGTCATGTTGATGAATAATACCTTTACAATGGATTGCAGTCACTCTGGTTACTGTATCTGCTGACAACACACCTAGAAACACCTTGTATTCACTGTGAAATACTGTGACCTATAAAATTAAATCATTAGCATTAGGTAGTGCGAAAATTAAGTGCACTGAGTAACAGATTAAATGCAAAGAATAATGTGTAAAAGGCTGATTTAAGGCAAAATATATTTCTTATCTTATCTTCTTATCTGCAGGTAACATGGAAAGCATCACAGCCTTGGTCCATCATCATGTGCCCCAGGCCCGTCTGATCGAGGCTATTGGCCAGGAGCTCACCTTTCTTCTGCCCAATCGTAACTTCCAGCCCAGGGCTTATGCTAGCCTCTTCAGGGAGTTGGAGGAAACTCTCTTGGACATCGGCCTCAGCAGCTTTGGAGTGTCTGACACGTCTCTGGAGGAGGTGTGTGGAAAAAAATAACCCTGAAAGTAAAAGCAGTAGTTTCATGCAGTTACAATAATAGGAATAATATCAATAGTCATTTACATTTGCAAATTAACATTGTGACTCCATAACTAAAACTAGAAATAAAGAAGCAAAAAATAATTATTATATCTTTAAAAACTGGCAATCTGTCACTGCCTGACTGTCTCTGTAAAAAGATACATTTTATATGTTTTTTTCATTAAAATTTCTTCGTCTTATGTCCTGAAATTAAAATGGATAAATGGGGTTTTTTTTTGCAGATCTTTCTGAAGGTCACTGCAGATGGGAATGCAACCAAGAGGAAATGTTTTCAAGGTAAAGCATGAACAAACTGTACAAAGAGCTCAATCTAGGGCAGAATTTTCTTTTCACCACTTCTTTTCTTCCTGTTGATTTATCAAAGCCTGATTGGAGCCTGACAGTTCGGATTGTTTTCTCAGTCCACCCATAATCATGTTTTATGTCCTTCATATCCATTCTTTAACTCTCTCAGACAACAAATCATGGCAACAGATTTCTCGAGCTAGTCTCTGTGGATTCAACAGAGTCGCTGTTGATATGGAACCGCTAAAAGGTGACAGCGTCTTTAAGCTCACAGCTCTGGCCAGTAGCTGCTGTTGTGAGGAAAACAACAGTTATTGTGAAGGTTACACTAAAAAGGAAATAACATAAAGAGATTTCTGTATGGTAAAAATGAAAGTACTTACTAATAGCTAGTTAGCCTAGCATATATAAAAAATATGAAAAAGCTGACAAAACATTTGTAAAAAAGTTTTCAAAAGCTTAGAAACATTTTATACACAAAGGAAGTGACCATTAATTACTCTGGTACATAACGGCTCCATTAGTAGATTTGAAAAGACTAACATACAAAGCCATGCTAGCTGTTTCCTTCTGCTTGTAGCATTTGTTTTCAGCTAACTAGAACCTCACCAGGCCAGAAAATCCTATCAGTCACTGATGAAACTCTAACATTTAAGATTATAAGATGCTCTTTTAATCTCTTTTTATGTATTTGTTTCTACTACTTATTTTGGCAAAGGTTATTCCTGGCAACAGTGTAATGCAGAGAGCTTCAGCTTTGCTATTAGGCCAGCCAAAGTCAGGCTAATGAGCACTGCTGGCAAATGCTTTTCGGTCACAGTGAAGACTAAAGATGCTTGGCTAGCTCACCGGCGGCTGTAATTTAGCATTGAGATCTCTGGTGGAAGTAATTTTAATTTAAGCTTTTATTTCAGAGTCCAATGGCCAGAGTACATGTGACACCTCAGAAGGCAGTGCAGGCAGAGGATCTTACCAGGTCAGAGGCCTCTGTCTGACCACCAAACAATTCTTTGCTCTGGTAATCAAGAGGTTGCATCATGCCACACGCTCTTACAAAGACTTCATTGCCCAGGTAACCTTCTTATTTTTTGATATCTTAATAAAAGACGTTATTATTATCATTATTATTATTTTAAGAACTACCATTACCTTGGATGGCTGTGGAAACAAGCAAAGTGCACTATGCGTTTCAGCTGTGTAAGATTGTTTTTTGTGTCTCTGTCTTTCGTAGATTGTCCTGCCTGCCAGTTTTGTTTTCCTGGCATTGACATTCACTCTGATCGTTCCACCTTTTGGAGAGTATCCGAGCCTGACCCTCAGCCCATGGATGTATGGACAACAATACACCTTCTTCAGGTGTGCACTAGGCCATCATGAAAGGTTTAGCTGTTATGAGGAGATGTCACTGTTCAGTTGGGTTGATCAGTCTGGCGCAAATAAAACATCTTTCAACAAATGTTTGTGTAAAATGTGTAAATGGACAGAATTTTCAGATTTTTGCTATTTGTTATTCATTACATTTTACCAAATGTAGTAATGAGCGCCCTCCAGATGCTCAGATGAGGTACTTCGGTGAGGTGTTGTTGGACAAGCCCGGCTTTGGGACTCGGTGCATGGCGGATGAACCGCTGGAGTAAGTCAACTTAACAGAACTGGCGGTTCTTGCACTGTCTTGTGTGTGTTTTTTGTTTAACATTAGTTCCTTTCCTCCATTGGAAGAGATTTCCCATGTAACAACATCACCACAGAATGGGAGATGCCCTTGGTCAACCCTGCCCTCATAGAAATGCTGGCTGGCACAGAGTGGAGCTCCCTGAGACCGTCTCCACAATGCCAGTGCAGCACACCTACAAAACTCACCATGCTTCCTGTGTGTCCTGATGGAGCTGGAGGGCTGCCACCTCCACAGGTAGGTTACGTAACCGATACTGAACATGACCACCTTATGTGCATGCAATTATATAAGTACAACGCTAAGATCCATAAGTGGAATTACATCTGCATTCGATCCACTGCTGCTGACAAGTGTTAACAGAGAAATCCTGTTCCTATTCCTCAGAGGATCCAGTCAACAGGAGATGTCCTCATGGACCTAACAGGCAGGAATATTTCAGACTACCTGGTGAAAACCTACCCCAGAATCATCAGAACCAGGTGTTTTGGACAAGTTCATGTCAGTTGTTTTAATATACCCCAGGGTGAAAACAATATCTAATTTCTGCATCTGATTTTTTTTCAGCTTGAAAAGCAAATACTGGGTGAATGAACAAAGGTAATTTAAATTTGAATCAAACTAATTTATTGGAAAATCCATTTCAGTCCAAATAGTGGAAATGTCTGACATGGTTGAAGTGCACCTCATAGACGTTGTGTTATGTGCAGTGGTATGCTTCTCCCTCTAGTGGTTGAAATAAGGTAATAATTTAAGTATGAAAGCAGGCAGATTACTGAAATTCTCTGTCAAAGGGATTTTCTGTGTGGCATCCAGGTACGGGGGTATATCAGTGGGAGCACAGCTCCCTGTTTTAGGGGTGGAGCCAAAGACCATCCAGGATGTAGCAGGTCAGCTGGGACGACTGCTCAATGTAACAGGGGTAAGCCTTTGAAGCCAAATACTGTTTTTTTTCTGTTTAGGGTCTGAGTCATTGCATGCGCTTTATCTCAGTTTCTGCATGTTTATCACTTTGCTCCTTTGTGGTTATTTTTTTAACCCTCAAATTTTTGCTTGCAGGGAAAATATTCAAAACAAACTCTAAACGACATAGGGACGTTCTTTAGGTACATGGAGACTGAAAACAATGTCAAGGTCAGTTAATTAAATGAAAGCTTTGTCTCTAAAATTAACTTGCCTACACAATATGAGAGATCATGCTGTAGTTTGATATTAGGAATCATCAGCAGCATCTATTCCTTTTTGCAGGTGTGGTATAACAATAAGGGCTGGCATGCCATGGTATCTTTTATGAACGTGGCCAACAATGCAATCCTCCGTGCAAACCTGCCCAGAGAAGCTAACCTTGCTGAATATGGAATGACTGCCATCAACCATCCTCTAAACCTCACCAAAGAACAGCTCTCTGAGATCACTGTGTGAGTCAACGTCAACCAAGTAGTTATCACCCCATCTTATTTCAAGGGCTTTTTAAGAGAGCCAAAAAAAGATATTTGTTGCACAAAGATCTCCACAAAAAATACAAAAAAAAAGAAAACAAGACAACATTAAATATGACCGCATTTTTGGAAACTGATCCATCTCTCTCTTATTTTCCCAGTCTGACCACTTCAGTGGATGCAGTGGTGGCCATTTGTGTCATCTTTGCCATGTCCTTTGTCCCAGCCAGCTTTGTCCTCTATCTCATCCAGGAGAGGGTCACTCAGGCCAAACACCTGCAGTTTGTCAGTGGTGTCAGTCCACTGGTGTACTGGATGGCCAACTTTCTGTGGGACATGGTAGTGCAGCAGCATTACATTAAGACTGTGACAGTGGCTGAGATTTCAGTACAATCAAGAAGATTCGTCAGTAGCTTTTTGCAAACACTGGTATTTCTGTGACTCTCTTCAGGTTAATTATTCCATCAGTGCAGCAATGGTGGTGGAAATTTTCATCTTTTTCGACAGGAAGTGCTACACCTCACCAACAAACCTCCAACCATTAATTGCTCTGCTTATGCTTTACGGGTAAGCTTTAATCTTTTTAGTTTACTGTTTTACATGTGTGATTTTAGTAACTAACGGTGTAATAATTATGGATGTGCATGACTAGATGAATAATTGTCACTGATCAAACTAGTCGGTGCCAGACGTACTAGTCATTTAATCCAGTTCTTAACATTCTAATTGATTCCCAGTGCCAGTAAACTGTCTTAGCTGTTATTCAGCCATCTGCCACCAGGTGGAGCTGCAGCCCAAACAACATTGTGGAAAAATGTTACAGTTTTTCTCAGTCGCTTTGGTGCGTTTCTCAGAACACCATCAACATTTGCACAGCAGTTAGTGCATTTCCCAAAACAATTAGTGCAAACTGCAAAACCTAGTGGATAGCCTGCAAAAGCACGTCACATGCACAGAATTGATTATCCATACCGCAAAAGCAAGTATCCATGTCAATGAAACTGCCAGTGCCATCAAAATGAAAAGTCTTGACACCATCTGTATGAACAAGATAGTCAAATGGCATTGTCATGTTTCCACTATGACAGTTTATAATTTCAGTGTTTCCCATTGCAAAAACAATTGGTGACACCTGAAAATGCTGACGACAGCACTATGGCCTACCTGTACAGCCATCTGAAATGTGCAGTGAAGTCACTGTAGATGTTATGGGAGTCTTGGGAGTAACTGAGACACTGAATACGTACGTTTCACATTTCCATTGTGTAGAAGTGTTTGTAATCCTACAGAATTGTGCAAAAGAAAAATATGCTACAGTCACTTGTTCACTGTAGAATACATGTAAACATAAAATCACCCATTTGGTAGAGCTGTGCACTAATGTGAACAATAAACAGCACATGTAACAGTACAGTAAATCATTCTGGCACATCCAGACGTTCCTGTCTGTCTGGCCACATATTTTCATCTACATCACAACAGATGTTATCCCTCGCAATGCAGCGAGGAAAGTATCTCCTGGAGTGGCGAATCCATCCTCTGCAGGACTCTGCTGTGATGTCATCACAAGCTTTTGTAGATTCAGTATGCACCTTATGCAAATCCTGTCTGTTGGTTTACATTCTATATATACTTGTAGAGTAGGGGATACTGTAACGTGATTCACCTATGACTGGGTAGAAGAGGCTTTTCATTGGTTGCAAGTAAGAGTAACACACACCAATTTTCATTAGTGTGAGTTAAGGTTCACCTGAGAAAAGTAATTTATGGAGATTTTCATGGAAACTCCTTAAAAATAGGGTTTTCAAAATGGGTGTACAAATTGTTTGACAAGATGTTCAACAATTTTGAGTGCACTGACACAAGCAATGAAATGAAGACTATTAGTTGTATGGACAATGACTATTCAGCCGGTACAAGTATAAATAATTGTGACATTCATGATAGAAGCAAGGAGATAGTGATGAATAGCAAGTCAAAAGTGACCATTCTTTAGATATTTGTACTTACTCAACTGCTTCATGTCCAAAGGCATTTGCCTTTGGACGAAATGAACATGAAACCGCCACAAGGTTGTGCCAAAACGACTACATGTTGTGGAGGTTGAACTAACTGTTGTGCAAAGTTTAATTCTGTTGTGAGAAATGCACCAAAGCAACTGAGAAAAACTGTAATCTAGGCATGAAATTTTTGTTATTTTTTGAGATTTTCTGAAGGCAAAAGAATAAGATTGTGGAAACAAGTGGTTAAATGAGCTTTCTCTCCCTCAGAGATAGGGTGAGGAGTTCAGTCATTCGGGAGGGGCTCATCGTAGAGCTGTTACTCCTTTATATTGAATGGAGGCAGGTGAGGTGGTTGCCTACTGGGTGAGGAGGACACAGGGTAGATCCAGAACACGCTGGAGTTCCCAGGCCACATCTCTCGGCTAGCCTGGAAAATCCTTGTTGTTCCCCCAAATGAGGTGGAAGATGTGGCTAGGTTTCTCTGCTTAGGCTGCCGCCCCAGACAAGGACGGATGATTTATTGTTTCTTGTTATTTCAGATTTGCAAATTTTATTGTGGTTATTTTATTGGTTGTCATTAATTGCAGAACAATGTGCTTCATTAACAATGCACGGCCAGTGCTGTGCACAACACTTTTTATCTGCAATTTATTTGTTTTTTTAATGTTAATTTGTGACATTTTAATAATGTGTAAGCATCTTTTGTAGTAAAGTGTTTTCATATCATATTTAATATCAGTTTATTCTTCTACTTCTGTGACCGTTTGGACTGTAACGTGCAGTGTTCATAATGAATGACGTGAGACACACAGTGAAACAGCATGATTGAAGAACGTGAAGAACGCCCATTAAACAGTCCTCAAATTTAGCTCGATAGTTAGCTAGTTTCTTAGTTTTAGATTAGTCATTCTAACTTTTTCTTCTCTTTTAATCGACTGAGAAATTAGTCATCACCTGCAGTCACTAGTAATAATGTCGTATTGTCACAGCCACATTGTTTGAAAATGGTGAAAATGACATCTAAAGCAGCCAGTCTCTGATGTGTGATCCAGTTTTCCATAGACATTTGTGTCCTGCAGTAACCTAATGTAATTACACTAAATGTCACAACATAAACTCCAGCCTGTCCTCTAAGAGCTACATTAGATTTGTATTCTTGTGAAATACAGACAAAACAAGAAGAAAGTAGATCTGAATCAAAAGGAAACTTCAAGCATACTTCTTGAATTAATTTCACAGCTGACTGGTTTTCTAATATTGCATATATCTATCACATATTTATTCTAATATTATTTTATTATTGATTGGTTTTGAGTTTGGTCTACATGGGTAGAGTTTTTATAATCTTCCTCTGGTAAATATTTCCTATCATCTGGCCTCAATATGAGCTACTGCATCACTGAATTCTTATTAAACTCGTGTATATCAGGTTTTCACTACATTGCCTGGCTGGGTCATTAAATACCATGTCAAGTAAAAATATTTGCAGCATTTTTGTTTATTTGGCAAAGATTTGGAGAGCACATACTGTCAAAAAACCATAAAATGTGATCTATTGCAGCGTTTTCCTCTCATCAGCATCAAGCATTGGGCTTTCCCTTTAATTGATCCTTTTTCTAATCTCCCTCCTCTCTCAGCTGGTCTGTGACACCCATGATGTACCCCATGTCATACGTGTTCAGTGTCCCGAGCACAGCCTACGTCTCTTTGTCATGTATCAACCTCTTCATTGGCATCAACAGCAGTGCCATTACCTTCATCCTGGACCTGTTTGAGAGCAACACGGTAAGTCCAGTAGGTTTGTTTCTACCACTTCAACCAATTTTAATGTCAAACTCAATATTACATGTTGGGTTTCTATCTAGGCTCTGTATGGGTTCAACCAGCTGTTGAAGAGCGTGATGCTGATGTTCCCCCATTACTGCCTGGGCCGAGGTCTCATAGACATGGCTATGAACCAAGCTATAAGTGATGTCTATGCCCGCTTTGGTAATTATGAACCACGCAGACTCATACCCCTCAAATATATGTAGCTATAAAATATCCTACAATGTCTTTTTAATAAGGAGGTCATCAGAAATCTCATACCACACATTTGCCACCATGACCCGAAGCAGCTGCAGTGTTGTATCAGACTGGAAAGACTGCTTAGGCAACAAGATCCCCTGGAACAGAATTAGCATTATTGCTATGCAAATGTGAACTAAAGATGCAACATGAAATATTAATGATGTGTATCTAACGGTTCATGCATTCCAGTGTTTTCCACATTAAATAGGCTGGAGAAACTTACATGAAAAGCACCAACTGGGAAAAACATTTATAGGAATGTTGTTTCTACATTTTCTCAGGTGAGGACTACAGTCCAGATCCCTATAACTGGGATTTTATTGGGAAGAACCTGTTCTGCATGGGTGTTGAGGGATTTGTCTATTTCATCATTAATATTCTCTTCCAGTATCGCTTCTTCCTGAATAACTGGCAAGTAAATGTGTTACCAAACTTATTAGATGCACATGAATAAATGCTATTTGAAATTTACACATGTGATGAAAGTCATTGTCCAGATAACACACCAAATCAAACCATGACTGAGTAGCAATTTTTTTTCCGCTGGCAGGATACCCAATTGCCCAAAGCCTCACATTTTGGATGAAGACGTGGATGTTGGAGAGGAAAGACAGCGAATTTATCAGAGTGGAAAATCAAATGACATTTTACATGTGAGAGACTTGTCCAAGGTCAGTGTTAGTCTTTATTAGGACACACTGTGGACAACAAAGAAAGAAAACTGATATTGGAGAAAGATTTCAAACCGACTGTTTGAGCTTTATTTTTGTTCTGATGTTCTCTTACCAGACTTACACAGGAACAATTATCCCTGCAGTAGACCGAATCTGTGTCGGAGTATCACCTGGAGAGGTTTGTAGAGGTTTGGTTAAACTGATATATGGTATGGTATGTTACCGTTAAGGCTGTCTTTTTCTGCTTCCAAATATCCACAGTGCTTCGGTCTCCTGGGGGTAAATGGAGCTGGGAAAACCACAACCTTTAAGATGTTGACTGGAGACATTAATGTCACCTCAGGAGAAGCCTCGGTTGCAGGTTACAGGTTTGTACATCGCAGTTGTTCCGTGCTGAATTTGAGCATTGATGTCGAATACATTTAGTTGCTGATAATCGCCGTTGTTTTAAGTTTCTGTGATGGTGGGTGAAAAAGAAGGTTTGATACACTTCACCTATCTGCATAAATCTCTCACAGCATTTTGACCAATATCCTGGATGTCCATCAGAACATGGGTTACTGCCCTCAGTTTGATGCCATAGATGAGCTGCTGACAGGCAGAGAACACCTACACCTCTACGCCCGCCTTCGTGGAGTGCCAGAGTCTGAGATCAGCAGGGTGAGATGCAGAACTAGGTCTGACAGTTGATGGGTGAAGTTTTGTTGTGACATTATTTTAAAATGGGGAACTTTATCTTCTTCTAACTTAGGTTGCAGAGTGGGCCATCCAGAAGCTGGGTCTCTCAGAATATGCAGGTCACAGTGCAGGGACCTACAGCGGAGGTAACAGGAGGAAACTCTCCACAGCCATTGCAATGATTGGCTGTCCTGCTCTGGTGCTGCTGGTGAGTCCAACAATAACAGGATTAGTGGGTTATGAGTGGATATTACAGTTATAAGAATATTAAGCAGATAATGGACAAAATTCAGATGTGCCAAAGCTAATTTGTTTATTGTTCCTGCACTTTAGGATGAGCCTACTACAGGTATGGACCCTCTCTCCAGACGTTTTCTGTGGAACTCCATCATGAGTGTTATTCAGGACAAAAGAGCCGTGGTCCTCACGTCACACAGGTAAAGCATATATTTTAACATAAACAAATACATATGGATAACTGACATATAAAACAAAAAAATCTGAATGCTTGACCCCTACGTTCCACAGCTGTGTTATGCCGTGGGGGTATTAT
Organism: Pelmatolapia mariae; assembly: GCF_036321145.2. Lineage (NCBI taxonomy): Eukaryota > Metazoa > Chordata > Actinopteri > Cichliformes > Cichlidae > Pelmatolapia > Pelmatolapia mariae. The sequence goes on along the minus strand of NC_086235.1, from coordinate 28,315,701 downwards.
GCTGACACATTTCGTTGCTTTAGAGCAGAGATGTCAAACTTTACACTGTAGGCCACACTTTGATCTTAAGTGGTCTGGTCCAAAAAGAAGTTTTGGAAGTGTAAAGAAGTTCTGCCTTTTAATTATTTATTTATACTTAATTACTTTGGTGTATGAAAGGCCAGAGAGCAGGTCTTCATCAGTAGCGAAAGCTGCAAAAAGGCCTAAACATGTACGCCCTACTTCGCATTTTCCAAAGCTGTCCAGCAGGCAGTCTTTACTGTGCCAATTCTGGTCCCCAAGCCTTATGTTTAACACCCATGCCTTAGAGGCATCTTCTGGGACAGTACCCCCAATAATAGGGCATAATGGGTTTAATACTCTGGGCTATTTCCCCAGAGAAAATGCAGAAAGGAAGACGGAAAAGTAAATCATATGCCATAAGTCAGAGAGAACCTTACTGCATTATATTCCTTTGCATTTTGAATTCACATCTGGTGAATGAATTTTGTTTTTTACTCCATAAACCAATGCACAAAATCTCACTAGGAAGCAGGAAATAATGCGTTTGTCACTTAAAAACTCCTACAGGAAAACCATCCACCCTACCGCTTTAAAGTCCCCACTCCCAGTGTCCAGATAATACATATGCCCTTTACAACTTACGCTGAGGCAATACTAGCAGTATATGGTGACCAAATAACTTACAAAGACACTTTATCTTATTCTGATCTTCTGATTTCTCACCTGTCTCTCTGTATTATGTGTGTACACATGTGAGTGAGCACGGCATCTAATTGTTATGATTTTCTTTCCAGTATGGAGGAATGTGAGGCACTGTGTACGCGCTTGGCCATTATGGTTAATGGATCCTTCAAGTGTTTGGGAACTATTCAGCATCTCAAATACAAGTTGGTCATTTTACTTTATTATTTATTCATATAACAAAATACCTGATCTTCATTTTCCTCCTTTCCTATCCACCAGTGTTTCAGTAACTATTTCACTAAAAGTGCCAGTCTTTTTGCACACTTTAGATTTGGCGATGGCTACGTGGTCACCATGAAGATCAGGGCGTCTAAGCCCGGTTGTGCCCCAGACTTGAACCCTGCTGAAGCGTTCATGGAAAGCACCTTCCCTGGCTGCATCCAGAGAGAGAAACACTACAACACTCTACAGTACAAGATCTCCTCATCCTCCCTGGCTAGGATCTTTCAGATGGTCCTGGCTAATAAGGAGAAACTCAAAATAGAGGACTACTCAGTGTCACAAACCACTCTCGACCAGGTAAATAGGTGCAGAAATGCACAACACAATGAATTATAAAATGGCAAAAAGATCCATTTCATTATGTTGCAAGAGCATTTCGGTCTTATTTTAACCTCCTTTTGCATTTTGTGGCTTGAAAAATGTCTCCCAATCAAATCTTTGTTTTTGTTTCTTTGTCCCTGCAGGTGTTTGTGAATTTTGCCAAACAGCAGTCAAGAGAGGATGAAAGTATTGTATTGCATCCAAAAGCTGCTGGAGCCCAGCGATATATTGATACCACACCCATCAAGTCTTTGGGGAGGTGAACTTAATTTAATGAGCTCAGCTGGAAGAGAGCTGATCATTTTTTATGTCATTGGCAGCCAGTGTTCAAAGTCCTATTGATGTGTGTACTTTGAGGGGACTGAAAGCTAGTAGGCATAATTGGGCCACCTTTTGATTTGAGACAGTCTGCAGAAAAATCCCTCCCAACCCAACAGACACCAGTGACAGGCGCATCATTTTTTGGATGTCAACAGAGGATGAACTTTTGGTTTCCAACTTTTGCGGAAAAGAAGTCCTTTGTGTTTTAAATCCACGTTTGATGGAGTCTTTTGAACGTTGCAGTCGATCTGTTGCATCTTCTAACCTCACAGCGCAGCCTGTGAAGAAGTCAATCCCTTAAACTGATTTCACTCGTGGCAAAAGTGCATGCTGCTCGATTTTGCTTCTCCGGTAAACAATGTTAGCGGGCTTTGACTTTTTGGACACTGTGGAGCATTTCTGTGCCTGCCTGCTATTTGTTCCACATTCTGCTCACCTTTTAGGCCTTTAACTGATGAAATATGAAAAAAAACAACCTTCAATGTCGGTGTGTAAAGAAAGCATAGATTGTTTATATATATATATTTTTGCTTCAGATGCCAAGCAAGATTCACTTTCACTGCCTTCTTTAGATATGTGGAGTAAGGGCTCAGAGAGGCAAAGGCTTAGCACCCTATTGATGCAGTATTACTTGAAGCATCACGAGATTTATTGGTGATCTGTGCAATACAGCTCATAATCATTACAAAATCCTTCTTGCACTGTTAAATACATTTCATTAATATGATCTCTTTATGCCATTAATTTTTAATTTTTGCGCTTTGTCCTCATGATTTGTTTGCAGCACCTAGTGTCATTAGAAGATGATGGCGTGTTTCTGTGAGGCAGAGTATAATAAATAATAAAGTGTGTTTTCTTTAAGATGTGGACCTTTATTCAGACCTTGCATTCACTTTTATAACCAAAAAAAGAACAGTTTTAACCTGAGATTAGGCAATATAGGCTTGAGAACTGCAGCACTTATCACTGACTACCTGATAGTCTCTGTACATTAACGTCAGTACAGTTTGCACTTCTCTGGAGAAAACTATCTGAGATACGCATTAGAAGGGCTTAACTTTAGGGTGATTAAACATCTGCTTTATCAGCGTTCCTCCTGAGAGCTTAAAAGTGATGTTGCACTCTTAAATGGATGCCGTGACATTTCAAATTTCTTCGTTTGCTTCCGCAGGCACTTTATGATGAGGATGAGTATGCTCAATTTCTTTCACTTACATGTAACTAGAAAACTTTCATCTTGTAATAAAAAGCAATACAACCTATGCTAACAAACCAATATGCAGTCAGCACTCCTCACTGGTTTCTCAAACACTCATTAATATTCTGAAAGAATCAAACATAGAAAATCCAAATGTTAAAGCGTAGCTAATATGACAGGAAGAACTCTGAGTTTTATCACAATGCTAAATCAACCTCTGAGAAAGAAAATCCAATCTTCTGTTGATATTAAACACTGCTATTATTGCTGACTTTAAAAGGTTTCCGGCATGTTTTTTTTAAAGCCTTAAACACATAAACAGTCACATTATTGCTATGTTTCCTCCTAGTTCAGCTCATTCATTTGTAGACAAAATTGCATAGTAGTAGCAGCAGCAGCAGACTTCTTTGTTTCTTTGTATGCCGCAGAGGTTCATGCCTTAACCATTATCAAAGAATCAGAGGGATAATAGCCACTCGGAGACTGGGATAGTCCTTGAATTCCCTGATGTAGGCTCTGTGCTTTCCTTTGGCCCAGATGGTCATCTGAATAAACCCCAGTAATGTGTAAAATGCCACTGAAAGACAAAATATACAACATGTGGGGATAACCAAGAGGACTATGCAGGCTTTCTCATCAACCATGCAGTTGCACAGTGGAATATATTTATGGACATGCTCACTTGGTGACAGCAAAATGTGAAATGCAGCTCATACCTGGCAGACACTGGGTCATGATAGAAAAGCTCACCCAAGCTCCAACCTACAGTGTATGTCAAGTGTGCAAGCAGAAAGTGAGGTAAATGTTCAAGCATGAATGAAAATTTTATGCCAGATAAACCGTTCTGAATGCTGCGTGTTACCTCGTATGTGTAGTTTGGGCAGGATACAAAGAAAAAAAGCCAGGTGAAGGGGTTCTTATTTGGCATAGGAAATCTTCTACCCTTGGGTCCTGCAAAAATAATTCAGCCAGTGAATGGATTACATATGTATAATTTCATCTTACAGTATTTGAATTGATGGATGACCCTGCTTCATTCATGAATGTTAACAAAGCTCAGCGACTCACCATCTCCCCTGAGCTTATTCAGAGTCAAGTGAATGGAGAAGTTGCCCATTTCACACATCTAGAGCAGAAATAAACAAATCAGGAGTCTGTGCTTGTGATATGCCAATGTAATTATTAGTATACGTACCACAAATAGAATTAGTGCATAGTTGACTTGCAGTTCTCCGTATGCTGTGGAGAAAGATAGTTTGGCTTTGATATGCTGAAAATACAGGCGAAAAACAAAAACATGTTGTATGTGGCATACTCGGACTGACTTACATGGAGGCGTATAGAGAGGGTGGTTGATATAGTAAGCCAACCATGCTGAAAACCCCCAGTAATAGGCACAATTCTGAAAGAAGAAATGAGCACATACATAAATACTTAATGCGAAAATGATCAGTGAAGTTCCAGTCCTCATAAAGATACTGTGTAGAGACTGCAAGTCATATTCTGCATTGCCAAACCCAGCTTTGTTTAGCTTTATTATCACACTCATGAATTATAGTGCGTTCAAGGACCTTGTGTGGATGGGCATTGGAAACGCGCAGTGGTACGTGTTACATGCTTGTCCCTATAAATAAACATTAAAACATGAAAAAACAAAAACTGGTGCAGGACAGGAACAATGAGGCCACACACTGTGAAAGAGAGGAGCTTATTATCAGAGGCTCTCCTCTTTAACTTTAGACGTTTCCTCACCTTGACTATAGTCCTGAGAGGCATGGTCCCATGTGAGAAACGATGCACAAAGATTGTCTCTATCAGCCTCTTCGTGTAGTGGAAGGTATGACAGACGCAGGCCAGTCTGAGAGATAGAGCCGAGGGATAAGACTGGCTTCTGGCAACAGGTCATTCTCTTGCACAGTACATGTATACATATATATAATAGTTAGAATAGCATGTTTTCATCATAGAACAATTTTAATTTAGCCGTGGTCTGTCGTAATTTGTGCTGTAGTTGATATTTCATTTTCAACATACGTGACAACAGGGTGGGGGCTGGAACTAAGTGCATATCTGTTTGAGTAAATGTAGGGTATTCGAAAATAGAAGAGGAGGTAGCTCATAAGGGGCCCGATATACTCTGCAAGAAACACCTGAAAACAGAAGAATGGAAAAAAAAGACTTTCTTTTTTAATGTGTCACAGATGAAAAAACAACAACAATATGCCTGTTGAATTAATCGTACCATAGTCCATCCTAATTGTGGCCCAAGATCTTTGAAATACATGGTGGCAGTGGTCCCCACTGGTAGATTCTGTAAGATTTCATCATCTCTGAGTGATTTTCCTTCTGTATAAGAACAAAAACAACCTTTAGGCAAACAAATCCATCTGGAAAAATACCAACAAACATTTTTACTATCCAATAGAGATCATTGCCTCTAGAATGTGGGCTTGAGAAATGGACACAACAGCAGAAATCTTCACAGTGACACAGGCAGCATTGTGCAGAGTTTCAGGTTTTCAGCACACGTTCTCTCTACCTGGAAGCTCCAGGGGGCACGGCCACAGATAATTTGCTCTACTAATTGGGCAGCATTTTTAGAATATCCTGAGGGGCAACTGACCCAAATAGATTTTAACCAAAGTTCTCTTGTCTAATTCTTAGCAGCCAGGTAGATCCCAGATATTCAAGACTAAAGCCTTCCAACATCATACATCAGGTTAGGCTGTATTTGCCTTTACAGCTTTAATTTGGGCTGAAATGGATGGACCAGTGATGCATATTAAATGGTCTTTAAAACAATAAAGGAGAAATGGACAAAAGATTTCATAGTTAAGATGACTTTGTAAAGATGAACCTTCTTGTTGCGAGGTGACAGTGTGACACTGTGCTGACATGGTTGTTCTGCCGGAGTGGTTCGGCTTGCGTGGCTGCTAGTGGAAGCGGCACGCTGAAATGTATTAATGGTTCACTGCTCACTGAAGTACAGGATGAGTGTAAAGATAAATGTGCCAGAACTTATTGGATAAACTTTTATCAATAGCGAATGATCCTATATTCAACCAAGGATATTTTCAGGGTTAGGAGGTGGCATATCATCAATTGTCCGCATTAGTCTGTTTGATTAATCAAATTTTTTGCTTGACAAACACTAGGCAGCGTGCACCTGCAGAGGTTTAGTTTGTATTTATTTCATTTACATCAGGTTAGATTCAATGGTGAATCTGAATTAGCCATGAGTGTGGCTGAAAGAGCACAGCATAGAGCGCAGCATAAAGTGCTGTGTGAAAAAACTGAATGTGGCTTGTAGTGTAAAGCACTTTTATTGGTCAGCAACACTACAAAAGTGCTTTGGGGACTGAAGATGTGTGATCCTCTTTAAGGTTTTTCATTTCTACTGCTTTTGCAGAATGCATCCAACTGTAGGTTATCACAAACCCATTACCTCTGACCTCTTTCAGATGGACTTTTAGCTCTCCATCAAGTCAGGAGCACACCTGAATAATACTGAACTGACAGTACCAAAGATACATTTAGAAGTCGGGTGTAGGCTTACTTTCACAACCGTAACTAGGAACTGCGTTCCTCACACGTACTTTTCTTTCTATACTAACATAAACCTTCTCTCGCTACCTCTGCCATGGAGGTGATGTTTTTGGTAGTGATTATGTGGGTGTGATTCTGTCTGCAAACATGATAGCTCAAAAAGGTTTAAATTAATGTGTGTGGGGTAGCATAACATAAGCAGCATGGAAAGTGATAGGAAGACAGCATCTGCAGACTGTTCAAGTTTCTTTTAAGTGTTCTTTATTTTCTGGTGTCGCCTTTCAACAATTATTTCACAAAACAGAAGAACCTGGCAGTCAAAAGCTCACCTGCTTTATACAGAATTCATTCACATCTGAACCTCATTAACCTCTACTATTGGGAAAACAGGGTAGACTAAATAACACAGTCTAGGCAAAGAAATGGGAATAAAATCATTTTTCCACTTAACAAACTCATTCACCCAGCTAAACGGTTTGAAAAGTCAATCTCTTCACTTAATCTGACTCATGAGGTTATTTTAAAGGAAATAAACAATTTTACACAAAAGAAACACCCCTTCATTTGGTTACACCCAATTGACATGATCAATGACATCATATCCTATATAATCAGGAAGTACTGGACCCTCCCACATACCTGTTTTACACATAGGACCTGCTCAAAGGAACACACAATGGTAAGTATAACCAAACTACATAAACAAATGAAAGATTTAAATCAACTAATGATGAAGTGACATTTAGCTTTAAGAACATTTGCACTGCTGTAATGAATATAACCATTGCTACCACAAACAGACCTGGGATAGTATGCAGAGGAAAGGTTACATGTGCTGTGTTTACATTAAAGCATTATGATTGACTATAAGATAACAGAACACAAAATAACAATATATGCAAGTGACAAATGGTAAAATAATTCAGTCCTAGCCACTTTGTCACAATGTGATAAAACTTTTTACTGGTGTAGAGCGGGGTCGTATTAACAATCCACTAAAATGTATCTTATATCCAATGAGATCATCTGAAGTCTTCAAGGTCAACTTAATGACTAATTAGTCAGAAAAGTGACAAAAAAACCTTAGAACATGTCTTTTCCTTAAAAATTCTTTTGCCTTTGTTTGTATTGAAAACATTTAGAACATCATACTGGTATATGGGGATTCTTAATATCACATTATAATTTGGATCTAAATATTATTCACATTTGACCTCTGACCTCACATTTGACCTCTGACCTCACTTTTACGTTTCAAGTCTGCCTTTCTGTCAAGTTGACCTCCAAATGTGTTAAATTTTTAATGAAAGTATAATATTATACAGTAAGCTTGAGTTATTCATGTCCAGTTACTTACAAATCGATACTTGTTTGTGTAATCAAAGTAAATATCTGCCATGCTGCTCTTATCTGATTTTTATTGCACTACAAACTTCTTAAAATATATATTTTTTTAAAATCAAAAAAACCAAAGTATTATATACAAAATTATTCCCTTAAAAGTAAGTACCGCCCACAGAGTGAGCTTCCTTGGCAGATGTTTGTGCTCTCACAGTGCTTCTTGTTCAAAGCTTTGACTTTATTGTGGCATCCAATTTTGCATGTGTATCTAAAAGTTTAGTCTGGAAAGTACAACACAATCTCAGACCAAACATTTCTGCGTTCCAGTTTTTGTTGATTTATTGCAAAACCCAAATTCACGGCTTGATTCAAATGTACTGAGCTAGACATACAGTCAGTGTTGGGCAAGTTACTTTGAAAAAGTAATTCAATTATAGTTACTAGTTACTTCTTCAAAAAAGTAACTGAGTTAGTAACTGAGTTACAATATTCTAAAAGTAATTAATTACTTGAAAAGTAACTATTGCGTTACTTTAAAAAAAACGTTTAACCCTCTGGGGTCCAGGGTATAATTGGCCATTTTTTACTACTTTTGATTTTCCCTCCACATTTTACCTTTAAAAACTATTTACTTTGCCTTGTTTGGTATCATTCTTTTCAGCACAACCTCACGTGCCTGAATTTACAGTCATGTTTTCATTTTGACATACTGTATTAACACAATTGATCTAAAATCAGACAAAAACCATAAAATCAGAGTAGAAAAAGTTATATTTTTTACTGTAACAACCACAAACATGTTTAATGAATCATATTTCATAACTTTAAATGCAAATATTAATTGTCAATTTTAAAATCCTATGCACAAGTTTTGCAAACAACAAAGTTATTTGCATCCATTTACCTTTTACCCTTTTTTTAAAATAACCATTTCAAACTATTTACAGAACAATCAGCTGTTCTATATTCAATAAGATGCCACACAAATTATTTGTGCCACTCCAAAAACATAATTTCTGTCCACTATAAAGGAGAACATCACAGCCTGATACCTGCAGGTCTGACAGCAGCAGGTGTATCACTCCTGTTTCTACCTGGAGACAACAGTCGCCTCATTGTTCTGACACACAACACAAAACTATCCACAACACTACACACTAACTACACAAGACAACACATTAACTACACACTCCAAACACGCTAAACGTCACAAATCTCTCACATCTCAAAACTCGCGCGCTCTCTCTCTCTCTCCGTCACTCCTAAAACTTAGCAGAGTGAAGCTGACCCCCCACCCACTTGAAACGTAAAGGCAAATAGGTGGAGCGGTTAGTGCTACGTTTGTGCAGATTTGTGCAGTTAAAATGAGCGTTTGTGCTGCTACGGTTTTTGAGATATTAAACATTATTTTATAGGTCATTCAAAGGTCACCATCCCCCCAGACTGCTCCAAAATGGGCCAAAGTGGTCTACTTTTTTAGTGCTACGTTTGTGCTGATTTGTGCAGGTAAAATTAGCGTTTGTGCTGCTACGGTTTCCGAGATATTAAAAGTTATATTTTTTGCTGATGACGTCACCATCCCCCCAGACTGCTCCAAAACAAACCAAAGTGGTCTACTTTTTTAGTGCTACGTTTGTGCTGATTTGTGCAGGTAAAATGAGCGTTTGTGCTGCTACGGTTTCCGAGATATAATGATTTTAATTATTGCGGCCTACGCTGTATAACACCAGTGTCTGTGGCAGTGAGTTTCAGCAGCTGTGGAGTTTTGCACTTTTATAGAAGACTGTCCACTTTTTCTAGGCTTGCTGCATATTAACTATAATTAGTTTACACTTTAGTAACACAATTTATTCAGCGGAAAGGTCGATATTTCTTTTGTTACCAGTGCAGAAACGTACACAAGGTAGGCTAAAGTTTTTATTTTTTCTGTGGCAAAACTGAGTTTCATTTGAAGTGATTCACGTATACCTAAATTATTATTATTTTTTACATACCCAGTTGGCCTCTATGATTTTTTTTGAATTATATATGTTCATTATTATTAATGTAGCTATCTCAGAAAAAATTAAGTGTTTGCTTTGATAGGTTGTTTCCTACGTGTAGAAAACTGAATATTCCACAGCACCTAGGCCAGGGATGTTCAACCTGCGGCTCTAAAGCCACATGTGGCTCTCCGGCCCCTCCACTGTGGCTCTTATAAGACCAAGTAAGTCATTTTTTATTATAAAGACAACAAGAAAGGGTTCTGTTAACAGTTTTTTTTAATGAAATATCTGCATTGACTATTCACTGAATGTACAAGGCTTTTAAAAGTGATTTAATGTTTCTTAGCTTCAAATCTGTTTACTGTAATTTTCAAGTTGGTTGCCCATCTTTCCTAATTTTCAATTATTATGGAAAGGACTCACTTAGCTGGCATCATTTTAACAAATACTTTTTTCCGTTATAAATCTTTGATGATTAGTTTTCTTATAAAATCTAAAAATAAACATTTTTATTTACATTTCCATAGCTTACACGATACAACAACTCATTTTCTAGATATTTATAAGCTCTTTCTTTTTTTAGGCTCTAGACAGGTTTTGTAGCAGCAGGGGAAAAAGGGGCCCTTTGAACTGAAAAGGATGCTGACCCCTGACTTAAGCCACAAGGTCAACACAAAACATAGAAAAATTATTGAAAGAAAAATGGAACGGTTACTTTCAAGGCTACAGGTGAAGGGGTGTGTAAAAGCAAATATGCATCAGACTGACAAAGAAAAGAGTGTTAAAAGATTTTTAATTTAGAACTTTAACTTTATGTGCAAAACTGAACTTACTGATAACACACACAGTAGCCAATTGAACACATGTAACTGTAATGAACCAAATAAAACAGAAAAATGCAGGCAGCACTCATTATACTGTGTATAACACAGCATGGGGTTGTATTTTTTTCTTTTCAGATGCTCCTGTCACTCCATTTCCCAGGTCATCATAGCACTCCCACACACATGGAGCTCTCCTGCAGTATGCAGTGTAATGGCCCAAACCACCAGTGGTCATCTTCCCATGGAAAGCAATTAATGCCCTCAAAGTGAATGACTTTCCTTGGAGAACCAGGTTGGCGGGAAATTCATTCAGTGGAAATTCTGTTTGGTTTGCAAGGTCAGTATCAATCCACACAATATCTCCAATGTTGTAGCTGTGAGTAACTGTCCCTGCACAGAGCTCATTTCCTGTGGTGCTGTCTTCTGTTTTGAATTCTGATGGACACAGAGATGGATTGGAGAGTGGCCTGAGGCAGGTAGACTCAGGTAGGCCGAGTCCTGCTTCCACAGCTGTGCCAAGATGAGCCATACCAGACTCTCTGAGGACAGAGATAGCAGGAGAAACAAATGGCACTTCCCTTGTCATCCCTTTGCTGAGGTAGCAGTGCTGTGAAGAGCAGTGCTTGGTAAAATAAACACTTGAGATGTTCCTCATTGTCTTAGCAATTACAGCGGAGATATTGCACTGAGCATCGATTTGGATCGCACCAGACCTCAACGAGACAGCTTCAAACATTACACTAAGCAGCTCTGCTCTCCTTCTGTAGGTTTGTTGGGTCACACCATCTGTGGCAATGGCTTTCACCAGCTGCAGGACTGGGTTTTCACTGTCCTTCAGAACAGCATTTTGAAATGTTGAGCTGTCACAGAAGGCACAACATAAGCACTGAAAAAAAGCATCAAATGCACAGGTATTGAGCACAGAGACTGTTGATTCCCCTAATCTAATAGGCTGATGGAGGTTTCCATTTTTTAATAATCCCACCTTCACTCTTTTGGCCTCGAAAGTTTCATCTGCATGGAGCCATTCGGTACATGAAGAGAGGTAGGAAGTCCTCTTCCTTTTTTTGGGTGGAACAGCTAGGCCCCTCCAGTTCTCAACTGCATCCCCATCAGCCAGAGGAATGTTTGTGGCAGCATCAGATCCCACAAACGGGTGAGCATCCATTTTCATTTTGTCTTCTGCACTGTGAGTCATCATGGATCCAGAATTGGCATCTGTGACTTTCAGTGATCCCACTGTTGCCTCATCTTTGACCTTTTCTTTTGCAGAACAAATCCGCATATTTCCCTCGATGAAGGAAAGATGACGAGCAATGAAGCGATCGACTCGAACAGGCAAGTTTTCATGTTTGAAAAGGCCATGTTTTATGTTTTTGAACTCAGCTTCAACAGTGGCTGAACTTGCTGTGATGCTGGTGCTTTGAAACAGAGGGACCATTATTCCTGTCCAGAGTGGCAAGTAACTTGCCAGTCTTATTATATGAGGAATAATCTCAGGGAGAAAGTGAATATTATCTCTATCCCCGTTTGCTGCAGCAAGTGACCTGCTCTCCTCACATATTTCTGTTACCCACTGTCGTAAGTCAGTCTGGATCTCATCCACTGAATCCACTCTCTCACTTTCCTCTGTCTGTTCATCTGGAATGATGATGGAGTCTTGAGCAATTTGGGCTTTCAGGTATTTCTTGCACCTTTCTGAAGGAAGAGGGGATCCAGAACTGTCATCACCTTCTGCCTCACTGAGGGCCACAACAGTGATAGCACGTAGGAGCTGTTTTGCATGGTCCAAGCATTGAGACTGAAGAAGTTTTGCTAATGACCTGACAAAGAAATCTTTAACACGGTGTGTTTTCTTCTTCAGGCAGTCCCACTGGCATATCATCTTGATGCAGTGCGCAACATCAACCCTGATAAAACAAGGCGGGAGTTTGGCAGACTGGGTTCCAAGAAGGACATGAAAGCATTCATTAAGGTAGGACTTCAGATCAGGATGAGGAGTGAAAGCCTTGACCAGAGCTCCCAGAATTGCCAGAGAAAAGTCACTCACAGCTTCCTTTGGCACAGGTGCACCTGCATGAATCCATTCTGTCAACCAGTTTGCGATGGCATTAACATCATGTTTCTCTGACAGCATTTGCACCACTGGGACACTGGGACAATTGTTTTCTTTCAGAATACCTTGATAAAGAATAGAATAGCATAGAATAGAATAATCCTTTAATTGTCCCACAAGGGGAAATTTGGTTGTAACAGCAGCAAAAAGACACATATACAAACAAACAGTACACAGGACACAGAACAGAAACATACACAATTTTTCTTAAATATTTACATTAAGGACAATGGTTACTATATACAGAGTATTGTACAGTTATTAAATTAAATAAAAATAACTACAGATAAGAGGCAAACCAGGTTGTAGTGCAACTCGGTTAATTAACTTATTGCAGTTACAGTGCTGATGTAAACATCTATGTTTGTTGGGAGCAGTTCTGATTGTAGGAGCAGTTCTGATTGTAGGAGCAGTTCTGATTGTAGGAGCAGTTCTGATTGTAAAGGAAGATATGGCCAGATTTGCCATTTGGTCTCAGCAGTTTTTTTTCACAACTGAACCAGTTGCATCAAAACACACAGTTGGGGGAGATTTTTTGGACAATGTCTTATAAACATGCATCTGTGTTTGACTCCAGTAGTGACAGAAAAACCTGTCCAGTCCAATATCTTGGATGCTACCACTGTAAGGAACACTATATTTTAACAATTGCAGAGATGCAATGGGGTCCTTATCTCCTAATTCCAAGTCTTTTCTCTCTTGTTTGGCTTTTCGCAGAGTGGCCAAATTTGAAAGGTGGCTTGGCTCAGGATCTCCAACATCCATCAGATCTGCTGCCTTCGCTGACCTCCATACAGCCGGTTCCATTCTGCCCTCACACAGCTCTTTAGCGACCAGTTCACGCAGGTTTCCAGACATGAACCGCTTGGAGTGGCCAGTGTGCAGGGAGAGATCTGTATTTCTCATGAAACACTGGAGCACCATTGGAGTATTAATTGCTGTCTGTCACATGACATTTCTAACTGGCCATGACACTCCTTACAGTCGCCTCTGATGTCCAGATAATTATTGTTCACAGTTGGATGGACCTTTGCTCTTCGGAACACAAGTGTACATGTATTTTTGATCTTCTTCCATATAAGATCGTTGATGATATGAGTCCAAGTGCCAGGTTTCAAAATTGTGTATTGTCTTTTTTGGGTAGGAGAAAACTTGTCATTGTATTCAACCTTTTCAGGAATAAATTTAACCCAGTCCTCAAAAGGGACTTCTAGTTCAAAAGCTTGACAGTTTTCTTGTCCAGGAGAAATGCAACGTGACTCTAACTCTCCTTCACTATTACTTTCCTGATCACTGATTTCCAAAGCTGACCAGATGTTGTGTCTATTTAGCTTCACAAAAGTGTACAGGGCCTTTGCTGACATCTTGTCTTCTAGCTGCTGACTCAGCTCTTTCCAGACTGATGCAGCTGGAGTGGCTATTTTGCCATTTTGGACTATGGCCTCTTTTGAATTGCAAAAATGGAAACCTTGTCTACAGATGGCTTTCGAGGCATCTAAATTTAAAAAAAAAAAAAAAACACACACTATGATTATGATGGAGCAAAACATGATTTCTGACCTATATATATACAGCCAGGAGCAACCCCTCCCAAAGTTCTCCACCAATCTACACTTTCATATTTTGTGGAATTATTGTTAAGATTGAGCTATTGAATTTGTGAGTTTATTAAATTGAGTCTAAGTGTTTAACCCATTAACATGTACTGTACAGCACTTTAGTCCCGTGTACTACATGTTTTTAAAGTGCTTTAGAAACTTTTTTTCTTGGATTTGCAAATTTGCAATTGCTGTATTTTTGAAAATGTTTAACATTCAAAAAAAAAATCCCTTTGATCCAGACAGTAAGCTATATCATGTATTAACTCAGTAACTAAAACCTCAGTATTTTAAATGTAAGCTTACCTTGTTCAGAAATCAGATGTAACACGCTGTTCTAAGAATCCTTCAGACACAGTAATGCCAAATAATAGTTTTTTCTGCCAGAAAATGTGTATTTGATGCAAAAGACTGCTAGCTTGTTCGTTTCTCAAAGTGTTCATGGGAGTGTAAAATGTTCAAATGTAGTTTTCAATAAAGTTTTTTTAATCCACTCTAAAAAAAATTAAATACTCAAGCATTTGCATCGTAGTTTTATGAACGAAAAGTGATTGAAGTAAAGAAATTGAAGTAAAAAAAAAAATAGACTCATTACAAATTTAGCTGATTAAATACAATAAGAGGGTTTTTTAACAGGACTTTATTGAACAAGTGAACACACAAAGCAAAAGGTCATTTGAAAAAGACATTTTTCAGCAGTAACACCATAACAGGATATGTCATATCATAGCGGCACAAACGCTCATTTTACCTGCACAAATCAGCACAAATGTAGCACTAAAAAAGTAGACCACTTTGGCCCGTTTTGGAGCAGTCTGGGGGGATGGTGACCTTTGAATGACCTATAAAATAATGTTTAATATCTCGGAAACTATAGCAGCACAAACGCTCATTTTAACTGCACAAATCTGCACAAATGTAGCACTAAAAAAGTAGACCACTTTGGTTTGTTTTGGAGCAGTCTGGGGGGATGGTGACCTTTGAATGACCTATAAAATAATGTTTAATATCTCGGAAACCGTAGCAGCACAAACGCTCATTTTACCTGCACAAATCAGCACAAACGTAGCACTAAAAAAGTAGACCACTTTGGCCCATTTTGGAGCAGTCTGGGGGGATGGTGACCTTTGAATGACCTATAAAATAATGTTTAATATCTCAAAAACCGTAGCAGCACAAACGCTCATTTTAACTGCACAAATCTGCACAAACGTAGCACTAACCGCTCCACCTATTTGCCTTTACGTTTCAAGTGGGTGGGGGGTCAGCTTCACTCTGCTCTAAAACTTCCCGTTTTGGTTTTTTTTGCTCATAAGCAGAGAGTGCTTGCTAGCGCTAACGTGACGAAACTATTGAGGAAAAAACGCCGCGTATATATCATGACTCTGGTTTTACGTGGCCTATCAACACAATTTATAAACTGGTATATCTCACCTTGTTGCTTTGTCTTGAAGTGGTCATGTGATTGGCTTACCACGACTACTTTATTCTTCCTCAGTCAAACAGCAGCACTCATGCGACTGTTTTGCCCCCTTAGCTCCAGGTGTTGTGCTAGACAGTGATCGTGATTGCCGTCCGCGGGAGCGCGCAGCTGCTTAAAGCTGTAGCACCCAGATTACTTACAGCTACTTCCGTGCAACTGATATAAGATGCGGTAAGCTGAACACAGCTTCAACCGTCTGTTTGTTGAAAAATAGTAACGTACTGCGTTTCCTTGTTAGTAACTGTAACGCCGTTGTAACGATAGGAATAGTAATTAGTTAGATTACTCGTTACTGAAAAAAGTAACGCCGTTAGTAACGCCGTTACTTGTAACGGCGTTACTCCCATCACTGCATACAGTATTTAAGTCCCACCCCAGTTTTGTAAGTGTAGCATTGCAAAACAGCAGTACCTGAGGTGATGGATACTATGTATCTATGAATAAATGAGTTTTAATTAAAATCAAGAGTATTTGTAGAGATTTTGGCCTTTATGAAGAAAAAAGATCTCATACCTATCTATACGGGTAATGAGGTCCAAATATTTTAGACAGTTTGAAACTTGAACTGAGTAACCAGTCTTGACACTTTGGGGCCACATTGCCTTCTGTAGTGTTTAATGCTATAAAACACACACACACACACACACACACACACTAAATGCTATATTTACAACACAGCCACTTACTTGGATCAAGCTTCAGGGCCTGTCTTGCTGGATACCAGTGAGGATCTGTGCCGATCAAACGAGCACGTATGCACACACAAACACAGTCGCAGTGTTGGACATAGCTGGTACCGCACACACAGTTTTTTGGCCTCAGGCCCAAAAATAATTGATCACAATGGAATAACGTTGAGCTCTGCTACTCTGATAGATGCCGATGGCCTTGAGCTCGGCAGACATTTGGTAACATTTCTGACCAGACACATGCTGATGACAGAAGCACTGTGGGCTTCAGAGAAGTAAATAAAAAAATAGTTTTTTTAGAAGGACAGCTCTCTGGTGAAGAGATTTAATAGTAGGAGCTGTAAGATATTTCATTCAGAGATAGTGTAATAATGTGTGTTTTTTTTGTTTTGTTTTTTTAAATCCAATAACCACAAGTTGAAGGATTTGTTTACAGTAAACATGCAGTGAAAGATAATAAAGAACTAGGAGCACTGATCTTCTGTGTTTTATTGAATTATAGTATAACTCAAGTCTTGTTCTATTTATTGACAGGGTTCAAGGTAACAGCAAGACTAACAAAATTACAGCCACATGTGCTTCTAACAAATCTAAACAGGCTCATTTGTGCGCTACATTACTATTATAGGCACTCACATGATTTGTGAAAAAGGCTCTTTATGTCTCCTACTGTCGAGTGGGGCTCCACCTTAATGGAACAGAAAGTTTAGTCATTATAAACTCAACTTTATGTCAGACTCAAGCACTAAATACAGAGCACTGTGTGCCAGTGAGATTGAAAAGTCATTTTCATGTCCTTATTTATTCATAATTATAAACTTAAGACGTATCCTGGGGGCCTTTGAATTGTGTTAAATTGTCAGCATACCTTGTCTAGAAAACAAAGCTGCTCCCTTGTCTTGGCATCAAGAACTTCCACCTGAAGAAAGAAAATGAGGCACCTTTATAATGTATATAACCCACAGAGTAAAAGCTAGATTTAAGATTTCTTTTCAGCTTTGTTGATCACAGTGGCACAAGATTAAACTCTATCGCTATTTTTAGTTATGTATTGCTTTCTTGCAGCTGTAAGTTAGACATTGTTGCACATGTAATCATCACTGTAAAAACACAATTTGAATAAAATATAAACGTCTCAAATAAAATTTGGTCACGTCTGCACCTAAAATACCTACTGCAAAGTGTGTCCATTTGTCCTTAGTGATATGCTTTCTTGCACACATTTGTTTTCATCTTAATTAGACCATGTCAGCGGTGATGTATAGCATATGCAAGGAGGGTAGGTGGGTGGGCCCACAATTTGCCCTGAAAGCACTCCATACTGTGCTGCTCAGCAGAGCTGTCCTAGCTAAATAGGTTCCTTTACTGGACAGTGTAATAACCCACTAATGGGTATCTGAAGATTTGCTGAGTGCACAGTCACAACAGAGGGAACGAGGATGAGGAAAAGCGCAACATAAAAGCCATCTGCTCTTTGGGTATAGTGAATGAAGTTTTATAGGACATTTAATGCATACGGAGGTTTAAGTAAAAAGTTTAGCTGCAAACTTCAGTGTTCCACATATAAAATGATTATTTCACCCTTTCACTCTTTGCGATGTGTGAGGATGCTTGCAGGATCTGGAATCAAATCATGCTCATGTCTCAGCAAAGCGCATCATGGGAGATGGGATTGTTTTGCTTTCCATCTGCCAGCTTTCCCAGCTGCGTTCTGGTGGCACACGCTGATGTATTAGCATGCTGGTAAAGAGCATCACGGTGTCATTGGGCTGCACACTGTGCACTCAGATGTGCCATGCCTTTGTAAAACCGATCATTAGGATTTCCTGTCCTCCTGTGCGGGCGGCAGTGCTGACAGCACAGGTTGTACAGAACATGCACATGCTTGCAGAGGCCTTGGGGATGCAGGGGAAATTTAAGTAAATGTTTAAATAAACACTTATTTTATGTTTGCTGGGTAAAATCTGAGAAACTGAGCTTGCCAGCTTTTTAAATTTTTAAAAAAATATATTGTTTTGGACTAATATAACTAACTGATAAAACTGGAGAAAACTCTTATCCGTAATCTTCTTCGTCTTCTAGCTGTTCCCTTTAGGGGTCCCCACACCTGCTCATCTCCACCCTACTCTCCTCCATCTGCTCTGTTACATCCAGCCCTCTGCATGTCTTCCTTCATCCCTGAATCTGTGGTCTTCCTCTTTTCCTCCTGCCTCGCAGCTCCATATTCAACACCCTTTGTCAAGTATATCCACTATTCCTCCTCTGCATGTCCTTCTCTAACTTTGTTTCCAAACCGCTCAGCCTGAGCTGTCGTGCTAATATTTTCCTTTCTAATCACAAATCTAATAATCTCTGGCACTTCCAACGTGGCCTCCTTTCTTTTTGTTAGTGCTGCCATCTCCAAACAATATATCATAGCAGGTTTCACCACCATCTTTATACCTTCCCTTTGACTCTTGCTGCCATCCTTCTGCTACAAATCACTCCTCATACTTGTCACCACCCGCTCCACCTCACCTGCACGGTCTCCTTCACCTCTCATGTGCACTGTCTGTTGTTTTGAATGGCTGGTATTTAAACTCATTAACCTTTCACTACCTCTACTCTTCATAGCTTCAATGTTTAGTTCAATTCAGTTTTATTTATATAGCACCAGTTTGCAACAATCCCCCTCAATGCTATTGTTGTTGTGAACTGACGCACGCACGCACTGCTTCTCGAACTAGTTTTGAACTAGTTTTTTCATAGTTTTCGGTGCTTTGATTGCTGTTGATTTCGGTCTAGAACCAGTGGACTATGAGTACAAACCTCGGTGAACACTGCTTAATTTAAATCATCGCTCCCCGGAATATTTTAGATGAAGGACGGTAGTGTCAAACTAGCTAGCGGGTTGTCAGGGCAACGCTACAAGAGCGTCTCTCAGCATGGGCCTGAAAAAAGTTCAAAAATGTTCAACATGTTCAAAATAAAGATTCAATCAAATCAATCAAAACTGTCTTCCTCCCATTCAAAAACATGTATTCTGTCTTGCTTCTACTGACTTTAATTCCTCTTCTCTTCAGTGTATACCTCCACCTCTTCAGACTCGTTTCCACCTGCCCCATAATCTCACTACAGATCATAATGTGACCGGCAGACATCACAGTCCACACACACCTGCCTGACCTCATCTGTCAGCCTGTCCATCACCCGTGCAAACAAGAAGGGGCTCAGAGCCAGTTTCACTTTGAACCCATCTGTCACTCCTACCGCACACCTCACCACTATCTCACTGTCTTCATAAATGTTCTGCATGACCCTCGCATACTTTTAATTTCCTCATGCAGTACCACAGTTCCTCTCGTGGGACCCTTTCATCTGCTTTCTCTAGGTCTACAAAGTAGGTCTACTTTTTTCTTAAACTGTTGGATCAGACAGTGTTAAAAAGTTCACTGCCCTCTCTCCTAGACATCTCCATACCTCCACTGATTAAACAGACATGCTGCTAGTGCTCAGGGCCTTGTTTAGTTTTATAAGATAGACAGACTAGACAGAGTTTCTCTTTCAGTCAACGACAGTAATCGATTCACCTCTTAGTTTGTCTTAAATTTTTCACGTGTGTCTGACCCTGTACACTACACAAAAATAGACACAAATTTCAGTCCACTACTTAAATGGCTGTTTCATGAAGTTGAAGATGACGTTTCATGAGTAAAGGATGAAGTACGTCTGAAAATCCTCCAAGGCATCAAGGTAAAGATTCTCTCTTAAATATTGTAGTGCCAATCTCAAGGCAGCCTGAGGTTAAAGGAAAGTTAAACATTACGGCAAATGTGCTTCCATCCTGCAAAACCTCCTTTTTTCTTATATATCAGAAGTAGAAGATCAGTACCATTTTTAAAACTGTTCAATCAGTGTGAAGGTGGATTTTCTGGCTGTCTTACTGAAAAGACTGGAAGCTTAACTATTTCCATATTTTCCACTGTGACTCAGGTTTTTCAATAACAGCTTCTGAGAGCATGGCACACTTCCCAGAGCATGTTGTAATTAGCTCGAGTTCATAGGCCTGCTGCACTTACAGCAAATTACTTGTCTGCTTCTTCATTAAAGCTTGTCAGGCCCTTGAGCCAAAACTGAAGGCTACAGAAAAATCATAAAAACACCTCCAGCTTTGAGCTTATCTGGAAAATAAACTTGGACTTTATAAACTTTCCGATCCCTTTAGAACAACATGTAATATTTTCAGCCTTGTTAAGTTTTTCCCAAATTCGTCTGCACCTCTTATCACTCTGTAGAGTCCCTTGGTCAAGTGCCTTTCAGTAACTCACTCTATCAGGAAGTGGCAGTTGCCCGTGTCATTTATTCGAGTAGCAGTAAAACTGTGCATTGGCTTACCTCAAAGAAGGTGGTCCGGCTCATGGCGGTGGCTTATTTTTGATATGTCCTCTGTGCACACGGTGAAAGAATGGCCTTAACTATTAGTATGAGCAAACAAAACACATGCACAGATCCCTCTCACACATGCAGAAATTGCTCCTCTCCTTTCAAAGACAAACCCTGTACTGACCCTTATTCTTCCGAGTCTTCACCACGCTCTCCCTCTCTGTCTCTCTCACCCTTCCTCTCTTTATCTGTGATAGTGCTGGGAACACAGAATCACTAGAGGCACTCTAGAGATCCTGCTCGTGGTCTTACTCTTTATTTTCTTTTCTCCACCTTCCTCCTCCCCCCACCTCCCTCTGTCTCACGCTCTGTTTTTTCCCTGTTTGTTAAAGTATCTTTGGAGAACACTCTTGGCTCATAAGTCTGTGTTGGCTCATGTAGCCACTGGAAACTGAGATGCTCAAGGAGTGGAGTATGCACAAGAACAGCAGCGTTTCAAAAATACACAAGATGGCACAAAACTTGAAATTCTCCTGTGGATAAAATGGTCTGCTGCAGTAGCTAAGAGTGCAGAAATGGCAGAGCAAGAAATAACTATAACTCCCTTGTGAAAAGAAATACTGATGAAAAATGTCAGTTCATTTGAGATATTTGAGACTTCATTAATCTAAATGTAAGTCTTAAAATACAATATTGAGCTGTGCCACAAGAAGAGGACAAAAGTTGATTATTATGGAGTCACACTGTAATCACTTTTGAGTGCATGTAGTTCACACATTCTGGTGAAAAACTGTCTTCAGCGTGAAGTCATCCTCACAGTTGAATCCTGTCAGAGTGAAACCTTTAACACTTTGAAAGTATGTTTAAGTGTTTTGTTGTTTCCAAAAGTATGTTTGAATTCTGAGGTCTCTCCACCTGAATATTGTGTGAGGTTTCTTATAAAGCATTGCATTCTTTCTGGTAACACCTGCAATGAAAAGAATCCAAATTGAATATGACTAAAAGAAGTTTGTCGCAATAGCAACAACAAACTTTTACAAGGATAAAAGATGTTTTCACAGAATATTTTTCTGCTGATTGTCCACACACTCCTGAAGCAGCTCTATATGCTGTATGCACAACACATATGCTATGTTTACACAGCTGAGGTCCATAATAAATGAATGGACTGGTACTTCCATAGTGTTTTTCTATACTAACTTTTTTCTATACTTAAGCACTTTGTCTATCATTCACACGGACAATCACACTCTGATAGATGCATTGGGGACAACTCAGGGAACAGTATCTTGCCCAAAGATGCAGACTGGAGGAGCTGGGAAATCACCAACCTGACTGGTAGATGACCCGCTCTACCTCGTGAGCACAGCTTCCCCTTACATACAAAATACATGCCAAGATCTTGAATCTGTTTAATCCAGTCTTCTGAGTGTTTATGGCTAAAAGGTTTGGAAGCATTTGGTGACACAATATGAATACAGGAAAATGTGGGTGAGAACTATAATTGAAAGATGTTTTTGGGTTCACTTACCCCTCCTGCACAGCCTTGGTGAGACATTTTGAGTTTGCATTGCCTGCTTAGTAAGTTATTTTTTTCTAACCTGCTTTTTTTAGTAGTTTTTCCACATGCACTTACTCAACATTTCTCCAGTTGTCCCCTTCAAAGGTGGATTCAGACACAAAAAACAAGTTGAGAACATCTCCTCACTGCTGTTGTTGTGATACTTGAGGGGGATTTGGTTTGTGGGATGGAAACGCTATTGGATACAGACTCTAAAGGCCTCAGTCAAACATCAACAGTTCAGAATTTCTTTAAATGATTATTCACTGTACAGTATAAGACTTGGTATCTGTATTTGTATTTGTACAGCCTCTTACTCCCTGAGCAGGTATACAGAAATGACTAACCTTTGTAATTTGAAAATACCACATGGCACATATGTTATTTAACTTTTTGTAAATATATTAATCATAAATCTAGGATGTTTCACAGATCCAAAATCAATCAGTGTTGTCAAATTAAAACTCAGTTACCTATGTCTGTGGACATAAAGGTTCAGTAGCTATCAGCACAGTTTTCATCTTCTTTCTTTCTCCTTGATGCCGTGCTTCACTGAAAGTTTCAAATATCTAGAATGAAAATCTTTCTTAATCAAAGAAAGTGGAAGATTTTTTTCAGGCATCAACTTTCCTTAAATTATCTCGATAGTCTTAGATTATTTTTTAAAGAACGCACGAGCAACTTCCAAAGGAATAATGGATTCAGTCTATGCAGTGGTGTGCCTTTGATTTTATTTGATGTGCTCTCATCACTTAAAAACATACACCAGCACTTTTTTCAGGAATGTTCCCACTGATTGACTGCAAACTACTGATACTAATTACAGTGAATAAAAGGTTAACCAAGGCAAAGTGTAAAGCATTAACATGTGAAGCTGAATATCAATCAAACAAAGTGTGTATGTGCCAGGTGCTACTTGTACAGTAGTAGATACCTTATTAGAAAAATAACACATGACAACTTGAGGAATAATGTTTTAGGGGATTATATTGAACACTTGCAGAGAACAGTCTCCCACTTTGAGCTCCTGATACCATGTAGGATGAGACTGTCCTCTGCTGGTCAGTGTGGTCAGTATTTCTTGGTGACCCTACTATGGCTGTTTATCTAGTTCTGCGTGCTCCACAATCCCCAGCTGTTTTTGGACCACACATTAAACTTTAGATGCTAAACTGATGGCCAGTTAACAGGTTAGAGTTTGGTAGATGCTTTCAAGGCAAACACATAATCTATCTTTATAAAAAAATGCGCTCGGGATCATATATTTTGCAATTCGCTAAAGGGGGAAATTATTAGAATTTGTTGTGACTTAATTATAGTGTAATATGCTTATCTTGGAGTTTCGGATTCACTGTTTAAAGCTTATTCATGGTAGCTGACTCCTATGTTAAAACAAAAATTCCAAGTCTACATCAGGTCCTGTCGCCTGCTGATCCCATGGGTCATTATTGATTTTTCCATCAGGCTGCATCACCCTCTAACCTCCGAGAGCTCCAGCTCATTGTAGTTTGGGGCTCTTTTTTTTGTTGAGATGTGGAGTTTAGTAGGAAATGAGCTAGAGGCTATAGCTAAATGTAATCAGCTCACTGCTGGGTGAGGGGGTGTGATGGTGGCTGGCAGTATGTCTCCTTCCACTTTCTCTGTCGAGACCTGAGGCGGCGACCCTGTGCAAGAAGACACCGTGTGTCCACGCAGTGCATGCACATGTATACCACCAAGTCTATGAAGTTTAATGCTGAAAAGAGAAAGCTTATGTGAGGCATAATATTGGACATTTAGAGATTTGCTAAGCCAGAGTGTCTCTCTATTGCTTTTTCCTAACAACAATCATAATACTGTTTATTGTAGTGTTAAATTAGTACATGAGGTTCTTTTTTAATGTACATAAGATTAACCATTAATATCCTAACCCTGGCATGTTAGTGCTTGATGCCTCTAGCAGGAAATATTATAATGAATCTTTAATGCAGACCTAAAACTGTTATACCATCTTGGTGTTTTTGCATCATGGTTGATACATGAAATATCTTCATGAACCACATGTCCCTTTTTGCAAAGTAACAGTGGAATAAAAACAAAACACTTCAGACGAGACAAAATGTCAGAGGACCCCTTCTTAGACTTCCACATATTTGCAGGAAACATTAACTATTCGGAACAGTTCTCCGCCCCTAACCTGAACTGAAGTCATCTATTTAGTGTTAGAGAAAGGTTGGAGGCCTGCAGCACTTCTCCCACCTGGCTCTCATGAGAGCCTCTTATGCTAGTGCTTCAAGGGTTACTGAGGCATGGGCTGGAATTCAAATAAGCATCTGGCATGCCTGATATATAGGGGTTTACTTTGCTTTAAACTGGTGCATGCTAAAATTCATTTATTTATTAAATCTATAGCAGTTACACTCTTGCAACCACCTCTTCACACTTCAGTGTGGCTGCTGCAAATTGCAATCTATAAACTAATCTACAGTTTAAAGGCAATATATTAGTTTATTAAGGTCTGCTGCACATTATTTGATCATGTTCTCCAGTGAAACCGGTGTATCTCCAATAGGGGGAGATAGTGGCCTACCACTGGGTAGTACAGGTATCCTGCAGAATCAGTTTTTGGATGAAGCCAGGATCTCTTAAATTCTTAAACCACCTTCTTTCATGTGTCTCTGTTTGATCGTCTTTCTTAGATTCTGGTCTGTGTTGAGGAATCTAACTCATATGGGAGACTACTCAGCCAACCTATTGTTCCTCTTGATGTCTGAGAAGAGAAGTTCTGCTGGAGGTGGAAGTAAATCTAATAAGACTTAAAAAAAAAAAAAACACAGACTAATTACATTTAACTTCAAGCGAGTTATATGAAGTTTGTCAACTTTAAAATTAAACCTGTAGTGTATAAAAGACAGTCAGCTAAACTTTTACCATTAAACCTTTTTTAAAAGAATACATTTTCCAATTTTATAGCACTCAGTATTTCTTTATTAATATAAATGATATGTGAGTTAAGAGCATATGGTGGTCGAGTTGACGACTAGTAATTCTGAGGTAAATGAAGGAGTTGAGCTGAAGTTATCAGCTATGCTCTGTGTTTTATTTCTATCAAATGAGTTTGAATTTGAAGTAGAATAGAAAATCATGAAGAATTAATCGTTTAGTTTTGGGTATGCTTTACCCAGAGCTGTTTCCGCAGCATAGTGAAAAAAAAAAACTGAATTTTTTCCATTAGCAAAGACTCAAGTGAAGTGAGAGAACACAAGTGGCTGGGTGCACTAATTTTCAAGGCAAAAACAACCCTTTAATTTATTTATTTTTTTAGAAAAACTAATGACTTGCTAAAAAGAAATAATGAGAATTCTGTGAAATGACCTTCGTCAAAATCCATTTGTGTGGAAAATGGCACACTCCAGTCTCTCAGGTAAGTCATTCACTACAACACAATGTCAGCTTGATTGATTTTTGTTCAGCCTACAAAACATATTGGTGATAAATATGAAGTTTCAAGTATCTAACACCCTTCAGTTAGCTAAAAAGTGTAGAATACTAACAAGCTAGCTAACAAGCTAATTTGACCTGACACTGAGAGATTATGAAGGTAAAGCGGTTAGCCTTGATAAAACGTGTGATATTTTGCATCTGTTAGTACTAATGATTATAATAATCACACTTTCCCTACTGCAAGTAAAAAAAGGAGCTTTTCTCATAGAAGTTGCTCCATCACTTTCATGCACAAACACGTAATTTTTAGCTAACCCTAACTCTGTAAGTTTTCAATGTGTTGACAATCAAGCCTGCAACAATGTCTGTTGTTAACAACGCTGATGCCTGCATCGCAGCAAAGATGAAGTAAATGTTTCACCACATTAACTGCAGATATGAGGCGCTCGTAAGGAGGGATGTCACTGCTGCTTTTTGTTGCCTTGTCAGTGCTACAGGGAAAAGATATTACCACTGCTGCGGAAGAGATCCCGAGTAATCAGTCAACATATTACAATGTGTCACTGCAGCCTCACACATCATTATTTTCATTAGTTTTACTCAAGTAACGTCATCTTCATTGTCCAGACAGATGGTAAAGCAGTCAGCTGCACTGGCAGCTATTATAAAAGTTCTATGGCAGCCTGTATACAGTAGAGGAGCCCTGGGGTCCTGTTTTTCCTCTGCTTGCATGAGATTTTTGGAGATCATGTTGTTTTGTTTGTCACTTCTCAGAGGAGTTATGCTTTTGGTTTGTGTTGCTGGCTATGTGCGCACACGACTTGTTTTTTTTTTTTTTTTTTTTTGACATTGCAGTAAATTCTCACTTGGATATTATTAACCTTAAGGTGTCACGTAGTTACCACTGGATCTTTAACACTCATTTTGCTGGCTTTAAATTTTCTCTCTCTCTCTGTGACACACTACTGAAAGAGTTCAGTTTGCCACAAACACCAATCAGGAGGAGAATTAAGTTATGTCTAACTCTCTCCATGTCTTATTGGGGTCTTGACTCAAATGTTTTTTTGAACATTAGAATGAACTTCAGCACATATCTGAGCATGCACAGTGACAAATCCCCCAGCGACCTCTGTTTTTTGTATCACAGAGTAATACCATATTTTAAGTTTGGAATACATTATTCATCCTTTCTTTACATTTATGAACTTCAGTTCCAGTACCACGATTACATTTTTTAAATTTTTGCTATTTGTTACTTCAACTGCTTCATCCTCTGCACTTTTTTTTATCTTTCAAAATTCACTCAAAGCCCCATTTCAGTAAAGATTTTGATGGTGCCATCTATGAAATGGCAACAATGTATTCAGCTGCATTTGGTGGAGCTGTCGCTTCATAACAGCAACTCGGTGATTACCTGCCCAAGTGCTGACATTTCTGACTTTGAAAAATCCCTTTCTGACCTGCCCTTTTTTGGGGGGTGAAAAAGCCTCTCTGTCTGAAAATCTGACGTTTTATTAGGCATTTTCAGCTGCTCAACAATAGTGCAATAATGCACTATAAGTTGGTGTTGATAAGCAATTCAAAGCCAAAGCTAAAAAGCTTACTTCTCAGTCCAAAAAAACCCTTCAGCAACAGTTTTATTCAGTATAATAAGCCACCCATGTCTGTAACTTATTTTTATATTCTTACAATTGCAAATTGAATGCCTTTTTAAATCATCAGTACACTGACATGAGTTATTCATCCTGTAATCAGGACTCTCTGAAATGCAGATCTGTAGATTAACATTTTGATATTGGTAGTACACAATCTAAAGCAAAGTACCGAATGTTAAACACTGATGTCAGCGAAATGTGTCTGGTTTTTATGCATGTGAAAACCTTATTCCCATTTCTTTAAACCTCATCTTTAAAATTACTCAACACAAAAATTCCATGTCCAGGTATTTTGACATTTGACATGAATTACTTATCAGCTCCAAGGCCATCATGACTAGCTCAGTTTCACTTATTAGTGCAGGGCAGCGTAGACACACTACTGCACAAGCCTAATCGCGGACGATGACAATGGCATAGGCACAGGGTATCTATCCCGCCTTACTGACTCTTAGTGGACATGGTCATTGTGAAACGCAGCTTTTGAATCACATGTCTTAAAAGAAAAACTGAAGAACAAAAAGAAGCAATCTGTGCAGGGATGTGAACATTACTGTCTCGTTCCTGTAAAGCAGGGGTCCCCAATCCCAGTCCGCGAGGGCTGGTGTCCCTGCAGGTTTTAGATCTCACCCTGGGTCAAGGCATCTGAATCACATAATTAGTTCATTACCAGGCCTCTGGAGAACTATAAGACATGTTGAGGAGGTAATTTATCCATTTAAATCAGCTGTGATGGATCAAGGACACGTCTAAAACCTGCAGGGACACCGGCCCTCGTGGACTGGGATTAGGGACCCCTGCTGTAAAGTCTTGGTAAATGTAACACTGCACCAATTGTCTGTTTTGTCTTGCTGAGTGTATCTGTTCTGACCAAACAACTGTGCAGGACATTTAAGACAATACATAAAGAAGACACAATATGTAGGATATCACAGTATTATAATAATACAGATATACTGCAATAAAAATGAGTTAACTACATAACTGATACAGATCATAAAATGGGAGTTTAGTTATTCCTAAATGAGTTCCTGCCATGTACATAAAGTTTTGCTGAACAGGCACAGCTTGATAACTGCCATTTCCACCAGTGGGATATTATTCTTTAAAAAAAGAAAAAGGGCAGAGATGTGTGACTTTGGGTGTTCATTGCAATTTAGCAGTCAGCTGTACAATATACCAGGCACACTAATCTCTCTGTGCAGCAGATATGAAAAACAATTGAACAACAATCATATCAGATTAAAAGGAATCTCATGTCTGGTTTTCATAACTTCAGTGAAATAAAAAAAGAAAAGGAAAAATAAAATACGCTACAGTCACTGCTACATCATTTTCTTTTTCTTAGTTTACAACACAAGCACGGACCAAAATGTCTCCCAATAATCAGAGGGACTGGGATAAAATCAAATCTAAGACCTCGACCTAGGAGGGCTTACTGAGCATGTTGGCAGGCACTAAGATGTTCTGCTCCTCCTTGTTAACTAAGAGCTACCTGGGAGAAAATCCAGGTGTTAAAAAACCCCTCAAATCAAAATGAGGAAATAGAAATGACCTTCTGGGCAATAACTATTAGTGTGTGCTAAAGGTCAGGACCAGAAGAGCAGGAAAGTGGAACAGCTGAGGCACACATGGGAAAGTGAAAGCCACTGGCACAAAATGTTCAGACTGACAGGGAAAGCGCAGACTGAATACCACGGATTACGTCAAACAACGAGAAAAAGAATAGAAATCTGAGAGGAAACGGCAAGCTGATTTGGAAAAAGTGAAGCACATGTGAAGGCAGAGAGGCAGCTAGAAACATCAGATAACAACCGGAAAAACAAGAGCACCTTAATGGGTAACTTCAGAATTCTATTAGAGGGGATAAGAGACAAGACAAGGACAAAGTATTTGAAGAAAAAGACAAATTACAGATAAAAATCGATAATTGCGTGCCAAGGAGATTAGAGCGGGCTGCGGAAAACAGCTAGGAGACAATTGGAGGATTTGTATGAATTAAAAACAGAAAACGCTGAAGCTGGTGAAGACACATAAATGTTGCCTTCACGTTTTCAATGGGAGATTTTTCGATTTGAAAAGTTTTGTCGCAATTATAAAGTATCACACGGTGATACTTTGTCAAGAACCTGCCACCTGCTTGTGTCCCAGCTAAAACGTTTGGGGAAAATTGCAGATGCTGTCTGAACAGATGGCTTCCTGTGTGACTTCACAATGATTTTCTTTATTCAGCCGTGACATGACTGCTGCTGTGATAAACACGTGTCTTTGATGCCACATTTTTACTACTCAAGTCAATCTTTTATTCAGCCACACTGTTTTAACACTACCTTTTAAAAATCCTTTCTCCTGTTGAATGGCGAATCAGACACACTAATGCACGCGATTGTAGAATTACAGATCTGATAAATGTGGTGAGAAAAATACATCGAGCAGGACTTTTACACCAGATATAGCAGTGTTTATGGTATGATCTTCCATTTGATCTGAGGACTTGGTTGAAAACTGTTTCAAGTCTTCATTAAATCATACTTTTCTTTCATGGCAGCATTTGACAATAATTATTGATTTGATTGGTTTATATCTTGCTGACTAACTGACCACACCCAGCCTAGAGATAGCTGTGAAGATTACCAATCATAAACTTGTAAAAGCACATAATTTTTAAAAGTGATCTCGAGCATTAGTTCTCAAGGCTTTCTGAAGGTTAGATTTTCTGTGGACATAGGTACAAGTGAAAAAGTAGCCAAACCATTTTCAGAAGAATGTTTTGTGTTTCCTTTGGTTTGTTTGTTAAGCCGCTTAACACTGACCCGTGAGTTATTCAAGCATAAAAAAGGCATCCTACTCAAGAGATGAAAGAGTGTCATGTCTCTACATAAGAGACAACTTAGCACAAAGCTCACTTTAAATTGTTTCTTTAGGCACGTTTTTATTAGCAGCCTGTCAGAAAACATGTAATTTCTCTATGTTTCTTCATCTGAATCTAAGAATAAAGCCTCACAAACAGGTTGACAGGCATAAAATAGTATTTTTGCATCAACAAGGTGATTTCCCAACAGCTATTATCTGAAAACTTGGCATGTATAGATTTTTCGATATATTGCTGCTTTTTCAATGTTTATGTAATAAGGTGTAGCCACACCTTTTTACATAAGGCCACGAAAGCCACCTTTTGAAGTTGCCCAAGTCTTCTTTTTCTTATCTTATGCTTTTCCAAACTATTTCATATTACCCCTAGCTTACAAAATACCTTTATGTGGTGTTAGACGATCTTTAATTCTTTGTTTTCAAAGAAAGAAAATTATTATTATTTTAAAAGAATAAATTCATGTGTTTTTGTTGGATCTGGAATTAATCAGTTTTGCTCTGAATTATATACCCCCACCTTACAGCTTTATTGCCATACCCATTTCTTTGTAATCATCATATGATTCTGTTACATATTTTAAAACAGAAATCATTTTCCAGTGTCATAGAATGTATTTTTAAACATGTATCGCATATTCTTCCACAGCTGTTCCAGTATTGAGTGGGGAATATTGGATGCTTGTTTTATGTATTGTTTATGTACCCAGAATGTGCCTCAAATCCTGAGGCAATAAATGCAAACTGCTGACTAAAAGTTTAATAGAAATGTCAACACATCTTTAGAATGTGATGATGTTGTTTGCACTAATAAGGAAGCAGGCTTGTGAATTTAAAAAAATGCACAAGTGGTTTTGCATATTTTGGCCCATTAACTAGAAATTGCACACAGTGCTGTCAAACATTTTCCAAAGCATATTCCAAAATTCTCTGTTCTACCTGCTTGGCAGTCATTAGCTTCCATTAATTTGAAATAGTCCATAATAAGTAAACAAATAAATAAATCCACACCAATGGCAGTGAGCCATGCAAGGAGCTGGAGTGAGCACTGTGAGAAATTTGGTCAGAGTTACACAAGGATGCTTGACCTTGTCAACAGCAGAATCTGGTGATCCAGTCCCAAACCACTCCATTGGTGGTTGAGGACTGGAAAAAGTGGATGCTGCACTGGGCCATTATTTATGCCAGAAGAGGCTGTTTGTAAAGGTGACTTTTGGTCACCGCTTGCTTGATGTTATGAGAGCACAAATTATAAGTGCACCGCATCTATCAGCTCTTGAAAGTCTTGAACTGTTGCTGCTAAATGCTCTGCCACACAAAAACAACTATGATAATCTGTTTTATATACCTCTGCCAACTGCATAAGCTGCATGTTTGTCCACACACATATCCAGTTTTGGGTGTAATTAGTTCCAAACTAACGTGTTACTGTGATCATATCTTATTTTTTTTCAGTAATGCAATACTTTAACATGTTACTGTACTAATCTCAGTAATTACATTACAGTTACGATCATGTTTTTACTTGTGTTACAAAAGCTTGTACTTATCTGAAAAAAGATAAAGAAAAAAATCAAACACATATTCCTTTCTCATGCTGTGTACATGTATTGTAATCTGCTGGTTTAAGTTCAAGTGCATTGGTCTATAACTTTTGAGCAATAGAGACATGGACATTACTTTTATTTTCATTACAAGCAAGGACAAGAGCATGATCAAATACAAAGTGTGCATATCAAAATTTGGCTCTTTGCAATCATCAGCAGCCAGATGCTGAACTCCAACAGGCCACAAAGGCAGTAATGAGCAGTCAGGTTTGCAGGACTGCAGCCTCTGTTTCTACCTTTACATGTTTCCAAAGTACACACACTTTGAAGTCTGGTTTGTTTGGGCTGGTATTCAAATTTTCTATGTGTTGTAATTTTTTTGTTCATATGCAAATACTAAAAGAAAGATTGTATGTGTGTCTTCATTAGATAGGGCTCTGTTTTGGTGTGTGTAGCTGCAGCCCCAGGTTTATATATATATATAAATGTGTTTCAGGTCATTTTTCAGATTAATGAGAAGGTAATGTAACGAGAAGTGTAATTCATTCTTTTTTCCAATTAGTAATTAAGTAATGTACTGCATTACTTCTTTTGAGTAATGACCCCAGCACTGCACATGTAATAGATGCAGTAAAGACTATGAAGGAATTCATTTGGTGAAAACGATTCAGTGTATGATTACATTTTAAATGTCTCCACAATCTTCCCCCACGTTCCTCAGTTATTTTCTTTTATATTGTTAATTCTCTAAAAATCACTTCAGTAATTCAGATTTTTGGAGGCTTTACTGGAACACCTGGACAATACATTGTTGGGTAATGGGATTTTCACTGGCAGAGTTGGTTTTGAATGAGTAACACACTGTTAACACTTAGGTCCTCTTTCTACTGTGACAGAGCAGCTGGGATAGTTTCACCGGGTGAAGTAAACGCAGCAAGGCTTTTTTATGCACAGCTGTCTCAGTGACTCTTTTAATTCTAACTGGATTTTCATATGATGCTACATTCTTTGTTTTTTATTTGATCTGTATTGCTAGATTAGTATCGTTCCCCCCGTGCCCTCATTATAAACTTCAAAAATATGTGCCATTGAAAGAAAAAAATTGACCAGCATATGAACTGTTCACTGCACCTTGTAAACATCCACGAGACTCTCAAGATTACTCTGGATTTCGTCACACTTTCTCCAAAAAGTCAAAATGCAATTAAGTCACTGTTAGTGTATATATTTGGAGAATCCAAAAGTCTTGCTTGAGCTTACTGCACTGAAGCTATGGCAGCAGCTGAGGCTCTGACCAACATGCTTTATGAATTCTGCTGTGCTGTGATAATGTCAGCAAGAGTAGAGTACAAAGTGAAGCTCTGACAGCACTGATTAGCATGCTAATTGTTAGCCTTTCCTCAACATTTTAGCTGAACTTAGTTATACACAACAGTATAAAGACTAATCTGAGCATCTGATTCAAAGTGCTCGAGTGCTGTTGTCAACACTGTTAACCCTTGGGGTCTGACAGTAAGAGCTCCCATCTAATAGCCCGAGGCTGTTCTGTGCCTGGGGGTGGGGGATTGATTCAACTGTACTGTCCCTAGCCACGACATAAAAAAATGTCCACCCATTTAGACTCACCCATGGTTTACTCAGGAAGCTGCAAACTCACAGCAGACACACACTATTGATTTTTTTCACAAAGATGAAAGGTGCATGGTATGTCTTTGGGGTGTGGGAGTTCATCACACTGGGTTCTTCTACTTGACACACTGTCAAAGTGTTTGACACTTATCTTCAAGCCAGGATATGGTTATGAATATAAAGCCCACAAGGCTGGGCTGCTGGTGCAGGGGCATATTCCAGTTAAAGCAACAGATATGCCTCATACCATGACAGCCAGAACAAGTGAATACACCTAGACATCAACTACAGTCCATTAATATGGTATCCCTGTAGTGTCGTGTTTTCCCAAGTTTTTATTTAGTTTTTATTGAGTTTTGGGGCCTATTTTTATTTTATTGATAGTCTTTTCTTATGCTTCTAATATTTTGTGTAATTGTTTCCAGGATATTTCCCCGTCTTTTCTTCGCTATGCATAATTGTCTTTGTTTTACTTCCCTTTCTGTGCTTTTGCTTCCTATCTGTCTTTCCTCCTTTGTGATTCCCCCTTTTCTCATTTCCCAATCTCTACAACCTCTTCAACCTATTCCTTTTCTCGACTCCTCCCTCATGTCCTAGATCCTCCCACCAGAGATACTAGCAGAAAGGCGAGGAAGCGACATGAGGAGAGAGAGTAGTCAAGGCCACGTGTCACGGCTAGTGTGGCAGGGCAGGACTCAAACGTGGGACTTTGTCTTAAAAAGTTCAACAGGTTATTTTACACAAGCACAAATACAAAAACAAAGAAAGGAGTAATGATGGTCCAGGGGCCAGGGAGGAAGGTAAAATCCACACAGAAATACTTCTCAATCTCGGGGAAACTCTCACCATGCACCAGAGAAGGAAATAGAGTAGTTCGATCCAGGTAAGACTGAAAGCCAGCCACTACCTTAAAGTGGTGGAGGATGAGTTCATCAGGAACAGGCGGGTGACAAGGGAGGGAACCCAGGTTGACTCCCGCCCTCAAGCACAGACACAACAAGTAAAACACAGAGAGTGTAGAGGACAGACAGAAAAACACAAAACCTGGGTGGATTGCACAAAGAGGACTGGAGGGTCTCAACACCACAGGCATTTAACAAAATGAGACACGTTTGTGTCAGAGCCAATATTTGAAGCAATGTAAAAGAACTTGTAAATGTGACACTGGGCACAACTGCATCACAAATAGTCTAGCCAACAAAGACTGTGTGTGTCTTCTCTTCACCGTCAGTCCATTTGTCATAAATTAACTGTAAAGTATTGTAAATGTCATTGTGATTTTATCTCAAGTTTGTTGCTCTCTTAGCAGGCAGCTAATTTAAATGAAAAAAATGGGACTAACGTACTCTGCAAAACCTGCCAGTAGTAAGCAGTACACAGGCAACATATGCAACAACCTGCTGAACATAATGAAAGATTTGGCAAAAGAGAGGTGAAAACCAAAACAGAGCTGAACTAAAACTCATCTACTAATGAGCTCAGATGAGCTGTAATGCCTGTCATTATGTCCTTATGTCACTATGTACTAAATACTGATGTAATTGCTTTGATACTGATGGATCAGACCGAGTACATATTGGAAACAGATTTTAATTACACACATGTAAAGTTTTGTTTGTCAATTTCTGTTAGAGGTCGTGGGGTTCTGGGAGTATTGTTAGATCCATTCTGTCTTCATTAGGAGTTAGAGGTTACTGCTGCAACATGGGTAAATTTGCAAAATTCTGCATATGATAACTGCTCGTATGTAATAAGGTCAGAAAAAAGACTCCTACAAACAGCTGGAAGCAACAAACTAAATTTTCCTGCTGGCCAGACAAAACCTGGTCGTGCTGTTTACTGCCATTAATCTGACCTGCTGCAGACTATCTTGACCACACTAATTATCTTTTACAGAGGTTTCTGTTTGTAACAGATGTGAAGTTGTAGAGCAAAGTGACTGACAAAAGGTGCCAATTAAAGGCACTCCAAGTAGGTTATTTGCAGTGTCTGCTATTTATGGACAAGTGCCTCCCTCCTCTTTTATATTCCACTGTCTTTTTTACTTTTAATAAATTTTTAGCTCCCTACCTGCAGTATTTTAACCTGATCCATAAACATAATGCTTTAAAACATGTCACATTTGCATTACAAATGATATGGCCCTATTGCATTTTGATGTTTGATGTTTCCGTTTGCAGCTTGTTTTTGCTGCACTGTAGTTGTTTTCCTGCGAACAACCACGGCATTTGCCTGGATTCAAACCCTTGACCTGTTGCACGGATGCTGTTTGAGCCGTGGGCAGAGCTTTCACTGATTGCATATTTCTGTACTAATTTGAATTCTTTTGAGGTATGAGGTATTTTGTAATTTCCACCTGCCAGCCTGACCATATGCTGAATTTCTTTTCTAAACGCAACTTTAATCTTTATCTAAAACTCTTGCTTTAGATAACTGCAGACTTGTTAGACGGGTTGTTAGAAATGTAAACTCAATACATCTAACACTCTCGGAAGCCTGAAAAACCTCACGTTTTAAAATTGTTTCTCTTTTCAGGTTTAAAAAAAGCTATAATGAAATACCTTAATTTACCTACATTTGAAATACTTCAAAGATGTGCCTTCATATCTCATCAAACCAAACTCCTCCCAGCATTATTCCAGAGATAAAGAGAGTTTGACAGTAAAGGTGACCTGTTCTCCCAGTGAAGTCAGATTAAAGCTTTATGTATATAGGATGGAGGTGACCTAGCCTGGAGCTAAATGATCTGTGCACATCCCAAAAGTGATTGTTATCCAGCAGAGAGAGGAACCTGTGGCTGAACTGTCATTTCACACGATTTTTTTAAACCGAGCCACTGAACAGAGTAGAAGCTAACATGGAATGTGCAAATGAAAACCATTCCCTGGAGTTTCTAAGCATCAGTTCCTGCACTACCATGGGCAGCTAATGAGAAGGTTCAAGTGAGAAATAGCTTGCATGTACTGCCATGACCAATGTGCCATTCTGTTTGGAGTTGCCACTGATAGGGAATTGCGCACAGTGAATCCATAATGACACGATGCTCTGTTGTGGCATACCATTATAACTGTATGCTTTTTAAAATGTTTTTATCACAAATAGAAGTCGCCTGCTGTTCTCACACAGCTGTCGCGTGTGAGTGTCTTTCAGAGAGACTGTACGCATAGCAGTATGCTATAAGTTGAATCAGATCCTTACTTTTTCATGCACACCAATCCTTCGAGGATTGTCAGATGTGGGAAAGAAAGGAAAAGACAAAGCGTTGCCTAAAGGCAAAGCAATGCCTGCCTCAGAAAAGAATGATGGAAAAGGCTCTTTCTTGTTTGTCTCATACCTTTAGCTTCCTTGCGTGTAGTGTGGATTCTGTTGAAACTACACAGGTGATTTATTAGCTTGGAAGATGAAGAGATGCTTTTCTCTTTTTGTTTTTTGAAATCCATGATATGAGATGTAGTAACTCCTGAGGCCTCTGATGCATAAATATACATAGTGGGGTTTTTTTTGGCTTACAAATGGAGTTTGTACTATGACCCACACTGCTTAACTTACTGTAGATGTTCATTTCTGTTGATTTCAGCTGTATCTGTGGCATCAAATTTATTTTCCTGTACAAGCAGCTTCAAAATTTTTGGCTTAAATTAGTAATTTATATGAGAAGGAGGACTGGTGAGATGATATTTGAGCTACAGCCTCAACACCTGACGTGCATAAAAACACAAGAAGGCTCTTTCTTCAACTCTGCATTTGTTTCTTTCTCTTTCTAAGCCGTGCGGCTGTTGTAGCATGATAAGGGAGCATAGACCAGGAGAGTAATGATTTTTCTCTAGCTCAGAAATTCCTCTTCTTTTATGGCTGACCCTTAAAAATGTCACTTCAGCCCACAATTCTCTCAGTCATTTCAATCTTCAGCATATAGATTATCTTAA
This sequence comes from Pelmatolapia mariae, assembly GCF_036321145.2. Lineage (NCBI taxonomy): Eukaryota > Metazoa > Chordata > Actinopteri > Cichliformes > Cichlidae > Pelmatolapia > Pelmatolapia mariae. The sequence continues at coordinate 28,278,339 of NC_086235.1, read as the reverse complement.
GGGGAAAAGTCTCAGCTCCATAATAATCAGGGAGGAGTGGCACTTTAAGATAACGTTCATACTGAGCAGGCTGGCTGTTCGATTTCCCCATATACCCTGTTTGGGACCACATATGCTGCTTTGCCTCTTGAGCTCAGTCCTCAAAACCTGTGCTGTGATCTTTACTGTAACTGCTCAATATGCACCTCAAAGATGTACTAAACGTTGTTTATTTAATTCCTGGACAAATGATCTGGAGTTGGGTGTGTATATGGGCTAACTTTTTTTTTTTTTTAACTGTTACTGCCCTTTGCTTGCTTTATTTTGTGTTCTCACAGTCTGAAAGTGCAGCTCTGTTACTGAACTTGCTATTTTGGTTAATGCAGGAAGCATACGATGTAAGGTGAGTCCACTGAAGTTTGGATGGAAGGCAATACAAAACTCTTTCTTTTCTTTTTTGATGGTCAAAGCTGAAAAACCTCTATAGGAAACCCTTAGAATTGCAGTAATTTCATATTTGAAAATGTCACAGTCACTTTATCATATACAGTCTAAGGAGCTTGGATAGAAAAGCGTCTGGACTCCCTTAATTTGCTTGAAGACGTTTCACCTCTCATCCGAGAAGCTTCTTCAGTTCTAAGAGCAACTGGTGGAAAGTCACAGATTTTTAAGCCCTATGTGAGTTTTCCCCAAGGGGGTCATGGACCCCCTATTGATCCTCTACCTAATCACACAAGCCAAGGAGTGAAAACGGGTGTGGGTCACAATCAGCCAAGGTTTGGGGTGAAACTATTGTGAAACCTAGCCCCACCCTATTATGTGATTTCCAAAGGTCAGACGGCCCAGGCTGTGAGTGGGTGTCAAGGCGTCTGGGAAGGGATCTCAAAACTGGATTATAGATGACAGACAGTTGGTGTCTGTTCAAAGACGGTCGTTCACAGTGGACATAGATGGCTTCTTTCACTCCTCTTTCAAACCATCTGTCTTCTCTGTCCAAAATGTGAGCATTGGCGTCCTCGAAAGAGTGACCTTTGTCCTTTAGATGCAGATGGACAGCCGAGTCTTGTCCTGTCGAGGTGGCTCTTCTATGTTGTGCCATGCATTTATGGAGTGGCTGTTTGGTCTCTCCAATGTAGAGGTCTGAGCATTCCTCACTGCACTGTATCGCATACATTACGTTGTTAAGTTTGTGTTTAACCTGAGTGTTTGACCTCAGGATTTAATGCTTAGGATTTAATTTATAGTCAAGTCAACACACAGTTCAAGATCAGATCTGTTACAAGAATAAACAGTCTGTCAAGTGGCAATAAACATGAGTAGGGATGGGAGCAGAAAGAAGAGGCACTTTTTTTTTTTCTTCCTTTCAAAAGTAAGTTTTTCTTTCCCACTGTGACCAAGAGGAGGGGAGTGTTGCTTGATTTTTTTTGGGTGTTCTTTCTATTATTGTAGGGTTTTTACCTTACAGTACAAAGTGCCTTGAGGCGACTGTTGTTTTTATTTGACGCTATATGAAGAAAATTTGAATCAAATTGGAAGCATTTTATGAAATTCGGTCTGTAAAATTTCCTTTAAAATATTTTATTTTAGAAATATTTGTCATTACCCTACCTGCTGCTGATAAGCCAGGGTCTTCAAAGTACTCGGTCTTTGTAAGACCTCATCAACTCTGTTTATCAGCCAAAGCTTAGCTTGAAAATTAATGTTTTGCCCTCCTTGCTGATCAGAAGACACCTATAAATCAGAAAAACAATGCTAAATGCATCACATCGCACACAAATGCAGTCTAACAGATAATAAAATAAAGGATACTCCAGCGATTCACCACTTAACATTTCTTAACAACTCCCATAGTGGTAAACTGTTACATTGGGAGAGCTTTTTTGAGCTATTTATTGAAAAGCCCATTGTAACATCTTGCATAGGTGTCTTGCTTCTATAGTGGGTGTGAAATTTTACAATCCTGTAATTATCATAAAAAGTCACAGCAGTCATTTAATGCAGCGATGTTAAACGATCAAACTGGAATCACAATTTTCACGGTCAATAAACCCACTCACAATTCCACAGTGGATTCAGAAACACTTTTACTCACTAGGCACAATAGGCACACGAACAAATAAACCTGGTTAATTGGTGCCAAATGCTGACACACTGGAGAACAGTTACATAACACTGAAACACTGGGTGCAGCTGAAAGCATAAAAAGCTTTGCATGCGGTGTGTTGCAGACAGGATGTGCTGTTTAAAAGTAAGGACAATGCAAAACTTTAAAGTCAAATGAAGTTAGTAAGTCATTTTGGTACTGGCATGAATGTTGCACATCTTAAGTCAATTCGTATGTTTTTTCTGGGCTATATGTGAAGATCAAGGACATTTTGAACGCTTAACTCTTTCAAAGCATGAAACATATGACATTTTGCCATTTTTCGAATCGTCTCTTTTTCTCAACACCCGACAGTCACCAACCTGCCGATGCTGTTGGAAAAAAAAAAGCCATGAAAGTGACTTCAGACTGTCAACTCCTCAGTTTAGGAAGAGCATGGGTGTTGTTAGGAAGACAATTCAGCAGAGACGGGATGATGCCACACTGATGCAACCACAGTTAGCAAAAAAAGGGAGTCTTTTTTTAAAGAAAATCTTCATCTTTACGAATATGATGGGTGATCTTTATAAACCACATATACAAAACTACGAACATATTACTGTTTGTAACAATTGAATATCAAAGTGATGTTTAAAGAGCAAATATCTGACATCAAAACAACAGTTTCGCTAACGAGCCAACTATTTAACACTGAAAAACGAGTTCAGCCTCTATGTTCAATACATTCAGCTAACAGCATCCAGACACTGAAAAGACTGTTACAATTCACAATTTTAAAATATATATCAGGGATTCTTAAGTTTAATATGAAAGTTTAGCAATAAAAAGTAAAAAAAAAAAGCCCCAAACAAAAGCAGAAAAAACTTCTCTGCTTTTTTTTTCTCCCATTAAATAAACTCTTCAGTTGATTACTTTAATTTCCTCAGTGTCACTGAATTAAGCTCTAAAGGGTTACCATTGTCAAACTGGGGTTCTCCTCCTTTAAATCTGAGTTACTGACGATAAAACTGTTAAAAATGATCCCACATTTAAAAAAATAAATAAATAAAATACAGCCTTCCAAGCAAGATAGGGTCACTTGAGTCATTATTTGAAAATAGACAAACTGAAGCTCATAAGTGCACAATAAGCATTTATTTTAAAGTAACTTTTAAAGTTTGAAATGCAGGTTGTGCCTTGTAAGCACTTGTAAGAATTTGAATGTCATGAACATTTGAAAGGACAGGAGCACTAGGCCAGAAAGCAATTTCTTGCAAGATCTTATGGAATTTCCAGTGTGAAGAAAACAGAATAATCAGGCGAATTTCTGCAAACTGCAGGTATTTCACTTTTTTTCAGAAAGTTTGCTCCTCAGTTACCTCAGATCAGCATATTTTTGCATCCTCCAAGAAACGCTCACGCTCTGAGTTTACAGGTCCCAGGAATGCTGGAGTACAAACAAAAGTTTGGCACTTCTGGCTTCCTGTCATCATTATCATGTTTGACTACGGCCAGCTCTGAGCAGACTAACATAAAAATTATTTAAATACTGCTTCCATAGTCTTACCTGGGAGGAAAGCTGAATCATACTGGCAGGTGACACAATGAATCTTTTGAGCATCCATCAGTATTTAAAGAAGCACCTGCTCTAAGTGGGCTGCTCCACCACTCCAGTCCAGATTAATAGAATGACTCCCACTGGACTTTATTTTATGTTAGGGGGCAGGACAGGTTTAAATTGTTTATGATAAGATAAAGTAGGTCTTAAATTTAGCCAATATCACGTAAACAATAATGAAATTATTTTTATTACATGAAAAAAATGGTTGCGCCTCTTCATCTAGGTCCATTTCAGTTTTTAGGTTTCTTGTGAATTTATTTATTTTTATTCTTATCACATTTAGTCATTTTTTCCCTGGATAATGAACAACCCTTTAGGTTTATGTTATTGCCAATAATTGAAGATATTGTTACAGAGAAATCAGTTATTCACATTTCATTTTATGGTGATTTAACAATAAGCTACTTTTTTCCCCCACATAGGTGAAACTGTGATTGTTGCCATCTTAAAATAAAATTTGCATCCATTCGCAGCAACTTTTTCTGTGCTTTGTCATCATCAGCATGTGAAAAACAAAACACTCTTCAGCAGCATTCTGTGTAATTCAAACAAATTGCTGCAACTGTGTGTCCTTTTTCTCTTTTCACTATCACTTCTCTTCTACACAGAAGAGAACTTGCTATCACTCTCTATCATGGAGACCCGAGAAGTAATTTGAGAGAATATAGGAAATCAGGAACTGCAATAGAAGTAGACGAGGTAGGTGGGGTAAAAATGTGGCTCGACCAAGAAAGTAAATTACAACATTTCATCACAAAATGAGCTCTGGGATGCACTGAGGATCCCAGACTGATGAAATATGGCAAATTGAGGAATTCAGTGAGGAATGAGAGGATTCACTATTGTAGACCCTAACCTGAGGTCCATAGCCCAACAGACAGCCTGTGATCTCGTTATATTTATTAGAGATTGAGGCCGCGAGTGCTTGGAAGCTGACGGGAATTTTTCATGTTTATGGTCTAGACATTCCTTTAGAATGCCAAAGCTGGTACAGCACCTGCATAACCTCTATTGAGCCCCGGGTCTTTTTGTTCGAGCCAGCATCTTCACAATTGGGTTGTTTTGTGGCAGAGGAGGAGGAGAAATGAGATAGGGACAGAGGAGAAGGCAAAGAGTGCCGGGCACAGCAGCAGTCTGTTGTGCTTGTACACAAGTGAGAGAGCCTTTTTGTTCTTTTTGGTTCAAACAAAGAGGGTAATTTTTTTTTGTATAGGTGTTGACTATCACAGAATCCACAGATATACTGCCAATCTTTTTAATCTATCGAAGACATAATAATATACAGCATCACATTCACACAATATAATTTCTGTAGCTCAGAACTCAGTTGTTATAATTACAGTATGTCGTACATTAGCATTCGTACTAACAAGCAGGAGTCCTTGGAATTTGTATAAAGCTGGATAATTTCAACCAGTTTTAAACATCTGTTCTCTTTTTGATCCTTATTGTCATGTTTTCCACAGAACAGTGAGGACGCAGAGCAATGCACACAGTGGGTTCGTACAGTTAAATTTCAGATTCTCTGATACGTCTCAGTTAGATTCATTTGATAACTTTTGTTCTATACCCAGACACTAACCTCATGGTCGTGTTGCAGCAGAATAGGGACACAAAACTGCTGCTCTGACAACCCATGGCCATTTTTGAGACCATCCCTATCACTGCTTGCTGAAATACAATGCAGTCCTCTAAATTCACTCCGTGTTTTCCCATTTGTAAAAATACCAAACTTGAGTTGCTATACCCTGTGAGCTTAATGACTCAATTCAATAGATAAAATGCAAAAAATGAAAATAGAAGATCTGAGGCCGTTCAAAAAGGAACCAAAGCTCAAAAGACTGGCTAAGGGTGTACGTTGGCTTTTTACTGCAGCTTAAAAAAAAACAAACAAAAAACCTTTTATGGCTCCAGTAAGATTTGACAGACCGTAAGGCTTGTATAATGGCAATTATGTCCATGCCAAAATGTCTAGAATGGGCACGAGCATGACTAAAAGATCAAACCGTTAACAATCTGTGATGTTGTTTTATGTTTCCTACATTGTCATGAATCCTTTATTATTTCTGAGCCTGCAGAGTATAGTAAGAGTGACGTCCGGACACAGCTTAGGACCTCACACCGCAGCGTTGCACCCTTCTAATCCTTGTTACTACTGAACACATATTTGTCACAGAAACTCTTCTGGTACTTTGAATTCAGAGGGCAAATACTGACAAGCATTGACGGCACGGCATGGAAATATTATTATGAAGACAAAACAGTATTAATCGGCCCCTTAAAGTGCATCCTGCAGATAGCGTCTGTGGTTTGATTTGGGTAGAGAAGAGTCCTTGTATTCTTATTTCCTTGTTGAACTGGATGCTTGCTGCTCTATATTCCTCTCAATTTTCTGCCTTGTGAGCTCCCTCAGTGTGTCTTCTCTTGTCTGAGCTCTTTGGTAAACCATAGCTTGTTGCTGTAGCACACATGAATGCAAATGAGCTCGCTGAAAACACAGGCGTTTGCAACAAGAAAATTATACAGCCCACCGCATCATGTTGTATACTAGTAAGCGAATGAACAGACCTATTAAAAATGGACAAACTCAACCTTTTCCATGTTTTCACGGACAGTCTTCTTTGCGTTTCTATGTTTCCACAGCTTATTTATTTGCAGCTTTTTTCTAATATAAAATCTGCAGCACAAACTGTAAAGATGCATCACATTTATTATTTAATTATTAAAAAACCCTCTAGTGTCAGAATCTGTATGTTTTGAGCCTATTTATCTCCTTTAATAAGACACAGGTCAAGTCCAAATACTTGGATGATGTTTTTCTGTTGCCATCGTCTCTGCACAGAGGGTCAGTTTAGTATTTTCACATTGTGGGCAAAGCTTTCCAACTTTGCCTGCTCGTACTGAATACGGCAACCCTAGCTGTCATAACATTTACTGAGGTCAAAGCTGTTAAATCAGAGGTTAGTATAATCGAAGTGGTTGCGGTTTGGGAGGAAGCCTTGCTCTAAACAAATCGGAGCAGGAGAGCAAGTGATTTTTAGAATGCTTCACTATTTATGTACTGTATGTGGGAGGAGCAGGCTGAAGGAGACAGGCTACAAGCAAATGCTACAATACAGGGACCCAAAGCCAAGTGATTTTGTTCTTAAAACCCAGAATATACATGAGAAACATGCCACAAGAACAAAACATACAGCTGGAACTGTGGACGTTTCATTAGTGCTTGTGCTACAGCTTCCCCAAGTCTCCAATCAAAACCATTGCAACTTTAAACATTGATCATAGAAAGGCTAGTTTGGAGCAGCTACCTTCATTATATGATGCAATTTTGCACGACTATTTGTACACGCAGATTTTTGCATTTTTCTAAATAACAGCAAAAATGTGACTGTGGTAAAAATCTTTTATGCTTTTTCATAACGACAGTTTTTGCATTTCAGAAAGTTACAGTGGGTCACTGTGTTGATTTGATCTGATTCAGTGAGCTCATTGCACATTAGCCCCTGAACTCAAACCACAAAAGGAATCTCCTTTTACCTTCTTTTGCCAAAATCGTGATGACAGTGACTTTATACAATAGTGGTTTCAGCTGAAGAAGCTATGATTGCTTTTTGGACTTTTGCACCATGCAGAATGTTATGTCCAGTGCAGCATGTTGCCTTTTGAACTTTCTTCTTTGTTTCACATGTGCTATTGTTCTGTCTTATTTGCATACCTGTGGGGATCTTAATAATGGGGCTTTGTCACTGAAATTGTTATCATCAAGCTCTGGCTGATGGGTGGTGCTGGCAGAATAAATGAGCTAGGTTTCTGAATAAAGAGGATTCACAACACCGTGATGTAGTCATGCACTGAATGTTAAACTCTAGTATTTATCAGGGGTAGTGGGTAAGATGTGTAAGAATAACTCAAATAGCCTTGATGTGCACTTTGTTCTACTTGTTCAAATGGAAATGAAAACTGTGGACAAGTGCTTTTTGTGGGAGAGAGAGGACACGGGAAGATAGAGTGTTTCCTTACACGCTCCTGACAGATTGTGGGGCTGGTGTAGAAAAATGCCTTCAACAGGCTTCTCAGGTGATTGACATATTTTGACTGGAAGTCAAAGCATTTAACGAGTCTCTCGGCATATAAGGACTTTAAAGAATTAGCACAGGATGCCATCGGGCCATGGTGTCCAAGTCCAGTACTGATACAGGAAAGTTACATGCATGCATACAAAGTTTCAAGCTGATTTCCACAAATAAATACAGTTATGGACTCTGAATTCACATCTATTGGATCTTTGGATTAGATTCACAATGACAGCATTACAGCCTAGGGAGATGTAATGCTTCAGCATGTTAGGTAGTCCAGCATTATTGTATGCCATTCTGAGTTGATGCATGCAGAAAAGTTCAAAGGTTTTTAGTTTTCAGGGAAAAAAGTATTGCGTGTGTGTGTGTGTGTGTGTGTGTGTGTGTGTGTGTGTGTGTGTGTGTGTGTGTGTGTGTGTGTGTGTGTGTGTGTGTGTGTGTGTGTGTGCGCGCGTGTGCGTGTGTGTTTTTAATCTCTCTCTCTCTCTCTCTCTCTCTCCCTCTTTCCCTCTCTCTCTCTATATCTATATCTATATATCTATCGAGAGAGAGAGAGAGATATGCTAAAAGGTTTCTAGTGTGAATTCAAATCAAGTCTTTCTCTCTCTCACACTCTAACCAAGTACTCTTTAGTGCTTAAACCAAAGTAGCTGGTAGAAGCAAAATCAAGAGTAAGTGGAAATAAAATGATCAGGGAGTAGAACCAAGCAAAATCTCAATGTAAAACAGCACCAACCAGGGGACAAACTATGGTCTCTTGACTGACTCTTGATACCCATCAAACCTCCTAACTTGGGCTTTGCAGGTCTTTAAAGTTGATCAAAAGTACCAACACTAAAAGTTTGCAGTTTCTTCCTCTGGAGCATTCAGGTGCATGTTAACACAATGCCAGTGATGACTGACATTAGCAAAGATCGGAGAACAATTCACCCTCAGGGTAGACCATGCAATGACAAATTGGAAAGAACCCAAAGATCTAAATCTCAAACTTTACAAACCTCAGTTAGAATGTTAAAATTCATGCCAGTACAATTAGAAAAAGACATTGAAAAGTATGGCTTATTTGGAAAATGGCTCATTTAGTGTCGTGTCACCCCTTCACCTACTTCTGGTTCCTCAGGTAAAAGTAAGTCAGTACTATTAGAGGCAGTGTCTTCAGCTTACAGGGCCATCTTCTTTGGAACCAACTCCCAGTTTGGATTCAGGACACAGACACCCTCTCTACTTTTAAAATTAGGGTTAAAACTTTCCTCTTAGATAAAGCTTATATTTAGGCCTGGATCAGGTGACCCTGAATACTGACCCTGATTCTGTCGAAGGTTTCTTCTTGTTAAAAGTAAGTTCTTCCTTCAAACTGTCACGAAATGCTTGTTCATAGGAGGTCATCTGATTATTGGAGTTTTCTCTGTTGTTACTCTGTTATGGCAGGTTCTTTACCTTACAATATAAAGCACATTGTTGTGATTTGGTGCTATAATAATAAAATAAAATTGAACTGAAGGGTTACCAAGAGAAAGCCTATTTTCTCTAAAAGGAAAATGGCAGCACATCTTAGATTTGCAAAGTTGGATCTGAACAGACCACAAGACTTCTGGAACAATGCCCTTTGGACAGGCGAGGCTACAGTAGAGATGTGTTGCCATAATGCACAACACCATGTTTGTTGAATACCCAACACAGGATATCTTTGTAAACACCTGATAAGCATGGTGGTAAATGACAGATGACTTGTATATGTTTTGCAGTTACAGGATCTGGGTATTTTGCAGTTATTGATTCAACAATGAACTCCTCTGTATATCAAAATATTCTAGACTCTAATGTGAGACCATCTGTCTGCCAACTAAAGTGTGGCTGACACTGGGGTCATGCAACAGGACAGTGATCCCAAGCACAGCAACAAATCTACAACAGAAAGCCTGAAAAGGAAATGTGTGTCAGTGTCCCACTGAAAGTCCAGACCTCAAACCTGCTGAAATCCTGTGGAGGGACCTTGTGAGCTGTGGACTGCAAACCTCAGTGAACTAAAGCAATTCTGTAAAGAAGAAGGGCCAGGATTCCCCCACAATGATGTGAGATGCTGATAAATAATTACTTCAAGTTATTGCTGTTAAAAGTGGTTCTACAGCCTACTGCACAATGGCATGTACTGTATTTTTCACACACAGCTTCTGCATTTTGGCTTAATTTTTGTTAAATAAACAATGACACAGTGCAATATGTTAAGTGTTGTTGTTATTATGTCGTGAATTGTAAATCCTTGAAACTGACAGATGATGCATTTTCCTTTTACCATTACTATAAAATACATCAAAATATCAACTTTAAAACATTTTTTCCTGTTTCTTATTCATATGGGGGGTGTTAATATTAGCTCAAAGCTACATCAATGTCTTTTTATTGGGCATTAGATGACTGTGAAAATAAGATTTCTAGAATTCAAAGATTCTTCTTACATTTTAAAGATATATTTCAGCTGCTTGGATCAGCTTTGACATCAAAACAGTTTAAAGGAATTATATTTAAAACTTGATGCTTATTGACTTTTTTACGCTTTTTAAAGTATCCTTCTATAAACACAACACAGAAGGAAAAAAGTCACTTTTTTAAAGAATTTGAAAACTTGTTAATTTCATTTCATCACTATCACTGTGAATCACCACCATTATCATTTTTTCTGACATTGTTGATCTCAGTCAAATCCCACCACTAATCGGCATCATTTGAGCTCTCCTTCACTAAGAATGCATCTAGAGGGCAGTCCCAGTGGCCGACTGTGAATTTGGCTGCTGCCTGAGTAAATTTTATACTAATTACATGCAGATTGCAGCAGTAGGTTGGATGCATTTAAATCTGGTACTAAATATTTCTTAAACGTGTACAAAATATTAAGGTTTGCTCAGAAGAATAGAAGCTGGAGACCTGTACTACCTGCCCCGGCCTGGTATATGCAGTAAGCAAGTAGGGCATGTGTCTAATGTAAGACATGTTTGTCAGGGAGCCTTTCCTGTGTTCTCAACTGCGAACTTTTGTTTGCTTATATCAATTAGAAAAGAAAAATATCAGGCTTCTCTTCTAATTAAGAAAGAAACAAGTTAGGATATGGCTTTCTACACGAGGAAATGAACACTATTTGCATTGTTGCCACCCAAATTTGCATTTATAGTGTTTCGGTAAGCTTATTTAGTTGTGTGCTTAATCATCAGGGATATTTCACAGGAACAAAGGGCTCATTAAACTCATGTAAAGCCTTATATCAATACTGTTGGCTTTTATCAAGGCAAACAGGAAGAGAAAACATCTCTAGACTTGAAGTTTTGATGAGGTTGGGCTCATGCAGACCCATGACTTCTCCAAGCTGGAGAGTTTCCAGAATTAGTGAGATTTATGACAATAATTTGGCTGATACAAAAGTGGACACACTGGATGTAAATAACAGCTGGAATGATTAATTTACTCCAAAAAGTGACACACGGAGCAGAGTGTGCACAGAATGGCAAGTAGCATGGTGAATATATTGAGTCACTTTTCATTATCAGTGGAATTACTCTCTCCTCTGTTATTATGAGTGCGATAAAGACCAGCCACAAGGTTGCTGAACTCATCCAGTGCTTTTCTGCAATGCCATGCTTTGTAATCAGATGGCTAAATTACATTAGTGTGGGCAATTGCACTGTGTAACTATAAAAACAATGACAAAATGAGAGCAGGAGTTTTAAAAAAGTATTTATGCCTGATGCTCATTAACTGTAGAGGAGTAGCGCAGTGGTGACTTTAAATCTGAATGACCGAGCTCCTCACCTTACCTATGAGGAAAACTGATGTCTGCTGCTTGTATTTATAATCTCATTCTTGGGTCATCTCTTGTGGTTATAGCTAAGGATGGGGATATTGATCGACTAGTAAACTGACAACTTTGCTTTCATCTTTTTCTCTCTGTTCACCACAGCAGACCAGTACAGCATCCGCACCACTGGGGACGACACACCAGTCAATCCATCAGTCTTGATTTTCATTCCTGCCACTTCAAATAAGCTGTGAACCACTCCAGTGCAAGCTGGAGGTTGGTAACTGTACCAACAGTACCACATCATTTGCAAAAAGCAGAGATGAGTGTTTGAGCCCACCATAAGAGAAACCCTCTACTGCTTGGGTAGGCCTAGAAATTCTGCTTATAAAAATTATAACTAGAATCAGTGACAAAGGCCAGCTCTAGCAGAGTTACCCACACCCATGTGATCCAAACTTTCAGTGCAACTGCACAGGGATCAAATGGTCCACAATAATGGGGATGACTAATAGATGGACTCTTCTTTCTAGTACACTGGCAGAGAATTTCCAAATGAGGCTAAAGAGTGTGTTCCCCTTGTAGCTGCAGCACACAGTAAGCTAATGTAAAATTTTACTAAGTCTTACTAAAGCTTTTAAAATTTTTACCTCCCAAACTACCTTGAATTAGGAGTTAAATGGTTTAAAATACACCCTTTCACAACACTGCAAAACATTTTACATATTTAACTCATAAAGATGGGTCTGTTTCTATACAAACTCCTAAAAATGTAGCCAGGTCATAATTTACAGCTTGTAAAATTGAAAATGCTATGCTGTGTGTTGTTGATCTAGCTTGTGCACATTTTGCTGTTAGATTGAGCTGAGACATACAGGCTGAAAGATAACAGGTCAGGCATAACTTTGAACTGTAATCTATCATAACAAGACAATGCAGTTGTTTTTTTTTTGTTTTTTTACACAATGATCAGATGTCACGGTCTGAATGGAGAATGAGCGGAGGACTCAGGTGTGGACACTGATGAGGAGACGAAATTACTTTAACGAAAAACAAGCCTTTATTTGGGGCTGATAAGAGAGCATACAAAAATTAAACAAACTAGTTGAGACCAGATTAAGAAAACTATGTATAAACTATTACAAGACTAGAGAGACTGTGAAAGTGATGAACGCTGAAAATACTATAAACCAGGCAGGGACACTATGAAGTCTAAACCTAGACATGGGGAAGGGAACACAGACGACACCACACTGAACACAGGAAGACCGAGGGTTTAAATACACACACAGGTGATCAGGGGAAGTGGAGACACATGAGGAAAACAGCTGACTGGAATGAATATAATGGCGCCACAGTGGAAGCGAAAGCTAAGTACATAGAACATGGAAACAAGACTTCCAAAATAAACAGGAAACATTACGAGACGCAGACGTGACATAAATTTAACCAACACCACAGAGACATAAAGCATGACGGGTAGACACGAAGCTGGGAGACTTAGAACAGGGGAGAAGACGCAAAAGGATCTGCAAAGCAAAGGACTGACACAGCAGTCTAGGCACCGTAGCACTTAATAAGGTAAACTAAACTCAAACCAGAACACGAACAGAAAACAAAATACAATGAAACTCAAACACTGGGTCACACGACCCAGTACCGTGACATCAGTCTTTAAATGTTGCATGCAGCCAGACATGTCTGTGTTAAGACAGGTTCAAGAAAAAATGTAATTAGCATAACTGTCATAGTTATTAAGCTATTTGTTATTTTTAATCACATCCCAGGCAACCGTCTTGGGTTTTTTTCCTCTCTCAGAAGCGTTATTAATTTCATGCCCAATTCCCTGTTGTTGCTTTCTGCCCTTGAAGGTGGTCCAAAACCTGATTCCTACCACAGAGGCTCCGCTGGGTTTCATTTCATTTGCAGATGATATGATGTCAATCATACTGCAAAATATCCTGACTAGTAACGAGCAGCTCATCTATGAGAGTTTATTTGATTTGATTTTAAGTTATTACAGACAGGACAGACATGACTGGGGGATAGGAAAGAGAGAAAGAAAGAACGAGAGGGAGGGAAAGAAAAATAGAGTGGAAGAGGGAGAGTGAGAGAGGACACTTAAAAAAATCACCTGGATCACCTGTTGAGAGGGGAAAAAAATAGAAAGCAAGCAAAAAGAGAGGAACACAATACACACAACATTATTGCAATAACCTAAATAAATGTAAGTAACAGTAAATATGCAGCACGCAAGACCGATAGCACGCAACGTGCTTTGAGGTAGCAGTCAAGAAAGGTGTAGTCTGTATCTGTGAACACCCGTGTGTACACCTGTGTGGATGAGTGTGCTTGTATTCAAAAGGTTTCTCCATGTAACGATCTGCTAGAGGGTGTGGGGAGCCATAGGCCTATCCCCCAGGGCATGAGGCAGGCATGGAGGAGATCCTGGCCCCAGACATCCAGAGGCCCCCAGAGTGCGAGAGTCCAAGGAGCACCATTGGAGGGGCAACCATGCCACGGTGCAGAAGCCACAGTGGGCTATAGTGACGTGCCCGTGGGCTCTACTGGCAGCCGGCCGTGCAAAAGTGGCCGGCTGCCCCAGCCCCCGGAAGGGGCCAGACTGAGCCACGAGCACCCGGCCCTGCCAAGCAGCCACCGGGAGTGAGCCGTTACATCCCTTAGCACCCAGCACTGGACACCGAGAACCACCAACATCAGGCTCATGTTGTCATGTCTGTCTCATTATGTTTCCTGTTTTATGTTGAAGATTTTGGTGTTTTCATGTTCATTGTGTTTAGTTTTGCTTCCTCTGTAGCATCATGTTCATTTGTGCCAGCTTTGTTCCCCAGGTGTTTCCACTTCCCTCATTACCCTGCTGTGCATTTAAGTCCTCTGTCTCCCTCTGTTCAGTGTCTGGTTGTCTGTTATGTTCTCGTCACGTCAAGTTTTCATGTTCCAGACCAGGTTTTCATGTTTAGGATCTTTCATGTTTTCTTTCTAGTCTACGCCAGTTTAGGTTTTTGCTCAGCGTTGAATTGTTTTTTAAATCATTCACAATAAACGGCTCGCTTTCAGTTAAGAATCAAGTTTTAGTTTTGCACGTCTGCATTTGGGTCCACCTCCTCACTCCACACAGTCTGCTTCGCCTGACTGTGACACAGGACATGCAGGATAGCAGGACATTTTTGGATTTTCTGTTTGGGCCTTCATTATTTTACAAAATAACCAAAGTGCTGTCTTTAAAATGCACTGTTTTGTTGTCTTAACCCTTTTCAGCTATGACTAAATTTCTATGTTAAGATATTTAAAAAATAGAGATAAAATTTAAGCGATTTGATTAAAATGGTGGATGGCTGATTTTGACATTTTACTAAAACGAGTCTGTGAACGACTAATTATAAGTGACTGTATTGCTCACGGAACGCACACACTCAGTGGATCCGCACCAGTAAGTAACACAGAAAAAAACGAACTCTTCCAAAACTTTATCATCCATGTTTCCTTGTAATTCCGTCTGGATTTAGGTTTACAGATTAATTTCCAACTCTGTGACTGACAAAGTTAAGCTACAGTAAGTGACAGTGACATTGACTGCAGGCTTACCCTTCCACAAAGCCAGTAGAAATGAACATAACGAAAGCAGAGCCGTAGCTGAGACAGCAAAGTAAGAAGAAATCCAATGAGGATGTCTCTATACGAAGGATATTGATGTGCTGTGGTTAATCTCTGGCAGCTTGCCATGAAGAAGTACTGGCTCTGAAACTAATGCACACCTGTGGGAATAAATCAATGTTTGCAATGACAGCTGCTTATTTTTTATGGAACTGAAATGTAGAAAAATAATACCACGGCTGCTGTTAGAGTGATTTGTGTCCATGGTTGTTTTTGCTAATTAATTTCCCTCCTTTTGCTCCAGAGAGATGCACATCTTATTACTCGCTGTATATCTTGCTGTGCTACTAACCATATGAAAGCCATTTATCACCTGATCCAGGCAACAACAGGTGAGGTTGGATAAGCTAATAATAAAAGCACACTAGCAATGTGGATTGGAAAGACAGCAGTACATGAAACAGTGGAATTGTGGATTAAAGTTATTACTTGGGACAGTTATATTAATATTTGTCAATCGGTATTCCAGGAAAACATCGAGGAACAAAGATTGAGCTGCTGATGCAATGAAGGTGAAATATCTGGAGTTACCCTTGCGAAATGAATTATGGGAGAGCATAAAGTCATTTTCTGAGAATCACAAGAAACTGATGATTACAAAGTCTATAAAAGATTAATTTCCTCAGTGCGACTGAATCATTAAACTGTCCAATATCATTTCAATATCCTCTTAACGCTATGTTCAAGTCACATGCCTGTGGTTTTAGAGTGACAACTTGCACCTGCTAAGGAGGCTCTTTGGATTTGAGTAATAAATTTTAACCTTTCGGTTTCTGCTGAGGAATTACTAACAGCTTTGTTGCCAAGTTCAGTAACTATCCTAGAAAATCCATTGATTAATGCTAACGCTAAAAAAACCCCTTCTGACACATGCAACATGTTTCAGCTGTTTACATATTAAAACATGTAATTATACAGTCAGATAATGAAACTGAGTGGTAGTTTTCAGCTGAAAACCAGAAAGTATTTAAAACAAAGACAAGAAAATATACACAATAGGGAGACAATTAAAAAGTAGTATTATGTATATTTTTGTAAAGTGCAGCTGTCCTGTGCATGCCTCAAACACACATGCATATGTCATGCCTTAAAAGACTGCATGTCTATGGAGCGAGGTGATAGAGTTAATAGCTCTGGGGAAAAACTGTCCTTCAGTCTGGTGATTCTTGTTTTTATGATCCTATACCTTCTTCCACGAGGGAGAGGGACAAAAAGTTTGCCATCTGGGTGGGTGGAGACAGCAGCAATGCCGCTGGCCTTCTTCTGGACACAGTCAGCATACATTAAGTCCAGATTTGGGACAGGACTTCCCAAAATCCCCTCTCCTGTTTTAACTGCACCGAGTCCTTTCTGTCCTGTTTCATACAGCTGCCATCCCAAGCTGTCATGTTGAGACAGATGATGCTTTCAATTGCAGTTCTGTAGATGTTTGCCAGCAGAGGAGAGCCCAGCCCTTTAAAGCTTCCTGTGGAAAAAGAGCCTTTTTTGGGCTTTGTATCTCCTCCATGTCGTCTTTTCCCCGGACTTCTGTGGTCCATATCGACCTTCTCGGTCGTACTGCTGTTCAGGATCAGGCTGTTTTCTGAACACCATTGGGTCAGGTGCTGGATCTCTTCCCTGTAGTGATATGAGACCCACTAAGTCTGAAAACTTCACAAGGGTATTAGAAGAGTAGAAGGCAGTAGAGTCATGTGTGAATAGAGTGAAGAGGGCTGGGCTGAGCACATAACCCCGTGGTGTACCTGTGTCCAGGACAAGTGTGGATAATGCATTAACATGTTCTCTATGTGCCTGTGTGGATTTTCCTGGGGTGATCCGATTTTCTCTCACCTTCTGAAGATAGCTGTGCTAAGTTAACAGGTGATTAAACTTACTTTTGCCATAGATGTGATAAATCCCTGTGATGGACTAGCTGTGTGTTTTGCACAGTGTCGGCTGGGTTAGGCTGTAGGCCCTGAAAATGGATGTGTAGATGTTCACACACAGTTACAGTAGGTTTATGCTGTCTGTCTTGGTCTTGGAAGTGAGAGTGTAAACCTTTACAGTTTTACTAGTTTACTAATATTGGGGAAAAATTGAATCAGCTACACTGGTTCAGTGTCCTAAAAGAACATGTTGACAAAAAGGGAAGTAAACACACTTATTCTCCATGCTGAAGGGTTTATTGACATGGATAGTCTTTCAGAGCACTTGAACTCTTATTTACCAGTATGAACAGCTCACAGGCACTTTAATGAATGCAAGTACTCACTCTGCACAATCACACCACTGAAATGGCATTCGGAATGGTCCACTCTTTACTCTTTATCAGTGTTGGGAAGGTTACTTTTAAAATGTATTCCACTACAGATTACAGAATACATGCCCCAAAATGTATTTTGGGGCATGTATTCTGTAATCTGTTGTACATTATTCAATGAGAGTAACGTATTCTGAATACTTTGGATTACTTAATATATTATCATGCTTTTTACAACTACATGAATGTACTATTGCTGTGTGATTTATTACTATTACTGAAGGTTACTCGCCATACCAATACCAACTAGATTTTTAAATCTTAATATAAAATGAGTAACAGTAGGGTGGACATTAGGTAAGGCTGCACTTTTTGCAGCGATCTCGTATAGAAAACTATTCCACGCGTATATAAGACAGGTCCGCAGCTCCGAACCGTAGTAAAGGGACCTCTGGCTAATACGTAGGGTTCTTTGTCGGGCTCGTAGCTGAAAACTAGCTTTACTTTGTTGTCTGGGTCAACTTTGCTTGTGAGAGACAGAGAGAAGCGTTGAAAGGCTGCTCCAACCGAAATTATTGTTTCGGAGGAAAACACGAACACAGTGTACAGTCGAGTCTTAATAGCTTACTTACAACTGGACTACACTGCCCGTGAGGCTACATTCTTTAGGTCTATGCCTGTAACACTCTGCCTATTGCCTTCATATTAAATCATTTTTTGAACAATAATTTGAAAAACCATTCCTTCACGTCATTATGCGGGCCGCAAATAGAGCTGACATGGGTCGCGAGATTGAGACACAGGCATTAGAGCCTCTTAATGCGTGTTTTGTTTGGGTTTCCACCAGCGTGGAATTACCAAAAATAGAGAGGGCATAGTCTAACATAAGAAACAGGAAAAGACCACCGTGTAATCCATTTATTTCAACAAAGTAACTGTATTCTGAATACCACCTTTTAAAATGGTAACTATAACAGAATACAGTTACTCATATTTTGTATTTTAAATACGTAACGCCGGTGTTCTGGGAATCCATCCTACCTGACAAACCATCCTACCTGTTGTTTCTGCGCATGCGCACAACACGAAATTGAGTGGCGAACCGTACTACTTTTGTGAATATTAGCCAGAAAAATACTCTGACGGGTAAAATGAAGTGCCAAACCATCCTACCTTTGTGAATGTGACCTACATGCATGCTAACAGCTAAAATTTAGTAGCAAATCGTCCTACCTTTGTTCATCTGAGCTAGAAGCATATTTTCACAGCTAAAATTCAGTGGCAAACCATCCTACCTTTGTGAATATGAGTTAAAAGCATACTTTAACGGCTAAAATTAAGTGCCAAATCATCCTACCTTTGTTAATAACAGCTAGAAACATACTCTGACAGGTAAAATGAAGTGCCAAACCATGTTACCTTTGTGAATGTTACCTATAAGCATACTTTAACGGGTAAAATGAAGTGGCAAACTGTCCTGGCTTTATAATTATGAGCTACAAGCATACTCTGATGGGCAAAGTTAAGTGGCACACTGTCATACCTACTTAAATTTCTGCTGGACTTACTCGGTGACAGCAGAAATGTGCATAAAGTACTTACGGTAGGACGTTTTGCCAAAGTAGGATGGTTTGTCAGAACACCGGTACATGTATTTTGTTACTCCCCAACACTGCTCTTTATGGAGAGCGCAAAGCTACCAACTTTGAGCTTAAACCTGTTCATCAGTAATTTATCAGTAATTTGTGTCTATATGCCACATAGTTGTGTCTTTTCCCCTGTCTTTTTACTAGCCCTTCATTTGGCAGCTTCTCAGAAACTTGTTTACACCACTTAGGATGCTGCAACAGAATCACAGACAGCTTAATGTTCCAGAGCCTAATTAAAAACCAGTCTATGACAGTGATCCAACTGCTCCCCAGGGACAAGGCTTCCTTCAAGATGTTTGTATGGGTTACTCGAACTCTTCATATTTTTCCAACAAATGTGTTCCTTGCCCTTACAGTGTACACACACAGCATCCTTTAATATGGACAAGTTCAATCCCCAAAGTCCACAGTGTGTGCAAACAGAGATACTGCACTAAGACCAGCAGATGTCTGCACAGGCCAACAGCAAAAGCAAGATAACCAAGTTTCTCTATGATTTATATGGAAATCAGCACAAGACCTAGACTATGCAACAAAAATGGAATCTCGGTGCTGATATGAGATTTCAATTACTTTGTTTTTGTTAAGTAGGGCTCAATCACACTTTCCCTTTCTAGTGTTGGAATGAGGGAAATCATGAAAGGTAGAAATATCTCCCACCTTGTTTTATTCATTTCACCAGCCGTGTTTTTGCAAAGGGTGCTAATAGAGCAGCATGCTGCCTTTCAAACAGATGTTGCCTCTTTTATTTTAGCGTTAACTGCTTTCAAAGAGTTTGCTGTCTAAAGAATAAAGAAGAAACAATGTATTTTTTTCTTCCACTGAATGAGCTTTTTAAAACTCATTTGGCATCCAGATCCAAATGTGCCAGCGAGATTAATGGCGCTCAGTTAAACTTGGCTATTGTGGGTTTCAAAACAAGCTTGTTTATTTAATCTTCAGAGCGAACGGTAATAAACTAGGAGTCAGCTGACGCATCTTCTTCAACCTTGTGGCTGTAGTTTCAAGGCCAACATAAACTTTGATGCATCCTTTGAGACACACTGCTTCATTCCCAAAGGACTCGATGCATTAGATCATTAGGGGATTCTGATGAATGCTTTCAGAAAGCCAATTTACAAGACCAAAGGATTCTTGATAAAAGCTTGTGTCACAGCTGAGGTCAGCTGAGGCTGAGTGACAAATTAAAGGAAAGAAAAGACAGTCGTAAGAAGCATTATTATACAAATCACCTGTGTTTGACTGACACAATGCAATCACACAATATTAGACAGTTACAATGTAATGCATCCTGTTGAAGGGGTTGCTGACAGTGATTAACGGAGTTTTCTTCTTTGGACAGTTCTAAAAAAGAAAGATGTTAGCTGTGAAAGTAGAGCCAATGGCCGTGTGGTTAGCATGTTGATTTCCTGTGTGTCTCCTGTCCAAGACCACAGATTTATCTACAGTGGTTTCATTTTTCCAACCTTCCATGTTTTATATTATCTACGAGTATGAGCTTTACTCTTTGTTTTCCTTTGTTGGCTTGAGAAACTACTCTTGATTTTGGATAGATTGTTCAATTCAGTTTTATTTACTGTATACGGCACCAAATCACAACAACAGTTGCCTCAAGGTGCTTTATATTGTAAGGTAGAGACCCTACAATAATAAAAAGAACATCGAGAAAACCTCAAAAATATTAATTCAATCATAATCCACAATCATATTGTTGTTTGGGATAAAATATGCCTCTTCACGATATTAACCTTGCAGGAAAACAAAAAGCAAAAAATATGCTAATCAACTACAATTAGAGGTCCTCTGCATGTTGCAAGTAGCCACTATTAACATAACGGAGCATGCCCAGTATAAACACCAGTGGATGCCTTATGTGTATCTGTGTGAGATTTAGGGTGATGTCATCCTGGAAGGTACCACTCCCATCAGTCTCGCTGTAACAGTCAGGTTCACATTTCCTTGAATTTGTCATCCATCCCTACGCCTTCTTGTCTTGTACATGAATGAATGTTCCTGCTGTTAATAAGAATGAATTTTAGAGAGCGAGGGGGAATGTTGCATTTATGGAAATTCACAATGGATTTGTAGGTTCAGCTGGGGAAATATAAATCAGTCCTCAACTTCTTTTTCCCTCTTAAATATTAAACAATTGTGACTCAAAATCCTGTTTCAAACACCTCCAGGCTATCAGTGATTAAACAGCTTGTTTTTGAAATCAGTGTAATAAGCATTTTTTAGCTGTTTTACCTATTTACTTTCTGCCATCTTTGGGGAATGATATCATCACTCCATCTCAAGGCACGCCAAGACAGAGAAAGAATCCAAGAGACAAAAATTAGCATGCGATTTCCATGGCACTGTGACTAAACTCACTTGACTGAACTAGTTGTGGATGTCTCTCATAAAATCTATATTACTTTTGGGCTTTGAGACAAACAGGTGGGATTTTGCGATGCAATTAGAATTTATCTAAGATGCTTTAGCCTCTCCTGTTGATGTGCCAGCCTACATAGAGGTTGCATCCTGTTATGTGAACATAAACTATTCCTGGCAGGAAGCCCACCATCATTCCTTTACTTCATGGAAACTATAGTCAGGCAAAACTGTGGCTCACACCAAGTTTTACATCCTGGCTTCTAAGGGAATTGGCATAAATCAAACGGCCCGGAGCAATCAAATGTGGACAGATGACACAGAATACAAAGCGAAGCACAAAACTGAAACATGCGAATAGACACCTTCACGGAACCATTACAGGAAAATCATAGAGGAAATGTCAAGGCACCCGGGTTTGTAGGCGTACTCAATGATGAGGTGAATTTAAAATTAATTATGAGCCCAGTAGGGTTATTGACAGACACCACCTAGTCATTTAACTATGTGAACAAAATGACTTTTCTCAGCAACTTCCATTAATTTAGCTTAAATAAAACAGCATGCAGCAGGATTGCTAAGCTACATTTGAATCGATGAGAAGGAGCAACATAAAACATCTATCTATCTATCTATCTATCTATCTATCTATCTATCTATCTATCTATCTATCTATCTATCTATCTATCTATCTATCTATCTATCTATCTATCTATCTATCTATCTATCTATCTATCTATCTATCTATCTATCTATCTATCTATCTATCTATCTATCTATCTATCTATCTATCTATCTATCTATCTATCTATCTATCTATCTATCTATCTATCTATCTATCTATCTATCTATCTATCTATCTATCTATCTATCTATCTATCTATCTGGTTTTGTATGTTGGTCTGGCTTTTCCACCATAAAAGAATCAAAAACACACCGCCAGTCAGTCTGCTAGTCTGAAGCTAAAGAAGACCTGTTGTGATATACTTTGATATGACAGCCTCTGGACCTTTCTGTGCCCTGTAACAGCCGCTGAGCACAGAAAAAGATGTGTGTGGTCAAACATACAGATTTGGATCTGATGTTTGTACCTCTCTGAATAAGCAGCTAGCTGTCCAAGCAGTCACATGGTGTATACAGTGAGGAAGAGTGGGAAGATCAATACTAACTGAGTTCTCTGCATGAGTCATTTTTGATTCAATTAAAAAACGCTGATGGGAAGTTTTCGGTCTTTTTTTTTTCTTTGCTGTTATTGGTAAACTTGAGTAGACAATGATGATTCATTCACTCTTTTTAAGTGGCACTCGCCTCAAACCCCTGATGGGCAGTCAATAAATGAGGAAAGGCAGTGGTGAGAGCTATTAAAAACCCAATCACATAGTTCTGTAATGTAGTTAAATATATACACTGTGAGTTACATATCGCAAGGTACACATACAGTTATATCCATCCATGACATATGTTGTAAATTTGTCTCACTACACCAATGCAGTGGATTTTCTTTTATGTTGTCACGATGTGACTGAACAGACTGCCAGACTTTCAGCTTTAATTTGGGCAGAGAAACTGTTGAGAAAAGTATTGCATTAACGGTTTAGAAATTACAGTTAAAGTAATACTTTTATTTTTACTGAGAGGCTCAAAATTAACTGAACAACTGACTTGAATGCAGGTCCATGGCCCGATGAGGCATTTTCACTCATTATTCCATCATAAATTAAACAGATAAAAACATCTACAGTCGATCCCAACTGTGGAACTTGCTCCTCAATGGAACGCTATTGGAACCTATAAAAGAGATCAACAAACGCAAAAACAGATCAAGCATGTGGTAATTTTTTTAAAAGGAGGAACTCAACCACCAGCTCACCAAAGAAAACTAAAGTGAAAGCATTTACAGATCTAGTCACCTAATCCCTGTCTGATCCTTGGACGGTCCTTGACCGCCTGTGATGTGGTCATTACCACCTCGAATAGCAACACCCCAAAACAGCATTTAGGAAAACTGGTGGTAATGTCTTGTGTATCCACCAGAAGGAGTAGTGACAAAGAAAGATTCATTTAAAGATTGCTAAACTGAATATTCATGCTTTTTAAATTTGCTCAGGGTTTCTACAATTATCGCAGAATCATAAAGCTTTCTGCAAAATACTTATATAGATATTTACTTACAGCAAATAGAGGTTGTGCACACAGAACAGGCAAGCTAGAAGACAGAAACTAGTGCTTGCTCTGTATGTGATTATTGATGATTAATGTTTCCGAACATGAAAGCATGAAACGATTAATCAACCACACTGCTAATGTTTTTCTACAAACAGTCAAATTCGTAAAGAGTCAGCCCCCCACTGCCTCCAATAAAAAAACCAACCTTTTCTTTGGAGAGATGAAACCAAAATGAAGAAGAAAGTTTGGGGAAGGAAAAGAAATGCTCATAATCCAAAGCACATCACATCATCAGCCAAACAGCGCAGTGCTGAGTGTGTAATGGCATGGGTGTGTATTCCTGCCAACTGATTCAGTTCAGTGCTGATTCAAGTAGCAGAATGAAATCTGAAGTCTATAGGTCTATCCTCCCTGCTCAGATTCAGACTAATCCTGCAAAAATGATTAGATGCTGCTTCACTGTGAAAAGGGATAATGCACTGCAAAAGCAACCCAATATACTAGCCATGGGTTGCTTTTGAATATCCAATTTCTCAAGGCAAAGAAATGGGATATTCTTCAATGGCCAACTCAGTCACTTGATCTCAGCCTAACAGAGCAGAGTTTCTAGTTACTAGAGATAAAACTGAATGCAGTGAGCACCTCAAACAAGCAACAACTGAAAGTGGCTCAAGTGAAGGGATAGCAGAGCATCTCTGGGAAAGAAACATATAGCATTCAGTGATGTCCATGGATTCTAGACTTTAGACAGTTATTGAGAGCGACGGATTTTCATCCAAATATTGAAAACAATCCTCTTACTTATAACAATGTTCATTTTTTCAATTCATTGTGAGCCTTTGAATATGGGGGACTATTCATAACAATGTGTAATGTAATTCTAAAAGACTTCAAGCAATGTTTTTTTTTAACACTATCCTGGGCAATGATGAAATATTCCAGCAATCAGTGTTTTCAGGTGGTGATGTAGTGTTAGAAATCTAACTTTCTGCTCTTTCTTTGAATATATACCATCAATGATTAATGATTTATGAGTCAAAATATTACTCTGGTGTGAGAAAGTGTTAAATCACTTGAATTAAATGTGAAAGTCTGCACTTGAAGCAGATCTTGATTGTTTGATTTAAAATCCACTCTGGCGGTGTACAGAGGTGAAATTACAAAACATGTTTCATTGTTCAAGACCTTAATGACCCAGCTGTAATATATAGAGTGACTCTTGTGTCTCATGTTCGAGCTAAATTGCAGCACTTTAAAACCCAAGAAGTGAATTGCAAAGCTGTATAATACAGCGACAATGGATTACCTTTAGTGTCTAAACATACTGCTTACACAGTGGCTCTTGTAGGTCGTGTCAGGCAGATGACAGTGATGCCTGTGATTTCTGATGGATGCTGATGAAATTAACTGATTGTAGTCCACCCCCAAGCATGTGTCTGTGTTTGTTTATGTGTGCCAGTGCAAATGTATTTTGCCTCAGGCTTGTTTCATTATGTGTGCATGAAAACGTGACTGTTTGTTTACCCATTAAAAAGAGATAGACCACACTGTGACATATTCAAAACTCACCATCGGGGACTGTAAAGTAAACATATTCTTTGTTACTGAAGATAGAGACACAGTGGTAAGGAGAAGGAAATTATAGTGAACATCCCAGCAGTTCATTGCCTTTTTATGCTGCTTGAAATGCCAAAGGATAACTCTTAAGCCATTAGAAAGTCTAATGTTGAGTGCATGAAAATCCTCTTCCCTCTTACTGAGAGATGCTGTTATTACCAGCATCATCATATCTATTCATCTTTACCCCTCATTATAATGAATGAAAAGAGTCATTTTATGTTACGTTAAGCCCCACAATACCTTGCAGCTTCCATCTATTCCTTTCCTGAAGTGGGATCCACACGAGTTAATGGTACGCTGCAAGTGTCTCTGTAAAATAGCTAAGCAAATTTAGCTACTTTACATATTCTATTAGAAGCACTTAAGCTATAACACAATCTGAAATACTCTAGTTTAGGTTATCTTCAAGTGCAAACAATTCCTTCCCTCGCTACTAAAATACAAAGTACTGTGCTAAAGTCTCGACCCACTCCTCTTCATATTTTGCTTCCAAGGAGCCAGACTTTCTTTTCATTTGCTGGAGAAGTCTTCAGCAATACTTCTCCAGGCTTTCTGAAGGTCTTTTGTAGGTTTTGTTTGGCTGCTTGTCACTCATTGTCAGTCCAGCTCTTGTACCGGACCATTTTCAGAGGAATGTTTGTTTTATTTATTTATTTTTGCTTGTTAAGCCATTTGATACTGACTTATGAATCGCTCAAAAAGGCAACAAACACAAGAA
The DNA here is from genome assembly GCF_036321145.2 of Pelmatolapia mariae. Taxonomy (NCBI): domain Eukaryota; kingdom Metazoa; phylum Chordata; class Actinopteri; order Cichliformes; family Cichlidae; genus Pelmatolapia; species Pelmatolapia mariae. The sequence goes on along the minus strand of NC_086235.1, from coordinate 28,252,353 downwards.
ATAAACCAGTCTTGTTTCCACACGTAACAGACAACTTAGCAAAGAGCAAATTTTAAATTGCCTCTTCAAGCAGGTTGTTGCTAGTGTTCTGTTGCAAAATTACTTAATTTATTCCCATTTCTATAGTTAAGTAATACAAATGCCAAAGATAATGAAGTCTGACAGGCATAAAATAGTAGTTAGTTATTAGCTGAAAACTTGTCATACAGTATCTCAGCGTGGTGTACAGTGTGTTCTAAAGATATTTGAGGAAACTGAAAGGAGGACAAAAGTAGAAGTGGCAGGGGGCGGCTTAATTTGACTACATGCCATATGGCTGAAAGCGGCCAACCTGGGTTTGAGTCTGACACATGGCCGTTTGCCGCATGTATTCCCCTCTCTCTTTCTCCCTCTGCAGCATGTTTCACAATATGAAAAAAATAGGGTCAAATTTACAGACTCAATATCTGAGTTAAAACCATGAGGACTTACATGTAAGCTTTACATTTCCAGTTTATCAACTGCCACTGAGCAGCCCGTACCTTTAAATATAACCTCTCTTTCTTATCTTTCTCCATCTCTGAGTGAAGTCATTTCCCTCCTTGTGAAATACAGCAGCTGGACTTTTAGCTAGCAACACTCTGTGCGACAAACTGCAAACACACAGTTTGTGTGTTTGCCGATGCTTGTTGAACTGATAGGAACGTTGCATTTGCACACCGGCCAACTTGAACCTCTGACTATGGCACATGTCATTTGTCTTTATGTGACGTACCCTGGTGATTAATATACAAACAGGACTACCTTTCATGTGTTTCTGTTTAGGCTCAAATCAGTTTCATGTTTGAAGGCTCTCAGTGATGTGAAACAATAACTCCCTGCAAATTTGTTAAACCAAAAGTAACTAGCCCATTTTGAAAATATAAGGAGTAGAAAGTACAGATATTTGTTTAAAAATTTAGGGAGTAAAAGTAAAAAGTTGTCAGAGAAAAACTACTCAAATAAAGCGCAGATACTTGAAAATTCTACTTAAGTACAGTAACAAAGTACATCCCACCTCTGGTCATGACAATGATCCCAAACACACTGCTGATAATAAAACATACCTGGTTAGAAAAACACACAATAGAGTCATGGATTGGCCTCCCCATAGCCTGGATCTCAACTTTATTGAAGTAGTGTGGGATCATCTTGACATAGAAAGGAACAGAAGGGAACCAACATCCAAAGAAAAGCTTTGAATGTCCTTTAAGAAGCTTGGAGAACTGTTTCTGAAGACTACTTAAAGAAATAACAAGAAAGCAGACTAAGAGAGTTCAGAATATAAAGAATAAAGATGGTTATTGACTTTCAAGGTTTTAAGAATTGTACAAACCCTGTTTTTGCCTTATATTCTGTATTTCCATGTACGTTTACACAAATCTCAATATGACTCAATATGTCTCAATATTTCCCATTTTCCTAGCAAAATACAGTATAAAGAAATGAGGGACGGCTTAAGACTTGTGTGCAGTACTATACTTCTATTTTTCCATCAACTTTTAGGAGAAGTCATTTAATCAAATTGTCCTGTTTAAGATGATACAGGTTGGGTTTCAAAAGGGAGAGTCATCTGCAGCATACCTCAAACTCTTTTAGATGAGTGCTCATATGCCAATATGAATACTGCATGCCTATGATGGACACAAACCAAACAAGGCAGATGGCTTCCACTGTGGGATGCATCGTTTCCTGATTGGAATAAGCCGAATGACTAGACTAGTCCAGGGAGCTGACTGCTTCTTCATCAGATCAGGGAAGATATTCATTTTAGCAGGCAAAATAATTTGAATGAAATGTACAATAATTCGTTTTAATGAAAATGCGCAGATATCATCTCATGGTTTTGGTTTTATAAAAAATACAAATGTTCTTCCACAGAGACATACATAACAACAATATTTTACAGGGCCATCTTTAAAAGAATGGCAACTACATTTTATAATCATCAATACGTTACTTTCAAGGTTTAAATACTTTTAAATAGAATTTTAATAAGACAAAGAAAGCAAACACTGTAAAGCAAGTAACAATTTTGCAACAAAACAGTCATGTCATAGCAAATCACTGCGGACAAAATGTTAACATTCATGCAAAAGCATCTTCTGCTGGCAGACCTGACACTTAGCAAATAAGGCATACTAGTCTGATCAGCAGCAACGGAAATGTGTATAAACTGTATAGCCTGTTTTTCAGTAAAGCATTAAAGTCCATGCTCAATTCAGCCAAGAATCCAGAGGCAAAAATTAGAAAAGTTCAAGTAATGTCAAGTAAAGAAACCACAGTCCATTTCAAATAGAAGAAAACACGGTCAATAAGGAGGTCCTTGTATCACAAACGATGGTGCTGTAGTTGTAGTTGAAAAGTATCACACTTAAGAATCATCATCAGTTTTTATGACATGAAAAAGGGTCACATTAAATATTACCTGATGCCCATTATTCCAAGCGTACAGCGCCCTCTCTCTGGCATTGTAGTCGAGCATGGAGATGTGAAAGTACTGGTTGTGGAAAGGAATGTCTATGTATTCATAGGTTGAAGTCTTGGTAGAGTAAGCGTAGTAAACCTTTGCTCCCGACAGGTGAGAATTAGTAATATACAGTGTCCCGCAGATCATGAAAGATTCACCTGCGTTCCTTTTGGAATATTCGGTGGTCCAAGTCTTTAGGACCTGCAGGGTGTCAGGGTCGATCTGAGAGATGACAACATTTCCAGCATTTTGATTGGTTGCGTACACAACCCACATTCCCAGTTCATCAGCCATGACGTCGATGTCAGAGTATCCCCCCCACGTATATGGGTACATGTTGTGGAAGCCGGCAAATTCCAAAGCTCGCTGGGCCAGCACGCTGCCCGTCTCGAAGTTATACTTGACAATGATGTTGCTTTGGTACTTGTTGTAATAAAGTGATCCATTGTAGACAATGTGATTTGTTCCCTCCCATTTAAAGGGGAGGCTGTAGGTTCGAGAAACCACCCCTGCTACAAAGTCTTCCATTGTCTTGTATTCACGTACAATCTTGCTATTGGTGTAGCTGTCCATATACCAAACCTAACATGAGACGATGAAGAGGACAGATGGTTAGAATCAGCTCTGCTAACAGCCATCAGCAATACAAAATCAAATCTGAATTATTCTTGATATTATTAAAAAAAAACACATCGTACATCTTTTCAAAATCACCCCCCTCCCAAAAAGAAAGAAATAAGTCAAAACCCCATCTATAAACACAAGTCTTTTCTTAAATTGCTGTGCTATTCTGCCCACTTTAACAACAGAGCACATCGCTGATATTAAATGCATCGCACCCTCATGCTCTCATAACTCACCCTGTTGTTTCTGGTTGATGCGAGAGGATCAGTCATCCATGCCCCAAACCGGGTTCCAGATGTCTTTATTGTAACAGGTCCAGTGATTTTCATTAATTTCCCACACGCTGTTAATAAAGAAATGCAGCGATAAGATGTGCTGTGGTGCTTTTTGTCTCTAACTAGATTTCTGAAGCCAATTTCATGCCTGTTCCACCACAGAGTGTGCCCTCTGTGCATACTAAGGTAGCAATGGAAGCAAGATGCTTAATTTAACTTAAAACAGAATTACACAACTGATGTTTATAGCTAAAGGAAACTCAACTTATGTCTACTCCACAGTTCTTTAGAGTATCTGAAGATTAAAAATGTACACAATCTATATGCAGACCTCCTCCACCTGTTATTTTGGTAAGCTATAACAGGCTTGATTTAAGCACAATTAGTAATGGATGGTTGATCTTCAAGTACGGAACAAGTGTCATTAAAATTGCCATCATATTAAGAAATCCATCTTCTGCTTGTTCACTTTGCCCCCCACTCAAAGCATAAGAAGACAGACCCCCTGAAAGTCACCATGTAATCTGAATGTTGCCTACTGTACTAATTAATAGCTTAACTTCCCGGGAGAAACTGTGCTTGTAGATATTAAAGGCACAAACTGCTTCCATTTTGGCCCATTAGGAAGAAATTAGGCATGGCACATTACTCTCACTTCCCTCAGTTAAAGATTTTAGAACATTTAATGTTAAAGGCCAAACATTACAGCAGTCCTTAAAAAAATGTCTTTCACCAGCATGAATTTTAGATGAAACACACTGACATTCACAAGCTTTTTTATTTCTCACAGTTGTTACATCTCAGAGCAACATCTGTCACTCTGAGATGTAACAAGAAATAAGCAAAGAATAGTAAAAGTATCTGGAGTTAGACATTCAAAAATTTTGGATAATTCTAGCTTTGGTCTGAAGTCACAAGGAATTCTGCTGAGTTAGGCAATGTACCTTATATTAAAGTACTGTGTGAAACTGTGTGCAAGTGTAAAGCCACTGCTCATTTTTTATATATTTTGCTTCCAAAGAGCCAGATGTTTGTGTCATTTTTAAGTGATCTTGAACAATTTACTCCAGATTCTCTTAAAGCCTTCTGGAGGTTTTCTTTGGACATTGGCTGTTTTTTTTCACTCATTTTCAGTCCAGTTCTTGTACCTCACTGATTTTCCTGACACAGGACCCTCAAGTTGCGTCTGGCAGTTCAGCTGATCCATCTACTGTTTGGTGAAGCCTCATCACAAATGGTCTCAGTGGAAGAGTGACTGCCTTTCTTAATGAAGGAAAACGCAGGGAAAGGTCTGAAGTATGCCACGTTACACAAAAACTGGACTGAAAATCTCACGCAACAGGTCTGATGGAGTGATGAATCCACACTTTTGGTTCAATATGTTGTCAATATATATGGAGGAGATCAGAAGAGAATACAGCTATCTGTAAAACACGGTGGGGGCTCTGTCACGGTTTTGGGCTGCATTTCAGTGGTCTTGGGGATTTTGTCAGAACTGATGCAATTATTGATGCAGGCAAGTGATGCTGGATTTTCATGCATCTGGAAAGCATCTAAATGGTAAAGGCTTCATTTTTCAGCATGACAGTGATTCTAAAACTGCTGCCAATGCTGTAAAAGCATGTCTGGATAAGAAAACATACAATATAACTGTGATAGTCCTGACTTTGTTAACTCAGTGTTTTGTATTAATTAACATTATCTTATGTTCTTGTTTATTCTGGTTTTGTATTCTTTTAAAATTTTTCTAGTTCTTTGGTTTTGGTTCTGAGCTTCTTCTCTTTAGTCTAGTCTAGTCATCCCTGCCCGTATGTTCCCTCTGTTCCCTGTCAGTATCTTGTCTCTGATTTCTGTCAGTGTTTTACTTTGAAAGTCTGTGTCTGATGTCAGTATATTCAGTTTGCATCCTCCCTGTCTCGTCATTCTTATTAGGTTCAGCTGTGTATCCCTCCTGTGTACAGTTTCCTCGTTTCCCTTTGTGTATATTAGTGTGTGTTCTCCAGCGCTTGTCGTTGGTTCGTCTGCTTATCATGCCCTGTGTTGCCCCTGCGTTTCGTGTTTTCTGGTTTGTTTTGTTAGTTATCCCAGTTTAGGTTGCTCTGCAACACGTTCTCACTCCCGAAGCGTAACATTTTACGCTAGGTGACAAATCGTCGGTATATTGCGCTTTCGGTCACCCAACAGGTCCCTATTTTACGAGTTTGGAAAAATGAGGCAACATGAGAGGAATGAATCTACACATGTTCGTTTCTGTTACTTAAATCGCTTTGGAAAACAAGGTGGCGGTTAAGATTAGGGATAAGGTTATGGTTAGGGTTACACGGCTGGAACGTGTGTTACCGCGGGAGCGTCATTCTATTCGATTTCATCCACGATCCAGCGTGTAGCATAGGAATGAGGAAGGTCACCTTTCGCATTCCCATGGAACGCCTCGGAATGTGACAAATCGTTGGTATATTACGCGTCAGGAGTGAGAACGGGCTGTGCTCTTAGTTCTGTCCTGGACATTCTCTGCTTCTGTTTGCATTTTCACCTTTTGGAATAAAGCTCACTTGCATCACAGCCTGTGCTTGCATCTTGGGTCCTTCTCATAAACAGTATTAGTCATTAGTCATCACTACCGGCCTTCATGAAGACTACTTAGAAGTTACAATAAAACTTGTCTAAGACTGTTCAGGCTGTGATGAAAAATGAAGGTGGCCATACCAAATAGAACTAGTTACTTTTGTATTCCACATGTTTGAATACAGGGTTCGTACGGGTGCTTGAAATCCTTGAAAATGCTTGAATTCTAATGTCGTCTTTTCAAGGTTTGAAAAGTGCTTGAATTTCAGATGTGGTGCTTAAAAGTGCTTGAAAATGTAACTGTATTTCATTCACAATAAATAGCTATCTGATTCAATTGTTTTCTTATCAGATAGAGAAATAAAATGAGACGCAAAAGCAAAATTTCCCCGCCTGGGCTGCCTTGCGTCTGTTTCAATATGTGACCCCGCCCCTCCCCCGGACAGTCGGGGATGAGTGCGCTAAAATACCTGTAGGTTGCTGTTTTAATGAGTGTTTGATGGAAAACAACAATTGCGGAGTTTGCGTTCTCCAGTCGCATGATAGGTGAGTCCTATTAAATAATTTTCCAGTACACGTACGTTACACATGCTATTTTTTTTAAACTATGATTATTATTTGGCTAGCTATCAAACTCGCTGGAGAAATGATTGAAACGCACTGAGTGTGATGCAGTATGGCAGCGCTATTATGGAATATGCTGTGAACTTAGCTAACATTACTTAGCAGTAATATGAGTTAATTTACTCAAGTGAAAGCTTTAAACATTAGCCCGATACATAACTAGCTAACTTAAGGCTTTCTGATTAACCCTCTGGGGTCGACGGACCAAGAGTCTCCATTTCAACTTGGGTCGAACGTGCGGACTTCAAACTATATACCAGTTTTTAAATTGTGTTGATAGGTCACGTAAAACCGATGTTTTTTTGGGGGGTTTTCTGAATAAAACAGTGGCGTTTACTCCAGGAAGAAACGGTAAAAACGGCGTTTTTTATGGAGAGCGGTAGCAAACACGCTTTGCTTGTGAGTGAAAAAAGAACACTCCTTCCCTATTGGTGGAAAAATGTACCATGTCGACCAATCAAAAAATGATACGGCAACATGTGGTATTTGGTTGTTGGGAAGAGAGGGAAGAGAGAGAGCGAGTGAGCGAAAAAGAGAGAGAAAGTTTTGACACGTGAGAGATTTGTGATGTTTATCATGTTTGGAGTCTCAAGTTAGTATGTTGTCTTGTGTAGTTAGTGTGTAGTGTAGTCGTTTTGTTTTGTTTTGTGTCAGTTCTACTAGTGAACGTCACAGTTGCTGCAAGAAAGCCACCAAAGGCAGATTGCAGTTTAAACGCTGAGTGACACACCTGCTGTCAGACCTGCAGGTTTATCCCTGTGCTGTTCTCATCTGTGTTATAGTGGACACAAACTATTTTTTGGAGTTGCATAAATAATTTGTGTGCCTTCTTATCTGATGCAGCACACCTGATTGTTCTGTAAATAGTTTTGAATGGTTATATAAAAAACGTCTGAGCCTTGGCTGCATTTTTAGGTAAATAGTACCATGTAACTTTGTTGTTTGCAAAACTTGTTCATATTTTTTTTTAAAAATGTCCAATTTCTATTTGCATTTCAAGTTATGAAACTGATTCGTTAAACATGCTTGTGGTTTTTACAGTCAAAAATATCACTTTCTACTTGTATTTTAAATTTTGTCTGAATTTAGATAAATTGTACTGGGGGGGGGGGGGGGGGGGGTGCTGTGCTGGAAAAGCTTAAAAAGGGACCTTGAAAGTGCTTAAAAAGTGCTTGAATTTGACCCTGAAAAAAGCGTACGAACAATGTGAATAAGTTGCTGCACATTTTTCCTATTTTCCTAGCAACATACACAGAAATGAGCGATGGCTCTAGACTTAAGCACAGCACTGTGTATTTCCCTAGGTGGTTAATTTCTTTAGCAGGATTACTCACAAGTACACCATGATGGTAAAACCTATAACATCAATACTCCTATGGGAACTTGTTACAACATACTAATGCCATTTTTTTTGCCACACACAGTAGTATTATTTTTAGATGAGCACAGTTTTCTCAGTACACATGTGGCTTCTTATTTTAGTTTATTGTGATAACACGAAGAATTCAAACTTTTTGTACTATCAGCAAAATGCAGTGCACACTACTCACTCAGCTTGCCCATGCAGCTGCGGAGCCGACTGTCTAGTCGCAGGACTCGCTGATAAAGCTCATCATAGTCATACGCCCCAAGTTCCTCCTGTATGCCTGTCAACACCGCAGACAGGTTTCTGATCTCATCCTTGAACTGAGAGATGAGTGCAGCATCCATCTTATACTGCTCCAACACAGGGATCAATGGCTTCAGCTCGTCCATCTTGTCCTTAAGCTCCTACAGAAATGACAGCAGCAGAGATGAGAAACAAAGGGGAAGAGGTGGGATATCGCGGATAGGTGCAAAAGTTAGGAAGAAACTAAATTACTGTTTGTCAGGAAATGTCCATGGTAGAATTTTATTGTACTGTAGTAGAACAGTCAGCCTTACATGAAAGAGTAAAGTAATGCTAGCACTGGTATCTAGTAGTATTAAACACAAGAAAATGGACCGATTTCCTATTTGCAATGATAAAATGACATTGGAATTTGTTGGTGGTCAACCAACAGCTTGAATTCAGATTTTCCAGCTGCTTGTTGCGAATTTTTCAGTTCATTTGGTGTCAGAGAATTTGCCACACCAGAAATAATCCTACTCCCCTACCAGCTGTCCAGTACAATCCACACAGGGCAGTGACAGCAGCGAAAATAAATCTAAGATTTTAACCCTTTCTGAATGATTTCTGAAGGGTTTGTGGTAAATATGCTATACATTTTTATTATTATGGTGAAAATTCAAGGGAATCTGTAGGGTAGTTATTAGCCAACTGCACTAAATTAAGCCTTGAATAACAGTGGCTTTTCTATTCACAGTGTCAGTTAACTCAACTAGTAAACCCTTTCAAGACTTAGTATTTCTTGATTTTCTCTTCTTTGAAATATATTGAGTTAAAAGAACTGTTAGATTGAATTTATGTAAAGACTTGCGTGAGAAAAAAGACTGAGCCATTTTGCACTTGAACGAATTCATGGTACAAAATGGCATAAAAACAACTAATGCACATAAATGAAAACAAAACAGAAACCAGGTAACAATAAAACACCTGGAAATTTCTGGCCATGATGGATTTCCTGTCATCCTCAATCTGTCTGAACTTGGTTCTCAGACCCTTCATCTGGTTTTCCATCTTCATGACATATTGGAAATCCCTCTGAGTGCGCAGGTTCAGCACCTCAATGGACTGAGACATGTTCTGCACCTAGAATAAAAGAAGCCACGTTAAAACTGGAACGGGGGTTCCAGTGCACAAACTGAGACGCTAGCTACAGTCCATGACATGGTTGTAAAGTAAGTATATGACGTCTTCTGTTCTTGCCTTCTTTCCTGCCAGCGCAGCTAATTGAAAGGCACTTTGATGGGTTTCCCTGGTGAGCCTGTGTGTGCCTGAAATTTGTAATGGGCTATTGTTGAAAAGAGAAAAAAACCCTGGAAAGGCCTAGCAGCACCCCACTTTAGTTAAATTTCACAATAAAATACCTTGTATCGGGAGATGAAAGGAAAATAAAGCTTGTAGAGACTTGTTACGTCTTTATTCCTATCCTTTATAAAACAACATGTGTGTGCAGGTGCGTGCTGCCCAGCGTGGTAAAATCGTTTGTTTACCTTCTCTAGTAGCTGGCGGAGCTGTCTGCTCTTGGCGTCTCTAGAGCACAGGCTTTGTTCTGGTGCCACCACTGTGCAGATGCAGCGCCCATCAGCATCCTGAGCTGAGCTGTACACCTGCCAGCCCTCCTTTGGGCCGATAGTCTGTAAGAACCAACAAATATATGTAGAGTCTAAGGATGGATAATATATTACATATACTCTAACATATATATGGAATATGTATAGACTCACAAGAAAAAACAACTGTTTTTTTTTACTAAGCTCTGACATCCTTCATTTGCTGTAACTACCTATCTCCCATGCAGTATATGATAGCCATGGTAACAGAAACAATCTCATTTATGGTCTATTTTATTGGCTGCTTTTTCATTTACTAGCCAGTGAAGCACATGCTAGCTGGTTAAGAACACACACAACAGCTAAAGATCTCATTTTACGGGATTTCTTAAAAATGTCACTTCAAAACTGTAGATGACACGAGAGGAAAAAAATGTAGCTACAGCTGCATGACTCCGCCAGCATCCTAGCTGAGTACCCACGTAAAATCCTTCCATCAGCCTTCTTAACCATAACTACAGTTTGTTGGGGAGCCACACTCTTACAACCAGAACTCTGCTTTGTGCTAAGCATGTCTTTGGACTGTGGGGTAGAACTGGGTCATCTGGAGAAAAGTCAGTAAGGCGCTTTTGGTAACTTCTCCACATCCAATCCAACCCAGGTAAAAGCATTTTTCTTATATTGTAGTCTAAGGCTTTAGAGTTAAAGTTATAAGTACATTGTATAAATTAGTGTCACTATTTCAGCATCAAACCAAATTCAAAATATGGTCAAAATCTCTCTTACTGAGTTATGGTTCTGAATAATGACCATAAATTTGACCTTTGAACTTTTGTTGTGTTAGACATTTATGAAAAAAAACATTGTCATGATTGATTTTTTTCAGTCATGGCCAAAACTGTTTTATGTGGTCAAAGTGATAACGAACCTTGACCAGTAAAATTTTAAAAGTTTATCCCTGAATACAAGTGAATGTTTTTATAATGTCTTTATTGTAACAGGTCCAGTGATTTGTGAGGTCATAGCAATGTTGACATCCAACAGATACCAATGAAATCTAGCCCCTTCTTACTCGAGGATAAGTCTACATTTTGGAGGGAAATTCTTAAAATTTGATCATTTTAAAATTTGAAAACATTTTTCAAAACCTCTGACCTTGAGGTCAAGGTCACTGATTTTAGAACTAGCTTGAGACTTTTATTAGATGCACCTCTGGTCTTAATTTCAAACTCCTGCATCGCCTCGTTTTTGAGTTCTTACATTCACAAACGTAGGTGTCCATACCGCCTGCCTGACAGGGTAATAACATCAGGCTTTTATGACTGCGGAGTAAAAAAGTGTAAAAACAAGTAAAAATGTATTAAATAATGCAACAATTTAACCCCGTAAAGCCTGAAATATGAAATCATTGCCAGAAAAATTATATTTTTTTGTAAAAGGAGCATTTATTGAACCATCTGATGAATTTGTTAAAAAAATTAATTAAATTTTATTTCCATATATGACTTAATTTGTATTGTATTTGCTAAGCTTTTATAAAAAAAATGCTTAAAAATGTGTTGTGCAATTTATTTCTGTTTTTAAGGGGGAAAAAATCACACTAATTTACAAGTCTGAAAAACTCACAAATAAAACTGTATGTATCAAATATGATACACTAGGTGGTTAAGGGTTGTTTAGAGTGAGAACATTAAAAAATCCAGCGCTTCTTGGCCATAAATCATTACAGATTGGCCCAGAAAGAGAGGTATCATGGTGTATCATGGAGAGGAGAAAAGCTCATTATATTGAGAAATCAGCTAATGTGGGTTGGCGTTGAGATTAGCTATGGATTGCGCTCAGCTGGACTACATGACTTGGCTGAAGTGACGCTCAGCTTGATTTTTATGAACATTTATAGAAATGTAAGTTTGTAATCAAGTGCAGGTAGTTGTAGAATGACAGGAAATGAGAGAAAGCTTAAAAATATTAAATATTACTTTATAATTTTACAAGAGGTAGTTTAAGAGGCATGTGTCCATTGCTCCATCAACTAAAGCTGCAAAAACACTCTTTTGCACTTTCTGTGATTTTATGGACCAATATCAGTAATCAGATTTGTGACTTTTATTTTTTGGGGATGTGCAGTTTGTCTGGCCAGTCTGAGCAGGTGTCTCACACCTAAAGCTTGTGTTGGCTACGCTGGTGTGTAGTATTGTAATCCCCTCTGAATTTAATAACACCTGAAAATCAAAAAGAAATGCTGTTTAGCTTTGGAATTAATCTTGATACTGGGTTTGGTCACTACTGGTAGCAGTAAGCTAGTAAATAAAACTGTTAAACATTAGTAACTTACATTTAGAGCACACATAGCAACTCTTTTTTTGGAAAGGTCAAGAAAGGCCTCTATTCTGCAAGGTTCCTATACACACAGTACAGTATACAGAGTATTGCTCCTGCACCTGTGCACACGTCAACATCAATGTGTGGAGAAACTAAAGCCCTTACTAGCCTGCTGTCATGCTTGCCATGATTGGATAAGGCAATTCAGGGATGTCAATTAACCTGTGTTGAGTGCAATACTCTTCACCACATCTGTCAGAATAGCTTCTAACACATCAATTTGTCAGCAATCCTTTCTGTCTTTTCTTGTTTAATCTCTGCATGGATACATTTTTTGACACTATTCTCTAACTTTTAAGTAACTTTTTTACTGAACTGTTATGTTATCATGTTTAAACTATGGGAATATCTCAGTATAATGCATAATATCTGATCAGAATCAAATACTCTTAATAAAGTAACACAACAGATCTAAAAGTCATCTATGAAACTCTGAAAGCTTTGAACTGTGTGTAACTTACGTAGCTTCAAGTACCTTTTTTCAATTATTCACAGGACTCGGGGCCATGCACTCTCTAGATGTAGAGATTTAGCTGACTCTCCAGTAAAACAAACAGACAGAGGAGCCAGAAGATGCATTTGGAATGATATAAATATTTATGTGCTTGTAAACCTTCTCATTCACTGTAATCTGACATCTGAAGAAAAAAAAATGGGAAGAGGAGGGATATGAATAGACAGAAGAGTTGAAGAGGTGGTTATGTAGGTAAACAACATCTGAAAAAGGGAAAGAAAACAGAACATTGCTGACAAAGAAGTACTTTGTACAGTAAGCACAAAATGCTGAGATGAGGAATAAACAGGTAGGCATTCAAAATGTACTGAGGGAAAATGAAAGAAAATTGACAAAAAGTTGCAAAAGCAAAAACATTAAAAAACTAGGGCAGTGCAGTCCATCTCACTGATGCTTAACTATTGATTGCTAAATATTGATTGATTAAAAGCTGCCTACTAATGCAAGACAGCACAGATATAAAGAAGTGTAACAAATTTTTTACACTAACGTCCAACACGATGTACATATCTAAACCTGGCGAGCTACGAGCTACTCTTTGTTTGTTCAGCACAGTGACATTGTGTTTTACTTATGCTGCCGTGTAGCCGATGAGGCAAACACTAATTTTCCGATATATTCTGCCTCCAAAACACTAAATACAAGAAGATCTTGCTCCAAGGCTACATGGGGTTTCACAGCGCTGCACACCAAAGCTCAGTCATTTATCATCCTTACAAAACAGCATCCAGCAGCCGAAAGCTCTGCCCGCTCATCCAGCGAGGTATCGCTCTCCTTACAGGAATCATAGACATGAGCGCAGAATTGCATGAGTGGTCACATGCAGTATTTAACGCGCACACAAACCCATAGCCAGTTGCCAAAGACACAGTATAAGAACAACTGTTTCCTGCAGTTGTTCTCATACTTGATCTCCCTATGTGTCTTTGCCAAGGTTTGACTCATGGATTTTTGAAAGGATGATTTACAGCAGTCATCGATATTTCTGGAGTTAGGTTGCCAACAGACACTACTTTGTGCCAGCTTTCAATATGTTTACAGTCGAAAGCAGCAAGCAAGCCCAGAGTTTGTTATTTCTCCATGATTTATAACAAAACTGAGTAAAAACCTATGACACATGCTAACATAGGCACAGACGATTTCGTGAAATCACTCAATTTTTAACAAACCTGTTACAAACATTTGTTTTTCTATGTGACTAAGATCGAGGATTTTCTGAGTGACCTCACAAATCCAAAGAAAGTCCTTACTTAATAAATAGCAAATCTTGGTTCATGTCATTTGAAAGAAAGCCCCTTTTAACATTTTATTATATGAATCAATTGTGTCTACTGACAGATTTAGACTGTTTACTACAGCTTCCTGCTTCCTGGGAGATTTGTAAGTTTCTGCACTAAAACACAACATTTAGAAGAGTGTTTAAATGCAGAAAACACATCATGACATAATATAAACACCTGACAACATAACACAGTGAAATGAAAGAACAAACCTTTACTGGACCCATTTAACAACTATGTACCTGTCTCCAAGTCAGATTAGCAATCATCAAAACTTGTAATATTTTAACTTTTATAACAAATGTGTTCATTCAACATAGATGTAAACAATGTTTGCTGGTCTTGATTTACTGACTCAAAGATTATGCAACACCTAAGTAATGAATGAATTGTTTTTGTTGCTTTTATTGCCGCCCACAAAATCAGTCTCACTTCTGGTCCTCTTTATTGTTGGACTTGTGTCAGGCTGCCTGAATGAACAGTGAATTTGCCCCTAAACCTTTTATGCCTTAGTGAATTCCAGAGTGACATTTACAGTACTGGATCTGTCATCAGGCCAACAAGCAATAAGCCGATGACAGGAAAAGAATGGAGGCACCCCTCATATAATATGACATGCAATACTGATGTCATTTCGCCAGCTTCATGTTGATTGTTTTGTCTGATGTTTTCATGGTTTATTGACTAGTTTACTGTAACTGCTTGTTTATCACTTATATTGCTAACAATATTTATTTTTGCCCAGCGGTCCTGCACAGCTGCATCTTCTGCTGAAACAAAGCTTGCTGCTCATGCAAAGGGCTGTGCAGTTGCAATGGTTTGATCATTTTAGCACAAAACATCTCACAATCTCATGGAAGAATGGTGGGATTTCTTAAAATGTAATGTAGATAATGAATCTTAGTTATTACGTTAATTATCCCCTGCCCTTTTCTTACTGTGGGATTGACATTTGTGAGTTTGAGAAAAACAAGGCTTTCAGTAAAGGCTGAACATATGCTGGTCAACAACCTTCTAATATCATTCTTTACATTTATAGTAACTGGTTAATGTATACACAGAAAAAGCAGGTCAGTGTCATCTGCCTAAAATACCTCAGTACAATACACTGTGCTTTACAAAAGCCCAACGCGACCACCAAATTGCAAACAGTGATGATATAAACTAATCATGGTTAATACATCTCAATTTACTTGTCGCTGCTGAGTGAACCAATGTGTGTCCATTATATACAGAACAGTGAGTGAGTAAACAAGGAGATGATTAAACACAAATCTCCAGTCACATCTCACATTAGTGCATACATTTTGTTCTACACCTCATGGGAAATTCACAAGAAATCACAAAGAGAAAAAAAGTAATTGCCTGTTTGTTGCCTTGCACCACCAGAATCAAGTGTGTATGCTGAAATGTCCTTTCATGGTCCAAGGGCTTTGCTGTTTTATTTTCAATTTGGATTCTTGGTTAATATACTGTATTCGAGTTTTGGGTTTCTGTTTGGTTCTCAGTTGTGGATTTAGTGTTTCGAATAGTTTTTGAATTTTGATTCTTGCTTTAGTTTGTCATTCAAATCATGAGTTTTGATTTTAGTGATTTTGAGTCTTAGTTCTTGTGAAATTATTAAGTTCTGATGTTTGTTTGGCTTCTTGTTGTCATTCGAGCCTTGTGAGTATCTCCCTATTTGTGTTTCCTCTGTCTCGTTCATCTGTTTGTGTCTTCTGTGTGACACTGTCTGTTATCACTCTTAGGTTAGCCTCTGGTGTCAATTATCTTTTGTTTATTTCCTGCTTGATTACTTTAAGATTACGAAGGTTACGTTAGACTGGTTTTACGTGCTTCTCTTCTGTTTTGTCTTTATAACGTGTTCCCCATTCATTTTTGGTATTTGTGACTTTTTGCTTGGGTACTAGTTCAATTCTCCCTGTTCTCCTTTAATGTTTAGTATTCTCTTGCATTTTGCTTTTGGATACCCTTTAAGGTTAAATGATTGCAAATAATTATTACACATCTTCAATGGTCCTTATAGATTCCCTTTAAAAAGAAACAGATCCCTGGGGCTTATTCTTTTCCTGGCCACTAAAGTAATAAGCTAGCCAAATACACTGGTTCTCATATAGTATTGTGCGTTTCTATCCTACAAAAAGCACTTTATACAACATACTTCATTGCCCCCCATTTACGCAAGCAGTTTTTTCAATGCCCAAGTACTTGCTTCCTAACATTCATACCCTGATACACATAACGGAGAGCAGTAGGAGTTCAGTATTGTGCAAGGATCTAGGATGCAGACTGGAGCAGCCAGGGATTGAACCATCAACCTGTCAAATAGTGAATGAGCTGCTCTACCGCCTGAGCCGCAGCCATGGAGAGGAACTGATGCATTGGACTTGACCAGCAAGGCTACTTGGGGAGAGTTTCGCCAAAAGATTAGCGGGGTCAGCATCCAGAGGTAGACTGTCAGAGCTAGACTCACCTTAGCACCGGCTTAAACCAGTTTCTACATGGCCTGCCAAGGAAGAACACCCCTTGGAATCAGAAATTCCCTTTAAATAGAGAGCCGGTCCATACTTATCCCTATCCCCCTAACCTTAACCCCTGTATATGGGTAACTGACAGATCCACACACCTCCCTGTTTGACTTTATTGACTGCATTTCCCACCTCTGTCTATTCTGAATTTAGCCTTCAGTGTAGATAGTCCTGTCTTAGTTGTAGTCTTTTCTGCATTATCTGTGAATGTGTCTGTCTTGCTCCCTTTGTGCTGTAAATATATCAAGTCATGGATGAGCAAGTGCCATATGGGAAACTGGGACTGTTGTGGTTGGACCAATAAACTTAAAAAAAAAATAATAATAATTTTGAGCAAAACTGATTCCATCTTAACAGAGTTTATCTTGAGTTTAGTTGATATAACCATGAATAGTATAATCATGAATACTTTATAACTATACCATGAGAAGATGCCATACATTCTGCCAGCTTCACACGTAAGTGAACCTCCACCTTGGCTACTACTCATTTACCTTTAATTGTTTCTTCATTAACCTTTTTAATTCAAACGATTTGGGAGAGTTAGCTAGAGTCCTGATCTGGTCTCTACCCTCTCGCACTTTTCTTTTGCATTTGAAAATTTTTTCCCCTTTTTTGTGAGTTGTGATCAGTTTATCCAGATAAATTTGCACGTTGAATTCTGGCCTTTTTTTTCTTTGCAAGCATTTCTATAAAGTCACAGCAGGTATAACTTGATAGAGGATACTGTTTTTTTTTAAGTGCACCCTTGTGTGCAAAACTAGCTGGGCTCTAGCAGCGGAATGATTTTGTTCAGTGCTGAGTAGATCTGTATTAGCCGCTGCCAAGATTCACAGCAAGTCTATATACCATAGCTGACTGTCTGCACTAAATAAACCCCCTTCCCCCTGCTGTGTATCGCTTTGGTCTCTTGATATAATTTCTTTAGCCATTTTCATGATGGCTTATTCTATTTGCTACGCTGTAGCGGTATGAGTCTGTGAGGAACCCTTCAGAGGAATAAACCAGGTGAGATGCTGGGGCTGAAAAAATTTAAAAGCTCGTCATTGACAGCAGCAGAAATCAATGCGTTATAAATACAGCTTAGATTAATAGCAAGGTAACTGACTCCCTCAACAGTATCAGTCAGAGCTGCAGAGAAGCCACAAATAGTCTAATTCTGATAAGCTGTCATCACTTGTTTGTCACAGTACTGTAAAATATGGAGTTATGACTATATGAGGTTCATTCTCAGATGGTAATGTCTCAAGTGGCACTTCCGTCTCCACAGTGTGAAGTCTTGACAAAAGAAGGTGACAGACTGGAAATGGCTTCACTGTCACACACCTTAACTTTACTAGTTGTCACTACAGCTCGTCTTTGTCCATTACGTTGTCGAACATTTGAATTCAGTGAAGTCACGCCGAACATACATGTTTGAAAAGTTTCCCATATTCTTTGCATTTCCTGTCTTTAAACTCATATTAAAGCTGGCATTGTGTGACATTAAAAGACCCGTTAATATGTATAGAAACAAATCTAGCTGCCAGTGATGCCGGCAAAGCTAAATCTCATATCACAATAATGCTGCCGTTCTGCCTGCCACAAGACAGAGACCTAAACAGATGCTATCTCTCCAGTCATCTATCAGCCTGTCCAAACAAAAAGCCACCAGGGTATTGGAGGCAAGTGGAGTGGAATGCGCATGTCGGTGCTGTAACTGATGATCATACAGCTTAAATGACTTAACATTTTAACTCTAATGGCAGGGGAAGATGAACTTGCATGTGCAGCTGGCTCTGTAAGCAGTCTAATGCAGACATCCAAGACAGCGCTGACAAACGGTGACACCCCTAAACACAGGAGAAACAGCAGCAATAATCCTGAGACCACTAAAGTCTCAGGATTACTAAAGATAAAGATAGTGACAAAGAGATGCTGCATACTGTGGAGTAAAAGAGGGAGGAAAAGAAGGCGCAGCAAAAGCCATCTTTTCTCTCAGATGTGACTATAGTGAAAGACATGCAGGGAGATTAATTTCCTAGAGGCGTGCTACCTTCTTGCCTTTTCTGACCCCAGTGAAGAGAAGATTGAATAGATAATTTTGCAGGCGCTCTGCACATTCTGCCCTAGACAGTCTCTGAATGAACCACAGCATTATCTTGTTCACACCCCTGTGCTTCTTCTCCGGGGGTGCTTCAATGAGTCTTCTGACTGAACAAGATGACATGTCAGTCATAGGCACCACGGAGGATGATAATGAAACGGTCATCAAACATTATCAGTGAAGTAAGGCCAGTGGACAGCTTCAGGCCACTGTGAATGGCACATGCATACACAAGCAGAATACTAAGGAGATCTCCCATGTAAATTTATTTTTGTGATACGCTGAGAAAAGCATGTGGATGCTGGGAGCCAAGACTAGAATCTTTGTTCTTTCGGTCTTTGTCAGGAGCGTCCACATTCAGCTGATTCATAAGAGCTAAATCTATGGAGCCTTTTTGAAATGCCACTCACATCTGAAGCATTACTTTTACCCAACGAGGTCCTGAGACTGGATTATTTTAAAGTTAATGTGTAGTAAATCTTGTAAAGCAGTCTGCCACAAAAAGAATCTCCCTTTAATTGATGTTCAAATCAAATCTGTGTCATTAGCAATTACATGTCTTGGTAGCTTCTAAGGGTAAAAATGAGAGCATGCTCATTAGTATTACATAAGAAGGTTGAATCTTTGAAAAAGGACACTGCTGCCATATTAATGTCACAGAATCTGTAGATGGTCACATTTTACGAATTCTTGCTCTTTAGTACCCTTTGAATTCTCGCCTCCTAATTATCCTCTACGGTGGTGTCAGTAGGATGGGTAGGATGCTGAAGCTACAACACAGATTCTTCTAGTACAAATTTAGACCTGGGTGCTGTGCAGCCCCTGGGCCACATCTGGTCTTCTGATTCTCCATAACCAGTCGGTGTGTAGTCAGGAAAATTAGGATTAAAATGTAAATAAGTATACATCAAGCAGTTTGTCCCATTTCAGTCAATAAACACTCTTTGAGAAACTCCCCATCAGAGAATGCCTACTGTTATTTGCAGTTTTGTGGGAAATCCCAATCACAATACGGTTATGTTGCTTTTATTTTGAAGGTGAGAGCTCGCCATACAGTGCTTTAGAAATTTATAAGATTTCAAATCTTTTAGAAATATGTTTAAAACTTAAAAACAGTGAATTCACTGAACTATGTTTTCATACCAACATTTGAGCAGCCACACGGGATTCCTGTAAAAAGTCAGAAATTAATGAAGTTTAATATTCAACCACTAAACCAAATGATTCTGATCAGGAATGCAAGCAAATAACTGTAATTTTGCATATTTATCAAAACAATAACATGCTGTACTATTTTTTCTGTTTTTTTTTTGTAAAACACATCACCAAACAAAAATGTCACAAAAAGCATATTGATAAACTTTTCCCCGTGCACCAGGCATAGCGGAATTGGCTCGGTTTGTCCCCAGTGTACCTTTTCTGCTTTCTGCTGACCACTACTCATGCTAGGGCCTTCATCTGGGTCGGAATTTTCTTCAGGACCCAGGTCATATTGACTAATTTTTCTTCTCAAATATTTATCTATTGCTATTATGTATTTTCTTACTCACAGAATGACAATTATGTAATTTCTTCTTCTTCTTCTGTTTTACTAGCAGTTGGCATCCCATTTAATTAGAGCAGGTAGTTGTACTGCCCCTTAGTGGTAGAGAATGTAATTGTTCTCCCTCTACCCACGCTGGTCGCTTAGAGTACTAACCGCTGGAACCAAACAATCTTCAACGGCACACCTGATCATTTCTTATGGCACACCTATGTGCCGCGGGATAGTGGTTGAGAAACACTGGTCTAAGTACTCACTCAAAGAAGCAAGAGGTAACGCTGTGTGATTGTGTGTTTAAGGATTTTACAATCTGGATCTCCATTACAAGACTAAAGACAGAGAAGCAGAATAAGTTGACCAATAATGTAGAGCAAAAATAGAGATCTGAATCTTTGCTAGCAAAACTGTAAAAGCAGCAAGCACTATTTTTTTTTTTTTACCAAGCTTTGCACTTCAGGGATGTAGCGGTCAATTTATCAAAGAGTATTTGGTGGACTCTGATGTGCTAATAGAAAAAAAAGAAGAATTTCTAATGTATTTGCCTCTCCAGGCAAAGCGTAACAAGGTGGTCCAAGGAGCTTTAGCTGAAAATGTTGTCTTTTTCGTCTCATCTCTGGGTGAAAGCTGTGATGTAGTGTCCCTTACACAACCCAGTTACTCATCTTCGTACATAGGATAATAAAACATTTGAGATTAGGAAGAGCTAGCAGCAGTATGATCAGTGAAAGAGAATAGGACAGGGAGTAATTTGTTCAGCTGCATGCATGGACAGGCTTGGGCTGAAATGGGACAAACTAGTAGGTTTTACAACTGCTGGGTGTCTGAATCTGACTGGAAAATGTAGGACTTTTGAAGCAGATACAATAGAAGATAAAAGGACTGAAATGAACCCTGAAATTGGTATTGTTTAATTCTATTATACACCAGGATGTGTCGTGCATGTCGCTGATGTTAACAAATTAACTTAATCAGGGCAAGAGAATCACAAATACTTTGTTGCACTACGAGATTGAACATGGTGACATAGGCCACCACGTAGCTGTCAGGTAGCTCAGGATGGGCAAAGTACTAAAAAGAGCATAGGACCTCAGTTTTGTGAGAAAAAATTATGGATTTACAGAGCTCTCAGATGCAGAATGGAAGGCAGATATTGTTCAGACAATGAACCTGACTTTTCAGTCCCAAAAAAAATTGGATTTTACTCAGTAACAAAGGAAAAGGAACTGAAAAACAGCAGATGAAGTAATTAAACTACAAGAACAACAGCAATAGCACACTGGATAAAGTTAAAAGTCTTCTAAATTTTGAACATTTTGCTTATTTCATATTTTTATTTGCTTATTGTAACATCTACTCTCACCAGTAACTGTTTATAAAGAGATAAAATTAACATTGAGCAGAACTGAGTTCAGCTTATTCATGCAGCCCATCATAACACTCCCAGTTTCTCATGTGACCCCTTGGGAAGAGAAATATCCGCCTCTGGTCCAAATCCTGATGTAAAAGCAAGAGAGCACAAAGTCTAAAAACTGCCTTTTACTCACGAAAACCATCATATTAGTATGTTCAGTGTGTTTCAGGCAGTTCTTTGAAGTTGTGTTGCAATTTATTTGCTCTAACTACTTTCCTTAAACTGAACTCCAACATTTCTACTTCAGTTAATGAGTTCCTTAAAATGTATCTTAACAACTTTTTGGGAATATGCTTATACTAGTTGGTTCCGATAAAGCAGAATACATAGATATGGACAGTACTGCAAGTGTATAGCAGTATGTAGCTTGGTAAATACTTTTTAAACTCTTTAAGGTTGTCTGAGGCTACTGCCAATGAAGGAATTGGTAAGATTCTCTTTTCTGAAAGCTGGGCGTGTGTGCTGAAGAGTGGAAGAAGAAAGAAATGCCTGTTCTATGATTTTGAAGAAAAAAAGCAATACCTGATGGTTAAACTTCCGACTTTGGACTTGTACTGATCTATTTTGTACACAATTAATTCAAATGACTCTTTGCTTAACCTTAACCCTAAACAATCTTTGTCCTATTATAGCTTAACCTGTTAAACTCTGTATTTTGTCACATGTTAAAAATGAGTACACTGGACTGTACTAAGATCAGTCATTGATATCGAAGAGTTTCTGGAATTATATTATAAGAACAAGCATGTAACACTGATTGTGTGCCTGTCTGCTGTAATGTGCTCTACAACATCTGTTATCAGTTACATACACAACATTGGTTGCAGACCGAAACAAACATGTTGAATCAGGCTTGGAATTTAACTTCATCTGGTAAAATACAGAGAGACGGCCTCCGATAAAATCATTCCCACCTCCGCTGAAGCCACCAAAGCTGTTGGCAAGGTTATCTACAAGCTGAATGTTAGCTGACTGGTATGAATTTCCATGTATCCTTTCCCAAAGGGTCTGTCATCAACCACACTATCTGGAAAAGCCCGCTAAGTACAGCAACATTAAGAAAGCTGCCGAGGCTGCTGCTGAGGAACCCATGAAAGGAATCCTCTGATACACAGAAGACAAGGTGGCATCTACAGGCTTCAACGGTGACCCTCACTTCTCCATCTTTGATGCTGGAGCTGCAACTGCACTCAAACAACCACAGCAACTACAGAAACCTGCTGTGTGACCCATTCGTGCATAAGGAGTCAACTCCTGAGTCATCATTCTGGATTCTAGATGTTACAGCATCTGCACCAAGAGCAAACTCATATACCTGATGAATGGGGAAATACCTTTTAAAGGATTGTTATCTTTTCTGTTCAGTACTAAAGAATGTACAGATTCATTGTTGTAATGTTACTGATCTTGCGGCTCTTTTGCACTTTGAATAAAAGACCCAAATTTATGGGCTGTAAGGTAGTTTACATCTTTACCTAAAAAGCAAAAGGTCCCCAGTTGGATTCCAACATTAGCACCCATTCAAGTTCAAGTTCCAAAAATATAAAGAACAATTTCACGGCACATTTATTCCTCCTGCTCCAGTGCCTATGTACTGGGCAAAACGCTTGTGAACAAGTGTATTAAATAAACACTGACAGTAAAGCACATGAGTGGCTTTATAATGATGCACATTTGAGGTCCATGAAAGTTTCAGCTGTGTTGTAGCAGGCAACAGTCATATGAAAACAAATATTAAGCCAAATAAAGCCCTGACTCAAAAGCTAGTAGAACCCTGTTAAACATAACAGCAAAAACTAAAAGTGATTGTTGTGACTGTTTTTTTGGTTTTTTTTACAGCATTGCTTGAGTGCTTGAGTCCGGCTTCCTCCCACAGTCCAAAGACATGCAATTAGTGGGGTTAGGTTAATTGATCAACCTAAATTGCCCATAGGTGTGAATGTGGAAGTGAATGTGAGAGCGAATGGTTGTCTGTCTCTGTGTGTTAACCCTGCGACAGACTGGCGACCTGTCCAGGGTGTACCCCGCCTCTCGCCCTATGACAGCTGGGATAGGCTCCAGCCCCCCCCCCCCCCCCCCCCCCGCGACCCTGAAAAGGATAAGCGGAAACGAATGGATGGATGCTTGAGTTCATTGAGGTTTAAGGGCTTTTGTTTACACATAGCTCTCTCAAGGTCCCACCATAGCATTTCAGTTTGGTTGAGGTCTGGACTTTGACTGGGTCATTGCAACACTTTGATTCTTCTCTTTTTCGGCCATGCTGTTGGAGTTTTGCTGCTGTGCTTGGGATCATTGTCTTCCTCCAAGACCCACTCTAGATCACGCCTTAACTGTCACAGATGACCTCACAGTTGGCTGTAGCATTGGTATTCTGGTATACAGAGGAGTTCATGGCTTAGTCACCGACTGCAATATGCCCAGATTCTCATCAAATCATTACCCCTCCATCACGGTGCTTGACAGCTGGTATGAGGTGGTGCACATTAAAACATCTCCACTTTGGTCTTTTCTGCCCATGGATGTTGTTCCAAATGTCTTTTGAAATATCTTGTGGTTTGTTCAGAGGCAACCTTTCAAACCTAAGCCGTGCTGCCATGTTCTTTTTGGAGACATGCCTATCTCTACTAAGAACAATCCTATTATTGGCCCATTTTAAAAACACATCTGGTAAACACCGCTTATAATATCTGCCTGGAAATTTTTAGCCTACTTTGCAAGAATGGTAGGCTTAGTAAGTCAGAGAAAAGGTTTAGCAAACGATCAGCTGGTGCGCATAGTAATCATGTAGTTAAAAAAAAGAAATTCATGCATTCTGATGCATGTTTACTTTGACTCCAATGAGTATTTAAATTATTGACATCAGTCTAAAAACTTAACTCTGCTCCAGTTTGTCAGCGTCTAAATCTGCTATTACTAAGAAATCAGGAATTATTGTCTTTATCTGGCTCTCAATACCTCTGAAAGTATAACATCCATTTTTCCAGGCCAAAAATGTCTTTCACTCCTCTCATGTTAAGCCTTTCAGCTCTTATCCAGTAATATGCAGCTGATATACAGACCGCTTGGGCTGTAATTATAGTAATCAAAAGGGGAACAGGGAGAGGGCTGTAACTATGCCCCTGGTAGTTTCAACATCATGTTTCAACTCCTGTAATTATGCTTAGACTTATTATTAACTAAGCTGCAGTCACTCAGAGGAGGGCAAAAAAACTAAAAGTAAAATAAAACAAGGAAATGTCACTTCAAAGAGTTATAACCATCACCTATATAAAAAAGATGGAAACTTTAAGCAATTCATAATTGCCCACATAACTGCGATCTCTTTGTAGGTATCTGTTTTTGAGTGAATATGATGGCTAGTCGCCAGAAAAGGGAGAAGCAAAGGTGCAAAAGTAAAAACTTCTTCAGAGCTTGTTTGTGGGTGTCTATAGCTGTCTGTATTTAGACACCGTGCTGCTAAACAAAAGGATGAATTCAACCGCTACAAACACAAGGTCAACTGAATTCTTCCGTCAGCCTGCCACATACTTCTCAACAGACGGGTACAAAACTATTTATTTTTTTTAAAAAAGCTGACAGAAAAGTCATTACAACCTCTCAGTGGCTCCAAAGGTCTAACATCTCTTAGTCCAAAAAGTGCCTCATATTTATCCTGCTGTTTGCACAAACTGTTCCCATCCATCATCGGTGACTTGCTTTCTTTATTTCCAGTCCATGAGCCCTGACAACCTCCTTCCTGCTTCCATCATGAAACAAGCAGAATCAGACTAATGACTTTGCGTGCCGACTTGAGGCTAACAGTTTGGTTGGTTTATGTTGACACATAGTTAGAAGATGTCATTTTTAATTTAGCTCCTGGTGGAAATAGTTATGTGAAATGTAAAACCTCCATTGTTTAATGACTGTGTGGATATGAGTAGGTGTGTGATTATGGCACCTCTCATCTTTTAATATGGCATCTGTGCTCAACAAATTTCCCTGAGTGTATCATCCATATAAATGCTAATCCAAGCTGAAAAACTGATTTCAAACAAGCAAGAGACAACATCAGTTCCTGACAGATAGCCCCCTTCAGCCCCGCGAAACAATAGCTACATAAATGCCTTTCTGTGTTTAAGATGATTAATGATCAGTGGGATGTTGGATCAGTCACAGTATGCTCTCCCATGCACCCATGATCATTTTTCATTTCATATTTTTCATATGTGATCAAAACCTGATTATGTGACCTGAAACATTTCAGCAAAAACTGAGGCTGAAAACAGCATCTCTGTAAACTGACAAACCTGGCTTTTATATTAATAAAAGGGACTATTTGGGCTGTGTGTGTGTGTGTGTGTGTGTGTGTGTGTGTGTGTGTGTGTGTGTGTGTGTGTGTGTGTGTGTGTGCGCGCGCGTGTGTGTGAGTTCCTGTAGGTTGTGTACTCCTGCCTGCCACCTACTCACAATGGCTACCAGAGAGGGCAAGTGCCTACACAAAGCTCCATCCCACTGGTGTTGTAACAAAATCCCCAGAAAAATTCACATTATTCACACCAGTTATGTTTTGTGCAGTCGTGCACATCATTTGTCATTTATATACAAAGAGGAATTAATTATTCTAAGGAAACTGGCAGGGATTTGCTGTTTTTGTCTCACCAAGAAAAAACTTTCCACAGGAAACGGCATTGCCCCTTTTGTCACAAAAGACATGTCAGTCAATGATTACTTTAAGCCTCGCCCTGAAAAAAAAAAGCCTATCGTGTTAAGCACTCGCTAAAACATGTTAACACGTAACACCTTACATAAAAGCACTGTGTGATTATTTTTAGACAAAATTGCTGCTATTAGCTTGGACTATGAGGAAAGATATGGGTGTTGAATTTGAAGTGGGCAGTTGAATTTTTGGCATCAGGACTGACATCAGACTCTTCAGGTCAATTACGTCTCTCGTTCTTCTTCAATCGATACGTCCTCTGGGTGCAGACTATCACGTGTAATCATAAAACACAAATCCCAGTCATCATTTTGATCATAATGAGAGTAACACTGTGCCGTTAGCAGCCACTGTGTAATTACCCGGCTGGCACAGACCATAAGGGAAAACTACACTATGCAAATATTTCATTTTCTCACAAAAGCTCTTTAGGGATCCATTGTCTACACTGCAGAGGTAATATCTGCCAAACCAGATTGTGCCACTCCACAACAAAGGAAAATTCATACCATTAGCCTTAGTTCTAGCCTCTTTGTCCAAGGTCTGGTTTGTAAAAGGTTATTTTCAAGTTGCCCAACTGAACATGTGAGGGGTAATGAAGGCAGAATGAACAAATAAACTTAAATGCCAAGAAGTAACAGCTGCCACCACTTACTAAACTGAAGAAAGCATTCTGTATAAGGTCTGAAAGCTTGTGAGTGACAGCTTAATAATTTCCAGCTTAGTGTAATACCATAAAAGGTTTCCCTTTCCAGATAATTTTTAAACACTGAAGCTGAAAGGCCTTTGGGGCCATGCAAGCAATTTGCATGCAGCTCTTGATCAAGCACTATATCTCACATTCCTCAATGGCAACGGTGTATTCATCGATTTAATCACAAAGAGATAAAAGATAGAGAGCGAACTGAATGATAGTCAGAGGAAACCACAACTACCTTTGCAGAAAAAACGTCTAAAATATAGAGAATACCAACGAGCAGATTTACAGAGTTCACTAGTGATTAAATAATGAAAACATATGCAGTATATAGCAGGGATGGGCTAATCAACTGATTAACTTATAAAGTATACAGATAAAAGTTACAGATGAAGAACAAAGGAATCATGAAATCATGTGAAGGAGAAAAAGGAGGCAGTATTTTGAGGAGGTATATGCAGGAGACATTGTCATCTTGATGACATAAAGAATGAACTCATTAAAAAAACCTGCCACCTATTCATTTTCTGTCTGTGCGCTAATTGATTAATCACCTAATTGTTCCAAGACTAGTAAAGGATCAAGGAACTCACCCCTATGAATAAAGCATAGAGTGTTCTTATTGCGCTTTTGGAAACTGCATACAAATGTTGGATGAAGTCGATTTTCTGGTTTTCCAGTTGGGAAGAACCACAGTTTCAGCACCACAGAGTGGACAGCTCCACAGAAAACCTTGAGCCCGATAAACTGAGCTTCAGACTTGAATTTTTGAGCAAAAAACTGCACTTGAAATTCTACTTTCCTCCAATTTTCTGAAGGTTAAACGCAAAGACAAACCAACAAATCCTGACAGAAACAGCGTCACTGACAAAAGAGCGAGACGCTCCTTTGTGGAGAATTTTGCTGCTAAAGTATTCACCATATAGGGCACGAATGGTGGCTTAGGGCTGAAGCTTCACCATCGATTAGACAGGAAACAGCCCATAGCTTACGGTGAAATGCTGTGCACCTTCTCTCACAACTGCATTACAACCTGTTCAGCTTTCAAACGAAATGACATTCACAAGTGGCCAAGATGGGTGACGAACCAAAATGTATTATTCACAAAAGAATGATTTCCTTTTATTTTCATAAAGAAATTGAACAAATTAACTACGTGGCCGTTTTCTGGCTTATTGGGAAAACAGACCCAGGTGAATTTAAAAAAAGAAAAGAATGCACGATGTATTTGGTAATTAGCCATACGCATTTTCTACTAACTAGCACTGTACTTAGAAAAAATGTGGGACGGCTTCAGTTTACATTTTAGAGAATGGCTCCAGGCATTATATTTATTCAAAGTTTTCATGGAAATAAGGGCAGCTATGTGCACCAAACCTAAACCGACGTGCTGTACTTCCTGCACATTCGTGAACCTCATTAAATCCCGTTAAACCACTGCGACTTTAGAGTGAAGTTGGGCATACCTCCGTAGAACAAACTGTGGCATCTATCAGTGCGAGGGTTACTGTGGAGAAACTACAGGTTGTGCATCCTCACCCCTTAGCAGGCTAGTGCGCGGAAAACGACATCCTCGCTCTGTAACGGAACAAGTGTCAAAAAATCAAACTCACCATAGAGGGATACAATCCGAAGATGGTGAGAGAAAGGACCGGGTACAGGACGCTCAACAGGACCCGCATGCTGACGGGCTCCGGCCAGCCACTTTTCTCCAAGGTACAGTCCTTTATCATGGAGCTCCTGTCCTCTTGTTCACCTCACCGCGTTTTTCTTTCTTTTTCTTATTGCTGTGGAACCGCAGAGAGAGCGCTCCGACCGCGGCACTGCAACCACGCGTTCACCGACATCACACACACATCTCCCCAGCGCTCCGGCTGAGGGCAGTGCCGAGGAAAAAAAAGTTTTGAGACAGGGGGAAATATTCAAATATTTCAGTTCCAGCAAGCTGCAGGGGAGGCGCTCCAACCATGTGACTGCACTTCTATATATCTACCTGCGCTGAATGCCTTGTGAAAAGCGACCACATTTTTCATTTACACAACCTTCACGCAGATAATGTCTTAAATGGCTAATGAGGCTATTGTGGGACAAGGGGTTTCAGGTGTGAGACAGCACTTTCAGGGATAACATCATTATCCAAATGCTGAAGAGGTACTGGTTTATCAGTTTAGTAATGATGGAGGAATGATTGTTCAGTAGGAAATATATATATATATATATATATATATATATATATATATATGTGGATGGATGGATGGATGGATGGATATATATATATCCATCCATCCATCCACATATATATATATATATATATATGTATATATATATATATATATATATATATATATATATATATATATGTATGTGTGTGTGTGTGTGTGTGTGTGTGTGTATATGCAGTTGTGGTGCACAGCGCACTTGTTGAAAGGAAAAACGCGAAATTAAATTAAAATAAAAAGCTGAGGAAAGCAGTGCAGATGCACGACTGAACTGATGAGAGAGAGAGAAGCTTTAACAGTAAATGGAGAAATCTGTCCATGTTGAATATCTAAATATTTCAGGTACAGTGCACTGTATCTGTACACAGGTGATTCAGCTAGAGATCTGTGGATATAGTGGATGGTGGATTATGAGTGAAAAAGAAAGTTTTTACTGGACTCTGTGAAGTCCTGTGAGAATCTAAGTACATCCCATGATTTAGAATCACTCATAGCAACAACAGCTTTAAGTAATCATTGTCTATATCATCATTGTGGGGGAATTTTGGTCCACTTTTCTTTACAACATTATTGAGCATTGGGACATTGCAGCACCTCAGTTCTCCTTTGCAGCCATTTTTGTGTAGATACTGTGCTTGGAATCATTGTCCTGTAGCATGACCCAATTTGGGCTAAGCTTTAGCTGTTGGACAGATGGCTTCACATTTGACACTAGAATACTTTGACATAAAAAGAAGTTCCTGGTCAACTCAATGGCTGCAGGGTACCTGGCTCCTGCAGCTGCAAAAACACACCCAAATGATCAACCCTTTACCTGGTGCGTGGCACTTGGTGCTGGGTGTTTGTGTAATATGTAATTATGGTGCTATGCATTACGGCTAAACATCTCTGCTTTGGTCTGGTCTGTCCAAAGGTCATTCTTTTGTGGGTTGTTCAGATGTAACTTTGCAAACCTACCATCCTCTTGTTAGAAAGAAGAAGCTTTCACATGGAAACCCTCCTAAGCAAGCCATTCAGTCTTTTTCTAATATTTTTGTCATGATCTTTAATGTTTAACATGCTAACTGATGCCTGTAGCATCTGAGCTGTAGCTCTTGGATTCAGAACACTACATGGTCTGACTTTGGGCTAGAATTGCTGGCATGTCCACTCCTGGGAACATTGTGGTGTTGTTTTAACACACTCCATGCTGCAGACCAACGAACAAAAGGTGCTCACACTTGCTGATGATCAAATAATCAAATGCATTTAATTAACAGAACCTGGTTGCAACTTGCTGCAACTTTTAATTACTATGGAAACAGTAAGGGTGCATTTACTTTTTCACAATACTGCATAAAACTCCTGTGAAAACTTTCTTTTTCACATAACTGTATGTTCAAAAAACAAATTCCCACTTTACTAGAAAAGTAAAGTGGGAGATTTACTAGAAAATAGCTCTTGAGCAAGAGCTATTTCAATGAGAAAATACCCATTTAATTTGACTTGAAACACTGTTTAAGAGAAACAGTTTTAAGAGTGTTTTGAAACACTCATTTTTCATAACATCAGAGAATTTGTTTATGAGTACTAACCAGTATCACCGGTATGTCTCCATACTGGTTACTTAAATGCCACCAGGACAAATAATAATGCTAATTATTTTTTATATATAAACAGAAACTTAGTATTGGTCCATATTGTCTACTTTTGTTCTTTCGGTTCAGGTATCATACTTGAGAGCTGTGACTCACACACTTAAAATATATGTATAAAAAATCATGCTGGAATAGATATGTATTGTGTTGGCTGTAAGACTGTGGCTCAGACTTTGCTAAAAGAGTATATCTACTTGATGCAAAATAGCTTTTCCAGCCTAAGAAGGTTTTTTTCTCCCACCTCATGCATTTATATGATATACTAAACTTTAGGGGGGAAAAAAGCAGATGCAAAACAGGCTTTGTAATAATAAAAAGCCATCATTGAGAATAGACTGTGGTTCCTTACATTTTCTTGAGAAGATGAGGGCCTCTGTTTCTTTATGACTCTCATTTAAAACCCGGGCTGAGAGATTTTTATTTACAAAGTTGGTTACTGCACAGCTCTGTGGTTACATTCATATAGTTTCATGAATATATCATGTCTGAGATATTCATAACTGAAGCAGCAGTAGGGAGATGAGATGCTGGTGCAGGGTACAGTGATGAGAGGAAAGCAGCAGTATAATGCCATGCTGGCAGTGGTAGTCAGCAGGGCTGTTGATGATCTGGTCATCTGGTTTGTGACACTGTGTTGGGGGTTCTCGTCGAGTTCTGTCAGTCTCAGTCTATCCAGACTGCTTCTCTCGCTCTTCACTGTCTTACACTGATCTATGTTTCTAGACCCGCTTAACCAGATGAGACAACAAGCCGGTTGTTACGAGCATCCTTTATTCTTCAGGATGTTTGAAAGCTTTTGAGCTCTGTTCTCAAGTTTCTAAATTTCTTATTTTTTTATTGAAGCAGCTACACACACTCACTTTCTAAGTTTGCAGCTCCCCATGTTAAGATAAATATTTCAAAAAGCAAAGCACTAAAAGTGAAAAGTTCATCCTTGCTATTTTATGAATTGGAGATCATGGTGAGAATGCTGAAGCATACTTTGAAGTAAACTAAAAGTATTGACATAAATCAGTAAAATGTTCTTCACAGGGTCATCAGTTTGATGCTTTAATACATTTGTACTTGAACTTGTACAAACTTTAACCTTTAAATAACACGCAGAGGATTATGGATAATGTACATGCACATGATGATTAAAATAAGGTCATTTTGATTCAGTTGCAACACAGATCAAACAGACATGCAATTCAACCTTATCTTTCTTAGCCCTCTCAGGCTCAAATTAAGTTTTAGTTGCTAATGCACAACCAAGTCCTGCAGTGGTACTTCTGAGTAAAAAAAACTCATAAAATATGTATGTGGGGTAATCAGGTTGTTAGTGTTTTAACTGTTGCAAATCTGCAACGCCTGCCTTGAGAGGGTTAGACCGATCTTAATACGTATTTCATGGATGGATTTCCATGAAATCTTGCACAAACATTCATGGTCCACATGCCAAAGACTTTAGTGATACACTGGCTTTTGCTTTGGTTTAACCTTCACGTTCATGTTATCTTTAGATTAGACAAAGTATTGCAGACTTCTGGGCATTGTAACGGTGGTGCAGTGGTTAGCACTTTGACCTCAGAGCAATGAGCTTCCAGTTTCAAGTGTCCTCTCTGTGTGTAGTCAGCATTTTCTACCTGTTTCTAGTTGTTTATATGGGTTTCCTCCTACAGTCCAAAGACACGGAAAGGGTAAACAGTGATTCCTGTTTGGTAATGGATGTGGGGTGGATAAAGTCCTAGTGTATAGCGTCTAGACTTGTGATCTAAAACAATTTGAGTAGAGAGTAAGACTAGAAAAGCACTATGGAAGTACACTACATTGCATTCACACAGAATTTGCATATTGCCTCTAGAAAAATTGTAATAACTTCAGCTATGTTTAATTATTAGCAGCATTATAGTTTTATGGCATAAAAATGGCATTCACATCACTATGTAATTAGAGGTAATTGACTCCTCTTGGTGTGCTAACACTCGAAAGTGGGATGATAAACAATAATCTTATAGCTATCTATATAAATTAGAGATGATGTAACATAAGCATGTTGACATGCTCATTTTGAGCGTCAAAGAGCCGCCAGGATGGAAGCTCAATAGAAAAAGTGACATACATTAAAGACAAAGTGTCACCAGTGACACTGTTGCCAATGTGGAGTGATGCGCAGTGTTACACTGTGTAAACACAGGGACTTATGATTGGTTGATGCCTCAACATTATTTCTGTGCTAGAAATGTTGAGCCCAGCCAACTTTGATTGGTCACATTTTCTTTTTCATCTGTACAAGGTCAGTCTATCCTTAAAAAATTTACTCAAATCTCCAGTTTGTCCTACTCAGAATGCAGTTCAGTAGATGCTGGTGTAGCTGATGAAATGTTTAATTCTGAAATTCATTCAAACAAGCCACATCCAATATCATGTTATTATTATTCATGCTACTATGAATTAGGGGGTAGCTAAGTAGAATTGTGCAGAGGATTATGGCTAATGTACATGATGATTAAAATAAGGTCATTTTGATTCATTTGCTACACAGATCAAACAGACATGCAATTCAACCTTATCTTTCTTTGACCCATCTTAATACATATTTACATATAGAGAAGGAGGTCTAAAAAAGAAGAAGAAGAAAACATTCTTCATTTACTTCCCAAGCTCTAAGCCTTAAAAAAGTTATTATTGTTATTTTCACCTGGGAAAAACACCCCCAGATTTAGTCAACAGTAACATTCAAGCAAAATCTTGAGCTCTCTGGATAAGACACACTTTAGTTTCCTTATCCTCATGCCAAAGTAAGATTTCAAAAAATACCAGAAAAAGTAGTTTTACTTCTGCAATATCTTATTAAACATGCTTAAAAGACACAACAAAACAAAAACTCTCATTTTAAGCTGTAAATATTAAATTTCTATACTCTGAGGCAGTGTCATTGAAATTAAACTTTAGCTTTGAGAAGTTTTACCTGAAAGAAAGAAAAACATTTATAAAACACACTGAGCAGACAGAAGCAACAGGACAACTTAAACAGATAACACCCAAAAAGGTAAAAAGGTAATAAAGCATTGAGATCTCCAGGGGGATATAGTAATTTGAGGGTAGTTTGAAGGTAGTTCAAAGAAGTGAGAAGTATACTAACTGATACCACCTTCATCAAGTGCAAACATCGGGAATATGAAAGGTTAAATATTAAATGGCTCTTTATAAAGCTTTTAAAATATAACAGTTAGGACGCACCAACAGTGGACACTAAGCTTGTGTCTGGTTCACTCGTGATGCTCCCAGATGCTCTTAGAATAAATGTGTAAAACCTTTACAATTAGTAAGTCTGGATAATGTTTTCCTCAGCAAACCAATTAGATTACATCAGGTGAGATCAGATTAGCATTGTGCTTTGTGGCCTTTGCTTATTCACCCCCTCATAGTTTACTTCTAATTCCTTATAGGATGTTTTTCAGCAGTCTGCTGTTCCAGGTGTTTTGCTGTATTCAGACTGCAGCACAGTGTTTCTTTAGTAGCAGACAGAAATTTTGGTCATAGTTTTACAGCAACGGGGAGTGAAGCAGTTTTCTCTACACCACCATAAACACTGCTTACCAATGAGCCCCACAAAGACTTTCTCAGCCCTACTTTTTAAATGAAGAAACACTGACAGTGAAAGGAAAAGCAGCTTGCATCCGTGTTTGCATCTTAATTAAATGTGACCTCTAGTTTTTTTTTCCTAGGACAATTAAAGGAATTAAATCTGTAGTTGAACAGAAAAGAAATACCAGAAGTGATGCGATGCCTGTTCCCACCAGTATAATGGAGTCTTAATGGAGCAAGAACAGAGCCGGTTCAGACGGTTAAGTTCAAGTAATTAAAATTAAACAGACCTGCTACTGCTCGGAGACCAATGGGCTTATTTCTATATTCTTTAAGAAGATTGTGTTTGGGAACTCCAGGCTCTGCTGTTTGTCATGTGTAAAGCTGTTAACACACATCTATGTACAATGCTTTTGCGTCATTTATTGCTCCATCTCTGAATAGTGCTATTTGTTTTGATGATTCAAAGCTTCCATCTGATCGCTGTTTTTTTACACCTTGAAACAGCTCAGCCTCACACTCTCTTTGCTTCTCATCTCCCTGTGGTCTTCAGTTCTATTTTGGACTTATCAAAGGTCATCAGTAAAACACAGAAGTACAGCCGTCCATAATGTATCAGCTGTTTAGCTGGTGTATGAGACACCATTAGTGTTATTTCACATTAGCTGAAATGTTTGCACATATGTCTGTGTGCTTACCAGATGTAAGCTGAGGTTAAAGGTTAATGCATCACTGAGGGATAAATGTTTGTGTGTGAATGTGTGTGTGTGTATGTTCATCTACATTAGCTTTCTTTGTAGGGCATCTAATAAGTAGTCTGGGGAGCTGGCCAGTCAGAGTCTCAGTAAACAAGATTTACCAGCAGCCACAGTGGGGTTTTTTGTTTTGTTTTCCCAGTGGTTTTGTTCAGAAGGGGACTCTTGAGCTTCAGCTCAGCGTGGAAGGGCCGACTTTTTAAGATAGTTAAGCCGTGGATGATAAGAACACACCAAGTCCAAAGGAAGTGTGAGCAGTTCACATGGACACATCTTAGTATGGGCAAGTTTTCACTCCAGCATGGACTGTAAAGCCTCCAGATATTTGAAGTAGCAGCATGGCTGGTAAATAAACACTGATGTGGACGGTGTTTTTAACAGTTTTCATAAGTACTTACCTTGTTCAAGCTGAAGCTGCCAGTCTCACTTCCAAAAATCAGACACTCCAAAGCAGGGCACAGCGGTATGATCGGGGCATGTAAAGTATATAATGGTACACAGACAACAAGAGCCGGATTTTTATAGATCCTTTGTGTCTGATATTTCATGGCACCAGATCTCTACTGCAGTGAAAGAATTATGAAAGATATGTTTGAGATAGGTCCGTTACTCATCAAGGCAAGTTTCATTACAGTTTATACAAAAAGTTTGAAAAAAGCACCAAAAGCGATGTGTGGATTCCATATGAACATGACTAATAATTGAAATTATTGAAAGTACCTTTAATCCACTGATAACATAAAGCTCATGGTGAAGTCAAAGGAAAGGTCAGCAGAGCAGTAAAGCCTGTAAGATTCATCACCTGTGAACCTGTGAATGTGTATTCAAGAAATCAATGAGTGGTTGTTAAACTGAGTCACCCATGAGAGATGAAGCATACCACGAAGCATGATGTGCTGCTCCATGCAAAGGAGTTATAGAGTTCTACTGTGCAATGCAACATTTTAACTTGTTGTCATCATAGTGGCAACAGTGACATAATATTTGAAAAAAAGTGCTTTGCATCCAATTTATACCATAAAAACAATGTGCCTCCATGGATTTCTCCAGTCTGGTTTAAAAGACGTAGACAGTCTGTCCATGACAAGTGTCTGTCAGAAAAAAGTGTTTGTTCACATTAATGAAAAATAAAAATGTTTTGAGATATCTCATAGATCTATAGGGGTCTTAACTTCTTTTAGTCAAAGGTAACACAAGAGCAGCACTTGTGCAAATCAGGGGGACATCTGAGTCAACAGGGGGCACTCTGTTTTACACTTTAGTTTTAGTTTTACACTTGAATTGCTGAAGTTCTCTTCTGTAACATGATTGATGTCAGTAGTTCACACATGCACAAACACTGTAGGCTGATTAAAGGTGTTTATCTCCAATCAGAGGAAAGAAGGAATAAACTCATTTTCTTTAAATAACTTTCCAAAATAAAGATGATACTTAAGAGCAAATGTGTACAGTTAATACTAATATATGTTAGATATATATGAAATATATCAAAACTAACACAGTTAACAGGCATAAAATAGCAGTTTTTTGCCGACAAGGTAATTCCTGAAGACCCATAACCTGAAAACTTGAGCCTGGATCTTGTAATTGTTGAAGCAATGTGGGATAATCTTGACAGAGAATAGAACAAATGGCACAAAAGAGGTTTGGTTGTCCTTCAAAGTTGGAGAGCTTTTCCTGAAGACTACTCAAAGAGATTACAAGAAAGCTTGCCTTGGAGAATCCAGGATGTGTTGAAGAAGAAAGTTGACTTTCAAGCTCATTATAAAACATGCAAACTCTATAAAAATATAAAGAAAAGAGGTTAGCTCAAGACTTGTGCAGCACTGCATGTTTAGCATTTGGTGCTCTATATCCTATTTGAGAAAAGCATTGAAACTTAAAATGCTTCTTACATCCTCTTCAGTTTGTCAAGACTCTCTTCTTTTCTTACCAGAAACATCACACAGGCAGACATTAGTGCACCATCCATAGCTCTGAAAGCTACAAAAAGTGAGTGTGCATGTGAATCGTGTTTTTCATGCCAAAGCTTAATAGACCAATATCCAATTTTTTTCAAAATTGTTCTTTTACTCCTTCCTCTATTTCCCCTTTCTTGTGTTCTCACCCTAGCATTTTGCAGGAATTGCATTCCTAGCCTTTTGCTGTGCTCATCTAAAAACCTTATATGCTATTGCTTTGCTATCCTTTTACTGTCATTCCCTCTGCTGTGCTATTCCTTTTTCATACGCTTGCTTCCTCTTTTCTGGCATTAGTTGCTCAGCAACATCAAGTGGTATTTGTTGGTACAGAAAAAATAGTGAGGCAGAAACAGCAGTTCATTGTGAGGGGTCTTTTGTCATTCTGCAGAGCTGCAGGGTCCAAAAAGCAAATAACTTTGACTGGAGTCATACCGAGGCTGTCTTTTAGTGATTAAACATTTTGCTAGTTATTATTTCAAAACTTAGAAAACAAAATAAATATTGAATTTATTTATTTGATGTGTACATCTAAGTATAACCTTTATTCTGATGTGCAATGAGTGACAAGCACACTGTTAATACAGGAGTGCACATTACTACAGCACCAGTTTGTGGCAGTTATCCACCGTATAATACTGGGTTTTATGGGATGATGCCAAAACCACATTCTTGAAGAGACAATAACTTTACCAGTGATCTGCCAATATATGTATACATATACAATGGATACAGTGAAGGCTGTGAATATGAGTATAGTATTAAAGTGGTCGATGAAGCCACTGTGACATCATATAAGATTATTTTAAAGTCACAACTGCAGCTCCAGTGTGGAGACCTGGCGGGCAATCCACTGTTCCAACACATATGTGAGAACAAACTGCAAATTCTTTATAGACTTTATTAATCGCACACTGATGATATTCACTTGTAAATTCACCTCTGGGACTGTTGCAGTATTTTAACCACTAAAAACAGTGACATCCCTGCCAGATTTCTACTTTGGCGATGTTTATACATGCCACATCTTTTAAAGTCTCTCCAGTTACTCTGTCATCAAAGTGTACAAAAGTATATCCAGTTATATGTATTTTCCATCAGGATGTGTCAGTAACGTGGTTGAGAAATTTTTTCATTTTCAGGCCAAAGTTGCCAGTTAACTAGCTAATGTAAGTTAATATTCAGTTCAGCATTATCAGGATTAGTTCTCAGGAGTAACATCAAAATTACTCAGAATTCTGGGGCAATAATGACAAATGAGAAGGTTATATGACATGAACCTAGTCAAAACACGAATAAATGACATACTAACAGCCTTGGCTGTTATACTATGGAGGAGGGATTGTGGAATTTGGCCACAACATTTGCATGACAGCATTAGCAGTGTGTTCACATCCAGAGCCTTACCCTATGTTTTCCTAGCTGTTGTGCAAAGACTGAGTGGTCAGTTGTTAGCATTTTGGCTAGACAGTCCTAATAAAAAAGCTAGAAAGCACAAATAGGAGCTCATTTTGCCTTTCAGCTGTATTTTCCCTTAATTATGTGACATCATGTGAAAACAACAGTATGAAACTATTGTTTTATAGCAGCCAGAGGTGATGATACTTCGACAAGAGTGCTACGTCAGCTGAAAATGCTGCCTAGCTTGGATAGCAAGGTGTATCCTGTAGACTGCTCTGTCATACACTGTGCGTGCATACAGTCTTAAAAATAAATCAGCTCGTGTAATCAAAATCAAATCAAAAACAGATGTGTGGCATTGCTATAGCTATGCTAATCTTTTACTTGTTAATGCAGTTTGACTTTATTAATTAAACTTCCACTTTCACATGTCAGGCTGAAAAAAGTCCATTTGCAGAAATAACTGCTCAGTGAATAGCATTTAGCTGCAAAGCTAGGGCTGTATTAGTGTACCTTATCACTGTGAGTCATTAATTTTGCTTCAGATGATGTCATTAATGGGAAATAGTTGTCATATTTTATTTATTATTTTTTTGAAAATCAAAAGCTCATTACTTTGCAGATTAATGTTAACCCACTATGTGAGAATAAAGTTTAAACATGTTTTATTTGACCTCTTCTCTGCTCTGATTAGCATTCTTGGCTTTATGAAAGGAAGTTTTGATAAATTCTCATTGTGAGAGATAAAATAGACTCATTGAAATGGTGTTTTCTCTTCAAATGAAGCTCAAGAACCTTCAGTAACACACTGATCCTACTGCGCATAGCTAATTACAATGTACAGTGTGCCAATTAGCTTATACTTGGATAATTGGCTGTTGAATGCTGGAAGCTGAGTGGCCTCTTGAGTATGACTCCTCCTTTGTTTGAGCCAAATATAGATCTCTTTATTACTCACCATAATAAAATAGGCTTTCGCCTATTAGTCGGATTTGATATTTAAGACAGTTAAGAGTGTAATGCATTCTGCCCCTGTATCTGGTATTTACAAGATTATGCTAATTTAGCCAAAGGATTAATTCGATTAGCTGAAAACCAATTTTATTAGGGAATATATATTTCTCCATTATACTTAAAGCTAATTTTACCAATAGCCGTGCATTTAGGGAAAGAAATGCAGGATTCTCTGTCTGGATTTCCCACAGATGCTGAGGTTAAAGGTTACTATGTACGGATTTCACATTATAGAAAGGTATACTGTGTGGCACTTATAGAGTAGTAATGCACGATAAAATTAGAGTAAGCACTTTGCTCATTATGACACCGACAGTAAGTTATTCAGTTTTGCTGTATCTCTCATTTCTTTATTGATTTATTCAAACATGCACAAACATAAATGTAAATGCAGCATATAGGGAAAAAACCAAGTCTGTATGATTCTATCAAACTTGAAGTCAATATTTGGTACGATCATCTTTATTCTTCAACACAGCCTGAACTCTCTTAGTCAAGTTTTCTTGTATTTCTTTAAGTAGTCTTCAGGAATAGTTTTTCCCAGCTTCTTCAAATACATCCAGAGATTTGCTTTGGATGTTGACTGCCTTTGGTTCGGTTCTCTGTCAAGGTAATCAACACTTCTTTGATAATGTTGAGGTGTGGGGTCTGGGGATGTCAGTCCATGACTGTTACTGATCCATATTGTGTTTTTCTAACCAGGTGTGATTTTACTGCATTGGCAGTGTGTTTGGGATAATTGACATACAGAAAAACACGTTCCAGATAACACTGCATGCTGGACTAAAATCTGACCACACTTTTTTATGCATTCCCAATCCATTTTGACAAAATCCCCAACACCACCACTGTGTCTTACAGGCGCCCGTAGACACTCGTTGCTTTACCTCTGTCCTGACCTCCTCAGTTCCCACATATTTGATGCTACAGATAAATCTACAGCAAAAATCGTTAATACGATGGAATCTTTTAATCTGACTCAACAAGCATCAGGCCCCACTCATAACAAGGAACATGTTTTAGAGCATGTTTTTCTCTGGGCCTGAACACAGACTATTTTTATATCTGAACACACGTGTATTCTTTTTAATTCCTCCTCAGATCTGACTCATCCTACCATCTATTTATCTCTCGCATCATCTTTAAGTAGATACATTTTCTGCTGTATTTAACCTCAATTATCCTTTTTGTTTTCCTGAACAATTATGCAAATTTCATGGTCCAGTCATTTAATGATTACAGGTTATCTGTTTTAAACGAAGCAGCTCCTTTTAAAACCAGAAATGGCCCTTCTGCTAAATCCTTACCCTGGATGAATGAAAGTATTGACTGTTTCAAGTGTAGCTGACAAAATGTGGCGCATTTGTGAAAATCCAGAAAGCTCCAGGTTCATCTTAATCATCATTATCTAAGAGAACTCCTACACTGTTTTAATAACATGGTGAAAGATGGAAGAGCTACATATATTTCAAACTTAATTCAAAACAGCAGAGGGAGTCCAAAAGTTTTACTGGACACCATCAGAAAGATTGTTACACCTGTATCTCCTGCTCAAATACCAAGAATATGAAAACTTTCTTTCCTGCTTTTTTTATAAGGGCTAACATATCAGAGCAAACATTAATCCTCCTGCTTTCTCTGCGACACCATGCCTTAACTGGGCATCAGCTTAAAGAGCTTTGCACCGATATCTCTGAATGCTCTCGTCCAGTAGGGTTGATAAAATGAAAACCTCTTCTTGCCCACTTGACATTTTACCAACCTCACTGCTCAAAAAGGTCATTCACACAACTGGGCCATGAGTTTGTTGGATAATTAACAACCCTTTAACTTCTAGCTGTGATCCCTTCATATTGTAACCATTCTGTTATTTAACTTCTTTTAAAAAAGCGCTTACCTTTCCCTCCCTCAGGATTTTAGACCACTTTCAAAATTTCCTTTCATTTCCAAAATTTTAGAAAAGGTGTCTGTGAAGGTTCTCAGTCATCCAGGTCATCGTAGTCAAAGGAGTTTGCAAAGAAAAGCGTCTGGACTTCTTTAAGTTGCTTGAAGACATTTCACCTCTCATCCCAAGAAGCTTCTTCAGTTCTAAGATCAAATGGTGGGGAGTCCCAGATTTAAACCCAGTGGGAGTATCCCCCCAAAGAGGGACAAAGGACCCCCTGATGATCTTCTAATCACATGAGCCAAGGTGTGAAAGCGGGTGTGGGACCTAATCAGCCAGGGTTTCGGGTGAGCTCATTGTGAAACCTGGCCCCGCCTTGTCATGTGAATTTCTGAGGTCAGATGGCCCAGGATGTGAGTGGGCATTAAGGCGTCTGGGGAGGGAACTCAAAACTGGATTATAGATGGCAGACAGTTGGTGTCGTAACCCACTGCCTCTGTTCAAAGATGGTCGCTCACAGTGGACATAGATGGCCTCTTTCACTCCTCTTTCAAACCATCTGTCCTCTCTGTCCAAAATGTGAACATTGGCATCCTCGAAAGAGTGACCTTTATCCTTAAGATGCAGATGGACTGCTGAGTCTTGTCCTGTGGAGGTGGCTCTTCTATGTTGTGAAGTGGCTGTTTGGTCTCTCCAATGTAGAGGTCTGGGCATTCCTCGCTGCACTGTACAGCATACACCACGTTGTTAAGTCTGTGTTTTGGAGTTTTGTCTTTCGGGTGAACCAGTTTCTGTCTGAGTGTGTTGCTGGGTCTGAAGTACACTGGGATGTCGTGCTTGGAGAAAACTCTCCTGAGTTTCTCTGATACACCGGCTACATAGGGGATGACAACGTTGTTGCGTCTGTCTTTCTTATCCTCCCTCGATGGTGTCTGATCTTCTTTTCTGTGCCTCTTTGCTGACTTCATGAACGCCCAGTTAGGATAACCGCATGTTTTGAGTGCTTCCTTTACGTGTGTGTGTTCCTTCTTTTTTCCCTCCGGCTTAGAGGGAACATGTTCTGCCCGGTGGTGTAGGGTCCTGATTACTCCAAGTTTGTGTTCCAGAGGGTGATGGGAGTCAAAGAGGAGGTACTGGTCCGTGTGTGCGGGCTTCCGGTAAACTTCGATGTTGAGGTTGCCGTTTTCTTCAATGTGCACAGCGCAGTCCAGGAAGGGCAAGCAGTTGTCCTTTGTGTCTTCCCTGGTGAACTTGATGTTTTTATCCACGGCGTTAATGTGCGCAGTGAAGGATTCCACTTCTTGTGTATTGATTTTGACCCAGGTGTCGTCTACATATCTGTACCAGTGGCTGGGTACTCTTCCTTTGAAAGAGCCGAGAGCCTTCCTTTCCACTTCCTCCATGTAAAGGTTGGCTACAATAGGTAACACGGGGGAGCCCATGGCACAGCCATGTTTTTGTCTGTAGAAGCCTTCGTTGTATTTGAAGTATGTTGTGGTAAGGCAGAGGTCTAACAGTGTGCAGATCTGATCAGGTGTGAAGTTGGTCCTGTCTTCCAAGGAGCTGTCTTCTTGTAGGTGTTTTCTGAAGTGAAGAGAGAGACTACATCAAAGGACACCATGGTTTCATCTGGATCCAGGGTAAGTTTCTGGACCTTGTCGGTGAAGTCGGTGGAGTTCTTGATGTGGTGTGGGGTGTTCCCCACGAGAGGTGCAAGGAT
Organism: Pelmatolapia mariae; assembly: GCF_036321145.2. NCBI lineage: Eukaryota > Metazoa > Chordata > Actinopteri > Cichliformes > Cichlidae > Pelmatolapia > Pelmatolapia mariae. The sequence goes on along the minus strand of NC_086235.1, from coordinate 28,209,286 downwards.
GGTAGCAAGGTGTTTCGCAATGTTATAAGTGGCTGAGTTTATGCTACTGACTATGGGTCTGAGTGGGACCCCTTCCTTGTGGATTTTTGGAAGTCCATAAATGCAGGGTATGGCATCCCCTGGATAAAGGCGGTGATATGTAATGCGGTCAATGATTTTGTCCTTTTCAAGGTCTTGTAGATGACACCTGGGTCAAAATCAAGACACAAGAAGTGGAATCCTTCACTGCGCACATTAACGCCGTGGATAAAAACATCAAGTTCACCAGGGAAGACACAAAGGATAACTGTTTGCCTTTCCTGGACTGCGCTGTGCACATTGAAGAGAATGGCAACCTCAACATCGAGGTTTACCGGAAGCCCACACACACGGACCAGTACCTCCTCTTTGACTCCCATCACCCTCTGGAACACAAACTTGGAGTAATCAGGACCCTACACCACCGGGCAGAACATGTTCCCTCTAAGCCGGAGGGAAAAAAGAAGGAACACACACACGTAAAGGAAGCACTCAAAACATGCGGTTATCCTAACTGGGCGTTCATAAAGTCAGCAAAGAGGCACAGAAAAGAAGATCAGACACCAGCGAGGGAGGATAAGAAAGACAGACGCAACAACGTTGTCATCCCCTATGTAGCCGGTGTATCAGAGAAACTCAGGAGAGTTTTCTCCAAGCACGACATCCCAGTGTACTTCAGACCCAGCAACACACTCAGACAGAAACTGGTTCACCCGAAAGACAAAACTCCAAAACACAGACTTAACAACGTGGTGTATGCTGTACAGTGCAGCGAGGAATGCCCAGACCTCTACATTGGAGAGACCAAACAGCCACTTCACAAGCGCATGGCACAACATAGAAGAGCCACCTCCACAGGACAAGACTCAGCAGTCCATCTGCATCTTAAGGACAAAGGTCACTCTTTCGAGGATGCCAATGTTCACATTTTGGACAGAGAGGACAGATGGTTTGAAAGAGGAGTGAAAGAGGCCATCTATGTCCACTGTGAGCGACCATCTTTGAACAGAGGCGGTGGTTTACGACACCAACTGTCTGCCATCTATAATCCAGTTTTGAGTTCCCTCCCCAGACGCCTTAATGCCCACTCACATCCTGGGCCATCTGACCTCAGAAATTCACATGACAAGGCGGGGCCAGGTTTTACAATGAGCTCACCCGAAACCCTGGCTGATTAGGTCCCACACCCACTTTCACACCTTGGCTCAAGCGATTAGAGGATCATCAGGGGGTCCTTTGTCCCTCTTTGGGGGGATACTCCCACTGGGTTTAAATCTGGGACTCTCGGCCATTTGACCTTAGAACTGAAGAAGCTTCTCGGATGAGAGGTGAAACGTCTTCAAGCAACTTAAAGAAGTCCAGACGCTTTTCTTTGCAAATTCCTTTGACTTTAGAAAAGGTGGTTACAGAGTTTCTAATAATATTTTAGATACTTTTTAGTCATATCGGCTAAACAGTTCTTCTTCAAATAATACTTTATATATATATATATATTTTAATGCATAGAGACTGGAGAAGTCACTTGGATGAGTGACAAAACGTTCCTCCCACTGGAAACGCTATGTCCAGATGAACAGAATCAATTTTGGGGGATTTAATGCAAAGAGTTTAATATTTTTGTTCCTGTACTTTTAGATTTTTCTTCTGCCAGCATCTTTGGGTTAGCACTGAATTGGTTCTCTTCCTGTCACTCCCGTGCTTCCACTTGGACATCCTGAATGATTTTAAGGACATGACATACCACTGTTACACAGATGATATCCATCTATATAAATCATTCACAATATACAAAAACGTTCTAAAGAACTGAATGGCAGCTAATTATTTGTCTTTTTTTTTCTTTTTTTTAAAAAAAACAACAACTTATTTTTGTCTCTCTTAGCTTTTTCCCCCCATGGACTCATTTCATCTTCCTGTGAGAAATGGGTGTTTTGATAAGTATTCAGCTTTGATAAGCATCTTGGCTGTTTTGTACAAGTTTCTACAAAACAGCCAAGATTATGATTATGATTATATATGCTTTTACCTGATCATGCATTGATTATTCCAATCCATTATTCCTTTGCCTAAGGAAAACATCCCTGGATCACTTACAGAATGCTGCTGCAAGGCTTCTCACCAGTTCATCTAAAAGGTCCCATGTCTAAGGTCAGCTCATCAATAGTTGTTGGTGCTGCCTAGGTCCAAGTTAAGGACACAAGAAGACTGTGGATACAAGGAGACTTAAAGGTTGTGACTCCCAGGTTGTGGACCTTGCTTCCATTGCACTTTCTGTGGCCGCTGTTGATACCTTTAAAAGAAGCCCAAGATTTACCTGCGCATGTGTGCTTTAGTTTTTTAATTTAGTTTTTTAATTTAGTTTTGTCTATTCATACTTAATGGTTGTATCTCATTTTATATTGTAACACGTTTTGTGACTTTTGTTCTTGAAAAGCTCTATAAAATTAAACTTTACTACTTACTGACATAAGAAAAAAACAGCTGCCCTTCCATTGAGGCCATTTTAGATCAACTGAATAGCCAGATGCGTCTCTCAGGACCTGTGTCAGGTCTTTATTGTATTTTTTTCCTATTTCCTAGGGACTTTCAGATTCATATGTTCTTCTACCATATACAGTTTTAGATCTACCTACTACTTATCTTGTGACCCACTTTTCTCATTTCCTTAAAATGTTTATGAGCACAGAGCACACCATACCAAGTTTTTTGGCATATAACTGGTTAATCACCTTGTTTGTTATCACTGGCATTTTTAATAGATTCAGCTAAAGGAATGGGAACAAATGATATGTTTTTGTAACAGATTGCCAGCAACAAAGTGCCAAAACGTACTATTTAATATAGGTTCTTTACTCAAAACCATAAAATGAGGGGTGGCTAAATACTTTTGCACGATAACGGATTATTTGTATTGTTATTTGATCCTAACTGGCCACCCACCAAAATGGTAGTAATGTCTAATAATTCAACCCCAGTGAATAAGCATAGCCTACATATTCTGTTTATTTAGCCATTCACGGTGACCACACTAAAAATTTCTGCATTATTCAGATTTGATTAAATAACCTGGGCTCATCTCACCAATATGAGAAGGTTTGAGTGGATGCGTCACATCAGAGACATGTTCATAGTGGCATCAGGTAAATATTAAGAAAAGTCCTGCTAATACAATGCAGCCTCACTTTCCACATACCAAAGGCATGGATCTCTGCTCACTCACTTCTTTAGGAGAGCTGCTTTTCTGTTTGGAAGAGAGAACAAACCCTGAGACTTTTGGGAGGAAACAGAGATCACAAAGCACTGCTAACAAACACTAAAATATGTACACTCTATGAAATATTAGTGCAGACTTATCTGTGGATATAAGAATCTGCTATCAATTTTTTCATGCCAACTAGGACTCTTAAGTTTAATATCGCGCTTATAAAGAACACCCTGAGTATATCTGATGACATGGGTGAATTATTCCATTGATTTATTCCCACTGTAACTCACCAGATTCTGAATGATTCATAGTGGTCTGGACCCTTGCTGCAAATATAATTAGCTTGTCTTGCTATATCCTCTCCTATTTTCAGCTCACTTTTCAGATCTCTCAGTGTTTTTTTTCTTCTGTTTTGACATGAAATATTGTATACTACTGAGATGTGTGGACAAGTAATCTCACTACTCTTGCTGCTTGACTGGCAAGTCTTGGGGAAATGTCAGCTTGCTCATGCTGAAACACTGCTGAATCAGTGTTTGTGTGGATTAAATTCAGCCAAATTAACAATAATAATATGGACCAAAGCTGCTGTTGGCCTTCACACAGGGGACACCGGCAGCAGTTAAAAGTCCAGTTTTGATCCCATTTATCAGCAGTTTACCCCGTTACTTCGTACACGGTACACCTTGGCACAACAAGTATTGTAATAACATTATATCTATCAGTAATGAAGTAATTTAACGGGTTAGAGCACTGGAGGTTGTAGCTCATCAGCTGAGTTTGTGTGCAGCAGCAGGAAAATGGTGATGTGGGCTACAGCTGTTCATGAGTGAAGATATGAACATTTCTTTTATTCTTAGTGCACGAAAGAAGAAGTGTGGAATTGTAAACGGCAAACTGCCACCACAACAAAAACACAATGGCATTATACTGCTAACACAACTTTGGCTCTTTGCAAGCATCTGCACATATAGCATGCTAACAAAAAGCTAGCCAAAAATCCAGAATGATGTTCAAGCTGAGTGTATGCTGACCCCCAACCCAACATCCAGAATCTGAACTTAAACAGGCAGCAATGAGAGGTCAGACCTGCAGCATTCATTTCTACCTGTTCATGTTTCTCAGCAGAATAACTGTGGAGATCACATTGAAGTCTAGTTAGGCTGGTTTTCAATTTTGCCTTGTGTGTCAACATTATGTTCACATGTGAACACTAAAAGAAAGATAGTGTGTCCTCATTAGGGGCAGGGATAACTCAGTAGGTAGAGTGGTGGCCCCGTGATCGGAAGGTCAAGAGTTCAAATCCACTGAACGGCTGCCCTAAGGTACTGTCCCTACACACTGCTCCCCAGCCGCCCAATGGCTGTCCACTGCTTCACTGAGCGAATGGGTTAAATACAGCGAGGAGTTTCCCCACGGGGATCAATAAAGTATACGTTGTTGTTGTTGTTGTTGTTATTAGGAGGAGGAGGATCTGTATTGGTGTTTGGGACTGTAGCCTTTTTATGGAGTAATACAAATATAATGTAATGAGTAGTGTAAACGGGTTGCTTTCTCCGGTGAGTAACTGAGTAATTTAATGCAACACTTTTTAGAAAAGTAACAAGTAATGTGCAACAAATTATTTTTTATGAGTAAACACCCCAACACTGCTTATTAGTCCAGCACTAACCCATCTTCAGTATCAATTGCTTCCATCTAATGCAAAATGTTTGAGAGCATTGTCAGAAACATGTGAATCCAGTGTGCGGCGGTGAAGAGCACATCTTGCCACCTCTCACTTGCAAAAACACTCCTTTACTTGTGAATGACTCCTGCGCTCCTTTCCAGCTGTACTATTAACCAAAACTTGGATTCAACAAGGACTTTTCTTAGGGGATTGTTCAAAGTCCTTCTGGAAAAAGACATTTAGTGAAGGAAGTAAACTGAAAGGGGCTAAAACAGCAGAGTAAATTTAGACATTTTTCATCACACAAACTCCTAGGTATTAAAGCTAAATGTGTGTGAATGTTTAAGCTAAGACCCAAGCATTTTTAGGCATGGATTTTTTTAAACCCCCTTAAAGTTTGTATTAAGAACAAAGTGAGAACTGAGTGGCATCAATAAGGCAACGATTTTTCACCTTATTCTTAGCACCTATTCATTGTGTTAACAACAGCTGCCATATTTGAGTATTCTTAATAGCTGTGATAATTGTTTCACTGTGATTTAACAGAGTAGAGACATCAAGCAAGAAATCATGAATTTGCTTTCTACATTTTTATAAATTACTTGTCTCCTAATTGTTTTGCAACCTAATTAATTTAATGACTAATTAGTTCTAAACTACAATAAAAGACTGCTGTTTCTTATGGTAAATGGACTGGTTCTTATACAGTGCTTTTCTACTCTAACTGAGCTTTACACAACTTGCCTCATTCACAGAAGCACTTTTATCTAACATTCACACTCTGAGCGAAACCTTAAGTTGCATGCAGACTGGAGTAGACAGGGACTGAACCATCAACCTTCTGATTAGTAGGTGACCTGCTCTACCACCTGAGCTACAGTCACAGAAATGATTCTTTTTTTCCTCTGTCTTCTACAAGGAACAGAATAACATGCTTCATAGATGTAATTTTCCAGATAAAATGTCAGGCTCCATGTCAACATGCCCTATCTCAAAGGTTCCAGCATCCACGATTTTCTCCTATGTGTAAGTGTTTGTGAGATTAAGGTGAAGATCAGTTCATTTTCTTCGGCCTCCTGAGGAGAGAAATGCTGTGACACTTTTTTTTTGCTCAGGCTACACAGAGATGAAACTGCTCTGGAGATGTATCATTAAAATGTCAGGCCAGATGGATCGCGGTCAAATGCGCAATGATTGCTTTCAGTTCACCTCCATTCCTGAGGGTCTTAATTTCAAGTCTCAGTGGGAAAAATGCCTCCCAAGTTTTTCACATTTAAATGCAAGAATATCCTTTACTCCTGTCTGTGGTCTTCATCTACTTTAATTTATTGTCAATAAATACAGTAATAGTGAGAGGCTGAAGCCTCTGCCTCTCTTTACAACCACCTTTAATCAACATCCGCTGAGGTGATGAGGCTGTTAAATGAAATTTGCAATGTGTGAAGAAGGTTGATGTCTTTATTTTTGAACTTTGCATGAACATAAAATGAAATTCTATCAGCATTTGAATGCAGGAACAAATGCTTTCATATCCAAGAACATTAATGTCCTCTACTCCGGTGGGTTTTTTTCTCCTCACACAATCTGTGCTGAATGTTGTGGAAAAATTGTTATGTTATGTGAAGGCTGAATGAGGACAGCCGCATGTCATTTACTGCACCGAGGACCTGTTTAAAATCAGAAAACAACCTCTGTGTTAATGTATGTAAGGAATACATAAGGGATAAGAGTGGACACTTAATAAACATAAAGGCATTGTCAAGTAGGACAAGATATAGTCCACGTTGTGCAGCCATGGAGGGGGTTCTCAGGTCAAAGGTTCAGACTGTTGATGTGAAACATCATCAATTTTTGGCTAAATTAAGAAATTTGGTTCAAAACAAGTTTTTCATTGCAGGTTGAACACACGTTGATATTTACCAGGGTGATTTTCTGTAGATCTCTAAACCAATTTTAATGAGTCAGAAGCTTGTAAGTCATTTGAAGGTCATCACCATTCAGCAGCTCAACACAATTTCAATAACAATGATAAAAGAAAAAATAGTGATAGGAACCCAACGGGCTAACTATCTACAGCCGTGTTGACAAATAAAAAAAGGAGCTGGCTCTGAAAGGATGACAGCATCTCAGTGGCGTATAGTTTATGTCCAAATGAAAATGTCATTCTTTCAGGTAGACTATTTTGGACGTCAGGACTTCAAGTGGTCGTGATGTGAATAAGGCTGTCGAGGAGGTGCACGCTAAATATCAGATCCATCAGTGGTGGGTGGATATGTGCGACCTTGTGTAGAACATTCTTACCTGTGAAAAGCAAGTGGCATTCTTTGCAGAAGGAAACAGTGAATGTGAAAGTGAATCCTGTCAGAGTTTCATGGCTTTCTCTTATTTTCCAGCCATCCTGTGACTGAAGAGCTATCCAGACCTTTTTCTTCAATTAAAAATGATGTGAAAGGACCAAGTATAGTATCAGAAAATTTGTTAGAAATACACTCAAGTATATACTGAAAAACAGTAGTTAATATGCAAATTAAATGCATATAAAGTTAACACAGATGTTTGATAAGCATGCAAAAAAAATGGACGATCAGTTTAAAAATAATATTTTCATGCAATATTTACTTAAATATGAAGGGGAGTAAAATGATTAGTTTGACCGGGGGGGAAAAAAGGTATCGTTGTGTATTATTCTGCTCCACAAACTGCTGTTGTGAGTTCAGTAAAAGGGACCTAATTGCTAAGATGAACAGCAGTCAGTGAGGTAGAATAAACCAAAGGTACTTGGATAAAGTCTGTGGGAGAAGGCAACAAAGGTTGACAGTGAAATAACAACAGGTGGCTGATGAGTTGCTGGGTTAGGGTTTAGGTAACTCCTACACAGAAAACCCTCAGGGGACAATGTGAGGGCACAAAGAGACACTCAGAAAGGATGCAGGACACACAGACAGTTAAGCAGAAGGGTGCCTTTAATTCAGCTAACATGTCTACATAATCTTTTCACTCGACTCTCATCTCCACTTTTTAGCTCTTTCTAGCCAAGACGTGAGTGAGAGCTGGAATCAGGAGAAGGAAGAGATGAAAAGCCAAAGCTGCCAAATGACATTGGCTCTTCAGCCAGTCTCAAGACTGAGGAGGTGTGGCTTTTTGTCACATGGCGCACCACTTGATAACAAATCTCTGTAGAATACAAATGTGTTCCCGTTCTCTAAGCTCCTCCAGAAGCTGCCTCTTTACTTTCACCTTGAAGTTCAATTAAAAAACTGAAAGCTTATCCATGATGATGATGATGGAGGAAGGTGGGGGATGATTTTCCAGATCACAGGATGAGAGAAGTTGTGTAAGTTAGCATAAAGAAAAGGAGGGAGGAAATGTGGAAGCAGGTGGAAACAACCCGAAAATACAGGAAAGAAAAAGAATGTTAAAAGCTCCAAGTAAGAGGACAAACACGAAGGGAGGAAGATACAGCAGGGATGGGAATAATGTAGTGTGCGTTTTAATGACCACAGTATAGTAAACACACACACACACACACACACACACACACACACACACACACACACACACACACACACACACACACACACACACACATTAACTGACCAAGTAAGCACAAGTAACTGCAGCATTTTCAGAGAGTTAATAATTGATGTAATCCTAGAGACAGACCACAGACTTCACTCAAGATGCTTATAATACACTCAGACTATACAGGTTTTTGCTGAACTTGTTTACTTCGAGGTATTGTTTGTCTGACATCAGCTTGATTACAACTTTATAATTAAATGTAAATGCATGTATGATGTATTCTTGCCCTTTCAAAGAAATTACTTTTGAAAAGTCGACTTGTTAAATGTTTTAACAGGTGCTGCCAAGATCTATTCTGCCTGCCCTGTCTTCCCCCGGCCTGGGGTATTTGCCTCCCGTGTCCTTGGCTGGTAAACACAATCTTCACGCTTGTCCCTTACCTGCTATTTAAGAGCGTATCGGCTCACTACTTCCCAGGAGATGTACTAAAATTTATTGGTAGCGAGGTCAGAGAGCCTGCTGTCCTGTTCGAGATTCATGGCCATGCACCGGCTGCAGCACCCCGTGCATAGGATGAGAGGGTGGAGTGCAGAACTCATCTAAACTTATTCAAATGAGAGTGTGTCTTTGAAGCATTGCATGGGGTGAGCTTTGTTATGGTTCCCAGTGGATGTGCCGTTGACAGTCTCAGGTTTTCTAACGAGGGGAGCCTTGGCATTTGCCTTAGGGCTTATTCACAATCACTTCGGGTGCTTCTCTGATCACTCCCTCTGCTTCTTTATACCCTTCTTTTTAATTGTGACCTTGAAGTCCACTAGAGCATTTTAAAAGGCAAATATAGAACAAGAACAAATACACTAGCTGCCAATTCAGGCCATTTTATTCAATGAATCCCTGATAACAGTCCAAGTTTTTTCTCCAAGGATGTTCTGAGAGTGACTGATACCAGTCTGTCCACTCGGACTCTTGAAATTCATCCAGAAAACTCCTACATGGTTCTGTCTTCGCAGTCAGTCTATGACATGATTATGACTGCAGACCTTGAGACATTAATACCTGATGATGTTCAGCAAGAAGAAAGCATTCCACTGATTAACAATCAAGGGGGTATAATGTTAACATATAATAAGTATGTCTGTTGCTTTCTTCTTAAAGAAACTGAATTGAAACGACACTGAGCCCTTGTGTGTCAGGAGTGTTGTTGGAACAGCTCAGATGCATATTGAAAAAAGTCTTGTGACTTCTAAACCCCAAAACACTCTATACTAGAAATCAGTCCACCCTACGAATCGGATCCCCCGGCACAAACAGACCAACGTAGCACATGTAGTTAAGTGCCAAGAGGATTTACATGAATTATACACTCAAACAACCTTTACCTAAGTGGATGGCTCAACACAGAAGAACTACCTTAGACCAGAACTTTGCATTTACATCCATAGCCCAGTGGCCACTCTTTTAATGAACAGGATGTACATAACCCGTGCAGGGAGGGACATGGTTTGAGCAGGGAGTTGAAGAGGCCACTTACATAAAAAATGAAGTCTTAGTGTACATCTTCTCTGGATTCTCTAGTTCTCAGTGAAAAGTACACGTTGCCATTGGACGACAGTCATGGAACTGATCTCTCAAAATATAGACTCAACTCCAGATCAATAATAATGAAGGAACAATAACGAGGGAACATACATCACCTGCTTGTGGTAAACCTTTTGAATTAAAGTTGTAAGTCTGCACTTCAGCCACAAGTTGATTGTTTTATTTAAAGCCCGCTGTGGTGAAGTACAGAAAAAAAATCAAATTGTACAAACCTTTAAGGGCCTAAATTTGAAGTCTTTTAAAATGTGAAATTATTAGGAAAATAAACAGCTACTTATTAAAAACCTGATACTGGACTCCCCTTGAGGTCTGTCAGTTCAATTAGACAAAGAACCAAAGAAAATGTGCTGCCTGTTGACATAATGACAGTCATTAAATCACAATTAAATCAAATCAGTGAGCATGCAACACTAGTGAGTGACCCTAATTGCTTACTCCGATATACTTGTCAAGACAGTCAAAAAATGCCAAACTATCTGAAAACAGAGTAAATCAGTTGAGCTTAATGTTATATGCCAACATTTAAGTGCAATTCAATCATAGAGGTACACAACTGGTGAGATTTGTGAGGACTGTGGGTAACGCAGCATTTTGCATGCAGGGCTTCAGCAGGAGCTTGTGCTACATGAATGATAAAATTACAAGGTCTGCAATTCAATCTGAAATACCCAGGGTAATCAAAATGTAAAAATTACAAAAAACAATCAACTTGGAGTTTAGTTAACAAATGAAAACTTTCAGGTGTAGTAGAATCTGCAGCGAGCTGACTTTTGCTGTACGTAGAAACAAACACTACTTGCAAAGTAAAAAGATGAACATAAAGTAAGCCAAACTAGTTATGTGTCTTTGTGATGGACAGAGTTGAAAAAAGCAGGAGTCGTCACAGAAATTATTAGAAAAATAGGGTTTCCATTTATTTAACCCAAAAATTATATTTACAAAAGTAATAAATGTTGAGCTCATAAAAGAGGTCAAAGAAACAAAACTGAACTCAGGCAAAGAACTGCAAACTTAGCAAACCAAAAGACTGCCCAAACAAACATAACTGACCTAAACAGGAAATGACACACAAGGTTATATATAATGGTGATCAAACCACTATGACACACGAGGGGTAACTCAACAAACACAATCATAAACCACAAAAATGATGCAGTGCAGTCTAGTTTGTTATTAAACTAAACACCAAGGAAGAAAATCCAAACCCACTAAATCCTAAACTCAAATATTTAATCAAATACAAAAGTTTTTTTAATTAAAGAAAGTACACGTTCTCCCCTTCAGCAGGAAGTGGTGATGCTGTCCAATTATCCCTCTTTATATTTAAGGCTTCAAACCACCTTTTGTCTGGCAACCCCCAGAGATCATGGCAGGTAAGAAGCAAGTAAAGAAACAAAGGTTAGTCAAAAATCAAACAAAGTAATAAACTGGTATGAAGACATAAGTAAACTGAATGTGCATGCTTACAAATAGAACAAATGTACCTAAACCAATCAATAAACTTACTGGAAACTAAATAATGTGACACAAATATTTAGATGACAATCTAGTGTTTTTGTCATTTTATTTCACATTTCTTCATCTTCTTTTTTGTTTGGTTTTGTACTGAAATGAGTTTTTTAAATAACGTGTAAAGAATCTTTTCAAAGTTTTGCAATGGTACCAACTAAAGAACTGCAGGTCTTTCAGCTGATTACAGACAAGCTTGTAAAACATTTTTAAAAAAATGTTTAAAAAGTCCCATGTAGCTGCTAGTTGTTATCGAAGTAATTTCAGCTCACTGGCTTCCTTCAGCCCTTTCATCTTCTTTAGACAATACAGTAACATGTGGGAATGAGGATGCTAATTAATTCAAACACAAAAATAGCTTAGAGCGCACACAAACACACATAAAGTTGTCCATGTTTGAATATGATAGTGACTGTCAGGAGATCATTTCCTTGAGTTTCCCAGCCAGTGTATTGTGTAGATTTCCTTATTTTTGACTATTGCATTGAGTAGAAATCCAGGCTGATGCATTCAGATGATTGCCACTCACTTTCTGTGCTGACTGAGCACTCAGCCTGCATGTTTGATGCACTGCTTTTAGTTGCAGAGTCATATAGGAGTAGTAAAAATGAAGTGCACATCTGGTGATAACCCAGCTGACATGTAGAGATGTCCTGAACAGAAAAGAGTGAGAGGAAATTTGGAAGGGAGAGAAATAGCAGTTCAGAGCTGAGCTTTGCTGTTATTTCTTTTTAAAGTTTAACATTTGGGGGAAATTTCTGCTGTAATCATTTATAGTTTGAGCATTAGCCAATTTTAATTCCATAATAACAGCTGAAGTCTGTCTTTGAACACTGAAACCACTAACTGTCAGGTCAGATTTGAAGTGAATAACACCGGTCCCGATTGCCACTAGAAAATTCAGTTTGCATTAAAGCTCGAGAGTCTCCACTTAGCTAGTTTACCTCATTTGAACCGTGAAGCTTCTGTTGCTTTCAGCCAATCAGAGCCTACTATTGTGGCACTGACAACTCTCTGTTTTCAAATTGCATTCAATTTAAGTCATTTTAAGTAAATTGCACTTTTTCTTTTGTGAAACATAACATTGAAAATAAAATAATGATAATTAAGTAATGGAAAACATGATGTGACTCAGTAAGCCATCAGCCCTCATGATTTAGCCTTTCAGGCTGTGTGTATTTGCTGCTGACATTTAGGCTCTTTTCAGCTTTTCTTTATCGCTAATTGCAAAATGACAAAATTACCTCCTGCAAAGGTAACATCAAAGTACCAAAATGGTAATAACGTCATTCAAAAATGCAGTTTGAATCAGCAGGATGCAGTAGATAAATGATCTCACTCCGACACAAGGCACACTGGCATTGACGCACAAGTTCCCTGCAGAAGAACGTGATTTGCTAAGCTACTTTCACAGCCAAAAGCAGCCAAGCCTGCGCAACAAAGAGCTCTGTAATTATACTGAAAAAGCAAGATCTGGAGAGGTAAACACACCGGCGGACATTACCAGAGTGACTTAGAAATGTATTTGTGTGATCTACTGACAGCGTTTGAATGTATGAGAACAGACTCACCTTTATCATTTCCATATTGTTTTGCAATCAAGCAGACCACAAAATGGTGTGAGTGATGACTAAAAATAAGTACAGGTTTTATACATGTTTTTATTTTACAGAACAAGCAGAGGAACTGCTCGGTGTGGAATAACTGAAGTTAGTGGAGGAATTGATCAAATACATGGCAAAACCTAACCTGCCAGCAAAAAGGACATCTGTAACACAGCATGCCCACAAATGCATGTGCAGCATGCGGACAAAGTACATTGCACAAGATAACACGAGCTTATCAGTCATAGCTGCTGTAGGCCTGACCAGCAGCCAGCATCTGTAGGATTTTTTTTCTTAACCAAAATCATCCACCAACATCCATCCAGGATCCTAAAGCCATTTAAAACAAAGAAAAAGAAAAAATAGTAAAAGAAAAGGGAAATTTATGGATTATTAAGCTGAAGATTTGATGTTGTCTAGACGTGTACTGTAGGCATGACATGAATCCTTACAACGTTTGTGAAGGAGTTGTTAGAGCCCTGCTTGAGCTCTTAAAAAGGAGAGGCAGCAAACAGAGAAACGCACAAAAACAAAAAAAGAGTTCCAAGACGTTTTGTGACAGAGGGCATTGCATAATTCCTATTATAAATTTGGAATAATCTTTCTTAGCAACTGATAAGTTCTGATAATTGAATATATTTTATTTTTCTATTACACGACTCTCTCTCTCTCTGATAGCTCGACTGTTTTGTGGTGTACACATTCACTTAGTAAGCAAAACTCTGACAAATCAAATATGTGGAGCTACCTGCTGTGGTGACCCCTAGTTGCAGGCAGCCAGCTAACAGTAGCTTTTAATCTCTCTCTCTCTCTCCCTCTCTGTTTTTAGCACTTCCTCCCACCACCTGCAAATGAAGCCACATCAAGTAGAAATTGGTTGACATGCTGTTTTTAAGTCTACAATGATATAAGCAGGAAATTGACCAAAGCAAAGTTGTATGATTGTGTGATTGTAAAGCCTGTATGATTAAATTTAACCCCTAAATTTAGCTGTTTGAAAGGGGAAGCCCACACCTTTCCATCACACACCTTTAACAACTTTAGCAAATCCTGAGAAGTTTTGTAATCCCCAGAAAGGGTTTGTTCTGTTGAAAACATTTAATCTTATTTCCATTTATTCTAATTATCTTTTGCTTTCAATACTATATGTTTTCTGTTTTTAGTGGTATGAGGTTCCCTTGCATCATAATTGTATGAGAAACTGTTAGAACGTCTACACCTCGATCTCCAAATAAATAACATGTTCCTCATTCTCATGCCACGGCGTCAGGCGTATTAGCTTGCTGTATATGAGCTTGCTAAATCGACCCTGTCTTGTTTTCATTAAAAAGGAGCTGTATGCTACAGTTCAAGGTGATTTTGATTAAGAATTACCGCTTTCTTGTCTCACTAGAGTATCTTAGCCACACTTAGTTCTTGCTGTGACTGTGAAGTCCCTGTGTGATCCTTGGGGTGCCGTGTAATCTTTTCATATCCACTGATCCAGAGGAATAGAGCAGTAATTTGGACAGCCAAATGCTTTTCCTCCCTCTCTGCTGAAGCAACTGAAGACTTAATGTTCCCTGTGAGTGGTGTCCTTGTAATTATTTACCTTCTGTATACACTGAACCAACACAAACATTTGCTGGAGTCAGTAAAACCGGACTTGATTAGGTCTATGAATGAGTTTAGAAACAAACTAGACCCATCAACTGCTTATAAAAGTGCTGTGGTTTTAGGTTTTGGATATCTTATTCCAAAGCGATCTTTATTAACTCCAGTTAGGGCAGGGGTGGGCAATCTCAGTCCACGAGGGCCGGTGTCCCTGCAGGTTTTAGATGTGTCCTCGAACCAACACAGCTGATTTAAATGGCTAAATTAGCTCCTCAACATGTCCTGAAGTTCTCCAGAGGCCTGGTAACGAACTAGTCATGTGATTCAGGTGTGTTGACCCAAGGTGAGATCTAAAACCTGCAGGGACACCGGCCCTCGTGGACTGAGATTGCCCACCCCTGGGTTAGGGACATGAAATAGAGATTTATGTTATTAAAAAGCTGCTGGAAACATGATCTTGTGTTAGGGACAACCAGAATATTGTGTTTTCGCTGAAATTTGAGGGTTTCCCCCACTTGACATTTGGCTTCTTTCAAGTTGCACAGCTTAGTGTATCTTTGCTTTGTTGTTAACAAGCTATTGTTGTGATGCTTTTGAGCCACGCTACTCACTAATCATCAATCATTCATCCGGTGCAATTGCAGCTTGTTTTGCCCATTGATCTCCTGTTAATAAAGAATGATGTTCTGTCAGCGGGACTCTTTGAGATCTTGTTCTGTGCACAATTCACCCCACAGTGTACGACAGCAAATGCAGCAAAAGTGACATTTATATGGTAATGTAGGAGATTATTATTACGACTATCTTTCACAACAACTCAAGGAAGTTTGATTGCTTCATTTGAATAAACTATGTGAATTGAATATTTAAAAAGAGCTATTAAGGGTGTGAGCAATCTCTTGAGACACACGCGGTATTTGCTAAAGGACTATAAAGAAGGTTGGAAGTAGCGTGAGTTGTGGAGCTGAATTTGCTTCTGAACCCATGGGGAGCATTTCTTGATTGTTTTGCTTGTGTGCAGTTCCACATGAGTATTCTCTTTGGTCGCTTCCCTACAAAGACCCACTCTCTGAAGGAAAAAAAAAGATAAAAGAAAATGCAAAGTCCATTTCTTTTGCTGCCTAGCACAGACATGTCAGTTGTTATTATGAGGATTTCTTCTGCACCTTTCAAGGAGAAAATAAAAGGTTTAGCGGTGGTCAGTCCTTTGAAGTGACACAGGCCATTGCTAACATTTGTTTCAAGAAGGCGCAGGAGGACTGAATACTAATTAGGCCTGTTTTGCCCCTCATAATTTCAAGGAGAGAAGGGGAGCTGCAGAACTGCAGTGATTTGGCTGGAACAACCTACACAACTGTAATGGAATTACAATTATTAGAAAGACAATGGGCACTTTCAGGATGAATTAAGAGGGATGCAAACTGTAGAGCAATAGTTTTACATTTGAAATGCATTTATTTGATTTCTCAGCCATTAGATAGACGAGGCCTGTCTCTGTTTTCGTTAATACAATCACGTCTAGTTACTGTGGAGTCCAAGAGTAATCAGCAAAGACACACAACACTGTATTCTTGCCATACACGCTTTCATTCAGCTTTTTCAAGTTACTGATGAAAAAGCAAGGCCAAGTACCAAGAACTTTCAACTCTAGAACAAACCTGTGGAGATCAGCTATATTCTAATGACCTCAAAGGCTAATTTAAACTCATGTCTCTATTAAACAATGATAAATCTAACCAAACTTTTCCTTCTCTCAGTGCACCAAAGATGTACTCATAAACTGGATTTTCTCTTTTTGATTACACTCTGAAAATGTTTTATGCACCAGAGTTAGTGATTATATGGTATTTTGCAAATACTGTTTCCATGATTATATTTCGATAGCAATGTTAATATTTAATTATTGCACTTTTAATATGCTCCTGATTTGATTTTGCTACCTTTGCGCAGAGGCAGACCAAGCTAGCTGTTCATTGCGTTAACTGGTCATTACACTAACCAGCAAAGTGCTTCTGTTACTCTCTGACACAAACATTGAGCAAATTAAATGGTCAGGTTTGATGTAATTTGTTGTTGGGAATTTCATTACTCGTGGACACAGCCAGGGTAGTTTATTATGATTGCATATTTTCAGTTATTCTGTTAAGCAAAGCTAGCTAGCCTTCTGGCTCATATTTACAACACTTGACAGTGGCATTTCATCTTTATGGTCTATACACATTATGGATTGTAGGAGTTAAAACAGGCTTTAGCTCTCCAATTCTAACTTGAACTTAACCACTGTACTCACAATTTTCCTCTGTTTAAAAAAAAATGAATTAGCGATTTGATGACAAAGTATTGCCAGACTAATAAAACAGATATTTTACGAGCTTGATTTAAATCCCCTTTTTAGATTGGGGCCACACTGGGCCATGTTTGCCAGATCACTTTAATACAAAACATCTGGTCAAATAAGTAATGCATACATGAACAACCAGCTACAGTATACAGTCATGTGAAAGAGAAAGTTTTCACAGGACTTATTCACCCTACAGAGGGTAAGTAGTAGCCATGTGCTGTTAATCATATGCACTTGATTAAGCTTAGAAGTTTGGTGGTCTGGAGTGTTCACCAGAATCTCCCCAGGAATGGACCACCCAGCAAATTCACTATAAGGTCAAAGTGTGCAGTTTGCAGAGAAATTGCAAAAAACCCAAGCTCTACATCTGAGACTCAGTTAGCATGTTAAATGTTAAAGTTCATGTCAGTGCCATTAGAAAGAAGGCTGAAGTACTGTAGTATGGCTTGTTTGGAAGGGTTGCAAGCTGTACAAACAACAAGACCTCTGGAACAATGACAGATGAGACCAAATTGGAGGTATTTGGCCCAAATGTGCAGTGCCACAGTCAAGAAACCAAACACAACACATCAGCTCAAATACCTTATGCCAGCTGTCAAGCACAGTGGTGGAGGTGTGATGATTAGGGCTTGTTTTGCAGACACAGGGTCTGGGAACCTTGCAGTTGCCATGCCAACCGTGACCTACTCAGTGCACCAAAACATTCTAGAATCAGATGTGAAGCCATCTGTCCAACAGCTGAAGCTTGTTCCAAATTGGGTCATGCAACAGGAAAATGGTCCCAAGCACAGCAGCAACTACAACAGAATGGCTGAAAAAGAAATGGCCTGTATTTGTATAGAGCTTTTCCAGTCCCTAAGGACCCCAAAGCGCTTTACACAAGCGGTCATCCACCCATTCACACACTGGTGATGGCAAGCTACATTGTAGCCACAGCCACCCTGGGGCGCACTGACAGAGGCGAGGCTGCCGGACACTGGCGCCACCGGGCCCTCTGACCACCACCAGTAGGCAACAGGTGAAGTGTCTTGCCCAAGGACACAACGACTGAAACTGTCCGAGCCGGGGCTCGAACCGGCAACCTTCCGATTACAAGGCAAACTCCCAACTCTTGAGCCACAATCGCCGCGATCTAAGTGTTGCAGTGGCCCAGTCTGAGACCAGACATAAACCTGACCGAAGTGCTGTGGGGGTCATACATAGAATTATTACTGATAGTCCCTGCTGCTGATGGTAGCTCTACGAGCAACTGAATCATGCGGCGTATGCAGTTTCTCACAGGTTTGCAGAGTGCTATGAAAACTTTCTTTTTACGACTGTATTCTTACTTATCAGATAGAAAAAAAAAAAGGATAAAAATGCTTTAATGATACTGTAGAATGAGATTGTAACCTCATTCTCAGCAGTTATAAATTCAGCTTTATTTTGTAAGAGTGCTGTAAAATAGGAATATCTGCTGCTCTAAATCCTTTTCGTTTAGGTAGCTGTGGTTTTCACAGAAATCTGTGCTTGGCACCACACTGAAAAGCCACGGCATAACTTGGTATATTACCGCTTTCAAAGTACTATTAATGACTTTGGTGAAGGGGATAAATTCTGTCCCCACGAGGGCTAAAAATAATTCAGGAGAGGCAAGGATACATAGACCAGCGGGGGAGAAACCCCTCAAGTAAATTGCACCCAGCATGTAACATCTATATGCAAAGAATAATACTCTAACATTCAACCCCACTTGCTGCATTTTTTACATCCTTTTCTGTATAAGCCCAGTTTTTTTTCCACCAACTGAATGAAATAAAGTGTATTCCCTGGAATTAAGTGTTATTGTGTGCGCATGCTTCTCAAATAGGCATCATAGTGAAATACAGCATGCATTTCACAGGCTGATCATAACCAGGGGTAAATAAGCAGCAGATACTGAAATATTTAAAAATGAAGGCAGGTAAGTCTCTTTCATCCATCCCATGGCAAATAAAAGACATTTTAAGTTTCCATTCATATACTCCAAATGAAAGTAAATTAGTGTAAGATGGTACTTTATTGGTTTCAAGAGATGGAATTGCACCAGCCCAGAGTCTTAGTTGAATGAACATATCCTTGATTTAAAGCATTTCACATGTACAGTAGGTAGATTTTCTCCAAAATCATCTTACACAAACTGTTGAGACATTCAGTTCACTGTTGTTTAGAATCCGGTTTTTAATATTTAAATGAACTATAAAAAGCACATTAAAACATCTTAGTTACAAAAATGGGTCACCGAAAGGGATTCTCAATGCATTCACAGAAGGATCTGAACAGTGGATCTCTAACAGTTAATGTATTTCTCTCTTAAAAAAAAAATCCCCACCCAAATATATATAAACTTAATTGCTTAACCAAGGTATATACAGGGCATGGCAACCTTGCATCTTAAAGGTTATCAAGAAAGTTTGAGGTATACAACCAAAATGAAAGCCTGTCAGAAAATGGAAAAAAAAACAAACAAACAAAAGAAAAATAGAATTAAATAAAAGAAGATGAATGCCATGATTGCTTCCTACTAGCACAGGATCACAACATTAGTGGGAGATGTTGTCATATACGTGCGGGTGTAATACTTCCAGTTGTTTCACCTACGGTCACAAGGGCAAAACAGCAAGTAACCTCAAGCTTTGGACTGTCAATATATACAAAGGGCATACAGTCTAATTTAGCAATAGAGAACTGTTTGAATGCTCACGTTTATTTTCTTCATGACATGTACACAGTAAGTGTTGGAACAAAAAGACAGAATTATAAATTGACTTGACTTAATGATGCCTTTAACTTACACTGTATGTCTTTAAACCAGCGTTGAAATGAAAGAGCCAAAAGTGAAATCTGATACACATGCAAGTTTTGAAAGTGGATTTAGAAATAAAAGTTTTGTACAAAATAATAATTACAGTATTTTATAATTAGCAAAATACACCTTCTTTTGTAGCACCTCTTTTATACTTTGTGTGTGTTTTGAACAAGCACCATTGTTATTGTTGTTTTCATACAGCACCTGGAGAATCCATAGAGGAGACGCGTGTCACCCCCCTTACGTCGCCCGACCTCCTCTCTCGGTTACGTCCGATTCACCCTCCTCTGCCACACGATTCGATTGTCCTTCACCTTTGCTCCGTGACGTGGTTAAGTCATGTGGTTCGAGCCCCACAAGGGCAACAAGTATTTTCCTGGGTTACACATACATACATGGAAAGACATGTTTGCTACACCATCTCTTATTCAAAACTTGCATGTGGCATGGAAAAGGGTGGGGGGCTAAAAATGGGGTTTGGTAGTACCAAGAATGTCTCAACTTGACTTTCTTTGCTGGCCCCATCAAGTCCTTTTTTTGTTTGTTTTTTGTTTTTTTTTTATTTGACTTTTTCATTTGTATTTAGCCAAGGAAGCAGACAGGCCCAACTTCAAACCCAAACTTCTGGTTCGGATCCCCAAAGTCAGTCAACATGACATCGATAATTGGAACCTGATCAATTTTGGGAGTATTAATCTCCATCACAGTCTTTCCGTAGCCCTTCCTCGTCTGCAACAAGAGAGAGAGGAACACATTAAAAACAAACAAGCAGTCAGATGAGAAATGATCAAAAAAATAAACCGGGACCTTCAGATGTGTGCTCAATCTGTAAGCTCATCATAAAGCCATTTC
Organism: Pelmatolapia mariae; assembly: GCF_036321145.2. NCBI lineage: Eukaryota > Metazoa > Chordata > Actinopteri > Cichliformes > Cichlidae > Pelmatolapia > Pelmatolapia mariae. The sequence continues at coordinate 28,188,547 of NC_086235.1, read as the reverse complement.
ATTTATATCTTACAGAAAAAAGCTACTGGAAAAACTCTGCTGTTTGGAGGAAGATGTTACCAACTGATAACTTTAATTGCATGAGTAATAAAAGTTGTAATTAAAGTAATTAAAGGTGCCAGCAGCTCAATTTTTTATCCATTCTCTGATATTTTCTCATTTTTCATATTGTATGAATGTTTGGAATCAGTTGAATGATTTAAATTGTGATTTAGATCACTCAACTGTGGATGTAAAAGCCCAACAAAGCCCAGTATTGGAACCATGTCAAACTGCATTGTCTCTTTTAAATAAATGAAATAAATGAATAAAATAGCTCTGTTCAACAAATGTGAATTAGATAACAAACAGAGATTATAACCATTCAAAGCAGGAATGTTCTTTATCTTTAAATTTAATACACCACAATAAACATTCTTATTTAGGCGGTCAAGCTTACCTCGCATCCATCTGAGATGGCCTTGATGAAAGGGTTGTTCTCGTAGGACATCTCCTCATCATTGGCGCCCAAGAAACGCAGCGCCTTGTCGTAGCTGTCGCTAGAGGCGTCGTACCACGCCACAGACTGGTGGCAGCTGTAGGTGAAGTTTTGTCTGGCTGAGGCTGTCAGTAGTCTGAGGAAGGTCATTTGTACCATGTTTATTGCGTTACCATCTGCGTCGACATAGGAAAACTGGACAGAGATGGAAAGAGAGAGAATGAGCAGCAATTACCAAAAGTTTGTGAAATACATATAAATAAATGTGATGACTGATACCTGATCTTATTTAACAAGAACAAAATGTTCTGTCTCTCCATGCAAGATGGTACAAACTATGTGAAAAACAGTGCAAAATAACTTCAGATCCCTAAATACTTTAAGTTTAAAGACTCATGTGAATAGTAATGTATGTAGTATGGATGCAGAGCATCCGTACACATGCGCAGACTTGCAGACAAAATATGAAGAGTATATGAAGCTATAAAATTTTTCCTGCAGCAAACAGTCACAGGGCTATTTGCATTGATGAGAAATAGTAGAAAATGGTTTACAGTAGACACTGTGTTGTTCTCTTGGAAAGCTTCAAGAGAAACAAGACCTTTAGACACGACACAGTTCTGACAGATACTTTGTGTAACTCTTGTCTGAACATGTGCATTAAAAGCACTCACTGTCCAATGTCAGGAAATGCACCGCGCTTTCAGTACCTCAAAGTTGTGTCATTTTCTGTCACAGCCAGACTTTGTGCTGTTGTGGAATGAACCATGACACCAGTTTGATGGAGCGGGACAAACCTGGTTCTTTTATTGGTGAATACAGTAAATAGCTGACGTTTAGAGAGAGATTTTCACTGCCCAGGGACAGAGTGAGGACAGCTGGAATACTAACATCCTGAAGAATTCTCCTCGGTTTCACTCTGATGTTTTAGTGATACTTTCTTCTGTATATGGCATAGTCTGGTTATAGAAATGTTTCAACAATAACCATTTTATGGGTGGTGTTACTGTCTAAGCAAGTTTTTGAAGTTCAATGATAAACTTCAGTGTATGCACCCATAAAAAGCAAATCCATACCTGCTTTAAATGTTTTTGCTTTCACTCTCAAGGTCATCTTCTTGTAAAGCAGTGCAGTGCTTCCAGCACCTCTGTTACATTTACATTACTCACTAAAAGTCCCGTTTTGACTCCTTGACTTCTTGCACTTCTGATCTTCATCTCAGGTTTGGCAGAGATCAACTTCTGTGTCAAACTGACCAAACCTTATATTGCAGTTTGGGCCTCCAAGTCAGGAGAAAGTGCATTAGATCAGTTCTTTCTTTCTTTCTTTCTTTTTTAAAAAAAAAAAAATGTTTTTACAATTACAACTGTGAATCTTGCCCAAAGGAAAAAACTGGTAACATGTTTTTGCATTTTTTATTGAAGTTTTTGCTAAAACAACACAATCATGGGACACGACCAGGAGTATTTGCCCCTGTTTTGACACACTGGAGTTGATCCAGCAATTGGGATAAATGAACACTTCCAAGTGAAAATGGGACTTTGACAGAGTGACTGAAACCTAGCAGGACTGCTCAAAGAGACAACCTTGAAAGAGTTTGTAGCCAAATTCAAACTAAGCCTTTTTTTTTTTTTGCTTTTAATAGGTGCTGAATCATGTTGTTGAACCAACAGCTGACTAAATATGTTTCAGTTTATGTTAGATCTCTAAGAGATGGATGAGAGATGAAAACAAAAAGAAAACTTACTATTTTACCACGCTTAAATTCACTAAACCATGAACCTGGGACTTCTTTGGGCCATGAAGATATTCTGACCTTTGGAAAATAAAAAGACAAAGTTTATTAATATTTTAGATTATCACAGGCATAATATGTGAACGTTTCTGTTGTATACAGCAATGCCTCAAGCATAGCATCAAAGTTTATCATCCGGGAAAGAAGATAAAACTGTTATTTTTATATCTCCGAGAGAACATTTTCACAAACTTCTTGAGTTGAATCATTGTGTAGTGTTTGCCTCTCGGTGGTGTTTGAGGTGCTTGCACAAAATCTGATCTGAACAGGTTTCTACCTGCAGCAGATCAAACAGGTTCTTATAACAATGGCAGCCTTGTGATGTGCCTTCTGTTGCTTCATTGTCTAAGCATAATGGCTTAATAGTAATTTAGAAAGGATGATTAACAATAGTCAGTTTGAAATAATTCGTAAAAACCTAAGTTACTTACTCCACTGGACTTCTTATCCGGATAGATGCAGGTTTCGCCTCCGGCAGTGAAGTTACAGTAGACTTTGAAGGAATCCCCTGAGCAGCCTTGATTCGGGTCAATCCAGTACTCACCTGAAGAGAACCAAGAACAGCCAAATTTTCTCTTCAACTGACATCGATAGAAAATTGCAGAAAGCTCAATTTCAAACGTTAGTGTGCTTGATTTCTTTACCTTAAGTAAAAATTTGTTGCTCATTTTCATGGCTCACGCACAGCTGGATTAAATGATGTTTTTATGCCTGAGCCAAGGTACATTTTATTCCTCAAAGGAAGTAAAGCAGCAGTAATAAACCTACTGCGCAGCAACAGCTATGGTTATAAGCTTTAGAAGCAGATAATCCCACATTGTACCGAGAGGACAGACGGCCTAAAATTCATGCATTAATTATAAGGCAAAGACAGGGCACAAAGTTTCAAAAAGGAGATATACAAAGAACTATCAAACAAACACTAATGCTCACTAATGAATTTAATTCTTTCAGAGCAGGTCTGCCAATCCCTGTTATCAGCCGGTTTTATTTTTTTCAATAGAGAATCCATTTGTCACAATAATGGCTGTTAGGATGAGCAATAGTATCTGAAAACATGAGGAGAATCTCTGGTGTCTGCTTCTCTGTGCTGATACATATCCCTATGAAACATGACAACAACATGGGTGTGTTTTCCTTTCAGGCTGAAGTCTTGCTGGGCTTAAACTTACCATCGGCAAACTCTGGGTGGCAGAGCTGCAGATCTTTACATGTCCTGGCGGGGTTGTTTTGGGTGCCCATGGGGTATTTCATGCGTTCAATGTCTTGCTTAAGGTTGTTGAGGGAGCCAAAAATGTCCTCCATACCCTCGCCATAATCCATGATGGTACCATCTGACTGGATATCACTGGAGCGCTTTGTCTTCTTTGGTGACTGAATTGGCAGGGGCTGGATAGCTTCACCTGGTGGGCCCTGTAAGGTGTTTTAGATTTCATACAATATAAAAATATGCAACAGACTTTGTACAGTGGTAGTGTGACAACTTTAAGGTAATGGAAACAATGGAAACAGTAGTTTAAAAGACTCACAGGAGGACCAGGAGGACCAATTGCACCAGTGTCTCCTTTTGGACCAGCAGGACCCTTTAAAGTATACAAACATGTTATTAAAGCTCCATTTAAAGTAAATGCTTACTGTCACAGCAGCAATGCATTATTAGAAACATGGGCTTGTACTCACACTTGAACCCTTGGCTCCTTTGGGACCTTGAGGACCCTGTATGACAAAGAACACAGTACAGCAATTTATCAAAGTCATTCTGTTATGAGATTAATATATAAGTAGAATAAGTAACAAACATACGGGCAAACCAGGTGGGCCTGGGGGACCAAGGGGACCAGTGGCTCCAGCGATACCCTGTTATGAGATGAGATCGAAGTAGAAGGTACATATATTTGAAAGAAAAACAAAACAACAACAAAAAACATTGCAGGAAACAGAATTACTGTCAAACTTGAATAATTGGTGACATAAAAAAAATACGATAAGAGAACCAGTGACATTCAAAGAAAACTATCAAAAGTGGCCAAACACTGCACTTGTGACAGGGCTGTTGCTTCTCAGACCTTAAAGTAAACATACTAATCTGAATAAAATGTTTACATTCTTTAGCTTTGATAAAAGGAGGCAGTGCAGTATCACAAGGATAGATAACCAGCACACCACCTTAAATCACTAAACGAAGGCAGGCTGAAGACTACAGCAGAATGTGTTACAAATGTAACATATTCAGTGATCCTGCAGTGTGTGTATGTTTTTTTAATGGATGAAGGCTGTCATGTCCTCCTTTCACTACTGCTTCTTATTTAAGTGGAAAAGCCAGAAAAAAAGAAGTCTGATTTTTAATGATGTGGCTCAGAATGAAAGCAGTTTTTCACATCACACAGTGTGATATTATAACAGCAGGTGTCACACACACATAGAAACTGACCACAGTCTTAATGAGTCGTCAAAGAATATCTATACTAGTGTTGATGCTCATATACTTGAACTGCTTGTTTCCATGATGTTGATATTCTACATGCTAACGCAGTGTCAACTAAAGAGTTTGGTTTAAACACCTCACAGCCATAATTATACAGTTTTCTCTACACATTTTAAGCAATTTGCATCAGTAATCCAATGAGACAAATGTTTTGGATACAGCAAGAGAAGAGATGTGCAGTGCATTGCAGAGCTCTAGTAAAAAACTGTAGTCAAAAACAAGTGACTGTGGCAAGATCTGTGGCCACAGTAGAAGGGCAAATGGGCTAAAAATGGCAAGAGGTGCAGGGCAAGTGGCCTGTGGACCAGTGTGGGAATAGAGTCATCAATCACTTACACTGTCGCCCTTGCCACCAGGAGAACCTTGAGGCCCGGGCAAACCTCGGTCTCCCTTCTCTCCTTGCTCGCCAGGGGGTCCAATCAGACCAATCAAACCTGGGTGACCCTGCAGGATGAAAACAAATGTCCCTTTGTGAACTCTACCATAAAAAAATTTTCATATCTCCCGACAAAGGTGAAGTTATTTTTTTATCCCCAAAAATGAAATGTACATGGGAGGCTGCGAAGGGTGAAGTTTCATTACAGTACAAATCCTCAGGGATTAAAACTGGAATGCCTTTCTTACAGCACACACCGAAGAACTTCTCTGAAAATCAAACATGAGCCAGGCCAATTCACAACACCAGTACATGATTACTGAGAAACCGGTAAGTTCTAACCAGGCCCGCTAAATTGACAACATGCAACACGGTGCCTAAATTGTGCACTTTTAAACTGCTCACTCCCAAGCCGACCCTGTCAGTGGGTGGGAGGCAATTTAGCTTAGCAATGTGTGCTGTCTGAATATCCTCTGCAGTTATATTTCATCAGCAAATTTGACAGTGTTTAGTTTAGACAGATTTACAGTGATACATCACATTCAACTGCATATTCAATCACTTTAAGGCATTTTCCCTTACAGAAAGTATGACAGAACTCATTTTGGTTAATTTTAATGTAAGGGTATAGTTGTCTTCTTAATTAAATCTGTTGCTTTTGATAATTTCCAAAAGGCATGGAAGCTGGGTAGAAGTTGTAGTCTTGACTCACTTCTGCCCCAAAGTTCCTCTCTCTAATTATAGGGTTATCTCCTATATCAAAGATGAGAAATGAAACCAGTCTGCAATCAGACGAAGAAGAAAGTGCTACGCTCACCTTTTCACCTTTAGAACCCGGGTCACCTTTCAGGCCAGGAAGACCAGGAGGACCCTGAAGAACAATAACTGAAGTTAAAAATCAATTTTCACAGAGACGAACAAAAAAAGAAAGAAAGAAAAGAACTCATGACAGTACAAGCAAAATTGTAAAGTTACAAGACTTGATTTTTTTTTTAAATGAGGCAATAAAGAGAAAGAAAGGGAAGACAGAGTAAGAGAGAACTTGGAGTGTCAAAATGAGAGGGAACAAAAGAAGTGACTCAAAAATCACACGTTTCACAGAGAGGGAAGCAAAGAAACAACACAAAAGATGAAAATACTTTCAATTGAGACATTGTTTAAGGGGATAGGCTATGGTTTTGTTAAACAGCCAAATCTGGAACAAGTCTAATGTGAGTTAACTTCTGCAAGTCTGGAAGCAAGAAAAAACACTGTTTCAAAAACACCCCCTTCCAACAACACCAGCTCTAGTTAGACAGATAAATGCCAAGAGTAGAAGGCAGAGAGTGTAGGGGACGCTATGCATACTAACCATAGGACCTGGTGGGCCATCTTGTCCTGGGGAGCCGGGCATTCCTTGTTCACCCTGTGAAAAACCATTCAATTGTAGTGAGCATTAAAGGCTGCTGTATTTTCTCTGGTTTGCCATTGATTTTCTGTGCCCAGCATGATGATTAATAGCCCAAACAGGGAAGAAAAGTGTGCTGGAATAAACAAGCGAAACTAAAGTATAAGCCAAATGGGAGTATTGATTATTCCATGAAGTCTATCATCATGCCTTAGCCGTAGGTTTTTTTTTTAGAAAAAACGTGTGTGCACTTTGAGTGTGAGTCTTAGTTTAAGTATGCGTATCACTCTGGAGCGGAGTATATCGTATGAACAGGAAGGCATCATTACTGAAGCTTCAACTTACCACAGGGCCTGGGATTCCACGCAAACCCTCTGGACCAGGTTTTCCTGGAGGTCCCTGGGGGCCAACTGGTCCTGTTTTACCTGCTGGACCCTCCACACCTGACTCACCCTGTATGTGGACATACAAATGATCTAATGGCAAATGCAGGTTTTAAAGTAGCTAGTCCAAAGTGTTCAGTCATTGAGGAAATTTAGGAAATGTGTCCTGGAGCCTACAAGCAGTAAAACAAACAAATAAATCAATATGCACACAGTTTTTAGGTAAGCATAGCCTGCAAGCACTCACCACAGATTAATGACAAAACCAGTGGTATATAGCTGGTTATTCATAAAAGTCTTAATGTGTAATAGCAGTGTGTAATATAATGGGATAGATTAAAAAAATGTGTGTGGCGTCTGAGATCTGCAACACACACACACAACCTTTGATAGCTTATTAAGTATTTTTCTGAAGCGACTCAGCACTACAGACTAATTTCAACTGCAGGCTGCTGTGAGTTTTAAATTATGCCGAGATAGTATCTCGTCTTTACACTGGGTAAATGGGGGCCAGTAAAAAATTCATATATAAATAAATGAATAAAATTAAAAAGATCCTGAGTTTTCAAAGTTATGTTCCTGTTGCTTTACACAGGGTTGAAAATGGGCCCAATAGATGGTAGTTACTCTGGTCATGTTTTAATCAAAAGCTCGTGAGAACATAAAGTCCTCATGTTCTACAGCTGAATACTGACAAGCTGTAATCTGAAACACAGCATTATGCAAACAGAGCACATGGAAATAAGCTATCATGTCTGAGCTGCAAGGCACTTACAGATTAAAGGCTTATTGCAAAGCTGTCAGAACAACTTCACTGAATTTATTATGACCACTGTGTATGACATCTGCAATGTTTTCGATCAGGAATCAGATAGTTAAGGCCAAATCTCTGTTTTAAGAACACCGTAGAGTGTCATTCATTAACAGTGATTATCAAACATGTATGCAAAGTGTGCAACACTACTGGCATTAAAAAATATTATTTTCTTCAGGTTAACATCCACATCCTCCCTGTTATCCATAAACAGAGAGGTATCTTGTTGCAAGCAGCATCTGGTGTTAAATGTTTTTGCCTATGCACAAAGCAGCAGAGCATGTGTGTACATTTAGACAATGATGAAACAAAGAAATTGGCTTACAACAAGTGCAAACTCAAGAGGAATTTCAGCGAGCTCAGATTTGCACAAAAAAGAGAAACGCATGATAACTGAAGAATACCTGAGGGCTATACGTAAATAGCCTTGACTTCCTTTGTAGGCCTCGAAATTAAGCCACAGAACAATAGGAGAAACAAGTGAATCTCGGTTTTACTCAAATAGACTGTGTTCATAAATTTCCATCTAATCTGCGATGGAAATTAAATGACTTCAGCGCTTTTTTGGCGATTTTAATTCCACAATGTGGGCGCAGTGAGGGAGGAGGAAGTCCGAGGGACTTGCTGAGACGGCTCTACTTTGCAAAGGAAGAATTGATTTTCCTACCTTAGCGCCCTTCTCTCCTTGCCTGCCCTCTGCACCAGCAGCCCCCGGAGGTCCCTGAGGAGGATGATAGTACACTGCTTCAGCATTCCGACATAACATCAGCACAAGCCAACTGTACAAGAAGACTGCACAAACACGTACAGTAAATGAACATCAGAGTTATTCACAGACTAAGTTGTTACTCTGTCTGTTGGCTCATTTTTTCAAGTTACATACAACTCTGCATCATGCATATTTCGGTCTCAAAAGGAGAATCGCTGGAAATTTTTGTCAGTTGTCTTTCTAATTAAATTCTTGGTGGATGTTTTCTTCAAACAGGGTGATTCTTTCTCTATCATCCAGTGTGAAGTGCAACAGGTCTATTATGCAAAGACCTATCTGAATGACTCTCCTGTGTCTGCCTTCAATAATTTGCAATCAGCCATGTTAAAAAAAAAGAAAAGAAAATCACATTTAAGAAACACACACAGAAACACTTCGGTCAGAGCCGACAGTTGTTGGGTCGTCTTATCTTTCTGGTCAGGCTCTTCGAGGCCCACAATGATTTCTTTCAACTCCACCCTCTTCAAATCCACTCTCTATCCAAATTCCACTCTGATCTGGCCGACTGCAGCCTGAGTGCTATTGACTGAGAGCCTATAATGTGAGCTTGCCTCCTGTCTTGGCGCTTTCATCTTCTCCTGATGTGCACCTCTTACTGGTGATGAAGAGGCAGGCTCTTGATCAGCACAAAGAACCATTTCAGTAGTGGCACAATATACAGCAGCTAGAGTCAATATGTAGGTGTATGTCAAGGTTGCTAAAGCACTTTGTCATATGCCATGTGTTTAGGATAGAGATTATTAGTGTTCCAGTTAAAAAAAAGAAAAAAGAAAGAAAAGCTGTGACCTGTACCCAAATAAAAAGAATTAAAGCCAGACGGGGTTAATAAATTTTCCCACCTCTCTTTTTTCAGGAAGCATAGGTGAATAAATTTCCAGCATTAACGCATTATAAGAATAAATGAAGCTAAATTTGTGGACAGGCTCAACTGACTAATTAAGAATCACAGGCTGAAGCAGACAACGATTTAAGGACGGTTGCAGATTTTTAAAAGGCCAAATGCAGAGAAAATACAAAAAAGTGTTAGGAGGAGTTATGTATGAGCGACCGGGCATGGACTACCAAGGATCTGTGTGGGGGGAAAAATGGCCCTTATCCTAACTATAATCCCTAGGACATTAAGGTGCAGCATATGCTGATACCATGCTAAAGACTCGGAATATAAATTTGACTGGAGACATTAGAAAAGCAATCAACCCTGGTTTATAAATGCACGACATGTTTTTTTATCCCATTGGACCGAAGCCCAGTGCTTTTCTTTGAAATGCAGTGAGGCACTCAAGTTTGTAACTTTTCTTTCAAATTCGGGAGAATAGCTGCTCATTTTCATGTGGACTTTGAGTTTCACATGGGATTGAAAATATGTTAATGTTCAATCTTTGAACTGCGCATTCTGTTCAGCAATTTATCGGCTTTGATATTTCTCACTGACATCTCAGCCTCATGAAGTATATGAAGGACATCTGTTTTACTCACATTATCTTTTAATGTGGCTATATGCTTTTTTTTTTTTTTTTTACATTTTAAATCAGACCTGCAACCTTGAGAAGATTCTCCCAACGTTGAGATCCTCTATTATGGCAGCCAAAATCGTAGTGGTGACAAATCTCAGCTGTCACACATCCTTTGACTGGTTGCTGTGCACTGGCCTTGACATCACTCAGCTCTTCTCTTTTAATAACATCCTAGCAATTTTTCCATGTCCATGTTTTTGTTTTGCTCTGCCTGTCAGTCTAGCACCCATGGATCAATAGTGTGTCAGACTCGCTATATATCTCTCTCGCGTTTGCTCTTTCTGCCATATGGACCTAAATGAGTTTGGAACCCACAGATTCTCGCTTTTTTTTCTCCTCTTCCCAGCAATTTTTTCGGTAAGCCTTTCCAATTTCTTGCTAAGAAAAAAAAATTGATTCATGATTTTCACATCCTGACGTTCATCTCTCAGTAGGCTTTAAGGCGGCTTCTCTTCGCAGACAGCGGAACGCCTCGACCCCTTAAATCTCCCACTTTGTTGTCCCAATTCTACTTTTAATGAAAATGAGTCTCTCCGAGCTTTACTGCCAAAATTGAGCTGTTGAGGAGGAGTTGTCGCAAAGCGAGGCAGAATACTCGCCCGCTGGCTAAAGAGGCTTTGTACAGTGCCAACAGAAATCCCACCTCCTTTATCTATTTTAAAAACGACCTAATACACATCTCAAATGAGCATAATAAGTTAAGATGTTATAGCTGACAAAAGCGTTAGTTAGCAATGAAAACTGTAACAATGGGACCATCTGATTGGTCGATCGTGGATTGTAGCTGGAACCATACCAGTGATGTAAACACTTTGAAATGAGTTTTAACTGCCTCAGGCTTACTCTCTTGCCAGGTGGTCCAGGTGGGCCGGCTTCTCCTGATGGACCTGGAGGTCCCTAAAACAAGCAAGCCAAAAAACAAAAGAAAACAGAGAAACACTATTAACAGTTTGCATTAACAAGTAAATCTGTACTGATTATGAATTTTTATGAAAGCACAGCATTCGTCTTCTGTCTGCCAGAAGGATAATAACGCAGAAGCCGAATACACATTTTGGGAATACTAAACCCCTCGATAGTCTGTAAGAGTTACACCCAGACCCAAAGTTGGATGGTGCACAGCACTGCTTGAAATAATACACACTGTGTTCCCTGAGATACTTTCATCCAATTATCTCTGAGTTAATTGCAGACAATCAGAGTATTTTTTTTAAACATTCAAACTGGTAAATATTCACAGTGTTAATCAGCTCATTTTTGGGATGACTGCACAGTGACATATAAATACAAAAGTCATGGTGTGTAGATCTGATTTCAAAGAAGGGGAAGCCATCATATGAAGTTCACGTTATGTATTAATATACCTTCTAAATCAACATATTTCACTGCAGCATTCAAAGATGCAAACCGGCTTCATAAACAAACAAACAAAAAAACTGAATATGTAACATCGGTCGAGTTTTTCTCTGGCAATGATAAAGGCTTATTTACATCTATAAATATTCAGTGTTGTAATTCGTTGCACTTTACACGGGGCCAGCACATTAATATGTGGATTTTATTTCTAATTACACTTAATGAATCTACAAAGCAGATAAGTCCATTTACCCTACACCCATACGTATGAGGTAACTAGCATGAATTAAAATGCCGCAGTGTAAATTATTTACTCACTAAATATAATTAGAGCATTTAGTGGCAAACTTGTGGTGGAGTACTAAAGTCTAATATAAAACGAAAAAATAATAAAAGCACTGTGGCAGAGAAACTGACTGTTAAGCTGATGTCCTCATATGATGTGCTTGCACCAAGTGTACCAAATGTTATACATGATATAAGGTCATGCAGTCATTTCTTCATTCCAAATTATAAAAAAGTGTCAACTTACCGGTTGACCAGCCTCTCCATCCTCTCCTTTCTCTCCTGGTTCTCCATCAGTGCCCTGCAAAAAAGACATTAGAGATTAGTCTGACACTGGAAATATCCATTAGGACCATACTCTTTAATTCTTGCATTAAACATGATCCACCTGGAACAGAGTTATACATACTCTGTACTCTATATAGGGCTAACATAAGGGTTTCATACTTACAGCTACACCTGGCTCTCCAGGAGGGCCAGGGTCTCCAGGGAATCCAACAGGACCCTTTGGAAGAAAGAAATAAGATGATGAGATGCATCAGTGTTTAAAAAAAGACATAATTTCCCTGGCTTCAAGCATTAAGGATATGGTTAGTAATTCCGACAGTGATTTAGACTTGGTGTACTTGGTTACAGCCTCTGAAGGAAATATGATGGACTTAATGATAATGTTGCAAATCTTTGAGAAAAGGCTTCACTGCATCCCATTTCTATGCAGGCATAAAATATAATCTCCATCAATAAAAAGGCTTTTTAGCTCTTGAATATGTTCTAGGCTAAAATTGCCTGCCTTATGGCTGCAAGAGATATTTCCTTTAGAGCAGTACATTTAAGCTTGTCTGAGTCTGTCCTAAAAAAACTCTTATAGAGATATTGAGAGTATGTGCCAGACGTACAGGGTTGCCCTTTGGGCCATCATCTCCAGGGGGTCCTTTGGCGCCAGCAGGTCCAGCAGCTCCAGGGGGGCCAGCTTCTCCTTTCTCTCCCCTCTCACCTTTAGGTCCCTGTAGTGATGGGGGGCAAGGGAGGGCATTCAATACATCAATTCCACAAGAGGGAGCATTTTTTTTTCCCAAGGCTGACACTGAACAGGATGGGGTGATAAAAACAGACAAGCAGTCAGAGGCTGCTGAGAGAAACTGGATCCAAAGATCATCCCAGTGTGGGTAACAGAGCACAGCAACCCTGGATGGTCAACAACACTGATATGAAATGAGGTGCAACATATATTTTTTTAAAAAGCCTTATTTAAATTATATAGATAAAATATATTTTAAAACCTCCCTGATGAAAAAATGTGCTGGTTATGATTTTCAAGTTTTCAAACCGTGTCTATTATTTGCAAGTCCAGTTATTAAGTGTTGTAAAGGATTAAAGCTGATTTGGTGAGAAATCTGGAGAAGATTTGGATACATGCGAAACAATCTTTTATTCTGAAAATTCTGACTTTAAAGTAATTTGATTGTAAATTTAATGGAATCTAGTCAGTATATAGTCAGTTTATACAAAGATATTTTCCTTACTGATCAATAATTTGAGGAAATAAATCTTTACTTTTACACATTTCAGGCTCTTTTTATTAATTGCTTCATGTTTATGAGGGTGAAAAATCAAGTCTTTGAGCGTACGAGTTGGTAATTAATGTCCTTGGTTCCTGCAACATTTCTTAAAGTAAGATGATTCAGAGTTCAGTTAAGATGTGGAAACAAGCAAACAAACAGAAAACTAGAAACTCATGTAGTCCACTACTGTTTCATTTCTTAACATTCTTAATATTTTTATTATTAATTAATTAATTGTGTCTGAATCTGATGTACAGCATGTAGAGGTTAATGTGTGTAAGCAAATAGGATGAAAGCTAGATTTAGATTTATTTTATACTAACTGAACTATACGGTACCAACACTATTGCTTATGATAGGAACGTAAACTGCACCCTAACTCTGAAACTGTCACACCAGCAATTCAATGACGAACTAATAGAGGGCATACATGACACCTGTAATCACACTTTTTTACAACTTTTCAATCTGCTGTTGTACCTCAATAATGATAACTTAAGCCGCAGAGCTAAAAAGCAAACACTTATGGGTGTTTTTCTTCGACAGCAACAAGGTCAAGTGTATGACTGCAGTACATTAATGAGTTTAAAGCTTTTAGAAGTAACTCCAAACAAGTATGGCACTGAAGAGCACTTCCGATTTCTTTCAACATCCCCAGTGTAACTATCAAGAAGGACAAATCCCAACTTAAGCTGCATTAACACGGATGTCTGATGTTTTGAAGGCAACTTGCTTCAGGGTTGCTGCAATCATTGTTCATAAGGTCAGAAGCAGTGTGCAGATCCTCCTGCTAATTAGGCTATGTCTTAAGAGTCTAGGAAGAGACTGGGCTTGGCAGGTCATGTGGATCCAGGGTGCAAAGCAGAAGAGTCATGCTGAGATGAACTACCAGCTTAAATGTGAGGAACAATTACTATCATGGTGATGAATACACAGTGTCACTTACAAAAAACAAACAAAAACACCTCCTCATTAGGTTGGAGTTGGTTGTAAATATACCTGAAGTTACTGAGTCTTGCTTTTTTTCCTTGTCACTATTCAATTGCAATGGTGTGCACAAAGTGAGTTTATCCATTTTAAAGACGGGCCCTACAATCACGCTACAGTGCTAGAATCTACAGTAAAATACTGAATGTATGTCGATAAGCATGGTCCGGTGTGTAAACATGTAACATGTAACACAGTGACACAAATATACATTAGCAACACATATTTAGCTTGACAGAAAACCAAAACAAAAGCTTGCTTACCTTAGTTCCAGGCTCTCCAGGTGGTCCTGGGTTTCCAGCCTCACCTTGCTCACCCTGTGGTTAGACAAATGTCAATGTCAAAACAAATAAATCTTCAACATCACACATTTTTTTTCCAAATTCAGATACGATATCTGAAATTGAGCTATAACTACCTAGGTCATACATGAGAATAAGTATTATTGTCAGAATAAATAATGAAATTATTACTAACAGTTAACTCTATTAAATCTATAACTGTAGCTGACTAATAATGTGCCACTACATTCAAAGTATTTGTAGTCCTAGTCCTGGAAGTGCTATAAAATTTTTTTTTTTAAAAAGACATTGTGTCCAAGCACTAAGTCATAAAAACATACTGAAATGAAAACGCGGTGATCAAAAACAAGAAGGCAACTGGGTTGTCTGAAGAGGTTGGCTGGAAGGTGTAAGAGACTCTAATTCAGTCTCAGTGCCTAACATCCTTCAGTGCAGGCACAACACACTGGGGTGCCAAGTTTTGATTCTTACCTTCTCACCTACAGATCCCATGGGGCCCACACCACCTGGAGGACCTTGTGGACCCTGCAGCAGGACATAAGAAAGAGATAAATCATCATCAATCACCACAGGGAAGGACAAGTAATGATATAAAGGCCTCACAATGTAAGTTGGTAGAAGTAAAAAAAAAATGTCACAGACTAGTATGCATATGAGTATAGTTGTACTTTGTACAGTTGTTAACAACTATTTGTACGTACATCAGCTCCACTAGGACCCTGAGGACCTCTGGGACCAGGTGGACCAGGGGGGCCCTGCAGGAATGAGTCAGACAGTTGTTACAGTGTATTTAACAAACTTTTATAAGTACTAACAAATATCGAGTGGTTTTTCTCTTACCATAGGTCCAACATCGCCGTTCTCACCCTTTTCACCAGGAGGTCCTGGAAGCCCCTGTGGACAAACAAAATAAATAAATGATCATGTTACTAGAAAAGAAAACAATCATTTTACAAGAGTTGTTAACTGTAGTCACAACGGCTGATGCTACTGATGCAGTGATGCTCTAAAATATTAAACGTATCTGTGAGCCAAATGTGCACAAATGAATTACTTGAATTCATGTTTCACCCGCTGTCTGTGTTCAATTAAATATTCAGTGAGTATGATCAGTAAGGTCAAGGAAAACTGCTGCCCTAAAAGGTTGAATTTATTAGCCTCTATGTTACGTACTTGTTGCCTGAGCAAAACAGGGGGGGGGTTAAGCTCCCTTATGAATTCTTCGGTGAAGGTGTCATGTTTTTATTCTACAATTCTTCCCGCAGCTCTGCAGACATGTAAGAGAGTACTGATCTATTATTTCTTTCTCCTTTTTGCAGTCAGTAACTTGTCCATCCTTATTCCAAGGTGTAGACATAAATCCTGCTCACTCATTCTTGTAAAATAAGCTGCGTGGTCCAGACCTCATATGTGTTTTTGATCTGCGACATTTCTACCAGTAATTGCCATGATATCACTGCTGAAGGTTGCTTTGCTTCTGTGTGATTTAGGAGCTGATCGTGAGTGAGTGGTGGAGGTTTGCTGGGGGAGATCAAAGAATTTATTTCTCCCCACGTTACACTAAGGACACACAACGAAAACAAAGACCCTGTGCTGACTGTTTTGAGCTTGTGCATGCATGCGTCTCAGCATGTGTGTGCTCACTGGGTGCTGAAAAAACGGTGTGTGGATGCATGCTAATGTCTCCTGTGCTGAGTAATATAATCTGTGTAAAGGTCCCGTCTAGTCTAAGATCATTAGCAGTGCTACTCATTATGTAGAATAGTAAATGTGCTCAATGAGGACCAGACTATTGGAGTGGGTCAGTCCATGCAATTAATGGAATCGTGATGGGAAGTGAATTACTCCCAATTAAAAGTCCATTGAATAAAATCCTGCAGAGACAGGATAGCACCGCGGATTGATGAATAGCAGTCTATGTAATTTGATCAAGACAATGACCCCAATCTCTGCAGTAAATGCCCAACACGTCTAGCTTAAGAAGTTGATTACTAATAAACAGATAATTACAAAGAAATGAGGTCTATCTATGGGAAAGGTCCTACCTCGTTAGAATATTATCATAGTTCAGGAAAACATCATTAAAGTTTATGTGTACCTTTTTGTGTCAAAGTGTTGGGTTTTTAAAATGCCCCCAATAACTTCAGTCTGGCCTAAAGTATTTCCTTGGATGAATAACCCTCACCAATGAATACCATACAAAAGAAAAATACGCCACTGATAATAATCTATTTTGCAATACATGCACTGGCAGGCCTCGTTGGTTTTTGTGAATTCTTTGCGGGGGCTGACACTGCACAGAGACGCCAGGCCGTGATAAAAAAAGGATTTTGTCGTTGAATGGAGGTGAGAAGTGCAATCGTTGCAGGTCAAAGCAAGTTCACTGGCCGTGACATTCCAGATCCAATTAAAATGCTTAAGCAATGGTGTAAATATGAATTTGTTTGTGTCTACCATTTTTCCACCGTAGCTTGTAACCTGAAGGTCACAGAGTAGTTAAAAAAGGTAAATGAGTGTTTCTGACTATAACGTGTGACATCATTAGACACACTATTACAGGCAGACAGAATGGAAAAAAAATAACATGAATATTATCCTGTGTGACAGCTACAAGACAAAGAATATATATATATATACATATCTTACAAATTGTATTGATAGTTATGGCACAAACCTGCAGACCAATAGGACCAGGAGGTCCAGGGAAACCTCTGGAGCCCTCATCTCCCTTCTGTCCAAACATGCCCTGTTGACCCCTGGGACCAGGCTCTCCATCACCTCCCTTATTAACAATAAACAGAAGTAAACATGTGAACAGCGCTGCTGTGACCTCCTGCTCAGGTTTAACGCCTTGACTGAATGCAACTTCTTATTCTTCGTCAGTACTTACAGCAGGACCAGGAGCGCCTACAGGACCTTGGAGACCAGCTGGACCAGGAGGACCCTGAGACATACAGCGAAAAATGATGCCACCAAAATGCACATCCCCACAGAGTCAAAGAAAAATCCAAGCACCCATGAATCACTTTCTGACTAGAAGTCTAACGGGCTATTTTTTATTTTGAAGAAGGATGCATATAAATGTTCTGTATCACCTACCTGTTCTCCCTTGTCACCTTTGCTTCCTTTCTGACCTGGTTCTCCAACTTCTCCCTGGTAAAGAAACACACACACAGTCAATTTTTGAGATAATGAAAAACCACTACAAAATCAGTGACTTGACTAATAACCAAAACATGTCCCAAACCCAACAATAAACAACAACAATAATAGTTATCAGCTAGTGCTGATATTCTTCTTCTCTGCATATTTGCAAATTCAAGCCCAAACACCACATGTAGGATTTAAGACTTCTAAATGAGCATACTACATTCTGTTATTGCAAAATCACTGAAAACCTCAGCTTAACAGAAATATACATTATCTATAACTGTAATGGTGAGAGGGTATACCCACACAGTCTGCACAAATGCACTCCTGGGACTAATTATTAGACCTGAAACTAACTATGTCAACCTTTCTGAGGGCCATAAAGGTATGCATATGTATAATATTTGTTCTTGATATTAAGGTGGAATATCAGAAAATGGTTAGGTTAGGCTGAATATTGTTTTCATTCCCAGTTTCAATTGAAGATAAATTACAGCATTTAATACACGGTGACAAGTTTCATTCTTTATCTAATTTTATGTAATGGAAGAATGAGGTTCAAGAAGAAAATAAGTGCTTCCTGTCAAGGTGCAATTAGGTACTTTATTTCCCGAGAGTTGCACTCTATGCATATACAAGTACAGAAATGTATTTTGTCAGTCTAAGTTAATGCACTGCAAATCTCTGCATAGGCATTTGTTTGGCAGCTTTTATAGAATGTCTGATAGTAACCCTAAAGGCCATAATAATTACAAGAAATGAATGATGCAACAGCGTCTCCTGTAATTGTGCTTTCTGGTACATCTGTTTATGAAGATGGATAAGCAACAGTTAGAAAAAGAGGAATATATTTTTGTCGCAGATTAATATGGGAAAATGACTGATTTACCAACATGCCCCACTTAGGGAACACAAGCAGCTGTAACAGGATGAAATTGGTGGTGCTGAATGTAGGTAACTGACCTTGTCACCATCCTCACCAGGTGGGCCCTGGGGTCCAGCAGGTCCAGGCAGACCTACAGGACCCTGGACACCATCACGACCAGCTGGACCTTGAGGCCCCTTCTCACCCTATAAGAAGACAGAAATGTCTTTTAATTATATTCTGAAAATTGGTGACCAAAGAAAAGACAAGAAGAATGAAGCTTTAGGAGCAAAGTAACACTTACAGGTGCTCCCTTCTCTCCAGCGGGACCTGGGGGACCCTGAGGGCCAGGTCTACCAGATGGGCCAATTGGACCTCCTGGGCCAGCAGCACCTCTCTCACCAGGAGAACCCTGTAAGCATGAGCACAATGCGAACAAGATTAATGAAAAACAAGGGCAGAAGGATTTTTTAAAGATTTCAGTTTTGTTGGCCTGTTTGCACTGAACAAACACTAAGGACATTAGGAAACTGGCAAAGAAAGACCCCACTGTGTCTTTCTGTTAATAATGTATCAATAGATACACAGCTACACACAAAACTCTCTTTTTAAAAGGAAAAGTGTGAAAACATTAGCAGAAACATGCAGTATCAGGTGGCTTTCAAGTTCTAAAAGAGAGCAAAGCTCATTGAAAGTAGTCAACATTATCTCCTGTCAGGGAGCCGATGTCTTAGTGGTTCTCCAAGCCCTGAGCAACTCTCACCTGCAGCTGAAATGCATTACTAAATGACACAGACTTCTGTTGCATATATATTATACTACTCAGTGTTCAGCTCAATCCATAAAACATGATTATGAATGATACTCAGCACTATTTGTTTTATATCATCGATGCAGTGAACCAACCTGCATGCACACTAATTTTGTTTACAGAAACACAACATAAAAACTCTGAGTATAAAAGCCAAACAGATCATTTAGACTCTGTTTTTATTGAACAAATGCTTTATGTAGAGACAGGGATGCATCTTCTTTTTTTTAAATGATAAATTCATACAAACGACTGGTAGTTTTGACTTACTGAGGCTGTTCTACACTAATCAAACTTAAAACACTACAACGTTCAACATAACAATAACCCTAAATATGTAAATAAATAATAAAAACTTAAATCTGGTTTATATTCTATTTAGCCAGTACTGTGTTACGCAAGTGTCATGATGACACAATGGGCATCAGCAGAATATGTTCGTGTGCAGTGTGGCATGATCAGCTCAAAAAGAACATACTACAGTCTCAACTTGGGTAATAAAAGCCAGAACAAACAAATATCTGAATTAAAGTAATATTTGAATATTCAAGTCTTAATAATACTTCAAATGTATAGTGTGGAACTATCTAGAATAATCTAAGATGATAATATAAATGGCATGCAAACCAACATAATCCAGAGAGCATAAAAACAGTTATCTTTACATAGCTCTCAGGTAACACTGTACTTACAACAGGACCAGGTGGACCCTGCGGACCCTCTCCTCCCTTCAGACCAGCTGGGCCCTGAGGTAAAGATGGAACAAGAGACATAAATACTTTCACACAGCTGTTGAACTTTGTGTTTTAATTGCATTTAACCAAGCCAATCTCCACTACAGCTGAGCGCTGAGATTTTCATCCTAGTAAACACAAATCAAAGGCCAAAGCTATAGATTGCTAGTGTATTGTAAATCTAATATCTGTAATACATATCTCAGTCGCAATATACAACACTTCAAAAAACACATTTCATCTATAATTGTGTTGTTGTGAATACTGCAGGGAAAGTGTAGTGGGATTCTTTTGCACATAGATGGCTGCTTAAAGTTGTAAGCTATTGTATGGGTGCATACAATTTTCTCCATCTTGTTCTGCATATGCAAGCTTGTAAATTCAGTTTTGCTCATGCAGGGGTGTGCATAATACGCTAGACGCATGTGTGCTGTTTTATATATTTGTCAGTTCCCATCATGTGCATGTGCAGCTCCCCAGTGGGCCACAAAAGAACACATAGCAGTATGGGTAATGAGTTTTTGCTGGCTCTGGCTGTTTGCAGGAGTAAATTACAATGGCAGAAAACAATCAGTGGTGCTGCTGTCCTGCAGAGCCCGACTGACCTTGAGGATGGAGGAAGCACAACACTTCCTCTCCCTGCAGTATATCCATTCCCAGATAACCCAGTCTAATTGCCAACATTTCTCACTTAATAATTTATTAGGTAAATAATGCATATAGAAACAGCACATAACTTTGCCCTCCCCACAAGAAAAAATGTTTGGGTTAAACTTTTACAAATGAATCCCTAATCAACAATTCCCAATTCTGTAATACAGGCCCAAGATCCATTGCGGCTGTTAAAACAGCGCCGTCGGTGGCAGCAGAGCAATGCCGAGGCACGCCTGTTCATTTGTAAAATGTCACTTTGGATTTCCTCTGCATCGGATTGATCACTTGGTGTGAATTCCGGGGCCGGAGTCTGTAATGAAGTGACTTGCTCTAGATAGATGCTGGTTCATTTATTATGTAGCTATGTTCTGTCACTTTCTACTAGCAAACACGTGTAAAGGAAAACTGATGATGATGAATAGATGCAGGTGAAATGGAGCACTTACCGGGGCACCGGGTAAACCTCTCTCTCCAGGGAAGCCACGAAGACCAGGGGGACCGTCTTTACCAGGGGATCCCTGTGGCCCAGGATCTCCCTATACAGGCAATAACATATGTTTAATTGGACTTACTATAATTCAAAATGTTGCATTAATTTTTAAGTATAACTACAAATGTGTCATTTGAAACTTTCCTGTACCAAACTAATTTTTACATTAAGACTGTTATAAAAGATGAATCATCTGCCACCATTCACAAAGATTTTTATTCGGGCACTGTTGCTGAATAATAAAAGCTCACTTTCCATAGAAAAGTATTTAATAACTTCACTCTTCATATAGTCTCAGTCTGAAAAGGTGTTCATTCTTTACTGCAGGAGTATGGCCTTGTAATGAAAAAGACTTACAATTACTGTTTTAGTATGTTTGATATATATAGAGAGATTTTTACACAAAACTACATCATCCACATAACAACTGCTAATGTAACTTTACTGCATAGGAACTGATGATGTTAGTATGGGTTTGGAGATGCAACACATATGAAAAGAAAACCAAGGGATTTTTAGTTGCACTACAAAGAAAAACTTGAAATTGAGAAACTTATGAAATGACCAAGTCACTTAATGATTCTCAGCCCACTGGTGGAATATGCATTGTAGCCATTTATGTATTTAAAAAAGGACTACACTGCAGTGCTGGCTGCTGAGTAGCAGGAGGCAGAGAGAGAGAGAGAGAGAGAGAGAGAGAGATACATTGCACTGGGAAAATGAGCAAATATATGTACTAATGCCTCTGAACTCCCCAGCAGGGACAGGAGTGAACCCGTTTCAAAACTGACAGCCATCATGAGCTATTAGATGCAATTAGTTTTACAGACACATGTTTCCTGTGGATTCATTAGTACTGTCATTACACAGTCAATAAATAACTCTTAAGACCAATGCAGTATTGCTTTTGCATCATCAGGCACAATATGAAACATAAAGACTTCAGTCAGATTTTAAAAACAAAATCAAAAATCAAGAGTACTCCACTCCAGCAGCCAGTTTCTTGCTACAATGAAGCAAAACAAAAACCAAAAAAAACAGAGAAAAAAAGACAAAGTTCACATCCTTCTGGTGCTGTATGCACAAACTCAACCCTTCTCTAACATAAGACATCTCCTTCAGAAGTTCTTTTGTGTTCTGCCTACAAGAAAAAAACTTTGTACTGCATCCTCACTGAGTACAGATTTTTATTCTGGTTTGTTTGTTTTTCTTTTTCTTTTATATGGTGCAATTCTAAAACAAGGACATTTGACTTCAGAAAAAGTAACTTCTGGCTTCGTTTTCTCTTCTTTAGTGCTGGCAGGCTGACTTTATCTGCAAACAGGGAGGCAGAGAAGAGTGGGCTTGAGAGGTATAAGAGGATTTGGGCTCTGCTGCCAAGGTCTCTTCAAAGTGTCCCTGGCATACTGATGCGCAGGTCTGAACGGAGTAGGAAGGAAAGAGGGCCTGTGACTGGCACAGGGTTTGGAGTTAGCCGACAGACTTGATTAAACTGTCTGCTTGGGGAAGACAGGGAGAAAATGAAAGAAGAACACATGAGGATTTGAGGGTTGTGGGGGTTGGGGAGCAGGGTATGCTGAGTGGCCCTGGGAATCAGGGGGTTGGTTAGGAGCAGCCCATACTTCTACAAAATGCCTGCTGTCTGCTCCTAATGGGCACTCACTTCTCGAGCAGGGAGGCCCAGTGAGAGAACGTAGCCAGACACTGCTCAAATCTCAGCCTCTGTATCTTCAGCAGTCACTTCCTGCAATTTTGCACTGTCTAGCATAGAGAGCAATGGTGATAGTCGGGTGATTGCTGGGATGTGTTTCTGCGCGAAACACATCCCACACTCTCACAGTGTTATCAAAGCAATATGTAATCTATCAAGCATTGTATGCCCCCAAAAAGTATAAGTGTTTATGAGGACAGCTGGCTCAGTCTGCAAAATCAAATCATGTAGAACACTGTGTAGGTTTAATTTGCAGCTCGTGTATACACTATTGAACTTCCTATCAATGTCATGGGCATCCTCTTCTTCAGTTTACATGAAAAGCCAAGGCCGCTTTTCTTGTTTGTTTGTTTTTGAGTGTTTTCAGAAGGTTAGTGTGTAAAAGTGTTAGCTGCTAGAAAAGCATAGTTTGCTATTATACTATATCTAAAATAAATTGGAAAAGTAAAATTAAAGGGAATCCAATATACATACCTTGGCTCCCTCCTTGCCAGCAGCACCTGGAAGACCCTGCTCTCCAGGTGGGCCAGGAGGTCCAGGGTGGCCTCTCTCACCGACGGGACCAGTTTCTCCTGTGGGTCCCTAAGATGTTATCACACATTTGGATTTACAGGTCAATGTATGAAAATGACCATAAATCAGTAAGTTACATTTAGAAAATAAGTAATGAAAGGCTTTGTGAATTTTACAGCTGTTTTTTAACTTTTCTATTTTCGTAACCTTCTTTAAAATGTGCCATATAAATAAAGCTTATCAGTTTTTCACTTATAATTTATGCCAGTACCGTAGAGACCAAAGTCAGTAGGTGTCCAAGATCCAACTGAGTAAATGATGACCTATCTACTGTATATGAGCAATTATGTGTTTTCTTTTAATTGCCCACAGTACTTCTTGTTGGAATAAAATTGTAATATAGAAGAATTTGATCCACAGCACTGCCAATACAGCACTTACTTTGTATCACCTTCTGCTTTGCTGTTTCTTTAGTAATATATGTATTTGCCTTTCCTGTATATCTCCTCTTACCTGGGGCCCAACAACACCTCCTGGTCCTGGAGGACCGGTCTTTCCTTGGAAACCCTGAAAAAAGAAAAGAGAGAGTATGAAACCTTATTTATACAAGTTACAGCAGCATTGGACACATAAATCGTATCTATTCAAGCCCATGTAAAGCAATTATTGTGATATTATTTATGATGATGAGCAGGGATTTACTATATGTTTGGGTCTGACGTTTCCTTGATTCTGGAACAAGAGTTTTTCAGCTTCTATCCACAGTCAAGGATATATTGTTTTGCAATACAGTGCAGGGTAGTAAATAACTAGAGTTATATGTACAGTTGTTTAATATGTTGCATATCTTAATGTCTATGTGGACATTAAGTCTAAGCTTTTAGCTTTTTTTTTGCTTGCCAAACCAGGCAGTAAAGACACTCAGATAATAAAGTGGGGTACCTGTACTTGGATGCTATAATTAAGATTTAAAAAGCAGACAACAGACAACAGATTTGACATGTAACTGACAATAAGAAGAGTAAGTCTTTTCTTTTCATTTGTTTGCTATGAGAGTTACGGATTTCTACATGAAGAATAAAAATGTGCAAAATTATGACATTTTGGCTTCTAAGTCCTATCCTTCTTCTTATAACTGGGCTTTGGTCGCTAACACAACACGACTGCAGGCTAACTCGTGGTTCCCAGAGTATTTAAAAGCCTTCAGCTTTCATGCCCCTCTTCTGTGGAACCAGCTCCTAGGTTGGACTTAGGAGACAGCCACACCCTGTACTTTTAAGATTAGGCTTCAAACTTTCCTTTTTTGATTTTGCATATAGTTACCCTTAAAAATCCCTTAGTTATATAATCTGTATTTAATCATTAGTTATTATTAATCTCTGGCTGTCTTCCACAGTGTATCTATTGTCCTGTCTTCCTCCCCTCACCCCTACTGGTCAGAGCAGATAGCCGCCCCTCCCTGAGCCTGATTCTGCTGAAGGTTTCTTTCTGTTAAAAGGGACCTCCTATGAGCAAGCACCAAGAGCTTGCTCATAGGAGGTCATCTGATTGTTGGGGTTTTTCTTGAATTTAATTTGAAATCTTTAATAAAATACTGACTTTATGTCAATAAGGTGACATAAAACTCTGGTCATGTTGTGTATGAATGTGTAACTAGCCAACTTCAAAGCCAGCAGTATAATAGTATAGCTGCTCTACTACTACTGCATACAGCGTTAAGTGTACAAGTCACCATTAAGTTATATGTTCTCTGGGAGAATACAGACCAGTTAGTTGTAGTTAACTTTTAAGTTTACATTCACAGCATATGGCTGATTTGCATTGAAGTACTCCCTGTGGATACGTTTAAGCAAATTTAAACAGCAAAACAGGACGAGCCAAAAAAGATCCAAGTTCAAAATTCCCGAGCATTGAATCCAACAGTGCAGTACAAATCAGATGAACTTCTGTCTTCAGGGAGAGGAACAATCCAATCCACATTGACCAGAGTCCAAGTGCACTCCAGTATATTCCTGAAATACTAATTAAACAGTTTTCTTAAAACACACTATTAAGTGTACTGATACAACCAGATAAAGAATGGTATCTTCTACCTGTATCACAGCTGTAATAAGGCTACACACTTGTAGACAGTGAACAGTGTACAGCTTAATTAAGCTTCCTGAGAGTTACTGAGAAGCAAACAAGTACAACCCCAGGATCAGCACAAGAGGAGTGTTAGATGAAATCAGCTTTTTCTATTGGATCCCTCATTCTCTGGCCTTTTCTATAACCTATACACACTGAGGTATTACAATCGCAGGACATTTGATTTGAAACTTATTATCCTATAACTAAACAAAGTTTCAAATGCAAACTTCTTACAAAGTCAATACTGAAAGACTTATGACTCCAGGCCTATTGATCACTATGTGCTGTGATTTATGATGATGTATTTTTTAAAGGAAGCCCTCAAGCCATGCTGCTGCAGCATCGGCCGTGGCTTAGAGACACCGGCTCAAATCTTTATTTGCACTTACTTAAATGTAACTTGCATTTCTGAGGATGTGCGCCTATGAGCATCTTTATTGCTGTGTGGAGCCCACTCATCAGCACATAAACACCTTAATGAAGACTACTATTGGGGCCTGAATTACAGAAAAGGCAGGGAAGCACTTGTGTGTGCTGTATTATATTATCTAAGGGAAAGAGGCAGATGGAAAAGGAAGCTTTGATAAAGGCAATGATGTCAAGCTTTTAGTAGAATCATTGTCCTCCGAGCCTCATCAAACCATGGTGCACTGGTGCATACCAAGCGCAGAGGAATCGAAGAGCGGGGGATTCTAACTTCATTTGATCAAATCTTACTCTGCTTTGTTTTTTTATTGTTGTTATCTATGTGCCAATTCAGCCATTTTTCATTTAGCTCATGCACATTTTGGAACAATAAACAAACAATACAAATAAAAAAGCAACAAACTGTTTTATCCTGCTGCAACAAATATTATGCTGGCTGGCTTAGTTATCTCTAAGGTGTTATTGTTATACAGTAGGCAGTGATACACAAGTAAACCTTAGTGGAACTAAACAGTCAAGGCTTAGCATCTATTCACTGGATATTTGCAAATATGCCAAAGTAACAATAAGATAGAAACTCCATCAGAAATAGATGGCTACACAGCCCACAGTCTGAGCCCTGTGGATTTACCTCGACGGTGTCTGTGTGTATTCTGTCTGTGTGAATAAAGACCAGCTGAGCAGCAGACTCAGGCAGTATTCACAAGGGCTTTCTCTTTTAGAGTTTGCTTTACGAAATGGGTCTGCACCCTGTAGCATAGCCACACTAATAAGTCTTGTTTTAAAGTAGTTTAAATGTAGAAAGCTAAAAAAAAGTATGTATAATATATATAATAATATATACATATATATGTGTATAATTCTTAGATCATGCTGGGTTTAAGTTCAGCGTGAGGTCTGTAATGTTCATACAAGATATTGCAATTACTCACTGTTTCTCCACGCTGGCCAGGGTGTCCGGGCAGCCCATCCTTGCCAGGTGGTCCCTGTCAGGTAGAAAACAAGACATACATTCACCAGGCAGCCAGGGACATTCATTGTTATCACACTTATATCTTAAGTGACAGCCCTTTGATTGTGTAAAAGTTTTATTTTTCTAAGCAACAAGTTTTATACTACAATTTTGTGCAAATGGTTTGTGGGCAGTGTAAACATAATATTGAGAAAGGAAAAACCTTTGAGTATCCTGAAGTAGTTGAATGGTATGGAAATAGGCTCAGGGTTGTTTTTTTTGTTGTTGTTTTTGTTACTGGCTGAGACGTGAGAGCCAGCTATGAATCTAACCGGAATCAATAGGTGGAAATTACCACTTGTCTCCTGCCTTGACTGGGTAGTGAGAAAATGAGCTCTGCTTCAATAACAGTTAGAGTAATGACCTCTGAACAGAATTAGGGATATTGCTATGTATTACTGCACCCTATGAATTCTTCAAATTGAATCAATTGTGACTTATAATGTTTGCAAACAGGCTAATTTGCTATTGCAACACCGAGGAAGGGTAAATAAAGTAAGAGATTAGACACAGAGCCTTGCAAAACCACAAAGCCTCAGTGTAGATGGTTTTTTAGTCTGAGAGACCAAGTGGCTTTCTTCTGTTCCAAGGAAGGAGAAATACTTACTGGGGGGCCCTTTGGTCCAGGGAAACCTACTGGTCCCTGTGGTCCTTGAGGTCCCTGCAATCAACACACAGTCAAATTAAGGTTATGACATTATGCAAAATGCAAAACAAAACCTAAAAGTGAAAAAGTGTCAGGCTCTGCGATTGCTTATGACTAATTCCAAATAAGGTTGGAGAAATGGAGCTTTTCGAATTGAAAAACTAGCCTCACCATGAGGTGAGTAACTGTGCCTCAGGTCATAAATGATATGATATGAATACTGGTAAGACTCGCCTCACTTTCTAACCACACAGAAAAGTAGTGAGAGTGAAAGTGTATCTGGAGTTTTTCTTTGCAATGATTTATTTGTTCAGCTAACCTTAAAATTTCAGTAGCATGGATATTTTTTGAAATCCAATATTATATTGTTATAAAGATAACTTAAAAAAAAGTCCCTATCTGATCCTACTAAATCAAGCAGACAACATCACAGGGAAGATTATAATCATGGCAATAATAATAAGCTAAAAATACCTTTTGAATTCTCCAAGTTCATCAACATTAACATTAACTCCAAATAAACTTTGTTGTATCCTAATATATTACTTTCCATTGTTGTAGAAAATTAGCTGTAGCTTATCAGGTAACAAATCTTCATCAATGTTGCTGCATATGCCAAATACTGTATGCTCAGTTTATATAATTAATGAGGGGTTAAAACCAGCTGAAAGCTAAACTGCATGTTAAAAAAATCAGGGTAATGACTAAAAACTGTTATACAAATAGTATCTTAATCAATTAAGGAAAAAAAGTGTCTTTGCCACCCACAATGTTACAAATAGAGACATTCATATTGTGGGGTTGTGTATCCGAGTTTGTAGAGTCAAATATGCTGAAGAAGGATTTCAGTTACTATACATTATTGAGGTAACAAGTGTTTTATTTAAGGAGATTAAACATAAATCGATGAAACATCTAATACAAGTTTGATTTTCTGCAGTTTAATAAAAGCTTCAAAGCTGACTCGATCATTTAAGCTTATCTTTTAATCATCCTTATTCATCAGATTAAAATTTATTTTACCTCACTTGTCCATGTTCATAGGAGTTTAACAAAAGAGGCTGTTCATACTGTTACAGAGTTCATGACACTACATCTCAGACAGCTTAAATATCAAAGAACTGTTGACAGCAGTCCATTAATATCTGCTTCAATCACTGTGCCATTACTGTATTAGATCAGTAAAAGAAGAAAACTTTAAGTCTGTGAAAGCATATCTATGATAAACATTTACCTTTGAGACTGAAAAAACTATTTTATGACTGATTAATGATGAAATCCCTGTACCTAGCCGAGGACAAGTAGGAGCAACATGTGCCATTATTGCATTTCTGTTGTTACCAACTTTCAACTTTCAGAAAAGAGGCTCAGTTTTCCCGATCAACTAAAATTCATCACACTGTGTCAGTACAAATAGTGCTGGTAAATGCTAATGCTAATGCAAACAGAGCATATGTTGCAGGTGCTTAACAGCCTTCCTTCTTTCAGGCCTTCACTAAATCAAGCCAATGTTTCTCATTTCTTTGATACACAGCAAAATCAAATTCCACTAAAACGGCACTAGAAATCTAACAAAATCTAATGGAAGTTATTAAATAAGGTGTCACTGCTGGGAATCTCTTTTTGTGCAGCAACTGCACACTGTTTACTTTTCCTTTTTTTTGCTGAGTAAGCCACCCAGCACTAAACATCTAGTTTTGAAGCGCTTTCTTTCCTTTCTTTCCTCCTTTCCTTTTGGAGTGTCAGTTTGAAATGCTGCAAAGGAGCAATTTACTTTATTGCAATGCTGGGAGCCAAGTGATAGGGTGAAAAAACACAAAACAAAAATGCTGCTGTCTGTAGGAACAGTGATATAGCATTAAGGCAAAACCCCAGCTGACAGCAACGTATAGAGCAGCAGTCTTATTATAATATTATATGATGCCTGAATTGCCCCTTATTAAAAATGAAACAAACGATTTATCGATTGATCAACTAATTTCTTAATTATTTCCAGTCTATCTTTATTTATTCTCCTGTTGAACTAGAAAAGTAAAAGTAAGGCACAGCCATCATTTTAGTAGATGCTAGAGATCTACTGGGAAGAAAAAAAGCACATTATGTGTACCCTACTAGGTTAGCATCTTTTCTTACTATTTATCTTTAATGCTTAGAATCCAGTTTGATGAGATAGACCTAATACCAACAATTACAAGTATATTTCTAATGCAAGGACAACAGCAACAAACTGGTATGGATCTAAACCTTATGTGCTTTTAAAATGCATAACAGCCACTGCAGACTCAGTGTGTTGGACTTACTCTCTCACCAGGTGGGCCAGGAGGACCGTCGTTGCCTGCTGTGCCCTTCAACACACAAAAACAAATCATCATCAGCTCACATTTCGCCGTTTTGACACTATGCAGACTGCATTTAGCGCCCGGACAGGTCGGAAGCAGAAAGCAGCTCTATTTAATAATGTTCAAAATGACAAAGTAGCAATTTAACTACTACTCTTTGTAAGTAGTGTTTTGTTGTAATGGCTATAGCATCAGAACCTTGGGTCCAGGTTTTCCTGTTGGACCTCTGGCTCCTCGAGCGCCTCTGGGACCCTAAAGAGAGAGAGAAAAAAGTCATGTTAAGCACACGACTTTATGGTAACATCATATCTATGATCAGCCACAACAGTCTAGTTCAACAGCTATAATATATGCACATAATTTGACTAGAAGAATAATTTAAAAGATTCAACAATGTTTACACTATTAGCCCATTAATCACAAAAAATATGGCGTGAACAGCACCTACCGTCGGACCTCTTTGTCCTCTCGGACCAGATTTGCCAGCAGTGCCCTGTTAGGTAACAAAAAAATTTAAAAAAGGCTTAAGCACAGATTCTGCTCGTCTGTCCTCATCCAGCATTAATCCACTTAACATATGAAACCCCATTAACATGTGTTCCACACAAAGCATCTCTGCTACATCGAGCAACAACCAGAGAACAGTGTGTTCCCTGTTCAAGCAGGGAACACACTGTAGTGGCTCATTATTTCCTTTTAACTGATAAATAAACAATAATTTGTAATTACAGGACACAGTGCAATGTCATTTACTTGTATGGGCCTACTAAGAAAAGCTTGAAAACCTTTAATTTAAACTGTGATCACATTAATAAATGTAAACAGGTCATATGGCAATATAAATAAAGAGTACAGGAGTTATGTTCATTGAAAGCAAAGATTTTTTTAAGTAACTAGTTGGCTTCTCACATCAGAAGAGAAATTTTGACTTTGGCTGGATTGCTTCATTTCACAAAATAACCTCTGTGTGCCAAATAAAGCTGTTAGATGGACCTGGCTTTAGTCAAATAATACAGTTTAAAGTATCCACTTAATGGTTCTGAGCCATTTAATAAAAGATTTTTAAGCCAATTTATTTAATAACTCTTTATACTTTTAATAATCTTTATATTAAAGTGGATTTCAAACTAATACTCTCTCCCATTACCTCCGCCTTTAATAAAACAAATGGTGTTGAGCTGGGGATACCTGGCTTACTGCACACATCAATGGTGAACGTGCAAATATGAAAACTCAAACAGCATCTCAGCAACTCTCCAAAACTGCGTGAGTGCAACTCTTTTTCAAGCCAAGAAATGAGGCCATGGGCTCAATGAAAGCACAATTGTTTCCGCACCTTTTGTTCTCTCCCCGACATTGATTTCGCTGCTGTTATTCATTTATTTATTTATTTATTTTTGTGCCGAGTCACCATGCAGATGCTTTGTAATGGGAATCAATTTTCTTTTGTGCTGGGCCGTGATGTCGTGGTGATTTTCATACACAAAAACTTAATGCATGTGTTTTCTTACCCTGGCTCCTTTCTCGCCATTGGCTCCGGGGAATCCAGGGAAACCGCTTGAGCCCTGTCGACAGGAGGTAGATATGTCATGGAGGGAAAGTACAGAAACACAAGAGAAGCTGTGAGGGTCAGCACATGCATAATAATTAAAGCTCATCCTGTATTTATCTGCACTGCTGTTGAATGTCATCTTCAGTTACTTTTACACTGTTAACTCCACGCTCCTGTAAAATAGCCTGAATCTAGAGTTTGAAACATAAAGGGGTTTAAAAAAGCTGTTCCTTATCTATACTGCACTTTCTTGTTAAAGAACATTTTCTCAGTCCATATAAAATAATTGACACACTGAAACAAGAGGAGGGTAACTTTACAACATGGCACAAAATATCTTTAAACACGAGACAAAGCGACATTTTCTGTAATCATACTGTGAACAGGGGAATTTTAAAAAAAGCTTACCTATTCTGCAGAGCCTCAAATGTTGCATTGGGGACATTCAACAAAAATTGAATCCATGGCAAACTTTACCTCCGTAAAGCAATAACACTAAAATTTTGCACTGCCAAAATAAAGCTGTATTGTTTACTCATTTAGGGAATTATAGCCTTGTTAGTGACACCTAATTAAAAAGTGATGCCAATATTTTTTTAATATTTTTTTTGAAAAATAACCAAAAAAAAACCCCCAAAAAACCCAGCGTGCTACCTAATATGGGATGTTTGTCAGCTGCGTTATTTCCGAGTAACCTGGCAAACCTGATGACTTGAAGTACCACAGCCAACAAAGTAAACCACCATTTAATATTTGTTATCTATTATTATCCAAGAAAAAACCCAACAAAAAACCTTGATTTTCACAAACGTACCTTAGGTCCTTGTCTTCCAGGATAACCTGGCAATCCTGGGACACCCAGTTTACCCTGAGAGACATTAACACCACAAGTAAGCACAGGAATACAATTTTAGCACAACTGCAGTCAGAGCTATGTTACCTTTTCTCCAGCAAGACCAAGAGGACCAGATTCACCAGGGGGCCCAGCTCTGCCTTTAGGACCCTCAGGACCATCCTCTCCACGGGGCCCAATCAAACCAATTTCACCCTACAATCAACAAATATATAATAACATATGGTTTCATTTTTATATATCTTAATTCTCCATCCAAATAGTAAAGATTCGACTAAACGTTGAGTCATCAGTGTTTTTATTTCAGTCAAGCTCCTCACCCGGTCTCCTTTAATTCCCATGTCCCCCTTGAAACCCGGGAAACCGTCCTCACCCTGAAATGAGAGAAGTTAG
The DNA here is from genome assembly GCF_036321145.2 of Pelmatolapia mariae. Lineage (NCBI taxonomy): Eukaryota > Metazoa > Chordata > Actinopteri > Cichliformes > Cichlidae > Pelmatolapia > Pelmatolapia mariae. The sequence goes on along the minus strand of NC_086235.1, from coordinate 28,155,775 downwards.
TGAATTTTCTGGCATTTTGGGGGTTAATTTACTATATTCTTGCTAAAAGCATTGTTTAACTGTCTGAAATTGATTATTTTTTCTAAGAAACTCCCTGAAACTTTTTTTAAAAGTTATCTTTTGAAAATCTTTTAAAGCTTCAGCCTTCTTAGGTTCACCGTGTAAATCACAGGATTGACAGTGCTATCTGCTGGTCAGATAGTGGAATAGCACCTGTATGGAAACGTAAAGCTGTTGATATTTTCATCCTCTACATTTGCAGCAGTGCCCATTCACTTTTATTTGTGACTGTTCATATACCGATGTACCAAATTAGAAAACATGATATAATTTGCTCTAGTTTTAAAGACACTAGACACTCAGTATATCTACAATACACCGAATGATGCTCGGGTTTATTAACTTTGTGAAACTCGTAAATGGACTGAAGGACATGATTGAGTTCATCCAAACTTATTCCTCTTTTCTTTGAAACTTTCACTTGTCCATGTTTTCAACTCTCTGATGCATAATGCAGTACTGAGCACGTCTGTTGCCACCAACTCGCATCGCAAAGACCACACGCACACACCTCAAGAAAAGCACATCCTTTATTCATAACAAACTCTTTCTCCTCGAGGTTTTGGCTTTTGGATCTCTTGCTATAAATAATTCAATAAAAAAATGATATGAATACCTGTCATTGTAGTAAGAACAACATCTCTCAGTCAGATATTAGATTTTTTTTTTACAGTGACACAGCTGTATTGATCTTGAATAAAAGTTATGCCTATCTATATATAAAAAATATTAGTTTAAATTCTACATGGATACATGCACAGTTCAACACTTCAAAAACTGCTTGGAATTGATTGTAGTGGGCTTTCAAAAATATTCTAGAGCATGACAGCTTTACATTCAACAGTGGATCGAGGGTCACTTTAAGAAAGTCTCCGTCTTTGCTGAAGAAGGCTATCGACTGACCTCTACATTCAGGCTCCAGCAGCTGTCCACTCCAGCTCAAAGGACTCAAACCAAAGCTGGGAGTGCAGGTAAACAGCCACTGTTGGAGAGGTCCTGCCTGTGACGTGCAACTATCTGCTGGCTGTTCCCAAACATTATTTTTGATGCCTTCAGCTTTATCACAAGTTTAGACTGACAGTCTGCAATTCACTATGCCAACTTCCTTAACAGAAACCAAGGGAGTTATCCCATTGAACTGACTCCCATTTGGTTCCTTACTTTGACTTTAGCAATATATTATGTATAATTATTAAGCTATTTTTCTTCATGTTTTATATCAAAAACTTGTGTAAAATAATATATATATTTTAAAAAGACATATATACCTTCTCTCCCTTTGATCCCTTGAGACCACGGACACCGTCTGCACCCTGTAGGACAGAAGCCAGAGATTAGAATACGACACAATGATGTCTAGCGGGACAAACTACTGTAGAATAATAAAAAGCGTTTGGACAATCAAATACATGCTTCATCAAACATCATACCTTAACACCACGAGGCCCAGGATAACCAATGGGACCCTGTGGGCCTGATGGACCCTGGAGCAAAGAAACTGTATGAATACTGGGGCTAACGCTTAGCAGATAAATGCAGATGGCATTAATAATAACTTGTAATTACATATTTAAATACACCGATTAGTGTCAGTTTAAGATGACTAGGTTTGCCATTACAATTGCATCGTAAACAATCAGTGTTGGTCAATTATTGAACCCAAGCTTGTAAATAAATTGCTCATTAAACTGTAATATTAAATAGTGGCACAACATACGCTCAGTTAACAAAAGGTTATGTGATCTGAATATGAACAACAATTAAAAGGTTAAATTAAAACAAATATTGCTGCCTGATACTATGAAATGAAAAAAATAAAAAATAAATAAAAATAAGAAAAAACTATGTGACTTCAAAACACCTACTTGGGCTCCTTTCTCTCCAGGTGGCCCCTCCTTACCAGGATGACCCTGCAAAACAAAACAAAGACATCACAACATGGTTAAAACTTGCAAAACTATTCAACTTAGTGAATGCTGTGACCTAATGTGTGTCACTGAGCTACGTGATGCAACCGTTTATGATGTTGAAGCAACTTCACAAAAAAGAACCCCAGTGTTTCTCTCTGAATTTATATTAATATCAATTTCTAGCTTTTGTGCTGTCCTTCAAACACATGGCAAACAAACAAAAGAGTTACTATTTCAGAGCAAAGCTGAACTGTAGTGCATTCACACAATGCTGCATTAATTATAAGGGTAAACTTGTGTGCTCTATGGTGCTTTTTTGCAAACAATAGCATAGTATATTAGCAGATATACTACTACAAGTACAAGTTTTTCTAGTAATAATATTAAATTAGATATTTGTGTGATGGCCACTGATGAAGTAAGGTTTATCGTACAGACAGACAGGTTGGATATAAACTGCCCACAAACATATGGGATCCTTTAGCCTCTGACATTCCCGATCTGAAGTGTGAGATTGAGGTAGAGGGCTGTAAATCACCAGGCTCTGGGGCCTGAGGCCAGCTAAGGCTGTCTGCCTGTTGAACTTACACACCTCTCCAAGTAAGGGCAGTGAAGGAGGTATGACATGAACAACTACGGGTCTGAAATAACAAGTCCCGTAGGCTATTTATCAAATTTCTGGTGATGGAAAATGCCACGAGAGATGTCTGAGGTACAGCTCTGCCATGTTGCACAAAAAGGATTAAATAAAAATAAAAATATTGTCCATGTGCATTTTTTGAAGCACATAGCTTGCACAACAACTTCATTTATAGTCTGAAATGCATATGAGATATTTCAAGAAAAACAAACAAACAAAAAAGGGGGCTATTTCCAAAAATCATTTTACCAACAGACTGAAGGTATAACACAAATAAGTCAAGGAGTCACTGTATATGTGTGCATCTGTGTGTGCGCTGTCTGTTTTCTTAGCAATCTACTTTCCACTTGGTGGGTTTACTGCAGAGGATTCAATAGAGAATAGTTATTTCAGGTCATTTGAATGAATGGTTCTTATTTAACTGTATAAGCTTTTTATTTTTTCTGCTTTCACAACTTCTGATAACTTGCAGGTGAGACGTGTGAGACGAATATTCTCAAAACCACCTCCACATGTAAATTTTCAATCTGTGTGCGTTATGGCCACCACAATTTTACAATGTTCCAGACATGGTTCCTGACTTTTAAGTGGAAGCATGTAACTAATTTAACTTGGGTTTTGGTTTGATTGTTTATTAATGACCGCACTTTTTGTTTGCATACTTAAGAGCAATTTTTAGTAAAAATGTCCATTTTATCTACCCAGCACCCATAGTTAAATTCTTAATCTATGGGAACTAAAACTTTCCTTTATTTTTGCAAAGCAAATAAAGGAAAGGCTCTTAAATTGGATTGTCCACAAACTACACTGTGCACGTCTATTGTTTCGCTAATCCTCAATAATCGTAGGTACATTAGCTGTGCAGCTATCTTTGAACTTGGTGGTTATATAAAAGTACACAATTGCCCCATATTTAAACAGCAAATTCAGTACTTAACTACTACTAATACTAGTACAAAATAAAAAGTAAAAAAAAAATAGCACCCACAATTTTAGTGAATATTAAATGAGTAAAGTGGTGTTAGATTATCTTGTTTGTGGGATATGTATGTGTGTAATGTTGATATACAGTATGCATGTATATAGTTCACAAGAGCACTCACAGGAGGCCCATCAGCTCCAGGTAATCCAGGCAACCCCGACCTGCCCTGAGGTCCCTGTATGAGGAAAAGAAAAAGACAGATTAAAAAAAACGTCCAGAATTCTTATGAAGATCACGTGCAGGTTCAAATAAGCTAAATGCAACTTTTTGACTTTAGTAATTAAATTGTAGTTAGATAAATACAACTAAGCTTACTTAACAAACAGACATGACAAAGAAGTATGCAGTACATAGCATACTTAGCATGAATCTTGCTAACCTGCAGATACCAAATTTGCCTTATTTTACCAAATAATGCAAAAGTTACATCAAATCATGAATCTTTATATCTTATATCAAATACAGTTTACTGATTCGGCAACTTAATAATTCCTCGCACAAGACTACGTTTGTTGTACCAACAAACATTTCATTCAATCACCATGTACAAACCGTAATGCTTTAATAATAAGCCATAAAAATAATGAAGACAGAAATAAACACACTTTTTCTCCAGGTGGTCCAATGGGGCCTTGAGGACCAGGAAGACCCTGCAAAACAAGAGACAGATAGAGATGAGAGTCGCTATAGCAACAACAGGCATGCTCAAACACATGCGCAAGCTGGATAAACTGAAAAGTTTGTTGGAGCTGTAAATAGTTAAGCTGGTAAAGAAATGTTAAGCTTGTGTGTTTAAGTGTGCTTGTTCTTTCTAAGTGGGGTATATTGGCCCTTAGCATGCTTGCAAACCCTTAAATATTTGTTTATGTGCTCCCATATATGCAGTCCCTACCTGCCATTGCCCTTTATATTTGTTGGTTTGGTTGTGTTTCTGGTGTCCTTGTTTCCCATGCTTTTGTCTTCATGTCTTTCAGCATTAGTTATTTATCTTTTGGTTACTTTCCGTTGTACTGTGAAAGTTCGTCTTCCCATTTGTCTTGTATTTTTACTTCCCACCTTTGCTCTTTTGCCTTCTATGCCTGACAGTCGGCCCATGTGCCTTTTTCCCACTTGTGTGTCATTTTTTAAACCAATGCTCAGTGTATACAGAGGCTACAAGCAAACTGTTAAACTTGCTTAGGAAGAATCCTAACAGACGGAAGTGACACAGAATCTCTCTGAGTGGCAGCCATAATAACCCTTAATAAAAACTGGATGAATTTTCTAATGACTAAGGAAAGGTGCTCCAGTGATTCTTTCATCACCTCCTTCAGCAGTAGATAGACTAGACCAATCCTTTTATGAAGTGAAAGGAGATAATGCCCTCCCATTATTCATAGCGACATAATACGTGAACATCATTAACTGCAATGAGCATAACTGACATGTGGCAGCTAAATGTTCATTAGTATTGCAGTTTCTATTTGACGCCAAAACGTGCTGATAAAATTTGAACCTTCAATGAGAGGTGACCTCTCAGGTGAACATTATTTGTATTTAATGATGAGTTCGAATTCCGTTCTTTGTAACAAAGTGATATTTTTCACTGGTTTCTCTCTTTCATAAGACTTGCATGTAACAGCACAGTAACACTGCATGAGGCATCTAAGATGTATTTTGTGTAGTCCATCTTTGAGACACTGTTTCACCACATCAGACCCTCATCAACAACATCCGCTGCCACATTATTAAGCTGTCTGAGATTCTCTGACCGCTGCACTTCTCTTTTCCTAGGTCCTTATAAATTCTGCCTCACACTTTTCTTTGACCTCATGATGTTTTCCACTGAAGCACAACGTAACACTATCTGATATGTGCTTATATATTTATGTGTGTGTGTCAGCTTGAAGCAACAGTTGTAGAAGCTTTGCAGGAATTAAACCAACACAAAGACAATGAATACAAAACCAAACAAATAGTTCTTCTCCTAAGATAAGTCCATGGACAATATCCCTGCACTGCACTTGTCTTTGCTTGTTTCAGGTGCAGTGATGACACCTCATGATTGATTCGTTCACCTGTGTCCCAGGGATTCCCTGCTGCCCGGGTGGGCCTGGCTCTCCTTGAGGTCCCTGAAAAAAAAAAGAAGACTGTCAAAACTAGACAAGAAACATTATTCCCGGAGCAACTCTCACAAATACAGTGCAGTTGAATTACACCCAGTGTGGCACTGTTAAAAGGTGTGCTCTGTCGCCAGGACTATTTACTCCCCAGATAACAAAGAAAAAACAATGATATCTCATGGGATAAGTTACAGAAGAATTTAATTAACTAATTGAAATATTTCGGTATGCCTACTTTTCCCAATCTGCTTCATATACTCCAATCTGGATTGCCTTTTTACTGAGCTTAATGTATTTTACTTTGGTTACAAAAGCAAAGTCCAAAAAAAATCCACTCTTTCCTAAAATATCACAGCATGTTTATTTAGGGGTCTAGGACAAAAATAAATGAAAGAGAGGCTATACTCTTGGTGGACATTTAATTCTCAATAGCAGCAAAACATATTAATAACACATTTCTGTAAGTTGTTGTATTTATATATATTTATCTTAACATAATGTAACTTTTAACACATCTTTAAGATATAATGATCACAGCAGACTCACAACTGAGCACTGAACCTTTGATCTCACAGCTGTGCATCCTACAACCTAAAAGTTAACTTTAACAATGCGCACTGAGTAAAAGCATTCTGTATAGTTCAGCCCAGGGTCTGAAGATCTGCAGCACTAAAAGCTGATATAGTCACATGTTGGTGACTATAATAAAGAGGAAGCTGTGTTTGTACCATGTTTCCTTTTGGACCTTGAGGACCATCAACTCCAGCAACACCCTGCAGAGGACACATTAAACAAGACTCGTGACCGATCATATTAATTGCAGGCAGTGATACTACATGAGGACATGGTAAAAGTCAGAGTACGTACAGGTGATCCAGGGGGTCCTGGAGGACCACGAGGTCCCAGCAAACCTCTTGGACCCTATGAGGAACAAACGACAAAGAGTTCAAATAAACTGAGAATTGTTTTATGGTCATAATATTCATGAATAATTGTCAGAAGGGCACTACTGCCCCTGCTGGATGCTTGTGTTAGCTTTTTTAAATGACTTAAGGAAGATCATGTTGCAGCTTGTTGTCATTTCATAGATCTGGGATGGCATGATATAATAAAACCAGGAGCCTTACACTCTCTCCAGCTAATCCTCTAGGCCCAATCTCTCCATCCTCGCCCTGAGGGAAGAAACAGACAGAATCAGAGAAAATGAAATATAATGATCTTTACTGAACTTTTAGTGTTTATCATATTAATTCAAATAAACCAGAGCTGGAAGTAAACAGTGGCATCTTGTATTATATATTAATAATCATCACTTTTAATTTTAGGTGCTCAAAATCCTCTATCAGTTAGAGCTTTATGTTAAACCACTGCAAACATTACTGAATGCACCAACAGCCAGGAGTTGGTTATGGTAGTTTCATAAGAAGAAAAGGTTAGACACAACCTCCCCTCATTCCCAGTTCCCAGTCTCAACCCAGCTGCTGCTGCCTGAGGGCTGAGCTGGTGAAGCACATCTGATCTAAATAAGTATGTTGGTGATGCATCTCAGCTGAGTGCAGGTATTTGAGAGATAAAAGAGGAAGCATTTACTCTCTGTCCATCCTCTCCAGGGGCACCTGGGGGTCCCATTGGTCCTGGTTCTCCCTGAGAAAAAGAAGGAAAAGAAGAAAGAGATCAGAAAGGCACACAGGTTGAGGTTAATGTCTCACATTATGATGTTTTTCATTTATTTTGTAGAATTGTCCAGTTGGAGTTTTTAATTTGAAAACTACGTTAGTGTCCTTTCATTCACTGGTTACTTTTTTGTTTCTTCATCCTTGCATACTAAACACATTATGTTTTTACTTCCTGCTGAATCTCACTATACTGTAAAAGCCTTCATACCAAACCTTTACTGCTATAAACCTTTGCTGAGAATGAACCAAATACGACATCATAACACAGATTTCGAATAACCAGGTGACACGCAGGATGGCGTACTCTACAGTGATTTCATTCGTAATTTTTCAATGTACAAACCAATTACCGAGCTTCAGTGCGTGATTAATGCAGGTACATTAGCGGAAGCCATGTAGCAAATTATAAATTGTTAATCCATTTTCCCCTCTTGGCATAACAGTTCTTCACTCAGCACACTGAAATTTAAGGATGTTACTCAACATGATCTTAGAAAGATACTGAAATTCCAAACTATATCACCCACTACAGCCACCTAAAAGAGATCCAAGATATCCAAACCTTTGGTTATTATTGTAATCTAAGACGGCTAATCTTGTATAACTGAGAGAGTTTGTTTTAATGCCAGTTTTGTGACTTATCACACGAGGAAGCAGTGTTTTGTTCACCAGCTCAAAAACATCTAGAGTTGTTTCTCAGGCAAACAATACTCTGTTTCATATTTACTCTCAGTGACTAAATCTCACAGCTATTCTAAATCAGAGGGATCTGCAAAAGGAGCAGACTAAAAAGCTGCTGTTTGAAAACATTACAAACTGCACATGATTTAACGTATGAAGTGCCATATTATGCTCACCCTGTGTCCTTTTTCACCAGGCAGCCCAGGAAGTCCATCAAATCCTCTGTCACCCTGTAAGGAAACAGTACGCAATATTACAAAAGCAATCTTTATATGGACAAGAGCACTTCTACTATTTGCTCTTTTCTAGTGAAATAAACTTTAAATGTTATTTAGCAGCATTTGTACCTTAGAACCTGATTCTCCAGGCATCCCACGGGCACCATCAGCTCCAGCACGACCCTTAAAACAGAAGAGAGATTAAAAATATGAATACAGATTTTGATACTGCGGAGAAGTTGAGAACATAACTATTGGATTCTAGATAAGTAAGATAATAATATTTTTTTTGTTATATCTGCTTTAAAAACACACACTTTCTATTTTGTATTTTGCTATCAGTCTCCTTTTTCATTTCTGTAGAAAACTACCAGCGATTGCGTTCTATTTATATCATCAGATAAAATGTCAATATTTGTTTTTTCATTTAGATTTACTCTTCCTGTGAGCCAGTTGGCTTCCTGGATGTTGCAAATTCTTACCGATAGATGAAGAAAATTAGTATTTGTTTGGTTGTTATAATCAGTAAATAATGAAGTAAAACCAAAGAATATGTTTATTTTTCAGATTCGACTCATTTTTGAAGGGCAGTTTACATTTCTCTTATTATCTCTATCTCCTCCTTGCCTCACTAGTTTTTAGGGAAAACATTAGAAATGACAGTGCAAGATACATTTCATCCACTGCATCTGTACATAACTAGCTTGCATACTATTTATTTAATTAAGCAATATTTAATCACATTTTGTGACATTAAAATCAGCTAAGGTCCTGCATTTTAATTAAGCTTGTATTACTAACTTGCAAATGACTGGTTTATGTTTATTAGTATCCAATTAGGTCACGATGTTTGGCCCTGCGGAGGGACTGAACCGTGACACTAATTGCGCCCTACATCCATAGTCAGTGTTAATGTTTTGGCATTTTCAGACAGATTAACTGCCCAGCCATTGATCCGAGGATTGGAGGGACCACAGGCCTTTAAGCACATCTCAAGCAATTGTTTGTTGGAGTGGAAATAAGCTTCTCAGCTACTGAGGAGGGACGACAAGTACAAACAACCACACAACAAACACAGAGGCATGCAAGCACACACACACACTGCAGTGCGAGTGCTGGAGGTGAGTGAGTTCACTCACCCGCTTGCCTGCCTTGCCAGGCTGCCCTGGGGGACCTTGGGTGCCACGAGGACCCTGTAAAAGCACACGAGGACCAGTTTGGTGATCAGCAGCACTATTTATTTCTCAGTTTGTGTGAAATGTTTTCACCCATTCATTAAGTCATAACTTATCCCTCACCTGAGGACCAGGGTCTCCACTTTCACCTTTCAATCCAGCAATGCCAGGTTGACCCTAAAGTAAGAGAACACAAACCAAGCATGCTTATATATACATATCTTTTCAAGCTTTTTCACACGCAGTTTCCTTCAGGACAGATTACGGAAAACAGTTCTTTAAAGAAAACAGCAGATGGCGACATTTTACAGCACACAAACCATACACCAATGCTCATAAAAATAAATATCACTGCACAGATTATTTTTTAAAAGCACAAATTGGCACATATAATATTATAAACTCTAAGACACTCCTATCAGATTTTTGAGTCATGGATTACATGCACCTGGCTTAAACGCTGATCTTTATTTGCTGCAAACGATTTGTTTTCAGCTTCTAAATTCTTTGTGCCAAGTTAGAGTTAAAACTTATTTGCAAGATTAGACTGATAGCTCCAGATCTAGCTGGCACCAGAAGCCTAAGATTACACATACAGGTACAGTGATAGATCTGTGTTTTATCTGGCATTCATCTCTGGGCAAGTCTTTTGTAGGGTCTTTTCCTGGAGATAAGCTGTGGATCTTGTATCAACAAGCCCAAGAAAAAAAGTTTGCCCGGTTGCAATATGTAAAGCAGCTGTTAATACACGTGTATTTTTCCTCTGTTCCACTGAGCAACAAAAAAAACGTATTACTCTGTATTTGATTGTACTTTCTTCTAGTACCAACAGTACAAAGAAAAATGCACAAGCAACAAAAGAAGATATTTTATAATCCAGTCTAATACAACACTGCATTTTTAAAAATATGCATTTGATTAACTTAATCTTAAAGACTTGTTCCAGATATACAATGGCTGTAAATAACAACTTTAATTAATACAATCAAACACAAAACTATGAATAATAAACATGTTTACAGATTGAAAAGCTGTGTTGCAGCATAAATTCAACAGGATAAATTCTCACTCACCACTGGCCCCGATCTTCCTGTCAAACCCATTGGCCCAGGGGGTCCTCTCATAGCCAGCTGCAGGTATGGGCACAGACAAGAGCAAGGTCAAACTTCACTGAGCAAAAAAACCCATTCATAATACTTTTTGCAAACTGCATAAGCAGCACATAATACATATCTTTATGCATTTTTCAGCATTTTCCTTTCCATTTTACATATTTTGATAGTCTGTTTTCTAGTATCCTGGCATGTCTGTACTGAATAATCCTTTTTTTTTTGGTCTTGGTTAAGAAAGTTTTGGCACTGCTTGCACTCCATGATCACTACATCCTATTCTGAGATGCCTCTCATCTGGACTGCAGTAAACATTCTTTATCATCCTCCAGTTGCTGTCTCATTGTGATGACTTATGTTGTCGGCAATTTACATTTTAACATTTAATAATCAGATTTAGTAATTATTCGGTTTACCTGTTCAGTTATTGACTCTAAAGTGAATTGTCGCTTTTCGTCTAAGTGCCCATCTTTTCTCCCACAAAGATGCAAAGACTACACCTGTTTCTTAGCCCACCTGCAGACGCTGAGCCCCTGAAGTATTTTTAACAGTCTCTCCTGCCTGTCCACCTGTTCAAAGTGGCCTTTTCATGCTGTTGCTCTTTAGCCCACTGGGCATGTCTCCTTTTAGCCCCACAAGGCCAAAAAAATGCAGTGCAACCCCTCCTCACCAAAATGCTGTCTCTGTCTTCCTTCCCCTCCTTTCCCCCTACAGCTCTATGTAGCGAGCAAGAGGGGGGTGGGGGTTTGTCCACAGCCTTTTGGTTTCCCTGTGGCTTTTAAAATGTTGTTTCTACTTACTCTAGCCTGTGAAAGGATGGCCTGCGCTTGGGCTTCTTGGGCCGACACCACTGGACCCTTCTCACCATCCCCGCCGAAACGGAACTGTTGGACACACACAGACAGCGCATTTTGTTCAGCTCACTCTGTCATCACTACGCAATATCCTAAAAATGATCCTGGTTATGGATATATGATAAGTTTGGATGGAATGTAGTTCTGCTGTATGAGCACTTACTGGAAGCATCAGCATGGTACCAGGGGGCCCCGGCAAACCGTCAGCACCAGGCAGACCAGAGCGTCCAGGAGGACCCTGTGATACAGAAGAGGCAAAAAATTATTAATAGCATCAACAGTAAAAACAAATTATGGCACATGAAAAAAGTGTAAAAAATAAATTTCCATAGCTGGTTATCTTTATAACATCTAACCATTAGCAAATCAGTTGTGGCAAAAGCTCTCTGGCAGTTTTCTGTGGGCTTTGTCACATCTTTGTATGTACTACCATTTATATTTTGGTACAGATCGCTAAAATGAATCAAACACGAGGGGGCGCGTTTTTATATTACACAGAATATAAAAACATAATTATCTATATGCTCTGCACTGCTGAAAAATAGACCTAACCAAGAGATTTTCATCACTGCACCCTGTGACTCTGTTTATGTTTGTGTGTTTGTGACACTTAAACAAAATGTGAACGCGGGGAGGATAAAATGATTGCCTTTACTACTTTGCTGGGTGTTTATATGTCTCTCTGTCGATCTATAGATTTGAACTAAACTGCATAGTTGATGTTCAAATTAAGGCTCTGGTCAAAGATGGGTCTACACTGAGTACTTTTTTTCCTCTTGCCAGATTACAGCCCTGTTTGACATTTTTTTACATTTTCTGTCTATCTGTAACTACATAATAAGCATCTTTATCTGAGCTACAAAATTACAATTTTTACCTGACACACTGATGTAGCTGGTGTGGCTGTAATCATGTGTCTGTGTATGTGTGTGTCATCACGGCAAAAAGGCAGACGCGAAGATACCTGCTATACCAGGATTTACAGCAATTTGCTGGGTGTTTGTTTGTCCGTATGTCTGTAGACAGGCTGTGTCATGACAGCATCAAAACTATACTATTTACATTCGGGACACTGTTTAGGTGTATAGATGGCAACAAGAAGATGTCAACTTTACACTATATAAAGACTAGTTTGATGTTGGACACACGAAACTACTGAATCTCTACTCGGGTGATTTATTACTGTTTTTGCTCCTTTTTAGTTTAAGTTTTAATCTTATATTGTGCTATTTCTATTCATATCATTAACATGAAAAATGCAAATCAAGCCATAAACTTTCACATAAAAATTTAAGACACAGTTACACAGTTTGTTATTTTGATTATCATTCGCTTCCTCCGCCTAACTGCACAGATACTAGGAGTGTCCATCGGTAAGCAACACAACCATCTGCAATCCAAAACTAACATCCTTTTTCCATCTTTTCTTTTTAGCCACATTTGTGCACATGTGCTGCAGAACTGTGGAACAGTTGGTTTTTAGACTTTTATAACAATATTTCACATCTCAGGTATAGTCTCACTCACCCTTGGCTATTGCTCCTTATGCTAATGATGAGCAGCAAGGAAGTGAAAATAATAGCTCAAGACTATTTCTGTCTACTGACAATAATCTATTAATACACTTTCAAGTGCACTATTGTAGAAATGAATGACTGTCAGAGTTTGAATGTGCTAAAACTTGCATCTCTATCCCAGAGACTGCTTTTAACCATTCTGACAACAAGAAGTTTAATTTCAGTGAACTGTGTGTAGCACAAGTAATGCCTCCAAGTTCACTAGTGTTTGATATTCATATTACCTTTTAATGGTGAGCTACACACAATTCATTCAGTGTTATTCTCAATGCAGTTTTCAATGCAATTAGTGTGCTATAAAATTTCTACTCCTCACACTGGCTTCCTTTCACATATAAAACACTGACACAGATCATTATTCTTCAACGCGTAAATGAAGTCCACCAATAAATGAACCTATAACAAAATAATTTCACTAATTTGGAGTGTCTATTAAGCTGTCCAGACATTCATTTTCTGAAAGAGTGTAACCGGAAAGAACATAGTTGAATTCAGAATTCAGAAGAAATCCACATAAAAAAAACCATGAGCTTGGGGACATAAATGATAAACCTACCCTGTCACCAGGATCTCCAGAGGTGCCTGGGGGTCCTTGTAGGCCTGCGGGTCCTGGAAGACCCTGAATAAGCAAAACAAAGTTAGCAGACCAACGGAGTGTCAACTCAGGAAATTCTGACAAAGAGTTCATAATTACGCATAATTAGGTTTTTGGTTTTTTTTCCAAAAATATACTCACTGCTGGGCCGGGGGGTCCTGGTGGTCCTTCAATTAGCATGCCCTTAAAATACAAGCAAAGTGTTTATCACCACAAATAGTGGGATATGCAAAAGCAGTATCATAGATAAGTTCAAAATTAGATAATAATAGGAAAAAATTGTGTTCTGGAGATGTTTAGATAGCACTGTAATGGGATCTTTAAAGAAGTATATAGATAAAATAAAACTGCAGTTAGGGTTTGACACTATTTCATTTGGGTTTAATGATTTAAAATTCTAATAAAAGTGAGACTGCTCGCTCTGAGAATAACATTTTTAAAAAAATATGTGTACCAGGAAAGTGATAATAAGTCATAATGTTTGGACAATTATCGACTTTTTGGACCTTACAGGTTCAATCACAGCCGGCTCGCCCTTCTCTCCCTTCTGGCCAAAGCCTGCTACGGAACCAGCGACCTGCAGTTACAAACCAAGAAAAGTGGTGGCAGTTTTATAAATGTAAAGCTAAACCATGGAGCAGTTATACTCCACAGGTATAAACAGCACTAGACTAAGCAAATCATGGATAATACAAAGCAAGATATTGACAAACACTAACAAAGAAGAAGGTTAGTCCTCATGAGCGACAACGGACCTCTGCATGCTTGATATGGAGTCGTGCTATCATTGCATCGTCACTGAGCAGTGTGGTTAATAAATGATGACCCAATATAACATACAATCACCAGCGGTTATTTAGTATATTTTATTTCCCATTATTTTTCCAACATTGCAATTTAGCAAATACACATGAGTAGCTGAACACAACAAACGTATAATATGAGTAAGTTCTTCCTTATGGAGGTGGAGAAGGTGTGGTGAGATTAGAAGGTGCTAGTCTGGGTGAACTGTGTGTGAGATGGGTAATAAAAAGGCATATAAGGCCTCATCCTAACATGCTACAGTATCAATACCCAAAGGCGCACAGACACATAATGCACTTAATGGAGTCTGGTTGTGTACATTTAGCACAAAGTTGGGGCCAAATTTTCCAACATAGACACAAAATGAGGAGTTATGTTAATCTATATGGTCTTTATACTGACTAAATAACATACTGTGACAAACTGTTGATTAGTAAAGTCTGCATGTTCTTTACAACTGTGTGGGTGCACTATGCAGACAGCTGCCTACGATTTATAGGCTAATTGCAGTCCACAGTGAGACGAGCAGAGGGAGGGATCACAGCCAGCTGCTGAAAGATGAGTGGGTAGGGAGGTGCAATAGGCCTTGTTTGGTATCAGTGGGTGTAGGCTGGGCCAGCATACACTGATTAAAAGATGTGTATGGAATAAGTGTCTGTGCTATGTTAAATAGAAATCCACCTTAATAACAAAAACTCTAGCGAAATAGATGCATGCATAGTCCCTATGATCGCTGAATCACCAGACACACACTGTTGAAACAGCAGCAGATCACCTGATTCCACACTTAACATGTCAATGACGCATTTCCCATGCCAAGCAACAAACAAAGAAGACGTGCACTGAAGGACTAAGTGAAACCACGACACACAGAGTCTCTAATGCATGCTGTTCATGCGCACACCCGTCAGTCACCAGGTCCGGGTGTGATACTTACAGTACTCTCCGAAACATCGGTTTCAGCAGCGACCCCAGGCCCCACCTCATCATCGTAGGTCACCTCAGGTTTAGGCAGGGCTGTGCCATACTCATCATACGCCCCATAATCATACAACCTGCTGTCAACCTCGCCCAAGTCATACTGGTTTAGGTCATACTCCTTAAAGTCATATGTGTCCGCACCAGTATCCAAGGTGTCCTGTGCTTCTGCAACAACGGTGGGCTCTGGAGCAATGTGAGTGGCCTCGGTGACATATGCACCGACAACATCCTCCTCCACAGCCTTTCATGTGTTAACCAAGCCAAGGGGGTGGGGGTAATAGTGAGCAACCAAGGAAATAACAATGTTAGTTAAGCGACTGAGGTAATATAATCCAATTTAAGATGTTATTAAAGAAAATTGCAAGTTCATTCAACAGGAAATGCAGAAAAGAAAAGAAATGGTAACACTTCACTTATTTTGAATACCATATTGTCAATCTTAGATTATCTTTGTACTTTGTGAGAAAAACAACAACACTCTTTTCACTCTTCAATATATCACTCCATTACAGCCAAGTACTGTGATATATGTATTTCAACAAATTGACTTGTTATACCAGAAAAAAAAGGAACAAATAAAGTGTTACCATTATAACAAAACATAATCATTATCAGTTTGGCAATCATAGATATAAAGAAAGGCTTAATGTTATACGAGCCTGCTTTTCTCTCTCATCGTATGGCCGTTCTGTAAATGGCATACTGATGCAAAAAGCAAAGAAAGGCTCAAACAGATGTCACTAAAGACATCAGCAACATGCAAAAACATCAAATTATTTGAAGTGAAGTAACTTAAACGCAAATAAAATCAAAATTAGCAAATCAATTTCTATTAAATTTTTTTAGCCACAGCGATTTTCACCACAACCACAATCACCTGGCACAATAGTGCTTTTCAAACACAGTGGTGATCGCTGTGGATTTAGTTCTAGAGCAAGACAAAGTGGATGCAATTACACTTGCTGTGGACATTTAGTCAAATTAAGTATTCAAAATAGCTCGAATAATCACATCAACTTTGTCAAAAACTGCAGTATACAATGCACAGTCATAGCTGGCTGTTAAGCCTTTTGATCATAGTTCTTTTCAAGGTAATAAGAACAAATAGTGACCAACACAAGGCTCATGTTGTGATGGACAACAGGAAATTTTGTATTTTGTTTAGCAGATAATCTCTGCTAAATAATATTTACAATCAGTATTTTTGATGAGACAGCTTCTGCCATACAAACACACACACACACACACACACACGTATATGTATGTATATATATATATATATATATATATATATATGTGTGTGTGTTAGTGCTGTCAGCGTTAATCTCGTTAAAATGATGTTAACACCATAACCGCATTAATGAGCTAAACAAGCTAACGTGTTGACGCCGTGCAGCCCCATGAATGGGGCGATCCGCGCTAACTCACTAACGGAGATTTGCCGCCTTAATGCGGTCACGGGGTTAACGTAATTTTTATGAGATTAACACTGACAGCACTAATATATATGTATATATATGTTTGTGTATGTTTGTGTGTGTGTATTTTTTTTAAGCATTTAAAATTATCCGCTGTCCATCAGTTCAAAGGTCAAAAGACAGAGATTCACTGACTTGAATTTCAATGTCTTTGTCATATCATACCAGGCACTTCCTTGGGCAAAATCCTGGTTCATACTCCCCAAAATAACTAACACAGAAGTGAGTTGAAAATTACCTCATAGGGTCCACTCGTGGCAAAGGGGGACTGAGTTTGAGTACCATCTACAGTTCCGTAGTCAGTGTCTGTATTGTAATCTCCTTCTAAATTGTTTATCTGAGTCATGTTGAAAAAAGCAAAGAAGAATAAAGGTTAGCATAAAAGCTCAGACTAGAGGTTATTTGCTGAGGTCTTCTCAAGCTGACTGAAGTCGCTGCTACCTCTACACTGAGAAGGTTAGCGAGGTTGAAATCTGCCATCACAGATTTTCCCTTCAGAATTCAGGGCGGGAAGATCTTGATGGGATGTTCTCTAATCTCGAAATGAATTTTTACCCTAATATCGCCTCGGTGTTGCTCCGGTGCTGTAGCCTGGTAGCCAGGCATCTGATGTTTCTTCTTAGTGGAATACTTTTTAGCTTTTAAGGGCTTGGGCTTAGTTTTACTGGGGGGCTTTCTGGTCATCTTCTTTTTCGAGGACAGACTACGTTTCTTTCTCTGGAAGAGGTGACGGTGATAAATAATACCAAACATGGAACATCCGAAAATGGAAATGATTTGAAGCCACACTCCTTGATTGATGTACAGTATTATTTCAATACAATTGCCAGTGTTTCCAGAAGCAGCTGGATACACAGTACTTGGTCTGCATGTATCACTTTACATATTGTTCATGCAGATCAACTAAAAAGGGCTGCAACTGGAGCCCTGATCATGTTAATACTACTACGTGACAGTTGGGTAGAATAGGGTGCTGTACAACAATCAAGGACTGAGCTGTTCATGTGACACACAGGAACGTTTTTAGGACACAGTCAGGCACAAGTGCACAAAAAACAAATAAATAAATACATAGATATGAAATCCACAGAAGAGTACAGAGTTGCTGATATTCCACAGTGTATACAGTACTCTCAAAGATATGTTAGAAATTCACTTAAAGCAGATGGCATTCCAAGAGAAGGCTGTAGACAGACAAGACAGGACTAGCACACTGTGTATGTTTGCATCCACATTCAAATTTACACCTGCAGTACTGCACACTAAGGGCATAATCTCAATATTTTAATGTCGCAGGGCAATTCGACCTTTTTAGCTTTGACATGAATGTAAACATAACAGTGGGACACAGAGACAACACACGAAAGAACCAAAATCTAAATGAGACAGCGCAAAAACATCTTGTCCTTCGCTTTTTCCATTTACCTGCGGCTCAAAATCATCATAGGTTGGACTGGTTTCTGTGGTTCCCTCGGAATACTCATCAAACGGAGAGTAATCTAAATCATCAGTAGTGTACTGGAGAGGATGACAGAGCAGGGAGAGAGGTTTTCGTGTTAGCAATAGCAAGACATATCTTCTTTCAACTTCTTTCAACAAGAAGATGACACACATAACATAAATCAGCTTCATCGTGCGATGTGTTTAAACAGCAATCAGCTAGAAAATATGCTTGAGGTAAGGTGTTCAACTACATTAAGCATTAAAAAATTTAAGTGTTTAAAGAGGAAAATACTGAGGACATTATACATTATTTGAACTGCTACAAGACACACAATGTAATGCCATGTTATATTCCATTATAGTGTATGCATGAAAATTATATGTATATTTTATAGCTAATATTTTTTGATGATGGTCTCTTCAAATAACAAAGTGTTGCTAAATTATATAGTAGTTTTATTTTAGGAAACTAATACTGAATCTAGCAATACAGGTTTGACCTACAAGCAAACAGGTGGGGATGGTGTAAAATCTCATAAAACAAAGAAAAACAAGCAGCATTTCAGGGACATTGTAATGGAAATTTCTCACTGAAGTCATGTAAATTATACACTACAGGACTTCTAAGATCAGCTGGAATATCTGGTCTGATTAAAAAAAATAAAAGTGGAACTACTCAGTCATGTATTTATATAGCAGTTCCTTATTAAGGAGTGATGGTGACTTTTGAACTTTAATTTGCAGTCTCAACATGATGCCTTCATGGTTAAATGATTAACATATTAAGGCAGGTAGAATTTCTTTTAGCAGTTACTAATTGATCAAATATAGGTAGATCACACTTACATTGGCCCTTAAGGTACAAATACACCTTCCAGGACATCGCTGATTAAATTGTGGCCAGATGTACAGCAGCTTCTGACATGACTGTGTATTCACCAATGAATAATCAATAGTGCAATTTATGGCATCTTTCTGAGTATATGAAAAAATAAAAGGCAGGTTTTGGACAGCTCCAGATAACTGAGAATTCATGGATGTGTTGGATAAATATATCTGTATTGTACTGAACACAAATGGAAAATCAGCCAGTCAGTACTCTTTTACTCCTTATTTGTATAGTCTGCAACTAAAATACAACATTGCAGTAGTAGTAGCAGTTTTAGTCATGATTATTAAATCCTAACAGCTTTGCATGTCTGTCAGTATGTCAGCATGCATCACTCTAGTGCAAATGATGAACTGATTCTCCAGGATCATAAACCTTTAGGTTTGTGAAACAGTGAAAGATCAAGTCAGTGGCCTTTCCTAAGGCACTTGTCAAAGCATTGCACTTTACCCTGGGGAGTATTTCCCAATATCTAATTTATTTTAATACATTAAAATATAAAAAGATGGGTAATTAAGGCTTTAAAACATCTAAGCCCCTCCTCTGTCACAGTTTAGTTTATATTTTTATGTTAGTTATTATGGTTGATTTGTGGAATCTCCACCACCCTCCCTGGTGGTTGCCTGACCTCTTCTGGCTCCTGTGCCTGCAAAGAATCGCTGAGGGCAGTGTCACAGTCTGGGCTGTAATGTTCACAGTAGTCATATGCTGCTTTGGGATCATCCACAATCAGAAGCTGCTGGATGTCCCCCTGCAGAAAACAGAAAAACAGAAAAAAATAAGCAAATTTCTACCACACATGAACTTCTTTGCCAGTTTTAAAAATATACAGTCAACATCTGAAATCATTATTTTGTTGCCT
The DNA here is from genome assembly GCF_036321145.2 of Pelmatolapia mariae. Lineage (NCBI taxonomy): Eukaryota > Metazoa > Chordata > Actinopteri > Cichliformes > Cichlidae > Pelmatolapia > Pelmatolapia mariae. The sequence goes on along the minus strand of NC_086235.1, from coordinate 28,135,739 downwards.
GTTAATTTGCATGAATATTACTAATACTGACAACTCCCTAAAGGCTGATGAAACCTGATCACTACCTCCCTGACAAGGCAATGCTGTACCCAGGCCTACTGGCATGAGGGTCATGCCTCATCTTGCTCACAGACTCACACGACATCCACACACACTGTGTAAAGTGGAATAAATGAAAATCTTAAATTATAGACACTTATAGAGTCTGGCAGAGTAGAGTCTTGTATGATTAAACAGCTTGAAGCACAGACCACAGAGTCCACACCGACAAGGCGCAGGGAGGAAACTGAGTTCAGACACTGGGAAATTATTGTTATCAGCACTGGGTTTTACCTCAGGAAAAATAAATAAAAGAGTATCATCAAGACACAAGAAACACCTGGTGTAGTCGTGTGTTTTACTATAAATATAAAAGACTTTATACTCAGTACAACAACTGTAGTGAACGAAAGATAAGAAAATGAAATGCAAACAATCCTGGCAATGCAGTATTTCTGTTTTTATGCCATATATGCCTTATCACATGTGCACAGGGAATATACATTGAGAAAATTAAAATTTAAGTGATACTTATCTTTGTCATTTGTGGTTTTGATCATTTAATTCTAACTTCATATCCTGCCAAGCACACAGCTTTTTTACACCACTTCAAAAAACAAAACAAAAACATATTTGCCAAAAATGTTGGCAGTGCTACGTAAAAAGCAAACACAAGAATCTTTGTTTCCCCTGAAATCCTTGGTCACAAATCAGCCAGCTATCTGACTCAAACTCAGTATTTTCTGATTTGCCTAGTAAACCCACAAGACGACATGTTTACCCATAAGGTTTGCAGTAAGTGTCAAAAGGCAATTGTGTCACAGCTCAGCTGACCACTAAATAAAGACAACCAATTAAGCAAAATTTGTATTGCACACAGTTTTGGTCTGAAAACCATTAAAATTCCTAAAACACAAACAAGGGTAGATTTCAGACATGGTTTATGAATGTTTACTGTGTGACCGGATACCGCAACGCTTGACACCACTCCAACACTGCCGAGCCCTTGGTCTTATAGCCAAATCAAACAGTTTTTTTCTTTGGCGCCTAGAACTGCTTGAACTGAGTCTCTGCAGACTGGCTTTGTGCATCTACACGCTACACCACCACTGAACCAATGGCTGGGTGAGGGGTGTTGGATTTTGGGCAGCTCACAGGTACAATCCCAACATATCTGTGTCAGCAGAGGCACTATAGGTTGAAGAGCAGAACAGAGTATTGGAAGGCAGACAGAAGAGAAATCAAGCAAGCTGAAACTTGCCAGGAGAATGTGTTTGTGTGTCTGTGTGCACGTGTGTGTGTGCATGCATGAACTCTCCTTTTGTAAAAAAAAAATTGATCTATGGATCCTTAACATGTACCTCAGAATAAACATCAATGTGTTAGGGCTTGCTCCGTGTATAACGATCCATCCGCATCGTGTTTGACTGCATCACTTTGGCAGTCCAGATAATCCCGCCTATGTCTAACAATTAAACCTCATACTGTCAGTCAGTTTAAAGTTAAACACACTGCATCTGCACACAAAAGTCTATCTGATGTACCATAGAAAGCACCTTCTCTGTCTCTGGTTCTTCTAGCTACTGCATTTGCTCCATTCCTTAGACTGCAAAACATCTGATCTTATCTGTCATGCCTAATTCAAACTTTCTGTTTTATTAGGCTAGTCACAACATTTCTGCTCATGCCAAGTCATTACACTACATATATTACATTTTAGTAGCCACACTCTTGGATTGCACAGTGGGACAATTAAATAGCTGCACCCGCAATGTCTGAAAGATACCACACAACTAAGCTTTTAGTAACCACTCAGTACCAAGGTCCAGTCTCTTCCCTCTAAGGACACAAATGGAGACAAACAATGGTAGCAAAATGCCAGCCACAGAGCCCAAACACACATTTATAAAGCTTAAGGGTGATGTCTTTTTGTTTAGTTTGATTTAACATACCTGTCTGTGTATACATTTACAAATAAAAACTTCACTTGTGTTATCAGTTAAAGACATTTGCCATATTGTTCATTACATCAAAATTTTACTTGTATAATGATCATTGGACAGCTATAAATCAAGCCTGGAAAGAGATTTGTGTGTGCCTCAGTCCAAGTGTTTTGGGGGAGGGGACTCAATAAAAAAAAAAAGGTAAGATCAAGCTTTGCCCTGAATCAAGCTGACATGTATTACCTCACATGTGTCACCATAAGACCAACAGTGAATGCTTGAACCCTGCTTTGAGTCAGCTGTAATTAGTCCACGTCTGAGAGCCACCCGTCTGCACACAAATAGGTTGTGGAGACATGGTGTTCTCACTCAAAACCAGCTCAGCACAATTAGTAAACTTCTGACTGCGTCATGACCAACACATTCAACAATAGTTGTAATTAGAAAAAAAATGATCAAAGACGGGCATTCACGATCAAGAACACCAATAAAGTTTTAATAGATAAAAACATGTTAAATTAAATTTAAGATTTTATTCTTGGAGGCTGCTGGGATGATAAATGTTAAAGCAAATCTATATGAATCATCTCATCATCAATATACCTGCCAAGTTCTTCTTTCATCTCTCAGGTATAAAACGAAATCCCACAGACAGCTTCTTCCTTTAACGGTTCGTTAAAATGTCTTTCCAGTAAATAATAAGACTGCTGCAAACAAGAGCCAAACCACAAAACCAAGACAAGGTAAGAGAGAAACTAATATTACATCTGGAAAGTAACACCATGAGGGCTCCAGAGACAGACGGGGATTTAGAGAGAGCAGCTGGGATGGTAAAAGATGTTTTGTACTGGGAAACACCTGGGAAGAGTTACACCACAGTTCTAAGCCTGTCTTCTAATGTGGACTGCTGAGAAAAAAAGGGGGTGAAAAAAAGCCAAAGCAACTTGGAGTAAAGCCAGAACTCCAAAATATGCCCCTCCTGGCTACAGAATACCTCTGTGCAGCATGGAAGCAAGCCCATGAGGTTATACATTAATGACTGCACTGTTAGAGGTCAATAAGAAAAGAGAGGGCATGAATAAGAGCAGGATCAACAGCTGATACTTGTCAGTCCTTGTAGAAATCAGTTTGCTACTCTATACCTGCTTTATCCACCGTTGTGAAGCATCCCATGCTACCAAAATAGTAAAGTTATGTAGTGCCTTTAAAAAAAATCCACTTTCACAAAGGGCTTTGGCAAAGAAGTTAAAGCAAAATACAAGACTAAGAAACGGAGATGCACTAATCAACCAGCCAGGGACCACAATCAGCTGATTTCCAAATTGGTCTGTTTCAGGCATGCGCAACATGCACACCTGTGCACACTCACAGCACTCACAGCCACATGCTAACATGTTGTTAGCATGGAAGCTCTTCACTCTGTGTGTAGACACAAAGTTTGCCAAGGTAAACCGCATCTGTTGTCACAAAAACAAATGCAATAACAAATGTAATCAGACACTTAGATCACCCTCACCCACACATCTAATGGATCTCTTAAAGAAGCTAACAAGGGAAAAGTAACTAAAATTAAAGCTATGCTAATTTTAGTTACTCAGAATAAGCAGGGTCAAAGCAGTTACGAAGAACATTATGGAGATGAGTGAAAAAGAGAAAAGGGTCGATGCCCCTTTTCTCTTTTTTTCAAATAAATTGACCAATTATTACATTATGCTCTGAAACATTTTTTTATTTCACGAATCATTGTTAACATGTACTAGTTAAGTCAAGGAGTCGCTAATAAAAAGTTATGTTCGTTTGTTTGGAAAAACTGCATCTGTCTTATACTTTATGTAGCACAAAGTGACAGAAATAAACCTGGAAAATAATCATATTTGTGATCTGTAAAGGGCAAATTCTGCCATATATCTTTTTTTACATTCTACCTCATCCTAACCACAAGGCAACTTGGGATATAAATAAACATGGAAGAGGTCAAGGGTTACAGCCGCGCATAGTAAAATTGTTGGAATCGATAGCTATATTGAAATAACATCTATTTTTTGAACCATTAGCATGCAACAGTGTCACCTTTTTCTGTGACAGATAGCTATTTGGGTTTTTTCTCTCGGTTAAAATCCTACTACAAGTTCTAAATACAGAGGCAAGTTATCACTGGCCAAATTTGTCATCAGCATGCGTCCTTTGACATACTGTAGCCAAAGGCAACATACCTTTAAGTCTAACCACAGTCAGCTGTAATTAGACAGCCTCACACAACAATTACAACAATATTTGATTTATAATCCTAGTAAACACTAGAAAGGTAAGTATGCGTAAGTAAGAAAAAGAACTCAAAAGGCAAAGTGATATATCTGTGCATATATATATATATATATATATATATATGTGTGTGTGTGTGTGTGTGTGTGTGTGTGTTCACCAGGCATGAATAGACATTCTCGTTTAGCACAGTAGGGAGGCCTCAACCTAGGGAGGATGGGGTGGTGAGCACGGGTGAGTATGCAGGGAGGGGAGGAGATGAGGAACTAAGAAGGCCTGAAGGCTCAATGAAAGACTCCCATTCATCTAAGCCAGATCCCTTTGCCATGGTGGTCGCCTCAAACCTGAGGCAGGTACTGCATGAATAGACATTTATGAAAAATGCAGGTGAAGTTGGGAAAATAAATTCCAAAATTTGAGTAAAGAAGCACATAACAGCAATGTGTGCTATCTAACCCTATAAATCAAACACTACTCATTTAACACAGAAGTAAAACTTTTGGGGAAACTGACAATTTTGTATTTCTTACATTTCAAAACTTTTCTTATACATATACAGTTATATTTTTACCAGGTCAAATCTCATAAAACTCGAGCAATGACCAATTTTACAAAAAAAAAAAAAAAAAAATCAAAGCATCAGGGGGAGGTCTGACATCATCTCTCATTATAAAAAAATTGGCATGAATGCAAAAGGTCGAGGTATTTCCTTCCCCTCTACTGTACATCCCAGCATGCAATGGGCACTGAGGATATCTGAAGAGCGCAAGGACAGAGAACAGACAGGAGACCTGTTCCAAAAACTACACAGAGAAGACCCTGTTAGGTGACTTATGGCTCATATTTTCAGCCCTTCCAGTGCCAGCCTCTGACTAGACACACTGTTTGATACAAACATGGGCCTCAGTGGCCCCCCATAAATATAATCAAAACTGACAGGATATGTGAAAGCAAATCTGCTTATAAACGTTTAAAAAATAGTACAGCAAATAGGAATAAGTCTACCATCATATATCATAAACTACAATCTGGTTTTGTCAGCTGATAAACATTTTTAGATGTTTTTAGAAAGAATATTCACTTGAGATGAACAATCCTTTTTTAAGGGGCTCTCACAAAAATAATCAGGATATACAACATAAAAAGCAAAATAATGCTTTATAAACTTAAACAGGATAAACAAACATATTCTCATAATATGAAGTGGTGTGACTGAGTGTGCTAACTGTCTATGTCTTTGTGTCTGATTTGAGCTTTTAAAGGTCTTTAATGTTGGATTTATATATTAGACACTGATGTCTTTGTTTGATCTTTTCTCATCTTTGTGGAATATATTAAAATACATAAGTGAAACATCCACATAAATATATGCTTTAGTATACACCTGCAATGGTTAGGGGCAAGACCAAGTTTTTTTAAAATAAAAGTAAAAGAAGGCAGGAAAGTGCTATTAAATCAAACGGTACTTTATATTAAAATTCCCATCGTGATAGATATTATTATCATAGGATAAAGGTGACTGCATTGATCAGCAGTAAAATGGGCCACTCGATCCCCTCAGCACTGAGTCAACGGTTCCTTCAAGTTCTTCCTTTAACAGTTTCACTAGCAAGTTATATATATAATAGTGATAATTCAACAAGGGAGACAAGAAATACAACCTTGATAGACACGCTTAAGTTCACAATGTGTTTTGAATTAGATAGAGCATAGCTATATAGTCAAACATGGATAGTCTAAGGAGCTTGGAAAGAAAAGTCCTTTAATTTTTCTTGAAGATGTTTCACCTCTCATCCAAGAAGCTTCTTCAGTTCTAAGAGCATTTGGTTGGAGAGTCCCAGATTTTGAGTGCTATGGGAGTTTCTCCAAGAGGATCATGGACCCCCTATTGATCCTCTACCTAATCACATGAGCCAAGGTGCGAAAATGGGTGTAGGTCACAATCAGCCAAGGTTTTGGGTAAACCCACTGTGAAGCCTAGCCCCACCCTATCATGTGATTTGCTGAGGTCAAATGGCCCAGGATGTGCGTGGGCGTTAAGACGTATAGGAAGGGATCTCAAACGCCTTAATGCCCACTCACACTATTTTTTATATATATATTTTAAGTAAGCATATTACCAAATAATCTCAATGTGGCACCAAGTCTGAAAGTTAAAATGCAAGACAAAATAAAATAAAATAAAAACCTTGTGCTCACTCATGTGGGTTACGGGCACTCTATGTCTCTGTGGTGATTTTAAGGTATACCAACAAAAACTAGGACAAAAGTAGAAGACTCAGTCTGTACCACTTAGGCAAACCTCAGTCCAAAATAGTTCCCATGCAGCCTCCCAGTGACCTTTATGTTTCACCATAAATATCATGACAATTCAGCCTTTGTTTGTCATTATTTACGTCTGCCTGACCCACTGCCACCATCAACCTCTGGATGAACTGTGCCTCAAAGCAGAACAAACATCACACTGAACGAACAAATGGTAACAAACCCAAACTCCCAGACAGTTACTCATACAGTCTGGGAGTTTGAAGCAGAACAAAGCAGATTTGTATTCAATTTATATTCAATATTCCTTAGTTATGGAAAATTCTTCTGTGGGAAGATCAAATAAAACAGCAAATGTTAAAGTTGCCACAAAGTAGCTATACTAAAAATGAGAAGCGACAAAGCTCAAACGGTCTCAGATACCTCATATCTGATACGCATGTTGGCAGGATCACAAGGATCAGTGCGATTTAAACTAAAACCTACTAAATAACGCATTTTCAAAACTGGGTAGACAGTAAATGCTCTTTCAAATTAAACAAGGGGAAAATGCATTTAATAAACACAGTAACGGATTAAACTTCTACTTTTTCAAAATACAAATTAGCAAAGGTGTCAAAATGCAGATTAGACAACTCAATCACAAACACTATACATACGCAATCCATCACGTTGACAACCTTACCTGGAAACCCTCCTGATCCAGTATCCTGGTGCCGAACACAGTAATGCCATTGGTGCTGACGGAGGCATGGTCACTCCTGGGGAGGTTTTTGGTGACCTTGTTCTTACAGTCTACAATGATAGTGGCCACTTTCTTCTCCACACTGATGGCTACACGATGCCACCTAATCAAGGACACACAAAAGGAGAAAAGCAATAAATGATAAAAAGGAAAGCTCTATAAAGTTCGATGAGTTAAGTGTTTGTTATTTAATCATTTTGAAATGTTGTTGCATGTTGTTGCTGTGGGAATTCTCACATAATAAAAAGGCATTGACACAGCAGATAGCTGCTAAAAATTATTATTATAGGTGTAAAGTAAAAATTAGGATATTTAATTGAATTTAATCATAGTCTAAAACAACATCAGCACTTTAACAGTATGTAGTCCACTTTGACTGCCTCACAACACAACTCAAGGAGAAGGAAACTCACAATACTCTGATGTATAATGATGCAATTCATTACAATACATGCTCCAGTGTTTATGGTATATTTTGATCGACAACCGCCATCGATGCAATGGGTTAACTGGGGTCACACGTGAGTCTGACACCTTCCTTGCCTCAGCATCATTTGCGCTGCACTTGAGGGCTATTGCATACCAGGCAGCACTGGACCACATTCTTGCCCCCACACTTTGGCCCTGTTTAACACGGGATTACACTCATTAAACTCCAAACTTAATCCTCCTTCTGGGTTACTTAGCATGACAGACGTTGTGAACATTGTGGAAAGTGTGTGTCAAGATCCAGGAAGGCTTGCCTTGCCAGAGCAGGAGACAGACAGTCAAAACATTGTTCACAGGTGGAAGATGAGACCTGACAACATCTTAACTTAAGATAGCAATCAAAGACCTTTTTTTTTTATCACAGATATAACTGTTTCTGATAATTCATTTATCTGCGTGGTTAATTGTGTTACCAAAAGTGAAAATGTGTCTTTGAATATCAGCTAAGTCATACAGACACATTCCAGGGCAGGAAATGGAGCTTGGAGAAAAATAAACGTGCAACACTCTCTGGGATAAGCACTACGGCACAAAGGACTAGTTGTCACCTTATACGGCAGAAAAGCAAATGTTGACTTCAGTGAGTTTTCACAGACTTTAAGTGCATATTGATCGGAGGGGTACGATTATATTTGAAATAGCATATTATTATATAAATCATATTTAAAAAGTGTAATTATGGTAAAACTAAGTTGCATCATACCGTACCCCTTTTTCTATCTAAAAGAATGCTCCTTATTGCCTCATTAATAGCAGATCATTGTACCTCCCTATTCAGCCTGAGTGTCTGCTTGCTAGTAGCAATGAATCCATCCATGCATGCAGCTATAGCCACTGAAGTTTTAAACAAGGAATTGAGCTGGAAAGTCCTCCACAAAAAACAGTGTACTCTCTAACAAAGCAAGTAGCACATAATGGGCAAAACCACCTACAAGACTAGCACAAAGCCGGCTCAGAGTATCTTTCATTTGCTGAAAAATGCTCATGAAGCAGCATTATTGCTGACTTTTCAAGGATTTGTCAAGCTTATTTCTATTATGATAACAGCATACATACTATAACTTATCTTAAGCCAATTTAGAGCACAAAAATATTGTGACTGGGTTCTGACTTCCTTCTAAAGTTCAGCATGTTCAGCAAGTGCAAAATCCTTTAATAACACTAGAAGAAACTGTAAAGCACAGCATCCTTTCTGATATTTATCCCCAGCCTGTCCCTGCACATGGACTCTTGACAGTGACCTAAAAACTCCCACTGAGCATTTTGTGATTTTTGAACATGGGAGAAGATAATCAGGTTTATGCTAAATGTTAAGAGGCCTGTATTTCTGGTACTGCCCCTTGCCTCCGTCTCTAAAATAACAAAGGCAGTGAGTTCATAGATGAGGTCAGGTTGTCCATAGCAGTCCTGCTGTGCCCCAATAATCCAGTGTCTCTCTGTCTCTGACCTGTCTCTATGCCCACAGACCCCTGATGAGATGGCTAATCCGGTGATGAGCACCTGCAGTGCAACAAGGGGAAGATCTGGGTTGTTTTCTCACTTTTATTAAAAAGAACAAGTCAGTGGGAATCAGAAAATATTTTAGCTTTACATGGTCATTAAACTATTTTTAGGCTGATTAAAATGGCATGATATTCAATGCATTATAGGAAAGCATAGTCCAGCAAAACTGGCACCAATAAATAAATGCTGGATCACTTTGTTCAAAACTATTCAGTGCTGCAAAATGCCAAAGCACTGGCATGTTTCCTTTGCCTCATGTTGCATTTTAACACCCTTCACTCTCCACACCCATTCCCTCTGAGGTCCTGTGCATGTGTTCGAATACGTGACTACGTGAGTGAATGTTCGAGATCTGACGTACTTTCCGTCAGCAAGGTTAAGACCATCAAACAGGGGGTATTCCTCTGGGACTGGCTTGCCATTATGATCCTCATACAGGAAGATAGGTGAGCGTCCAACCTCCACGCCCAGCTGCTGGACTCCTTGCTCATTGTAAATGGACAGCAAGAAGGACTGGATGCCAGATTTGGGACGCACTGTGGCTAGGATGGAGAAATCCTCAGGAAAAACACCACCTGCATGTTCAAAACAGAAAAGTTAATGTGACTGAGATGATCTAATAAATAATATTTAATTTCGCCCAGCATCACTTTTCTTTTCAAAAGTAATAAATAATTACCAATAAATATTTTTAGTACGTTCTCAGTAAATACTCATTTTATCACAGTGAATTACTATAATAATAACACTATAATGATGTGACATTACTCGTTACACAAATCTGCATGGTATATTTTTCTCATGCTCACCTAATGTCGTGATAAAAGCAGTCACTAGCAGTTTGCACATAGCAGTCTAAGGTTAAAGGTTGAACTTACCAGGGAATAGCTGTGTGGTGGGGGCACTGATCTGGACCTCCTTGGCAACTCTGTAAGCTGTATCTGGCGTCGATGCTCTTCGGTTTGCGCAAAATCCTGTTGTTTTTGTCACTCCTTTGGGGTAATTTTCAAATGCTAATACTTTTAGGACATCCACTGGCTCTGCTGTTTAAAAGGCAAAGAAAACATCAGGTTATTGCAGCGATTTCTGTGGGCAACATGAAGGTGCACTTCCTTTTCATAACCACCTCATGAACGATCCAGGTTGGAAACAGAAAACGCAGTCCATCGAGATAGTGTGCTAAAGTGAAGGTGCATTCTCAACAAAGTCCAAAGATATTAAGGGAACAATGACGAGTGTTGGGGCTTTTAACTTTTATTTTTATATAAATGAACATGTCATTGTGCTTGTAAATAAATGCAGGGCACTAACAGGACTTCTACCTAATGTTAAATTAAATTTTTATAAATTATGGCTTTTTATCAAAAATATGTGTGTTATGCTGGTTAAATGTGGAGTTCAGTTTCTTACAATAAATAGTTAAATTAGGAAATGTGGCCTTGCCCAGGCTCTACAATCTCATCTGACAGGAAATGTCTAAGCCAAGGCATACCAATGAACAATGCACCAACAGAGTTCGAGCTCTATAACACCTGGATAGGTTTACCTTGATAAGACTCTTCAATCTGATGTGCTTTACATAAAGGAGCCTATGTGGGTGCAAATGGACTCCCATGGGAAAGCATTGTAATTATGCCTTCTATTCAGACCACTGTCTCATCATAAAACAATAGGTTGGGAAAACATCAACTGCAACATATACTGACCATTGGCCATATAGGCCATTAGCAGCTGGAAGATTTTTTTTCCCTGTCCAAGGTCTGATAAAAATGCGAAATATTTGATGGATAAATTCAGCAATTTCATCCGTACTTGACAGTGCAAGTGTTATTTATAGACAAATGAGTTTAACTCCTGAATATGCTCAAATGACAGTTACTCAGTTTACTCCATGAAGCAGACAGCGGTATCTGAATAAATCAGGCAATACAGCTGCAGACTGTTGGATGTAATAACACTAATGTGTTTTTCTGGAGCGGAAGCATGCCAAGGTGCCTGAAAGCATCAGTAAGCCTCTTCTGATCGCTCTCAAGCCGCTGTTATGGTTGGCATGTTGAGGTCAAATAACCCTTGTATTTCTCTAACTTCTTGACACAAGAGGATGTTAAAAAAAAGTCACTGATGTCGATCTCAACACTTTCTGGTTAGCATTCCAGCAATGGTTAGGAAAAGAAAAGAAAGAGCATGTTTCATTCATTTGGAGAAGCATGTGCTCTGGGAACAAGTTCCTGTCTTAACATCTACAGCTGAATACTGAATGTACCACTAGCAGCTCTCATACAGAAGGTTTGTATAAGATCATTAGATAGTCACAAAAGGCCAAAATCCTACGTAGGATAGTTACTTTGGTAAATTATTTAGACTGAAAACACTAAGAATATCTCCAGGGTAGTGAGTCAGTGCAACGTACTGTTTTTATTAAATAAGCATAAACACATTGAATAAATATTTTTGGTGTCTTATAGTTGTAGAAATGTAGAAGACATTTGGATTTTTTCATAGTGCAAGCAGAGAGCTGATCTCCTTAAACTTGGTGCACTTTGAACTCGAGAAGTAATCTGAAGAAGTCACAAGCCCGTTCACAAACACCAACCGCTAATAGATCCCTCTAAGAAAAATCTGTTATGGGTGATTAACTCACTCTCATTTCAACAAAACACTCAAAGGAAGATAAGGCAAAGTATCTAAAAACATCTTAAATAAATGCGAAGTTGAGAGCAGTATCAGCCGTGACTGTGGGAATACCCTCACTAAGGACAACATGGTCATTTTTGTAGCTTGTGAGGATGAAGCAGCTACTTATTTTGGAGAGTGAACTGAGGAGCTTATTGTGAGTTCCCGCAGAGTTGCTTTCAGTTCAGACTCCAGGACTCATATGTTCCAGATGTGCCAGTTTGGCCAGGCTACGACCCTCACACAGTGGTGCTGTGAAAACGTCAATACTGGCCAATCCATCAAGGTGGCCAAATGAGTGTGCACAGATTTTAAAAGAGTGCATCTGATGAGCTGGTGTGTTTGCCCTCAGGGCTAAGTAAACAGGCCACATAGCTGTGAGAAGAACTCAGGATGGACCTTCCTTAGTGTGGAGGAGGAACCAGTACCTGAGCTGCTAAATACTCTGTTGTTTCATCACTCCTTGCGTGGATGATAATGCAAGCTATAGAGAAAAAGGAGAATGGGAGGAGCAATATAAAGCTTTGATACCATAAGACATCAAAATGGACAGATTGAATATATTTGTCATGTTCACAAGTGTACATCATTGTAAACTGGATGTTCCAAAATATATCATCATTCACATCTGAGGCCAAATACTCTCATCTCTAACTAAACTGTACATAACATTTAGGCATACTCCTATAATAAATCACACACTCACTTTCTCATTTTCAGCATTTTTGTCTTTGAAGGTAAAGAAATGTAAAATTGGCTGGTAAATGGAAGAGGACCTTTTCACCTGCAGCTCCCGGAGACTCTAATAACATCTTCAGAGTGTCTCTCTCCCTCTCTCTCTCTTTCTATATATATAGCCCCTCTCCCCCACTCTCCCTCTCTGCTTCCTTTAGCTTCCACCACGCTGCTGGCTAAAACAAGACGACTTTATGCTGCTGTCATACCAAAGAAACTTCACTGAGACCAACCCAGTTTTCAAAGCATTTTCCCCCACTCCTCTTCCTTCACTTTACTTTTCCTCACATTATCTCTTTTTACTGTATGCCTCCATATAGAAATATGGGTTTGTTTGCCCCATTGTGTTTAAATCTCTAAATGAACTGACAATAACTATGAATGTGTGACAGCTTCAGCAGACAAAGGTCCAGCAAGGAGCTGATTAGCTCTTGTTCACAGTTGGGCATTTTAAGGAGAAGACTCTGGAAATGCTAGCTTTGTCTGCTGGAATGCACATCTGAGCCTGCGCCCCAGGGGCTGAGAAAACGTGTCTGTACACTGCTAGATGGAGAGGGCACCCTGCAGGAACAGCTCCTACTGCCATAAAGAGCTCCGAAGAAATTAGGACCATAGAGCACAGAGTCTGCAGGAGGATACTTAAATTGTATAAAAATGTCGCTAGTTGTTCAGTTATTAAACGGTACATTTTCAATTTAGAATTATAATTATCATCAAATTTAACAGGTTCTGTAGTACTTAAACACAACAAATGATACCAAAATGCTGTGTGAAGTAGATAAATGCACAATAACGTAATCATGAACCCCTGCATTTGCACAACATCAAGTGAAACAGTTAAACTGCATTTATTTAAACCTTTAGTGATTTCTTGTTTTGCAGAACACGCTTTCAGTCTACCACTGAAAACCCACTAGACAAACTGCAGGTATTGGATAAATATCACTATGAAGTTCATGTTTATCTCCAACAGCCTTTTTTTAAACAAGGAGTCCTTACAGAGTTGTCGGCCAAGATGTGAGACCCATGTAATCCTGAACCATGTCACTTGTGGCTGTAATGGCAGGCTAGGCCCATACGCAGGTCTGCTCTTTGAAGGCTCTTAAATCATAGGGAAGCTCAACAAGGACCATCATCAAATAACTGCTCAATACTTAGAGAGGAAGCATTCCCACCACGGACACAACACAGCCTTGTCCTGCAGCTGACCAAACCTTTAAGTGCAAAGTTGGTGGGTGGCAAGGGGGAGGGGGGATGCACAGGCCAGTTTTTGGGCTTTGGTGTGGACCAGGGCAGTGTGGAGATAGGGTGAACCTGCATGACCACTTTTAGCACCCACACCGACAGATGCTTTGCGCTCTGCTCTGACAGGTCGGAGGTCCACTGAGACCTTTCATAAAAGCGGACTTCATGAAACGATTGCTGCTGTTCCCCAAACCACAACTTTCACGTCAAAATGTTTGTGCCCAAGAACCTTCAATTAAATATCTTTCCACACGTTAGAATTTCACCCACTGTATTCATTTAATATGAGACTGGCAATCAGATCACGGCCAAATTTAAACACCAATCCACTGTTGAATATATCTTCAGCCAGGCATGAAGTAAAGAACTGCATTCTGATATGAGTGGTGCAGTTAAACAGTTGTAAGAAACAAGTGAAGTCCAGGGTCCGACAAATGTCCAGTGCCATCTGGCTGGAAAAGCCCACCCTGCTAACCGTGTTCCAATCCACCTAGGGGACCACAGTTCAAACAAAGAGGTTTCTTTTTGCCCAAGTGAATCTTACAAAAAAGAGAGAGAAAAAGCACCATGCTCTGTTTCCTGATCTTTATAAGTGCATACCAGCGGCTTAGGATGAATTTAATTAGGCCATGTGTTTCATCTTTGCCGCAGACGCTTTTCATTCATGCGTAAAAGTAGCACGAGGTAAAATTTGCTTTAATTAACGGGATTTTGATCAACAAATACACGCATTTCAATCGATTCCTCACGAGCACTACCTGCGCCGCCTGTCTTAAAGTATTTAACGGTTCTCCTCACAGTGGCAGTAACAGGGCACACCTTTGCTGTGCCTTTGGTTCGGCTTTCATCGGCTTCTAAATATGGGGCAATCTCACCTTATTGTGACTCGTTTGTTTGTGAAACGGGAAAACACGTCTAATTGCGATGCGAGCATAACGCTGCCTTCTCCAGGTAAGTATGCTACACCCCCACCCCGTAATCTCCATCATCAGTTACCTAGGTTTGCCATCCAGTCGGCGTTCCGTACACCGTCCCCTTTTCGGCAATACAAAGTTTATTAGAGGCGTTTGGGACCTAGTAATCTTACCTGCTCTGACATTAGCAGCCTGTAGAACCAAGGTTATAGTGATGAATCCGGTTACAGTGGAATCCATAAGCCACCTTTTCGTTTTCCACCTTGTGGACCACCTTTGCATCTCCATGGTCGCGCGCCCACAAGTGTATAAAACTTCTGGGCGACTTAAGTGATTTTTACTGACGTCCCTTCCACAATCCCAAGTAATGATAGATACTGTCCTACAAAAAAGCCATATGTGACGAATTTAAGCCTCTTCTCTCAGCCACAACGAGGCCCTGATCCTCCTGTACCGTGCCCAGCCTTCACAGTGAAGGTAGTCGGGCTTTATCCAAAACGCAAAGAGTGCAATCGGTACACTTGGTGCGTCCACGGACAGGAGGGCTGGGCGAGCTCCACAAACCAGAGCAAGGATTACAGGGAAATGACAAGTGAACCAGCCCCCGATTAGCAAATCACGGGGCTGGAAATTCTCCTTCGGGTCCACCCATTGGCTTTGTTGTGCGCCCCCCGAAGTCTCTTCAGAGTGCTTTTCATGAAAGAAAACTCTGACACAGCTCATAATGACCTGGGAAAACTGTGCACGCAGGATGTTCGGTAACACTGATAATATCTACAGTTCACCAGAGACTACATCATTTGCTATCCGTAGTGTTTTCTTATACAACATTCAAAAAATAATAGTAGTGAATTATAATGCACCAATGAATCAAACAAAAACACCAGACAGTGCTAGAGAGTCACTGAGGATTAAATAGTTTACATCACTACAAATACTAATCCACAGGGTTTTCCTTGGACAGAAACATGAAAGAACAGAAAAAGGAAAAGAAAACAGATCCTGAAAGGTCCTGCGGGTGTGGAATGAAAGAAAACACTTGAATAAATTAGAGGAATGCAGATGTTTTGCTTTGGGGTATGAGAGATCAATAAATGTTTTGATGTTATGCCTCATAAACATCCAGACCAACTAGACCTACGGAATATTTTAGAGTCATACACTGACCTTCAACAAGCTAACAGAATATTATTTGTTTGTTTGTTTTTGGTCGTGAAGGGTAATGTTCTCCTGATGTGTAGTTAAACTAAAAAAAAAATAACAACAAGACCTGAAGATACATTTAATTTTATTTGCTAATGTTATCGCTTTTTTATACTTACACCATGCTCTTATTCAAAGCCAATAAACCTAATGTTATGCTTATCAGTGATTAGGTCATTTTGCTTTTAAAGTTTTTTAAAGGAAAGAAAAAAAAGACAGAAAGACAGAGAGTTACTTCCTGAATTTCTTGGACCACAACACACTAAGTCAAGTTACCTTCTTTTGTTTTGTTTTTTTTCTTTTAAACAACTTTAACTTGTAATTGAATGAAGTTGAAGCATTCCAGGATTTAGGAGTCAGATCCGTATGTCTTTCGGCTCACTCCACTGATGGCAAGAGCTCTGATCAGCCTCTGTCTTTTCAGCCAGCTCATCCTCCCAGGCCAGCCTAACTCAGCCAGCTCCCAGCCAAATAGTATCAGATGCTGCTCCCAGTGCCCAGTGACCGAATCCATGGCTATTTTCCTGGGAAGAATAGCTGTCTGGTCAGAGATGGTTTCATGCTACATCTCATCCTAGCATGGTTCACAGAGCAGGGGCAGTCATTCAAGAAAAGTTGGCTCCAGTGACGTCCATGGGTTCTTTTGGAGGTCCGCTTAATCCTGAGTGTTATTTTATTTTTTGGTTCATAAGAAATTGTTCCAGTTAAAGATTTAAGACACATTTGGTGTCAATGTATCTAGCTTGTGGGATCTTACCTGTTTTTATTGTTATTTTCCTGATCAGATGTAAATCGTGCACGTAACTTTGTTACATTGATCTAATGAAAAATCTGTTTTGCATGATTGGCATGCATTCAGTTCATACAAGCATATTTTCCTTAATGATTAAACCTTTGATTTTATATATTTCAGATGCATTTTATTTAAAATGATTGTTTCAAGTCTTTCAGGGCCAAGAATCTTTTTTTTGTGTGTATTTTCACTTATTTTTATTGCTTTAGAGTCAGAAGTGCACTTCAAAGGAGATAAAGTTGGGGTGAGTGAATCAGCTACAGTACAGTTCAAAGATGCCAGGGTGACAGCAGCAGATGGTAGCCCCGGGGACATTGAGGCACACTTAAGGCTGGTTTGATTTCCTGTTGGACAATAAGTAAAGCAAATTCTCCCCTCTGTTTTAGAAATAGGGCGCAACCAAATAATTGTACTTAGTGATTATTTATGTTGTTATAAATATTAGATAGCTAAATACAAGTAGTGCCAGAAAGCTTTATGTGCCTAATCTGTTGGGTGTAATGTATCCAAAATGCATGTATAGTTAAAGTGACACATTAGAGGTGTACTTTAGAGTTGACATCCATTTAATGACGTTTTAACTGTTTCATCGTCCCTATTTATAAAATAAAAACTCTTTCAGTGTAATATATAGTCTGTCTCAGATATTCTCCCGTAGTTACTGCCAGCGTGTGTATGTAGCTGTTATCAGCTGTGAATATTAGAACAATCAGCCTTTGTTCAAAATTATTACCATCTCCACTAATGAGATGGCCCTAAAACCAAAAGAACCAAAGCCAACTAACTGCTGCCAGAGAAGTGATGAATAATCTCTCTGGCTATCTGCTTTAGCCTCTTACTATTTTCACAGTAATGATTAGTGATTCTGTTCAGCAACTTGTAAATAAGTGTTTATGTCTTACAGCCAAAATTAGTATACATTGCTGTATGAAGACTATAACTGCACAAGAGTTTGGGTAGTGCTCTGCTACAACTTTGGGGTTCTGGTATTTAAAGTTATACAATTCAGTATTCATTATTACATGTATATCCAGAAACGGCTGAGAATGCTTTTATTAGTTATTATTTGGTCACAGTAGGAAAAGTGCAGGAGGAGTTAATACTGGTTTAGTTCAAGCATGCTGTCTTATGGCTCAGTCACAATAGAGTTATAATAGGTCAGTAACCTCCTTGCAGCTAGGAAGAATTGATGGTTGCTTGATCACTGCGCTGATTTTTCTTTGTATTTGTTAACCAGTTGCAAGTTATTGAGGTGACCAGCTGGTTGTCCAGCGGTTGAACGTGCAACCCTCTCAACCTTGCTTTCAGTTCCTAGGTGACTGCATGGTCGCCAAGGTCACCTGTAGGAAGGGAACCTCTAGTAATCACACTGAGACTGGTGAAAGCTTGCAAATATATTAACTTAAAAATGCAAACAGATTTCCAGCATGTTGCAACCAGTTTTGTCAGGTTGCACCAAAGAGTGCAACGCATCTGTGAAACGTCTCTCTGAAATTGGAGACTTAACTCAGCTGTTTGCAGTATACTGGTTTTATTCGTATGTAAAAGCAAGGTTCCCAAGTGCCTCTGTCATTATGCAGTTCAATCACCATGCTGCTGTGTCACTAAAGGTGGAGGAATTTCTGAATTTTTGTCTCAGATCTATAAGGTTTTGCTTAATTTGAAATTTTGCAATTTTTGTTGATTTATCAAAGTTATTATTACAAACTGATGTGATGCATTTGCCAACTTGACCGCATACAATTGCAAACTGATAGCAGACTGACAATTTATCACTATTTTGACACATTTGACCAAGTAACACATAAAGGGATTTATAATTCATTCATTCATGTGAGGAAAAAAAATCTATTTTATAACTAAGAGTGTTAAGAGACAAAAGAAATTGTGTGTGTTGTGTTGTTGATACAATCAAGGTCAGAATAAAAATCAGTCTGCACAAAAGCAAGCTTGTGTGTTAATGTGCTAAAGTGGCAAATATGCAAATCTATGTTAAGGATTGCAAATCATTTGCAACTATTTTGCCATTTGTCAAAACCTTAATTTAAACATATGGAACAGCAGTCAGTGATATTTCAAGCACAAAACACAGAACCCTTCTAACGCAAAATAGACCTGCAATAAAAATACTCTGGTACTATATAAGCAGAAGTGTAAAAATTAGAGTTCTTTAACCTGCTTTGACTTTTACCTGACATGGTATTGAAACACAAGCACTTTTCACAGGCAAACTTGAGCCCACCTCCAGCCACTGTCTGTCACTGTTTACACACTGCACAGAGGCGAGTATAAAGAGCTCTTTCTCCACACTCACTCTAGTCCTCTGTCTAAAACAAGTAAGAAAAGGTTCCCTGACTTCAGTAACATTATTTTTGGCTGTTACTGTATTGCAAAGGATATATACAGTACTGTGCAAAAATCTTGAGCCAACAATCATTAGCTTCTATTTTCTAGGAAAGTGGGAAGTTTATTGAAACTTTTGCAAACATAAGGAAATACAGTATATAAAGCAAAAGTTGAAGTCTAATTTGCTTGAAAGTCAATATTTGGTGTGATCACAGCCTGAACTCTCTTACACAGCTTTCTTGTCATGTCTTTAAGTAGTCTTCAGGAATAGTTCTCCAGGCTTCTTGAAGGACATTCAAAGCTCTTCTTTGGATGTTTATGCCTTTGTTCTGCGCTTTGTCGAGATGATTCCACACTGCTACCATCATTTTTAAAGTCTGTACTGTGTTTTTCTATCCAGTTGTGCTTTTACCACATTGGCAGTGTGTTTGGGGTCATTGTTATGCTGAGCAATTGAACTGTTGACAATCAGATGTTTCAAGCTGATATTGGATGATGAAAAACTGACTCATCACTTTCAACCCTCAACACCAATGGCTGAAAAGGAACTTCAAACCATGATGGAGCCTTCACTGTGTTTAACTTACGGCTTTAGACAGTCACTGTTGGTCCTCCCTCTTGTACATACAACATGAAAAAAATGTTCCATTTGGATTCATAGCTTCATAAGACCTGTTGAAACGGATTTTCAGTACAGTTGTTGTATAATTTGGCTTTTTTGTCCCTGCAACCCTTTCACAGCGACCTTTTCTGATTAGGCTTCAGTGAACAGTAGATCAACAGAAGGGGCGTATGTACCTCTGAGGTCCTGTGTCAGGTGTTTTTTGTCTTTTTTTTTAAGGGTGGGCTGTTCAGATACTGTTCATATGCTGTAGATAGTTTGTTTTCAGTACTTGCGTCCTCCAGCAATCCAAGCTTTGCCAAGTTTTGGCTAATAGCAGTCTGGGAATCATCTTATTGGTTCAAAAATGCCATTTTGTGCCGATCAAACTATATTATCTTTGGCATTTACATGCTTTTACAACAGGCTGCTACTAACAAAGTCTCTTGAAACACAATCTAAAATGACTTCTTTGCTAAATTTTCTGTTATGTGCCTAAAGACACAATGTTGGTTTGTCTCACCAATTAGGTGCCTTTTTATGGTTGAATGATTCATAGGTCAGTGTTAAGTGGCTTAAAAAAACATTCCTCTGAAAATGATCAGGTACCAATATCCAAAGAAAACTCTGAGGGACCTTTAGAAAGCTTGGAGAACTATTCCTCAAGACCACTTTGAAAAAAGAACAAGAACATATGGTTCCTTCGAAGCAAAAATGATAGACGACTCAAGACTTTTGCACAGTACTGTGTAAAATATACGTATCTTTATATTTATATAAACATATGTATCTTTTACGACTTTCTCTCTCTCTCGCTCTCTCACACACACAAATAATTAACAAAAACTCTGGCTAAAGGATATTCTTGGGCACAAGAGAACTATTTATATGGGGTTTGTGTTGCTTATTAAATTTAACATTCTGTTTTAAGCAGGCCTGAGATAAAAAGCTACTCCAAACATGCCTCTATTGTTTATATGGATAAAAAAACACAAATCTGTGTCAACTATTTTGGGCCAAGAGAAAAAGAAATGAACTGCAGTCAGTCTGGCCTGGTCTACAGGTGTTCTTAATGGGAAGCAGCTCAATGCTACAGCACATAAGAGAAAGAAAGCAGCAATTTTGCAGCCAGACATGCAACAAGCCATTTATGTGTCTCAGAAAGTCAGGAATGTCTTTCCGTCTGAGCACGCTGTAGCTAAGAGGCTTCTAAAATGATGGCTTCAGTTGATAAAAGTATAATTTCAAGGGTGCTGTGATATTCACAACTCAGATGGCTTAATAATTACTATTTTATGTATGCTGTATGAGCCACAGGTAATAACAGCTCAGATCCAGATCTCGGGTAAGTTTGTCTCACAAGACAGAGCGGAAATGTAGTCAGCATTTCTAGTGTGCTAGCCCTGTGATTTAAGAATACTATTCTACTTTTTGCTCATAAAGCGCAGAGAGCCATAGTAAAAAAAACAAGAAAGAAAAAAAAAGAAAGAAAATCATTTTCAAATTTCAGCCGTACCATAAAACACACCAGAGCACATCAGAATAACTTCATTTAATATATTGATGGACAGTTTGAATATGACACCAGTTTCCTTCACTGAAAAGAATGGTTTATCACTGAAAAGCGCTACATTCAGCCAATGAAAAGAGAGCTGCACATTTTTCCACCAACTGATCAGGGCGCTTCCAAAGTGAGCCCTCAGGACAATGGAGAATTAGAAGAGTTGCACAAACGTGGTATGTAAAAGTCTGTGGAAAAACATACTGCACATCATTCTTCTTACAGGTGTTAAGGTGAAGATTATGACACTAGGAGCAAGGTGTGCTGTGACACTAACGCGAAACATCTGAATAAAGAAGAACATTTTACAAAAGGTTGAAGCAAACTTGAACTGACTGGGGTATGAGTGAAGAAAGCAGGTGAACACTGTGGCTGAATCACAAGATAGCAACTCTGGCTAAAGGTAATGGAGGATGGCCCACAACTAGCTAGTGTTTTTTGTGTTTGTAAGCAACAAACATTTTTATAGGTCAGTGAGAAAGCCACCATCTATCACTATGTAATAATATGTGAAGACCGGAGTGAGTTAACTGAACAGTATCAAAATAATCCTGTAAATGAATTTTTAAGAACCCCTTTAAGTGCCTTAGCTGCACACATGTCACCAATACAGAGCAGAGGTTTCTTAGCAGGCACCAACTAAAATATTCTTCCTCGTGTTTCCGGGTTTGCTCTGTGGGCAGCTGGAGTCAGGCTTCATTCATAGAGCTCCTTTTCATGCACTATGTCTCTCTCCTCCCACCCTGTAACTGAGTGCACCCACAGGGGTGGCACTGAAAATACTGCAGCCTCTAAATGGAAGCCCATGAGGAAGACTGGCTGAGTGATGAATTGTAGGAGGTAAACTATAGTTTGCTATTCATGTTACAAAATGACAGGGTGTGTGCATTACCATACGCATTTGATGTGGTGGAGCTTGGATGCAGTGTTTGATCCAAGTCTGTCTGCAACCACCATATGATTGCAAAAGAGTTTATGAGCATTAGCGTTTGTTTTATCAGCTTCTTTCACATATAAACATGACCACCCCACTTATGTTAATACACAGTTTGCGTACATGCTTATCCATTTCCTTGTTCCTTGTTTCCTTGTTCTTAAGAAGTCCCGAAGAACTTCTTAAGAATTCACCCCAAACTAAAAAGACCCAAATATTGAGTTTATACAAGTTCACTTTTACCCATACTGTCAAGAGATTTAAAATGATGGGTTGGGCTACTTACAATCACAGATGTTTATACAGGCAAATGTTCAGTATACTCATTTAATTTTTGGGTGGTACAAAACACTGTAACCATACTCTCTTTAATTTGAAACATGCACATTAAGAGAGACTTTCCCTTACTTACATTAAATGGACTCATTTTGTTGATACTTTCTACAGACATGTATTGGGCCACCTACACATTACACCTACAGCATGATGTCACATTCGTTATCCCCTCCACCCATTGCCAGCTATAATGGCTTACGTTTGTCAGACAATGATTTCTACAAGATTTTTTAAAGTGTCTGTGGATTTTTTTTTCATTTTTTGTTGTTGTTTTTGCCCATTCAGAAGAGTGTTTGTTAGGTCAGACACCGATGTTGGGTGTTTGCAATCTCCATTCCGGTCCATCACAATGGTGCTCGATGGGGTTAAGGTCAGGGTTTAAAGCAAGCCAGTCAGCTTCTATGCCAAACACATTCAGTCATGTCTTTATGGACCATGTTTTGTGCATTAGGCCACAGTTATGTTGAGAGAGAAAAAGAAATTCCTAAAACTGTTCTCACAATGTTTTAAGCACAGACTGGTCCAAAATGTCTTTGTAACCTGAATCTCCAAAAGTTGATTCTGTTCATCTGGACGTAGCGTTTTGTGGGAGAAACATTTCGTCACTCATCCAAGTGACTTCTTCAGTCTCAGCTGTCTGCAGGTTTCCCCAAATCTTATAAACAGTACATTTGCATAATGACTGAAACCAGCCCACTGAAGGAACAATGGGCTGGGAGGTCAGTTCCTTAATCTTAATTATGCAAATTCTCATGACCATTGATCAACAACCACTGACCAAAACCCACTGATGATCAACCTGAAGCGTCCTTTCACTGGAACCACAAGACCCAGGCCAAACTCAAAGGATAAATAAAAGGATACAATTAAAAACCTTTAACTTTAAGCTTTCAACTCCTAAAGCCAATGCAGGTTAAACCTCAAATTATAGTGAAATAACGTAGATGGTAAATTCTAAGGAGAATAGCAGACACCATTAGAGGCAAAGATATTAGTAAAGTATTGTGAGTGTGAACAAATCTGTTGTAAGCTGGATGAACACAAAGCAGACTGTACACACTTACCAAGTTAATGTTTCTTCTTTCTTCTTCAAAATGTAAATATAATGTGTACGTTTTGAAAAATGCTAGCTTGTTGAGTTCTCAGTGTTGTAAGGTTAAAGGTCTGAAGTTCTGCTCAAACTGTTTACTCTTAAACTGTGAGAGTTCTGTGGCCTTACGATGTCTCTCTCTCTCTCTCTCTTTTCTACCCCCCCCCCCCACACACACACAAACACACACATACGCAGTAAGGCTTCGCTGGTTTCAATTGAAACAATTTCAGTGTTTCAAAGCATATTCCAGTGTTTTTAGTTCACCATTTATGAGGCTTCAACAGGAAAGATCTGAATGTTTGAAATTGTTTTGGAAATTGTTCTGGAAAAATTCTGTAATGAATAGATGAAAAATACTCAAAGGAGCAATTCAGTTGGTTTATTATTTTGTTACATAAGTTGAAAAAAAAGTTAAAGAAAAACAAGTAAATAAAGAAACAAGGTAAAACGAAGTGAGAACAAAAAAGTTAAACAAGTAAATAAAGAGACAAGTCAACTGCCAGGACTGGTTGGGGGTGAGATGTCTCTCCTCTGGAACAAGTGGAAGCGTTTTTTCTTCTTTTTCAGACACTTTTCCACAAGCGCTTTTTTCTCCAGAATGAGGATTTTCAACTCATCGATTGTTTCAGCATTTTGCTTCTCGAGTTTCTGGTATCTTTGCTTCACTTCTTCTAATGTTGCTTGTGTTTCTTCAAGCTTTTCTTTCAGTTCTTTCGATGTTGCCTCATGTCCTTCGTTTTGCATGTCTTCTAACTGCTCATTTCTTCTTTGGACTTCTTGAAGCGTACGCTGCAGGTCTTCATTCATTTTCTCTTGTTGTTGCTTTTGTGCCTGCATTTCTGTGTTTTCACGCTTCACGTGGGTGGCTGTGGCTCAGGTGGTAGAGCAGATCAGCTACTGATCGGAAGGTTGGTGGTTCGATCCTAGGCTTCCCCAGTCTGCATGTCAAGTGTCCTTGGGCAAGATACTAACCCCAAATTGCCCTCCGATGCGCTCATCGGAGTGTGAATGTGTGTGAATGTAGTTATAGTTTGCACTTGAGTTTAGAAGTGCTTGCGTGAATGAGGCATGTTGTATGCAGCGCTTTGAGTACTCCGGGAGAGTAGAAAAGCGCTATATAAGAATCAGTCCATTTACCAAGTCATTGTAGTTCAACAACACCACCTTAATGTGCTGTGAGTTGTTTCTTGCTATTCCACTGATCCTATGCTGCATCTCTGAGCATTGTTTTTCCAGTCTTTCCTTTTCTCCTTCAAGTTCAGTTGTTTTGCCCTCCATTTTATCACAGAATTGTTGCAGTTGTAGGTTTTTCCTCTTAAAGTCCTGGAGAATACGTTTTTCTTCTTCCTGTCTTTCCTTCTGTTGCTCTTTTTCTTGAAGAAGCTCTTCATTGTTGCGCAGTGTTTGATCAAGTCTGGCTTTCAGCACTCTGTTTACTTCCTCCATGCCTTTGAATTTGCGCTCCATTTCTCTCTCCTGTTCTTCCTTCTGTTGGAGGATTTCTTTATTTTTTTTCAGCACTTCATAGAGCTTTCCTCGGAGCATCTGATTCTTTTGCTCCATGTCTTGGAGATCCCATTGGATCACCTCAATAGTAGCATTTCTGTCTTGAAGCTGGGCAGACATTTATTTTAATTCAGCACTCTTTTTCTTGTTTTCTTTAGTCAGGAACACAATCTGCTCTCGTGCTTGACCAAACATTATTCCCCAACCCTCATTAATAATTTTTATGTCCGGCTGGCATTGTTGTTTTTCTTCCAGCTCTTTATTTTGTGCTTCCATTCGTCTGCACTTCTGCTCTAGTTGATTAATTTTGTTCTGTAGGTCGTAGTTTTCCTTTCTACTTTTTTGTAATGCCCTTTGAATGATTAAGATGCCATCCAGGGAAATTTCCCCTGGAGAAATTTGCTGGCCACGCCAGGAATGAGAGGCGGCGTAATCTTTTTTTTCTTTGTTGGCGTTTTTGTGGATACATGTTGGAGTCTGTACACAGGGACTCTGTAAAGGTTTCCAAATGTATCTCTGGTCAAACGTTTGAAGGCTGCGAACACAACTTCTGCGAACAAACTAACTAAAAATTGCTGATTCCCACTCTCCTTTACGCATGCAAAGGGTCTAAGATCCTTCATGATGTCTTTGTGACATCATCACTCTGTAAGCCAATGAGATTGTCACATAACATTTTGGAATGGGAATATTTTTTTAAACTGTTTTCAAAATTAACTTAAAGAAAACACCAGTAACTCAGTTATTTAGCTAAGTCCAAAGATGTGCTGGAAAATGTTCAACAGTGATCAACCAAAAATAACCAAGCTGATGACTGACTCAGTTTGAATCACTCTGCCCATTTTAGAGGATAAAAAAATGACATTTTAACTGCACACTACTTCCTCATTGTTCCTTGGCAGTGTTCATCCTGTTCCTCCTTGCACAAAGGAGCAGATACCAGTCCTCCTGATTGCTTAAGGGTCTTCTACAGCCTGTCTTCTGGAATCTCCATCGTACTCTTGAGACTGTGCTGTTAGTCACAGCAAACCCTCTGGCATTGGTATGTGTTGATGTGCCATTCTGGAAGAGCTGGAATATCTGTGCAACTTCTTTAGGGTCCAGGTATCACCTCATGCTGCTAATAGACACTGACCTTAGCCAAATGAAACTAGGGGAAAAACATTGAGAAAAGATGACAAGGGACAAAATGTCAGAGGCATCCAACTGTTAAACCATTCCTGTTTTGGGGGGTTGTCTCATTGTTGGCCCCCTAGTGCACCTGTTGTTAATTTCATTAACACCAAAGCAGCAGAAAGTGATCAAAACCCTGCTCTGCTACTTAACTGACCACATAATTATCCCACTACTAACTCACTCGATGCTACATTCCGGATCAAAAGTCTTTTTTCGTGCGTTGCAGTTGCCATGTAGCAAGTTACATAGGCAGCTGGAAAATCCTACGAGTCCTTTTAGGCATCAACATTTCAATGCAGTGATAACACCATAAAGAGTAAAGTAAGTGTGAGCTTTCACTGTATTTCACTGTGATGGATTACATGTCAAGCAGCTTGCACGTTTCTGCAAGCTGGTGCTCATACCACCCAGTCATGACTTGTGACCAGCTGCTGCTGAAAACACAGGAATCACAGCAAATCCAAAGCACACTTTAGAAAAAGTCTTAAACTAAAATAAATACAATAAAACACAAATGCCGACAAATGCTTTAAATAATAAATAAAGACATTACTTAGTCTATGCATGAACAGTATTTGGACTGTGAATTGAATGTTTGCTTTTTCATTTTAGCAGGAATTTGAAAAAAAATATGAATGTAAAAACATTTTTTTTACAAAGTAACTATTGACTACATCATAGCTCAGAGGGTGAATGAGTGTCCATGAGTTGAATTTGTCATCCTGGCAATCAATTGTGATTTTGGCCAGCAAACATATTAGCTCATTGTCAGGAATTGAATGAAAAAGGGTTGGATGGAAAAGTTAGGTATCATGCTGCTTTTATGTTTAGTTGCCCTGTTTTGTTTAGCCTTTAACCCCTCTGAGAGTTTGATGAAGAAGTCCCAAAATCAAAACAAGTCATCAAGCCCTGAACCCCAACCAGAGCTGTCTGTTTTGTGCCTCGATTGCGTTCTTTTACCTTGTTGGGTCTGTGCAAGTTATCCAACACAGCGCCCCAGGTAAGCTTGGGGTAAACTTCAACTGCAGACCTTCAGTGTTCAGGTATGCTGCAAAAAGTATGTCAGAAGAATTTGATTTATATAAATGTATTCTTCTTGGTTATTTTAGCGTGAGCTGCCTAGCTTTGGAGGTATCCACTGTGGACATATGTGTAACTGGGTCATAAATTACATATTGTTATAATTAAACAAAATGTGTTCTAGACCCCAAACCGTTCCTTTTATACCTGACTTTTAGGACCTCCAAGCGTGTAGTTGTGTTCATTATCAGTTAGAGCCCCTTCTCATTCTTCTTCTTCTTCTTTGGTGCAACCCTATAAATACAGTGTACCCCTTTGGCCTCTCCCCTTTTCTACACTTCCGCTGTGGGAGAGGTTGGTGTCATTTCTATTCCAACACTGTAAAACACACATATACGGTATATTTAGCCACCCTGATATTTCTGATTGTGTGTTTTTAGTTCAATTTTATCATCATTATGCCTGTCTTTGCTAGATAAATGTGTAGTACGTATGTGCCGGTATGTGTTATAGGCACAGTTAATGCTAGCATGAATAGATAATTCTTGCTAGCTTGGAAGTTGTGGTGGGTTGAGCTAACCCTCTTCCCTACTGTTTGTATTTGGTTGTAGGAGCTGAAGCGGGCAAGTTCATTACTTGGAGGTCTTTCTTTCTTTTACCTTTCATTGTCAGACATAACGCAGGAACACACCGGTTACATATGCATTCTCTTGAGTTTAACTGAGCTAAAAAAAACACCAATATAAGTTACTCATGTTAGTTTGCTAGCCAGTTTTAATTAGCATAAGCTCAGTGGCTGCTCAGTTCCAATGCTGGACCATCATTTTTTATCACATGTGAAGAAGGTGCTGGAGAGACTAGCCTTGACTAGTTCTGAGACTACAGTTGAAAAACACCTTTCAACACTCTAGTTTGCATACAAACCAAATCTGAGATTGGATGACCATCAACCTGCTGCAAAGAGCTTCTTTCCATCTATAAAGTAACAGGTGAATGGTGAGAATGGCTTTCTTTGATTTCACAAATGCATTTAACATGATCCAGCAGCTGGTACTGAGAGCTAGAGGAGATTTCAGTAAACACATACACTATCTCGTGGATCACTGACTACCTGACAGACAGGATGCAAAAGTGGAAGTAGGAAGTGCTCTGCCTGATTTTGTGATCTGCAGTAAAGAAGCTCCACAGGGAGAGCTCCTGTGCTGTATCCATTCCTGTTCACCTGGAACACCTCAAACTTTGAGCACAACTCCGGGTCATGCTATCTTTAGAAATACTCAGATGATTCTGCAGTGGTTGCATGCATTAATGATGGGCAGGAGGAGGAGTATGAGCACAAGTGGATGATTTTGTGACGTTTATTTAATTAATTTATTTATTTTCTTTAGAAAGAGGGGCAACACATATTAATGAACATTTTAACAATGTAAATATGCCAGATTATAGCCTAATTTACATCTGCAGACCCTCTGGCAGGTTGGTGTTAAACACAAGTTAGTAAAAACATACAGACACTATTTACAGATCATGTGACAAGGACAAAAACAGTGATCCCATTATACTAAACACATTAAGTGGTCTGAAAGAAATCCTCTGTGAATAAGAACAAAGAGATGATCAATTTCAGAGGGAAGAGAATGGCCACACAGTCTGTGTCAATCCTGAGACAGGATATGGATGGATGGGGTACCTGGGCACTGATAGCAGGCTGAAAGAGGAGGAGCGGGTCCTTCAGTGTGTGCCGCAAAATAATTAAGATTTTCTAGTATTCAGTTATTATGAGGGAAGTGTACTTTGCTGTGGTCTGCTGGGGGAGCAGCATCAGAGCAGGTGACACCAATGGACTGAATAAATGATCAGAAAGGCTGACCCTGTGATTGGTGGCAAACTGGACACTTCTGAAGCTGTGATTGAGAGGAGGTCACTGACAAGCTGTTAGTTTATGGAGAATCCTGACCAGCTGTTGCACCACTTACTGAACAGGCAGCAGTCTGAAACAGACTGATTCAGCTCTGCTGAGGACACATAAAAGAAATCTTTCGCTCATTCTGTCACCCTCTACAGTACACTATATCTGTCTGGCAGAGAATTATCATTATTATTATCTCTTATTTATATCTAAGATCTTATGTAAACTAATAAGTAACGTAAGGTTGATGAGTCATCACAGGATATTTAAAGGATTATCATTTACAGGATTTTTTTTCGAGTTGACTGATACTCTTTTTACTGTGCCCACTCAACCTCTGTTTTTAAATGTGCTATATAAATAAATTGGATTTGGAAATTTCAACAGCTGAGTTGGAGAATTCCAGCCTGAGAAGAGAGTTAGTGGAGACTAGCAGACAAGACATGTAAAGAGGTGGGAATCTTTCTCCATCCTTCCCACATTATGGCTGTCCTTAAATAGCGCTGTGACTTTAACTGCATGGGAAATCTCTTCCATATTACTTCACAATCCATAACAGTACTGTTATGGATTGTGAATCCCAGCAATCCCACACGTGGCTGCATAGAGCATTTTAGTGCATGAAAAGAGCTAACGTATAAGACCATTTGAAGCTTAACAATGAGTCTAACGTCCCAAAGCAAAAAATGATCATGTTATGAGAAGAAAGATGTGTGTGTACTACCATTAAATCAACGCCTGTTTTCTTCAGCAGTGGTTTTGAGCACAGCTGCGAGGCCGTATCTGGAATCTATCAGACTTGTGAATGGTCTCCGTATGTGCCTTTTGTTCCCAATGCCATGGAAGTCTCACTTGGTATATTTTGTGAGGTGTTTAAATTATGTCAGATCAATGTGGAGGGTTTTTGCTCTTTTCTTTTCTTTTCTTTTCTTTTCTTTTCTTTTCTTTCTGGAAATTTGTTTTTTGATGCGACTGAAATCGCTGTTTTCAATAATTTTGCTCTGTTTTCTAGTGTTGACAATCTGAATTTTTAGGGAAAAGCTTTTGAGGTAATGTCAGAGTGAAGTAAAGATAAAATCATGCTCAATTATTGTGTTACATAAAAAGAAACAGTTGTGGCTTTATTGCCGAGACACCAAACATGCATCAATCTGCGGCTGAAAAGCCCTCTCTTAGTAAAACAACCTTGTTAGTAAAACAACCTTTAAGGGACCTGAAATGCCTGCAGAAAGTGGAAGATGCCTGCTTTAATCCAGCTGTGTGCCTACAGTCACAATGTGGTCCAGTCAGACTCTGGGAGGTGCCCTTGCATTAGAGAGATAATTAGCAGTTTGGGGCGGGCGCAGGCTGAACGGGCAGATTGGGATGACGTGGCCTGACAAAATATCAAACAGGATGGCAAAGCAAAATACAGGGTAAAAACCTTTTTACTAAAATTGTCAATAAAGGACCTTTGAGCTGAGCAAAGTGCTGTGGCCTAGTTTACATTTTGGTTTCTATTCAGAAAGTGCTCTCTCCATTTGCTAACTTTGGACATTTTAAGGATTATTTTCTTTGGTTCCTATTTTGAGTGACAGAGAGCACAAATATATGTGTAATGCACTCACCAGACACTTGAGTGCACGTGCATGTTGCTTCTCCCCCCTTGAACTGCCTTATATCTTCATGGCATAGATTCAGCAAGATGCTCGAAGCATTCCTCAGAGATTTTGGTCCACATTGACATGACAGCATCACACAGTTGCTGTAGATTTACTGGCTGCAAGTCCATGATTCTGAAATCATTCGAGCTTTGTGGGGTCATATAAGGATAGGGATTATTTCAGTTATTGTTGCTTTTCACCTCAGACCAGTTGAAAACTATTTTCCAGACTTCTGGCATCAATAAGGAATTTTCACCCAAAATTGCCACTCACTGAATACTTTAAATAAATCTTTTCAGATCATTCTCTTTAAACCGTACAGATGGTTCTATGGGAAAATCATATCAGCAGTGATTTAAGTGACTATGAACATCAAATTAAAAGTCACTTAAATCACCTTCCTTCCCTATTCTGATGCTCCGTTCACACTTCAGCAGGTCATCGTGACCAGATCTACAAGCCTAAATGTTTGGAGCTGATGCCCCGTGATTGGCTGATTAGGTATTTGTGTTAACAAGCAGTTGAACAGCTGCATCGAAAAGTGGCTGGTGAAGGTATACTGGAGACTATCGTGCAATTGGATCATTTTACATGACAAGGGAAAGACCTTACAGTATTTTAGAGACATTTCTCCCTCGAGTAAGCACTTAGTGACAGTGGAGAGGAAATCTCCTGACCCAAATGTATCAGTGACATTTGATATGTTTTCATTATTAAAGTTTAATATATGCAATTCTAATGATTTTTTAAAGTAACTCCCTGACTAAAAAAAGGCTATTCAACCTCAGCTGTATGTATTTGACACTAATCAGTGAATGCAAACATGTTAACACAAACATCATGTTGAACGTGTTAAACATCTGCTAAAGATCAGATCTCAGCATTGTTGTTGTGAACATTCTGCCATTAGTGACTCGCTCAAAGCACTGCTGTGACTAACTACTTCCTGACAGAGGCAATAAATAAATAAACTCTCAGTCCTGTTCAAACGAAGGGTAAAACTATAATGTAGACTTTAAAAGGAATTCAAATCATTATTGCAGCTTTTCTTCTTGAAATCTTTTCACGTCTTTGTTGTATTGATCGTGTCATATTCCAGGCTAACAGTGAGCGAATCCGTCACCATACCAGCTGACTAGTGCTAGCATAAACCACAGCTTAACAGCCTTATGCCCAGAGCCCTCTGTGGTTTCCTCAAACCTCAGCATGGATGAAGATCATGTAATGGTGTTGAAGCACCCCACTAGGAGGAAGAAAATGCTTCAACTGACATGTTACTGCACGTGTTTTGAGTTACGTGCTATAATGTGAAATAATCATTTGTTAAGTGGTAGTTATTGGTGACCTGGACATGAAAGTCATGTACAGCTTGTTTTCATTTTACTTGCTGAAAAAGGTGCAGCCCTTCATCGGTGCAAACGGCCCTTCCTTCACATGACTTCATGCATTTGTCATCAATTTAGCTTTGGGCCGGACCCTCACTAATATAGCTCAGCCTTTAACTTTGACCCCTTTGCTGCTACTCTGCAAATCCTTAGATAGCATCTCTCTATGGCTGCTGGTTTTCACTGTTCAGGTCTGGAGGGAACATTCCTCACATTCTGCCTCAACCCTGGATTCCTGACCTCCCTTCACCCCTTGCAGTCTTCTTCCACGGTGGGTGACGCGGTGTTTGATCCCCTGCTCGCTTCTTGCCTTCTTTCATCAAGGCTTTCCCTGCATAGTCAGGAAGACAAAAGGAAACTCGTGAGCTTGTTTAAGCCTATCCAATGACAGTGCAGCCTGTAGCAGGAGAATGCTCTCATTATCATTAATCGCAGAGCACAGCTGAGGGCTGGAGTGGTGTGTGGACTGGCCAGACATAAATGATCTCTCAAGTCGCCTGTTTACACGATTCTAAATCAGGGGAATTTGTTCTTCAGTATTTTCTGTCTGCAGAACAGAAGAAAAGAAAGATTTTACAACTGCAGCTTTACTTTTTGGCAAAGTGATTTTGGTGTGTTTTAACACACAGTTACACTACATCGTTGTGACTATAAAGCTCGTGTTTGGGCTGATTCTGAAACTGCTTATCATGTAAAACCTAGTAGGCTGAACTTTACCATTTCCTCTACATCACCACCCATCAAATTCTTGTTGGGAAATGCTGTTTAAACAACAGCTCCCCAGTTCATGTTATTTCCGTCTTTGCCCGGACTCCGATAAGCTGCAAGGACTCCTGAGAATGAGAGGTTAGCTCAGTACCTGAGAACCACTCTATGCCATGATTACCAACTTGCGCTATCCAGATCCACAATGTGCATCTTTAAATATCACATGCCACATCTCCTTTTTCTAAGCATTGTTTAGGCTCGAGGGGAAAACAGACATTATGTTAGAATATTTCTTACAAAGAGACTCAAACTATAGTAACTGTTGCGTAACTTATAATGACATTCAAATTATAACTTCATAGTACCTCCAATATGGAACATCTGCAGGCCACATGAATCTTCAGTTTTCACATGGCTTGATCCACTATATCTGTCAGCACAATGGCTTTGTAATCCACTCTGACACAAATTAAACGCAACACAAACAGCATGTGGTGCCTGTTGTGACTGGCTGAAACATAATTTATATGCAGTGTCAGCTTGGGACATTCAGTTTATCATTCATATGTCTGTGGGACGTTTTTATGGCGTCTCAAAAGACCGACTGTCTTGTTAAATGACTTAAACACAAGGTAATTGAATCTAGCAGAAGCAACCACCACCATTGCTGGTTTGCAGTACGCAACTACTTAGCAGATGCTTTAAAATGAAAGGATTTGGTATGATTCTGTTAGCTGTCTTGCTAATTTTTCTAGGTTAACTGAGCTGAATTGTGTTACCTCGGTGGTTTCAATGACGTTTAGGCTCACTGTGGAAGAAATTCAAATAATCATATTACTAAAGAGTTACTGAACAAATGCCCATCAACATCGTTGTACTTTGTACACATGTTGCATACAACCAAAACCTGAAAGAAGACTTAGATGACATAATTATCTCCGAAGCTTTCGATAATGTCAATATCTTGAAGATAATCTCTGCAATTGGTCTAACTGCTGCAATTTAATCAGCCTCAAATAGGGACTACAATACTAGTTTCCAGCTATGGACTCTACTGTAGTAGTTTTGGATAATTTAAAATTCAAAATTTCTGTATATTGGACCTTGGTACATTGTTTCTGTTTCTAGGCTGTGTTCACAACCAGATTTGTTCGCCTAAAGTGATCCACTGTAAAATGAAAGCTAAAAACAAAATAAAATATTTTTTAAGGTAAAAGAAAAGGAAAATATTTTATGTCTTTACATTAGTCTGTAATTATCATTATTATTATTACAAAAATAATCCTAATCCTAATAATAATCCTCCCGGGGCCTCCTCCCAGGACAGACCCAGGACACACTGGAGAGATTATATCTCTCGGCTGGCCTGGGAACGCTTTGGTGTTCCCCCGGATAAGCTGGAGGAGGTGGCTGGGGAGAGGGAGGTCTGGGCTTCTCTGCTTGGGCTGCTGCCCCCGCGACCCGGCTCCGGATAAGCGGAAGAAAATGGATGGATGGATGGATATTATTACAAAAAGTTCCTTAATTTTAAAAGAATACATTGATACACTGTGCAGAACTTTTTACTGATTTTTTTAGGCCGAGTTTTTGATTTACAGGCCTTACTTGGGCATAATTTGACCCTTTTATTTGAAAATCTTGGCCATGGTTAAAGGGCATCCACCACTGTACCAATATAAAGTCATGTGAAAAAGAGTTACTGTGTGCAGTCATGTGTAAAACTAAGTACATCCTTACTGTTTCCACAGCAATTAAGAGGGTAAGTAGCAGTCAGGTGCGGTTAATCACAAGTATTTGGACAGTGATCATCAGCAAATGTGAGCGCCTCTATAAAAGAAAAAAACTTTGGAACTTTGTTAAACTTGTTAAAGCTCATGACAATACAATTAGACTGAAAACAACATGGTAGCACAGTTTAGGTTTGTAAAGTTGCATCTGAACAAACCACAAGACTTCTGAAGCAGTGACCTTTGGACAGATGAGACTAAAGTGGTCAGTCTAATGAACAACTCAAACATCAGCACAAACACCTCATACTTGCCGTCAGGCATGGTGGTGGAGGGGTGATGATTTGGGCTTGTTTTGCATCCACATGACCTGGCAACCTTGCAGTCATTGAGTTAACTTGATGACTGTATACCAAAGGATTCCAGAGTTGAGACCATCTGTCTGACAACTAAAGCTTGTCTCAAATCATCCAACAGGACAATGAGCAACAAATCTGCTACAGAACAGCTGAAAGAGAAAAAAGTCCAAACTTCAACCTGACTTGAAAAGCAGCGGTGGGATCTTAAGAGCGCTGTGCACAAATGAATGCCCTCAAACCTCAATGAACAGAAGCAACGCCATAAAGAGCAGGTGGCCAAATTCCTCCACAACAATGTGAGAGACTGATAACATGCAATAAATATCACTGTTAAGCGTTGTTCTACAAGCTGTTGAATCATGAGGTGTGCTTAGTCCCATGGAAGTCTCTTTAATGTGTATTGACTAACAGGCAATAATAAATTGCTATTTATTTATTTCAGCAATTACCATTTCACACAATAGTTCAATTCTAGTAACAATCAGTCCTAGTTACTGGCAGGGTCTTCTGTGAAAGTCACAACTTACAACACACAAATCTATAAATAGCAAATGTTTGTTGTTTGAATATTTACTGTGGTTTCTACACTTCTATAACCATGAATGACCGAAGTGAAAGAGTGCTGCTCTAAGAGAGAGGAGAGCGAAGACTGTGTGCTTGCATTCCACACCAATCCGAGAGATGACCTTTGTCAAACACACACATGCAAAGTTTCAAACAGACAGACAGGAAGAGGAAGGGATTCAGCTGCCTGCTCTGCATGCAACTAGCAAAATGAAAGCTAGGTGCACTCACTGTGAAAGGAATAGTTTGACGTTTGGGCAAATATGTTAAGTTATCTGTCACATCTTCATTGTGAAGCCAGAGCAGACAGTCAGTTAGAATACTTTAACACAGGGTTGGGAAACAGGTAACTACGTCTGTCTATACTAAAGTAACAAAGACTATTTAAAAAAATACATAAATGAAATTTAAAAAAACAAACAAACAGACATGTCTCAATCAGCCCCACCAAGTTTCCAGCAGCTAAACCAAATCATGTCTGATGTGACATATTTGTACAAGCACAATAGAGGCATGTTATAGTGGAGTCTAAGTTCTTCAATGCTGTTTCCATGCAGGGTTCTGGAAATACACACTATCCCACCACAGAGCACCCTTCTGCCTCGTACATTGCCCCCAACCATGAAAGAGTCCATTTAAAGCTTCAGAGGCTGGGCATGACCTGAGTTTACTGTCTAAGGGGTATTAGCCTAAATCCTTCTGTGTCCAGTCAGGGAAAACTGGTCATGGGGAGTTGCTGAGGACTGTAGGACCCTGTTGAAGGTGCAGAGCCTGAAGAGATTATTTTGCTCCCAAATTAGTTTGAATTTCTGGGCAAAAACACTCATCACATATGAAGGAAGCATGCGTTTTCTTATAGGTTTATTTGAATTTATTTGGATCACTCTTCCAGTTGAAATGCTGTAAGGTTCTTTCTTTTTTTGTTTTTTCAGGTTGTCCCTCAAACTCACAAACAGGAGTCGATGTGTGTAGTTTCCAGTATTTTTCTCGTGTGGGTAGAACCACGCAGGAAAGTATTTTGGTGGGCAAACTCGGGGAAAAAAAGATGAAATACTGAAGAGGCAAGTAGAATTTTAAGCATTCACCTAAATCCTTGTGCCTTCACTTTAAATAGCCAGGAGAGAAACTGTGCCTGGTAGATTACCATCAATATAAAACATAATTAATTCAACACATACACCTAAGCAAGGTCACTTCATATCGGATTATAAACTATTATCGTAACATCTGACTAAGTAAAGCAGCAATTTAGCGTATTTTTCAAAATTTCATTTTTGCTCAGTTCATGTCACCCACACATGGTTCATATTTGGTCCATAAATAAGGATAAAAGTGCTAATTCTTTGCCCAAACAGGCCCGGATCTTCACACCTCAAACCTAACCATAATCTGGTAACTGGTACTAGGCCAGAATTTCCTAACTCTCGGTCCGCTGTTGACAACACAGCTGAGTACCAGGAACAGCACGGTTGTGCGCTGGTCCATTAAAAAGCCTACACACAACTTTGCAGACCAAGGCTGTGCACTGTCACTAGTGTTTAGAATCAAAAACTACTCTTCTGCACATTTTTGCTGTTGTTGGTGTTTTAGCTCAGCCACTGATGAAGTGAAGGAAGAATATACAAAGAATTATTTTATAGTGAAGAGAAAGAAAGTATTAAAAACAACAAAAACTTGCAGTAAACTGTCACCTTGTCTCTTTCTAAGCCAGGATCACTGTCACGTGACTTACAGATCTCAAGAGGTTTCACACACCTGATTGGGCATCTTGGTCACGATCCTTACACCTGACCCTCACCGTGTTTTTTGGGCAACTGCTCAAAAGTACATCTGCAAAGGTCATTCTGACAAATACCTACACAAACGCACTACCACAAATCCTGCATTAGCCTCATTTAGCCTCAGCTAACTACCCAAATCAGGATATCTCCTTAGGATTTAATACCAGTGATTACAAATAGAAAACCCCTGCCTCTGGTCTTGTTCATGCCTTAATCACACGTCAAACAACATTTCCACAACACCGTTCATCACCAGACCTCACCTGCCTGTCCTGCTCAGCACTGACAAAAGCATTTATAGTTTTTTCTGTGCAAAGACCAAAACTGATTGTTGTTGTTGTGCAGCAGGAGGGGGGAGCGAGCCCAACTTGTGCCAAGTCTACAAGAAATTTCATGAAGTAGAGGAAATCAGAGGACTACAGATTAAGTCTGGGAGATTTACAGGCTTGTTGTTGTTGTTTGTCGTCATGTTTTAATACCACACCGATGGCACAGCAGTAAGTACTTACATACACTTTTCCAGAGGATGTTACTTTAAGTGGACACCTTCATATATGCAATGCTTTTTTTTTTAAATACCAAAATACAGTTGACATATACTATCCAGATCAACTCAGCTCATGTGCCATGATTGTTATTGCTTTCTACTGCTTCCACCAACCAGTTTCCTGGCTGTAGTAACACATGTCGAGTTAGCAGGCATAAAAACTATCAAAATGAGCTTTGGAAATAAAACAAACAGTAATACTGTGTTTTCTGAGAGAGACAGAGAAGCAGTGCAGCAGTGATGGAAATAAAAATAATAGATCTAACACCTCCACTTAAAAGGAGCATGCTGCTTCTATATTGAGCCTTAACGTCTCCCTAATGACTCTGTTTGATTTTCCAATAAATCACTGAAAGGCTGCTAAGCTTTTTTTCTTTTGGGTTGAAATGAGAATCTTACTCCGCATCCCAAAGCTGTAAGTGTGTCTGGATGAGAGGATTGGCTAAATGACAAGTAGGAGCATCAATATCCCCCACGGGGGCCTCTCTGCATTTAAAATGTCCTACTGAGAAAGACAGGGGCCTTTTTCTAATTCTGTCATTTCCTCAGATTTCTTACAGAGGCAGCCACAGCGTTTCATCTTCACCTCTCTTACTACCTGAAACTCTTTTACAGTTTTAGTAGTCCATGCCCCCCTTTTCACCTCTTTCCTTAAAACCCATGTGTGGGGTGGGGCTTGCATTTTATTAATGGTGCGATAGAGCCACCTCTGATATGTCAAACATCACAATTTCATTACAACAAATTATTACCTATCTGCATCTTTAGTCCCTGAAATAATGCTCTCAGCACAGTCAACAGATATTGAGTCACTGCTCCACACTCCGCATTTTTCCTCTTTCTCCATGCAGCAGCCACATTCCTGCTTCCTCGGGCTGATGTGTTACACTGGAGAGGGGAGGGAGGATCGAGTGTCCACCGTTCCTCCCATCACCTGTGAAATTTCAGAGCCAGGCCACGGTGAAAGGGGGTATTGTGTCCCCCTGATGAGGAATGCCCTCGCGTCGCTCGTCAAAGAAAAGGCCTCATTTGGCCAGGAATTTGGAGGGACCTCGAGAGGTGTAGGGAGATTTTCTCAGAGGTGGGGATAGGAACCTGGATGTTTTCACGAGGCTGGACAGGAGAAGGACAGATCTTAACTTGAGTCTCTGTGACAGTAACAGATTAGAATTCATACAATATAAGCAAACAATGAACACTGTAAACTTGTTTTTCTTAGAAAATAGTCAGTTACATTAGACAGGTTTTTTTTTGTAGTATTAAAACACACTTAGCTTTAATCACATCGCACTGTTTTGTTTAATAATAAAATACCATATAACTGTGGCTTAAGGGAGAATCTGGAAGTTACTGTTGAACCTGCTTAGAGCAGTCAGACTAATCAGAGTCTGATGTAGTGAGGATGCCACCTGCTGGTGAAAAATCACCACTAACGCATTACACTGCATAGAGCTGTGAATTTATTGTGCCTCTGAATTTTTTTTATAGCATTTATACATGGATTATACTAAATGATATAGAATCCATGACCGGGAAAGAGCAATTAGCATAAAAAAGATTGTTTTTCAGCAATTTTGTTACAAATTTCTATGAATCGATATCTACGTATTGTGATTTAATAATTTAAAAAAAGAAAAAAATAAGATTTTTTTTGTACAGGAAGCTTAAATAAGCTTTTTTTTTTTTTTTTTAAATCGTAATGTATCTGCTGGACATGTGTGGGTACACAGGAAACCTCGAAATGAGCAGGCACGCTGACAGGTTCCCGTATTTGTTTATTTCCTCGATTTTGTCGTTGTATTTTGGAGGTAGTCATTGGAAGTGTCTGTGTGCTCTCACCTTTGGCTTGACGAATTTATTCATTCATTATAACCACTAGAGGGCGATAAAAACACACATCTTCAAGTAGCCAGAAGACTATCTGTGAGAAATAAGGTAGCATGAGAGATGTAGTCAGTATTTACTGTAACACGTTATCTGCATATTAATTCGACTGCTTTGTTCAGGTTTGCCTCCCATTGTCAGTCTTCACTCCCCTGATTTAAGATTTATTAAAATGATGCGCACTAGAGGAACAAGGAAAGCAGAGTGCGAGCTATAATTTCAGTTCATCTATAAAACATGAGAGCAAAACTAACCATTTATTGTTACCGTGTATGTCCTCTAGTGGTCAAACTCAATGCCTACAGCAAGTACTTCCGGTATTTCCTTCATAATAAACACTCGCCATGTAGCTTTCAAATAAATCGTGAAAGAAGCTTCAGTGAGCTATGTATTACTATCAAATATTACATATTAGTACCTTTTAAAATTATATTTACATGTATGCGTGTTCTGTACGAATAGCCTACGAGAGTCCAGGAGGAAGGGGACTCGCAAAAAGAAGTTAGACATTTCATACTCCAGTCCACAGGGTGGCGCTAATGCACATTCCTGATGCTGTCAAATGGTATAAGAAGAAGAGAATACGGAAGTGGGTTTGTTTACTGGCTGGTTTTGGAGGCAAGTTTCTGATCCGAAAGGTTTATTGCGGTTCGGAACTCTGTTTTATGTTTTAAAATCTTTACTTCGGTTCTGGAAAGTGTCCAGAACATATAAAGGCTGAGATAAATTAGCTTAACGTTAGCTCCGTGTAGCACAGCGTTAGCGGCACATTACGGTAAGGACTCAGTCATCGTGGAGTAGAGCAGCTATTGGAGGAAAGGCATATTAAACTTGGCTTTGCTAGTGAAAAAGCAGCACGTCCTATATCGCTTCGCTTCAGCTTTTTTAAAAAATGACCATAATTCATTCATTAATTCGGCATCATTTGTTTAAATAAATACCAACGTTTTTCTATAAATGAGCCTAAATAAACCTAGTACCTCAGCCTGCAGTCACACACATTTCTCATTGTCTTTAACGATTGCTTGGGGTTAAACAGAGGCTTGCTCAGCCCGTTAGAAGCACGTGTCAGATATCCAGTCTAATACATCAGCGTTAGTATCAGACTGATCTGCTGCAGCTGGTGTAACCTAAATCTTCACTACTCTTATGGTCACAGGGCTTAGATATAGGACTATTATATATGATTGTATGCGAAGGCTGGCACCAAATTAAACGATTTAGATATTGAACATAGAGCCGGTCGAAGGCATCAGTGGGGCAGACAGTATCAAGAGGCATTGCACCACCAGTTAGCCTGTGAAATTGCTCTTTTAGGTTAAAGGTTGCTTATTAAGCAGTGGTTAACACTGGACACAGGAGGTGAGTGCTGCTCACTGATGGAGGTTTCTGTGAGGTTAACTTGCTGCCATTTCTCTTCCTGCTGTCCTGCAGCAAAATGACTGAAGACCTGGTCCAAACAAACTGCAGTAAAACACTGCTTGTCCGCCACTTACCAGCTGAGCTCAGCGAGGAAGAGAAAAAAGACCTCCTGAAGTATTTCGGAGCTGAGTCAGTCAGAGTCTTCTCAAACAGGGGCCGCTTGGTACGTTTCTCCTCACCGATTATCCCATGGGCTGTATCTCACATCCTGACATTCATTTGAGTTGCCAGGCAGTCTGAACATATTTGTCCATCTCCACAGAAACATGCAGCCTTTGCAACGTTTAGGAGTGAAAAGTCAGCGGCAAGGGTAAGAGTTTTGTTTGAGACTTCCTCTGGTTTTTCTCTCACTTTGTCCTGTACGGTCTTTTTCAGTCCCCTTAACATCTTTTTTTGTAGGCTCTAAGCAGACTCCATCAGTTAGAGGTTCTTGATCAGACACTCATTGTGGAGTTTGCAAAAGACCAAGATCACATAACAGTGCTAAAGGACCCACCTGTGTCAGAAAGGTGAGCTGTCTGAATAACCCCGGGCTGCACAGACCTTCATTCTTATGTAAATTGATGGACTGTTAATGTCTCTGTCAGTTAACAGCGGATGATTGCATCCCTTGTAGTGGTCTGAACCTCCCCTCTGCCTTTCTGTAGTGGTGAAAATGTCAAAGAAGAGCAGAAGAAGCAGGAGAGCAAACAGCCAAATATTCCCATCATAGAGACGGGCGTTGCACCGAGTCTCGGGTAAGAATGAAAGCATGTCATCATGAAGCTGGTGTGACATGAGGGAAGGAAACATTTTATTTTTATCACTTGTTTTGTTTTTTATTTTATTTTTATTTTTTGGCTGATGTTATTCTCTAGTGCATTATTCATTAGATACCTTGTAGATTTCTAGTCTTTGTTCTTTTTGCCATTTTGTGGGGTTAAAAAAAGAAAACAAAAACACTATATCGCATTCTGCCTTTTGGTGACAGGCCCTGTCTCCCATTACCCAGAGTTTGTGAGTCATTACCTGCCCAAACTCTGTCTTATTCGATTAAATATGCATGTGTGACACATGTTCTCCAAACTGCGGTCAGAGTGTTGTCAGTTTGGCTATGCAGAAACTGCCTGGAGGCTGGCTGACAGTAAACCTGGATGAGAATCTGAGAGCTGTAGTTGGGAGCTGTCAAACGCCTTGTGTCCAATTAGATAGCCAGGCCGCCACTGAGCGCCTGACAGGCCGTCTGTCCTGCCAGTTGGTGGGACCAGGTGGTCTTTGATACCTTTCACTCCATTTCTGACAGTTTGTCTCGCTGCTGCTACAGCAACCCAGACTTAAGAACTCCATATTCTAATACTAGTCTGCACAAACTGAGAGAATGTGCTGTCTGGTTAGACGAGTATATTGCATTTAGGTGTGTTAGAGCTTGTAGAAAGGTTGGATTAGGGACAAATTGAGATGTCCTGCTAGCTGCACTTGCTGGTTATTTTGAGCTTGAGTTCACCAATGACGGCGTATTTTAAATCTCCTGTACAGCAAAAATGTGATTGCGTATTTGGAAGGAGAACTCTGATCTTTTTCACTGTTTTTCGCTAGTCTTTGGTTCCTTTTATGGACTAAATAATACATTGAGGGATATTAAGTGAATTTAAAATACATTAATCTGTGCTTTTAAAAAAAGGGACTCTAAAATAGTGGTCAGCTATGCTCATTTTGTTAATTCAATCGTTGTATAAGCAGAAAGGCTCGAACTGCATTTTGTACACATTTACATTTTTGTAATTTGTTCTGTGGTAAATTATATGCTAATAATTAAGAAAACAATTTTTCGTTGTTTTATTTAGAAGAAATAAGTAAAGTCTGTGTGAGTAGGTGCACAGACACAATGAGCAAATCAGACAGACTCAAATGCCAGCGGGTGAAAATAAGCTTCAAGATTTTAATAATATCTTTAGCATCATAATGCATGTAATGATTACAGAGTTGAAACCAGATATTTAAACCCTTTCAATCAGACGACGTCCAGGATATGATATAGATTTATTTTACTGTGGAGAGCTGTGGCTTAAGATGTGTATTTGAGTTGCCACAATGGATTTAAATTTTTTTTTTTTATGTGAGTCGTGGGTGAGCTGATTGGATTTTTGTGGGCAAAGGTCGGCTTCACTGTGATATGCTGATGTGCTGCAAAACATGTATTTTTTTTTTCTGCCCATTAATAATTAAAGAGCAGAAGGGGAGATTTTAATCATCTTACAAATTTCACATTGATGCAAACTGGAAAAAACTGAGCTGGGAGAGGCATACAACCACAGTCCGACTTTATCGGCGACCGCTACTAGCTGTTTGCTGCTATCGACCAATAATATTAGCTGCATTTATAATGGTCGGTGAGGGAACGTTTTAACCCTCTCAGGCTCAAATTAAGTTTTAGTTACAGGAAAAATCTGATATTTGGGGAAAATTATCAAAAAAACCCAGCTCATAAAATATGTATGTGGGGTAATCAGGTTGTTAGTTTTTAACTGTTGCAAATCGGCAACGCCTGCCTGGAGAGGGTTAAAAGTAAAGAAGAAATGGGAGAAACACCCTTCAACTATATTATGAGTGTTGATGTTTCATAGTTTGCCCACTAGAGGGCGCTTTGCAACATCCCTGTTTTTCAATTTTAAAAACAAGAAGCACATGTTTGAGGTGACTTTTGTTGTGATTTGGCGCTATATAAATAAAATTGAATTGAATGTTTGGAACCACAAGCACAACAACCAGCTGATCTAGTCAAGTCAGGTAAATAAATGACTACATGTAGCAAATGTTAGGAAAATCTAAAAAAAAAACAAAAAAAAAAACATAAAACAGTGGTGAAAAAGATCAGAATGACTTTTTAAAATCCTTAAATATAAGTATCGGTGGTTAAGTGGTTAAGAGTCCTTAACTTCAGCTTGCTTTCATTCTAATTGGAGAAGTTGTGTGTCGGTTGAGTGCTGAAACAAAGGAGAAATGTTTGTGGGAAAGACATGTGGCTTCTTGTGGCTTCAAGCCGCGACACAACAG
This sequence comes from Pelmatolapia mariae, assembly GCF_036321145.2. Lineage (NCBI taxonomy): Eukaryota > Metazoa > Chordata > Actinopteri > Cichliformes > Cichlidae > Pelmatolapia > Pelmatolapia mariae. The sequence continues at coordinate 28,091,395 of NC_086235.1, read as the reverse complement.
AATCTACATTCACAAAATCAAATGAAGACGAAGGTGAATTAGATTGCTGTTAAGGCACCATTTACCAGGCCTCCGCACCTTTAACTGCTGTTTCTAGTGGCAGATTAAATAACTCTCCCCTACCTTCAGTCTTTGCTCATTAGTCTTGAGTGTAGGTGAATTTGTTGTCGCACGCTGTGTAGATTGGCACCTTAAGAAATTTATTTCCCGAGGACCAGCCTTGCTGTGCTGACACGGCATGGCTTGTGCTTTTAATCTTAATGATAGTCTATCTAGCAAGAGGTAGGGCCACTGCCTGGGCCACACACTGATGTGTGCCTGTTGTTTTGACATATAGTCATGTGAAGAGGTTTATCCCATAAAAAGTATTTGAGAAAGCAAACGCTTGATTATCTTTGAACAGTGCTTATAAAAAAACAAAACAGGGACGTGTTACATAATTGTCTGCCAGTCTCTGACATCATCTTGTTTTAACTTTTGACCAGTTTATATGCAATATTCATTCATTCTCAGGATGTTTGAGGGTTTTCTTGCATGATTTAATCCCACATTTTCAGTGGGATTAAATCTGAGCTTTGACTAGACCGTTCCTTCTCCTCTACCTCTCCGTTTCTCATGCCGAAACCATTTTTTGGTGGATTTGCTGCTGTTCTTAGGATCATTATCCTCTTCAAAAGTCACTTCTGGTTCAGCATTAATTCTTGGAGCAGATGGCCTAAAAGGATCTTCAAGCAGTCCTTGGTGTGATGCCGACTTTACAGTTGAATCAGAGACTGCAAGGGACATGCTCCGTAAAGCCATAAACTAACAGCGTAACCTCAAAACACAATGTTTTTGATTTGCTAGTACAGAGCACATTATTCCTAAAGGTTGGGTGTTTTCCTGTCTGGTCACCGGCCAAGCGTGGTTTAGTCCTTTCTAGGATTTCTTGGCTTCAGACCGTTTCCACCTGTCGTTCCCCTGAGCAGACTCAGATCACTTGTGCTTTAATCTGGATTCCAATTTTAGATTTGAAGGTGAAGGAGATAAATATAGAAGTGTACATGCTTCGTTCCCGTTTGACTGCTTTGTGTATAGAAATTGAGAAAATGACTGAATTTGTTTAGAGTACATCACCTTCATCTGTATGCACTCATTTGAAATGGATCGCGTGTTTGCGCCTTCAAATGTATTCAAAACGTCAGTAGTTTCCACGCTAATTTCCATACTTTTTTTTTTTCTCGTGACTGTTTTTCAGTGAAGGGTTTATTGTATTTAAGGCAGGGAGTTGCAGGTTTAAAGTAACTCTGTCTTTTTTTTCCCCTCTCTCTCTGTCTCCTACAGGTTGAAGTTTCAATCAAATCCCACTTTGAAATATTTATATCCACCACCCTCTAATGGCATTCTGACAAATATAACGCACGCCCTCATGAGCGTGCCAAAGTTTTATGTTCAAGTGAGTAAACACAGCTTCCTTTGTGTGGTTTTATTTGTTATTTTACCTTGATACGCAGATGCTGGCCATAATAATAATGATGATGTCCCTGTGTTTATTTTTGGTAAGTGGGAATTGGTGCAGGAAAAAAAAAATCAAGCTAATGTGACAGCATTTCGAGTCCGTACATTTATATCTTAAAATAGGAATATGATTCTGGAATAAGTGTCCCAGAGGTTTTTGAACTGCATCCAGGCTCTTAAAGATCAAACAGCAAACATTTGCCTTTTAAATCTCAATTTGGGAAGCAAGTATTAATAATAAACCATAAGTGGGCGGCATGAGTTATGGGTTTAACATTTCCCTGGGAGCCGCGCTGCCTGGATTTTAATTGCTGCTGTTCCCCGTGTCAGCGGCTTGGTGGTGCTAGTGTGTTTCGGAGAAGCTCTCCCAGTGCTCTGCCTCATCGTAGGCATCTCACTCGAGCCTCAATCTCACCTTGATCCTCGTATTTGTATGCAAAAGCCTGGAAATCTGTTTTACATATGGAGCCCGAGTTTCCGGCTGCCTGTTTGAGAGCGGCAATATATATTTATATTACCTGCTCTCTCTCCCCCCAGCCTGTGGTATGAATTTTCACTGTTCTCAAACTCATATCTCAAACTATACAGGTACTTCATCTGATGAACAAGATGAATTTGCCATGTCCTTTTGGCCCAGTCACAGCCAGACCACCCATGGTAAGCTTCTGTACACCATCACTGAATGCAAAGCTCTTTCCAAGTGTGTAAATGTGAAGATTTTTGCTTTTTTTTTTTTTTTTTTTAAAAAAGAAGCAGGTGTTATGTTTCACAAAATGTACTTCTGAGAGTTAGACAGCTTGTTAAGGCAGTAACACTCAGCTGTGTGTCTTTAGGTTGATGAGCAGAACTATAGATCCCTACCTTTCCTTAACTTTTTGACTTTCCCAAATACGGAGACTGAAAGGTCTTAAATGTAAAAAGAACATGTTTGAGCAGTAAATGTGAGCACTTTTCCCAGATCAGCCAAAATATTCCTACTTTCTCTCCATTCATAGTTCATATTCTTTTTTTTGTCAAAATGCACATATAAATATACAAATGTACTAGTTAGCTTATTTATTAATCATCAGAACTTTCATGTGTTAACGTCACACTTTCAGATGCAGGAACCCTTTGGTATGATCAGTATTTCTACATTGAGTACACATAAAAGGTATTTTCTGAGTACTTTATTCAGACACAATCTGAGTAAACTAATAATACACAAACAGGGAAAAATAATGAGTAAATATTCACATTCAGAACTTCTCCAAAAACTACTTTGAGTTTGGTGTTTCAGTAAAGCAGATGCAGGTGTGACTTTCATTTATAAAATTTAGTTCATGACAAAGGCTGCTCTTCCCTCAAATGATTGGTTGGCATGAACCATACCTCAACAAAATCACAGCAGGCTTTATACCCAAAGCTGGAAAAGGCTGCAACGGCCGTTCTAAAGACCTGAGCGCTCATCAGTCTGCAAAGTGCCTACAAATAGGACAAATTCAGGACAGGTTGCTACCTTAGCTGAAGTGGAGTGGGCAAAGATCACACAAGAACACAGTGTGCAGTCCTGCAAGAAGTGAAAAAAGAACCCGAGGGTAACATAAAACTACCTGCAGAAATCTCTTGGTAAACATGTGAAATCCTTTTTCATGTGTCAACTGTAAGAAAAGTGCTGAGGAAGAATTGTGTTAATGGAAGGACACCCCAAAGCGCTACAGTCCACAAAAAAGGTTTGCAAAATAGGAAAAGAGAAAAGAAAATCAGCGGCCTGTCCCAAAACACTTTCCTTTGCTATCATTGAAGGAATAATGAATTTTACAGGAGAAATGCAGGCAAGATGTCCATGCCCTGAAGTTTAGGGGAGGTTGGGTGACGCAACAGGGCAGTGACAAAAAGCACACGAGTAAATCAACAGAAGGATGGTTAAAAGGATGAAACTCGCAAGACAGAGACCTGACCTTAACTCGGTTTAGATTCTGTGGCATGACCTGAGGAATGGTGTTCAATCAAAACATCCCAGAAATATTGATGGACTGAAACAGCTTTGTAAAGAGGAACGGTCCAAAAAGATGCCAAAAACCATTTGGAAGTGTCAGAAGCAGCTACAGCCAAGGTCTGACGAGGCTGCTGCTATTAGAGGGCCCGTTAATTATTAAAGTCAGGCTTTCACTCGTCTTTTCCAGCCTTAGTGATTACAAAAGGGTTCATATACTGTACACATGCAAGCAGCAAAAACAGCACAGACAGAGAATAAAGAATTGAATAGAGTTTTAATTAAATAGAAACTTTACATTTAACTGTATGTAACTGACATGGTGGTTCAGAAGCAGAGCAATGATGCTCAATATTCAAGGAAATTCCAATGTTCAAAATGTCAAAGGCATAGAGAAAAGAAAAATTGATAGGATGTGAAGGGAGAGATCCTCTCTCATGCAAAATGTCTGGGAATGCTGTGTCCAGCTCTGCTAGGAGTTTCCTTTTTTCCTCTGACACGTTGGTTCTATTGTGTGCTCATTTTATTAGTTATTAGAAACTGGTCGTCAGGTTGCTCAACTGCAATAGTAATTGTTGTTTTTAGTACCGTAAAGTCGTCTCCTTTGACTGTTGTAGAATTTCAAAATATTGGTGTTTAATTTAATATCAAAATCAGCCATCGCTTCCCCCATTTGTATGCTAAGCCATGTAATTTTCTTTCCCGCAGTTTGAACTCCTGCCTCCTGCTCCACCCATCCCCATGCCTCCTCCCTTCCCTCCCGATTATCCCCCTTTACCAGAGGAGGAGATGGAAATGAGCAGCGAGGAAGAATCCGAGTATGAGAGTGGAGACGACGAAGACAAAGAGAGGTGAGGCGACGACAAAGAGTGTAGCACAAACACTGGCAGTCAGACTGGCTTTCAGATAGTTTTGCACCTCATCATAGCTAACGGTCATGCCGGCGTATTAACATATTATTCATCAGTAGTAATCTTTCCAGAAAAAAGAGTGACTAGAATTAGTTGCAAACGTGTGTGGAGACTTTCACATCTGTATCTCACTCCCTGTCATATTTTCTAAATATGCATAAAGCTCGTGTAGATCCACAATTGTGTAAATGCAAAGATTTTCGCGTCTGATTTTTGCTCCACTTTAGATTTAGCAGCAGGTGACAAACTAAAGGGCAAATATGAATCTTTGAACCTTACATCGACAGCGTTGGCTGGCTGTCAGTGGAATCATACTGGCATGTTTTGGGTCACTGCCAATCGATATGAAGTTGCTCTGAGTGATCACCTTTATGGTGTGATGAAACATTCCTGTCCTGATGGGAGTGGTATCTTCCAGAACGGCTGTGCCTCCAGTGTTAGGGTCTGAGAACTCGCTGAATGGTCTGATGAGTAAAAAAAAAAAACAAAAGCTAGTGTGAATCATATACTATTGTCTTTGCGGTCACCAGGTCTCCTCCCAGTTGACCACCTATAGATGATTTTAGACTGACGTGTTATAGAAGATAATCACCAAAGTGATGTCCCAGCCCTCCAGCCGAGCTCCAGAGACCTGGAAAATCAATGATCCTTCTGCACATTTACAAATCAGAATATAAATTTAGAGAATTTTTTTATACATTTCTAAATCTGATTACAGCAGATATTTAACTATCCATATACATTTGCAAATGTGTGATTACAGTACTAGCTTCATAGATTTTTTTTTTTTTTTGGACCAAGTTGGACAATTTTCCCCTTATTCCCTATGCTTGGTTTATTTCAGGATTGTTCGTCTGATGGGCCTGGTCAACCAAGCATGCAAGCGACCCTTGAGACCAAAAACAGCTTCAAAACGAAAGAAGCCCAGGATCAAGGATCTACTCTATGCTCCCAAGCCAGACTCTCAGAGGTAGACCAAAGGCACTCATGCATGTCACAGTCCTCACGCATAGCTCATCTCAGGACAGTATTCACAGGCAGCTAAAGAGAGAGGACAAAAACCTCCAGATAATAAGTCTTCCTCATAAACACAGCCTTGTGCGGCTCGGAGACTTATTGTTTCAGCATCACACACGCACACACTCCCTTAATGACAGGCCACAAACTCTGTTACTAAACTATAAATATACACAAACACACAGTCTCCTGGCCACATGTTTGTGGACTGGGAAATATCTCAGGTTGACCAGAACAAAATATCCTGAACCGTAAGGAGCTCAGGAGCTCAGTTTTATTGTAGGTTATTTTTAGAGATTGCAGTTGAGGGTAGCAGTGATTGTCTTTGTTGTCCTCAGTGCTCCGGCTCTGCAGCCCTCGGATGTGTTTGAGCAGCCCCACGCCGCCGGTCCGAGGAAAATTGAGTTCCGCATTTCTGCTCCGGATGTAGCAGCTGCTGTTGAAGGAAGTAGGCCAGCTCAGCCTGAAGACGACGAAGGCAAAGGTAATCCTCCCTCCCACAATTTCTACTGTCAATTATGTTGGCTAGTTTTACTGGATTGAGCTTTTTTGTTGAGTCATGACAGTTTTCCAGAGTCCAAGCTGATGCCTCTGAAACTGAAGATCAAGAGATATTCAGTTTCGAGTAATATAAAGAGGAAAGCAGGAGGAAGTTTAGAGTAGTTAATCAGTTTTAGAAATTCATGATGGTGTGATTTTTATTTTTTTTTATTTTTTTTTTTATTTATTTTTTTTATTTTTTTTGAAAAGGACAAACAGAGCTGAGATAAAGGAGCATGCCATTGTTAAAGGGTAAAAATAACCATTTCACAGAAATGGTAACAAAAAAGTTACAAAAATGAAATTGAGACTTTTTGTCCCAGTTATCAAAATTATTGTTGGTCCTTCTCTTGACTGATTCATTAATGAACTTATTTAAGTTGTACTGATGACATTGGAAAGATACAATTCAGCCAGAGTTACTGTTTGAAAAGGAAATTGGGATAAAAGAAGCTGTCCATCAACCACAGGTGGCTTTGCAAGACCGTAATTTGTTTGTGTTTAGTTAAGCGCAAGACATGAAAGCTTGAGGCACAGACGATGATCAGTGTAACATAATATGATTACAGAATGACAAGGATCATTTCACACAGTAAATTATCTGTTTTTAATTTATTTACATTTTAAGGTACAATCCAAATGCTTGTGCTTAATTATCACAAGAAAGATATTTATTTATTTTTACTTTTAATCGCTGCTTAACCTTTAGTGTGATTCCAAAGAGGGATATACAGATCTTTGCTAAAGGTGGATTTAATACTTCCAACAATAAAATATGATCTCTATAATTCGCTTCTTCCAACCCGCTGCCAGAGCTATAGAGCTCTCAGTGAGTTATTAATAAACTTTATGAGGATGTAGAAATGTGGTAAAGGTGAAGAGCAGAAACTGTAGAAGGAGGTAGAACAGGTCATCTACTAATCGGAAGGTTGGTTCTTCGATCCCAGGCTGCTTCCAGTCTGCATGCCAAATACCCCTGATCAAGATACTAACCCAGAGCTGCTCTCCGGTGCACCAATGAATGTGTGTGCATGTTAGACAGAGAGCACTTGCATGAATAAAAGTGAATGGGTAAATGATGAAAGTTGTGTAAAGCACTTTGAGTGTTCAGGTAGAGTAGAAAAGCTCCAGAAATTTACTGCGTGTTTTATATTAGCATAAGCAGCATGTGTTAAAATACGACATCATTAAGAAATGAGAAGTGGCAGCCATGACAACTATGTAATGATGCAATGTTAATTAGTCAGTTTCCAATGTTGATTGTGCTAGTTAACCATGATCACACATATAGCTTTCAAGCACTTTCTGTCATTGACACATGCTGATGGGTGTATTGTCCATGTCCTGGCCACGGATACTTCAGCATGTGGATTGGAGAAGTCAGGGATCAACCCACCGACGTTCTTTATGTGGATGACCCACCCGAAGTTTGCTTTTTCCCCCTCTATTTAAAAAAAAAAAAAAAATCCACATGTGTACTGAGCCACAGATGTGGAAAATTGTTAAATCTCTAGCATGTGAGAAACAAAGGCTAAGCTGTATTAAGACATGCAAAAAGCTACTTTTATAGCTACCGTTAAGATAAATCGGACCAATGCTGCAGTCTCCAAATACATCGCAAAAGTTTAAAGATGGGTTTGCTTATGTCCTTCTGTGCAGCTGAGGCAGTGTAGGGATTTAGTTATTACTATACATCATGTTTATTATCACATTGATGCAGGAGGTGTTTTGATGTTCCTATTGACATAAGTTAAAGCCCGCACCATGGGCGAAGTCGCAGCCAAGTGTTACACAGCAGTATATCACGGTAGAAACTCCCACCAAAAAGGTTTAACCATTATCTGTATGAGCAAATGTCATTGAGGGCACAGTCTGTGTTACTTGTCAGCTGTGCAGTTCCCTGTTTGCCTTATCTCCCTGCTCTCTAGCTACAACTTCACTCTCTGGCAAGTCCCTGCGAAGTAAAATAGATCTCAAAGTCAAACACAAAAGATTTCCTAAAGGCAGGGGAAAGATAAACTATGACAGGTGGCTTTTTGGATTAGTCTTGTTTTGGGGAAGTGGAGGTGTGGGATCCGATAAACAAGCTATTTAAATGAAAAGGGGAGGTGGGGGTAGATAAGGAGGAGGATAATTTTGAAAGCAGCGATCTAGTTCTCTGCAGAGAGTGTATCAGAAAAGCTCCCCAACGCTTCTTGCTCTAGTGCACACACACATACACCTTGCGTGGATGACAACTCCCCCCACCCTCCTCGGATTTGTAGAGGCTCACTGCTCTTAGTAATTCCATCTACAACATGTGAGTGTGTGTGTGTGCATTCATGTGCTCCTCAAAAGAGTTATCCTTCCACCGCCTTTCAAACTCATGTTTGCAAAACAGGAGGGAATTTTGATTACAGTTCTTTATTTCACAGAGACTGAATGTGCTCATGTTTGCTCGTCTTCCAGTAGTCAGCGCCACCAAGTTTAACCTTCCACCTTTTTCATTATTTCATTATTTCTTTGCCGTATGAAACCCGGTTGTATTAATCCCCGACAAAGAAATCATTATTTCCAACTCGGATTATACTGATGCCACAGTGAGAAATTTAAATATCAATATGTTAAACTAATTGTGACCAAGAGGATTTGCTTCCACCCTCCCATCCCCATCCAGAGCTGGTGTTGTTTACTGAAGAGGATAAACATTTTGGAAGTGATTATTTCACCATCTGCTACTGGTAAACACTTTGAAAACTTCAACTGTGCTAGAGGGAGAGTGTCATCCTCCTGTTTTTGATACCATAAAGCGATTCAGCAGATCTAATTTAGTGGCACATGAGAAATATGTGCATAATTAATGTAACAATCTGATACACAGGTTTTAGCACGCTTACACTTTTCTCCCTTAGCATCGTCCATTCAAGTGGATCAGAGCGAGATCAAGCCCAGCAGCAATCAGGAGGAAGCAGAGGCTAAAGGTTTTGGGAAGCTTTATTTCAGCACACAGGCATCAAAGCAGCAGGAGGAGCGCAGCGACAACGAGCAGGATCTCGTCTCAGATGTCATCTCGAGGAAGGAGCTGGAGAAAGGACGGCTGTCAAGAGATGGTAAATGTAACGCACAGAAATGTGACAGATTAAAGGAAAAGGCAACATAAAGTCTCTTAGTAAAGGGGTTGGGCCACGTCGTGATGTCAGCGTCAGTGCACCTTGTCATTGATTCAAAGTCTTTGTAAGGATAAAATGCATAGTGTGATGCAGGGTGTGATCTAGTCACTGCAAAGGCCATAGGATCTAAGTCACATCATTTTCATACTTACCAGATTAATCAATCAGTAAGAAACGATACAAAAATGCAGTTTTAGGTTATCTATGTGATTACAGTAGTCACTTTTTCATGTAACTGTTGTTCTGTTGGTCCTGTTTATTGTGCATCAGCTGCTGTGTCAGTTTCCAAAAGTCCTTGCTTTCCATTTTAAGGAGCTGTAATATATTCTGATTCCCTCCTTTGTTTAGATGCGAGTAGAGTAGAAGCAGTAGATACTTTGAAATGCATATTAGCGTAAACTGCCAGTTAGCTGAGAGGCATCATGGCTAAAACAAAAAAGAAGTGCAAATTGTGGAAAATCTGCCTTGAAAGAAATCCTTCACAGAAACAGGAGCTGGTGGTAAATATGGAACAGAATTTTCTTTTGGCATTGCAAAACCCTGCCTCTAATTAGCTTCTACTGACTGTGACCGTCTAATATTACATTACCTTTTTTTGAGTGCAAAATATCAAAGCATTCAGTGTCAGCAGATTGTTAATCTGAAACATTTTAAGACGAGATAAGGGAGATATGTAAAGTAACATTGTTCTCCCTGTGTGGAGTCAACAACCTAGCCGTGCAGTCTACCTTTAGTGGTTCACATGTTTGCTTGGCAGGCAAAAGGTCACTGGTTCAATTCCAGCCAGAGTTTTTGTGCTGGTGGTAATTCCAGCCCCTTGTGGGTTGCGTTGGGAAGAGCGTCTACCGTAAAGCTGCCAAATCAAACATGCAGAGCTTCCCACTGCGGCAGCCCCTTGTGACAAGCGAGCAGCCAAAAGTAGCTTGACTGTAATACTTGTTGCCGCCGATCAGTTCCTTCCCACATACTCTACAATCAGCTGTAAGTGGCATTATTGCAAAGTGGAAGCGGTTAGGAACCACAGCGTGTCGGCAACAAAGTGGCAGCCACATAAATTTACAGAACGGTGGCGCTGAGTGCTGAGGCGTATAGTGGCTAAAAGTCACCAACGCTCTGCTGACTCATAAGACATCAGCTCAAAGACTGATCTGGTAGGTGGCCCAGTGCTTTTGTCTATCTAGCTGTTGGTGTGTGTTATATAAAACTTTGAAACTTCCATTACTCAGGAAGGCCAAAAATGATCAACATTACTGACATTAGCAGGGTTGTAGGGAAGATGATGATGATTACAAGTCATTTTCTTTAATGAGGTTGTGATTTTAAGATTCCGTTATCGTAATTATTTACAATTAATCCAGTGACTCAGACAGAATTATCATTTGCAGGTCGACTCGGCTTTGCAGGGCAGGTTAGCTTAAATTCTGCTTCAGGGCAGAGCTGCTTTCAAATCCTGCTGTTTAGTTTAGTTGAATAGGTGAAAACACACCTCCAAATAAACACTGACATTCCTCTGGCTCTGCTGGCCATTTACATAGGTTTAAATGTGGAAAAATGCACATTTTTATGTATATTTAAACCATTTTAGACAACTTGTTTTGTTTCTCCCTGGCATGAGGGCAAATTTGACAGAAAGGTAGACCTTTATTAAATAGTTTGGCTATCCTACCAATACTTTATGTCTCACGTTCTCTGACGCCGTGTTTTTACAAGCACGTATACACCAGCTAACGCACGATATGCCCAATTACACTGAAAAACAAGTTCATACATGTAATCATTGCTTTATAGTCATGGAGCTTCTAAGCCTAGTTCTTTCTCCATCCTGTCTTAAATAAAACATTGAGCGGATGGTATTGAGTTGCAACGACTTTGAATTTATTTAAATTTTTTGGTATAGGCAGCCCTGTGATCCTTTGTACCTGTTTTTTTTGAAATTCACCTTGCATCAAGGCACCCCCTCCTTCTCTCTTTTAAAACAGAGATAAAAAGGATGTCTGTGTTTAAAAATTATGAACCTGGCGAGCCAACCTGCAGACTATACGTGAAGAACATTGCAAAGCAAGTGGAAGAGAAGGTAGGTCCAATTTTAGCTCTTTGATCCACTTTTATGCGGTTGTTTGGTTTACTGGAGTTGTTTCATGAGAGTCTGGGATCATTGTCCTATATATTAAATTGGCATAGCATCAGTTATCTTTGAAAATGTCTTGTTTTAGAAGCCTGATGATAACTATGCTATTGCATAAAGCATCCATGGACTGATGTGCAGAAATCGGGTTGTTGGTGTTTTTCTAGCAAAGCTTTACTTTTCTAATCCTAGTGATGATGCCAAGCAGTGATAGTTGGTGGGACTACAAATAACAGGTGCCACTACCTCATAAAAGGTGTTCTTGCAATGCATTATATCAGGATGATGTCATACATTACCACTGTTTGACCCTATGCTTCCTGGGAAAATGGTGATATTTCTTCCCTTACATTTGATACGGAAGCTGTTAAGTGAATTCGCAGGCCTTCTTAGCCGTAGCTCACAGCTGTGAGTAACGGTCCTGGTGAAGGTGAGAAAAAAGGTGGCAGCGAAAGTGTTCTCTGTGTGGGCGTCTCTGGGCTCACCTGAAGGTCAGGCTGCCTTAATCTCCACTGTTAACCTCCACGCTGTGTCGAGCTGATTTATCCAGTAAGCTACTTTGTTGCCTTCTAGTTTGCAGAGAGACTCAATTAAGTGCAAAGCAAATGTGTCATCAACATTTTGGGTTAATATTTATTCAATTTTGTAATGATGCATCACAAAAAATGAATAAAATCCTAATCATTTTTGCTGCTAATGTTTATTATTTGTGTTTCAGGAGCTGAAGTACATCTATGGGAGATACATTAACCTCTCGTCAGAAGAGGAGAGAAACATGTATGTTAACATCAATCCTCTGTATCATGTCTTTACTTCATATTAACACAACTTGTGATTCACTCCCCCCCAAGTTTCTCTTCATGAGCTATTTTTTGACTCTAGCAATTTGTCACTTTCTCTTGAGAGTTTTTAGTTATTCATGCTGACACTGTCTTGTGTTATTAATAAGTACCTAAACTGATGTAGAGATCATGAGGGACGTTTTTATGTTTGTGCATCAGCACTACTTCAAATGAATATTCCACCTGAGTCATCAAACCGAGCTTATGTTGAGGACAGACTCTGAACACAGATTCAGGTGATAAAAAGGAAACTGCAACTCTGCGAGCCAATCAGTTTCTCACTTTAGTGACCTGCTTGGCTTTTTTCTTTTTTTCTTTGGCATTTACAACAATTACTGACCTCGACACCTTTGAAAAAGAGTTCTGAACACCAGCTTTTTTGCAACAGTGAAAACATTTTGAGTGTTTAAACTGAGAAAATGTTCAATTTCAAGGAAAAAAATGAGTCATTTGGAATTTGAAGGCAGCAACATGTATAAGAAAGTTGTTGTGGGGCCGTGTTAAACATGGTGTCGCATTCACTCTTCTTTAACAACAATCTGCAAACATCTGGGAACTGAGGAGACCAGCTGTTGGTCTGCTGGGAGAGTAATGTTGTCCCATTATTGTCTGATTTAGAATTCTAGCTGCTCAGCAGTCCTGAACGTGCATATTTTCCTGTTGGCTTTCATGTTTTTTAATTTTATGATGTGCAAAATGTTTTCAGTTGGGGAAAGGTCTGAAGTCATCTACTACAAAGATGTTTGTGCAGGATGCAGTTTAGCATCGTATTGCTGAAATATGCAAAACTTGTCGTCTGTATGAGAGCTCTGTTGCTCTAAAACCTTTGTATACCTTTGAGCATAGATGTGCCAGCTCCGTAGGCACCAATACACCATCGTCCTATCAGAGATGCAGGCTTTGGGGTATGCAGGGTGCATGTTTTCCAAAAATGGTGACCTGCCGCTCGCACTGGAGACAATCACAGCTGAGTGCAAAGTGGTGGGAATAACAATTAGCACCTCCAAGTCTGTGGCCATGGTTCCAGAAAAGGGTGAAGTGCCCACTCTGGGTCAGGGACAAGTTCAAGTGTCTCTGGGTCTCGTTCATAAATGAGGGGAGATTCAAAATGAGCTAATGTTTTTCTTAAAATGGTACATTTTTTTAAATATCCTATTTTAAGTTAATTATGGGGGATTGGAAAATTGGGAGATTTTGTTTTTAATTGTATTTTAAACAGCATATCAAGTTTTTTGGGGAATTGATGATTTATGCAAATGACAGCTTGTCTTTAGTGAATTCAAATAAACTGTAGCACAGAAAAGCTGGTCCTGAGAGAACTAAGGTGAACGTGAGTGGATGTTGTCACTTGATAACTTAACCAGCTGTCTGCAGCTGCTCACTCACAGTCAGCTGTGCAGCAGCAAAATTAAAGACAGCTTTCTGTCGTCTCTAAATTTCTTTGTGATCACAGTTTTAAATTGTTAATGTGTGTGATTACACAGCTGTTTGTCATTAACATGTGCTTATATTGATGAAGTCAACCTTAAAATAATGATTTAGTCAGCTACCTTTTTCTGTCCATCTGCTTACCTGATGTTGCCAAATGATTAGAAATGAAGAAGAGAGATTCAGTGTTTCAGGTTTCACTGTGTGCTGGATAGACATGTTGTGTTCACAGTGTAGTTAGACATGCCTAATGTTTTGGTAGTAGACTGCACTTTAATACAGAGTTTCAATTATTCTACCAGCTAAATATCTACTCAGTTGAATCAATTAATTGGAATAAAAACCTGCAGGTTGCTGGGTCTCACTAACGCATGACCGACAGCCGCTGTTTTATGAGCTCACAGGAGCAGATAACATTTTCCTTTTGTAATGCTGAAAAGCCAGAGCTTAACGTTGAGTCGACCAGGCCACAAGCTTTGAATGATAATGATGTGTCTTTATTCCTGTTCCATAGGTTTGACATTGTGTTAATGAAGGAGGGGCGGATGAAAGGGCAGGCCTTCGTCGGACTCCCCAGTGTGCAGAGTGCAGAGAAAGCCCTGCAGGAAACCAACGGCTACGTACTTTATGACAAACCTCTGGTTGTTGTATCCTTTCTGTCAGATGAAACAAAGACAACGTGTGAATTCAGGTTGCACTGATATTTGTTTGGATTTAAAAACATAACCATTAGTGTGCATTATTTAGCGTAACAATACAGTGCAGGTAAAAACATGGTAAACAGAAGGAAGCGGCTATGACATGTAAGTGAACGTGCAGAAAATGGTACAGACATCAAGGGGTAGTTGAGAGCTGATTTATCAAGTGGGCACTTGCTTTCACAGATGTGCTTTTGGCTTTGGTCCTCGGTACCTTCAGGAGGATATTGTCTAATATCTGGCAGCTCTGAACTACCACCTGTTTTTCTTCCTCTTTCCAGAGATAACCATGCATCCACTTTTGAACTTGTCTAATGGAACAAGGCTATTGACTTTGATAGTGTTTTAATGTGCATCCTGCAGCCAATTAGCTTGTCGACAGCATATTAGTCTTTCAGCTCAAAGCATGAACAGAGATGTCTGCAGCATAATTTACTTCAGGTGTTGTCCTGCATTTAGCTGTGTTGCAGGAAAAATTAAAAAAAAGGATAACATTTTTGTCTCTTGGTATCAATTCAGTTTTATTCATATTTATAGTATTTTAGCCACTATGTGATTAGTAAAGTGTGGGATGGTCTTTTTTTGGTTGCCGGTATCTTTTTATGTCAGAAGATATCAGTATGAGGATGCACTTTATTCCAAAGGTTTGGACATTATTCCAAAGGAGGAGAACTGACCTTGCTACATATCCAAACACAAAGTAGCTCAGAAAGCTTAAAAAACATTCAGTGGGAGCTAAATAAATAGGAAATAGAAAAAAAATAAATTAAAATCTGAATATAATGCAATAAAAGATTCAAAGATGTCTTCTCAGTCGATGGAGCAGTCCAAGCGGCAACAGCAGTGTTGGGAGAAACTCACTTGGCAGGCTGACCTGAAGTTGACATGTTAACTTTGTTACCTTTCACCTTCATTTCTGATCTCTGTGTCAATCTCAGCTGCTTGACTCTTTGAGATTGCATTTATTGGTTCCTCTTGTATGTAATGCTGTACCTTTCAAGTCTGTTTGATTAAAAACAAATTTGATGGAGGCTGCCAGTAAGATTAGCTTAGCATAAAGCAAGGGCCAACCAGGTAATAACAAACAGCTGTGCCACTTGCTATTGCATCATTCACAGTGGCCGCTGGCTACGCTGATAAGCTTGGTGTCAACGTTCTCATCCAACTCTGAGCAAAAAAGAAATTTTTCCCAAAAATTATTTATATAATTACTGTTACTGCAAAAATGTTAAGATTTTTAATTCCAGCAAAATTTTGCTGTGGATATTACGTTATACGCTACAATTATTATTGTATAATTAGTCCTTTATTCTGAGAAATGTTTCCTGGATTGGCTTGTTTGCGTACGTTTGTTATAAAATGAATTAAGCATGTACTCGTAGCTTAAATTTGATATTTTTCTAGTCTGTTTGCAGTATCAGAAAGTGAACCGAGGTTCATTCAGGTACAGATATCTTTAGGCAGAGGACAGCCAGTCCCAGTTTGAATTCCCTGTCATGATTTTTTCAGTGTTTGCCTGAGACTGCAGTATGGCACTTACCAAGAGCTGCAAAAATTAGTAAGCTTGAAGAAAACCCGGCATAAAATCCTCATACGTTTTAGTCTGAGGTCTATCAGCAAAAACACTACAGTCACAGTCTTCCACACATTTGGATCTCTTCTCTTTATTTAACCTGCTACGTGAGGTGAACTGTTTATCAGTCTGTATGATTGGCAAGTTATGTCACTGAGTAAGTGAGGCAACCTCAGGAAACCAAGAGACCCAAACTCTTATAAGGTCAATTTTGGCCAGAAGTCTTCTGGCATTTATGAACAAATAGCTGAGACCTTTACTCAGATTAAATTCATATGAGGCAGTGAGTGTCACAAGGAAGAAGGCCGATGTGGCCTAAAGCTGCTCTGTGCAAGTTCAGAAATAAACGACACTCCATGGCTGTGAGATAATTAATGAATTATAGATTGCAGTAGTACATAGAATTGAAAATATTTGCTGCCCCAGACCTTAACTTTACAATTCTCAGCAATTTGCTCGATCTGCAAGACCGAAACAAGACAACACGGATACCAAGAGAGGACCAAAACAGAGGTGAAGTCAGCAGGTGAGTGATGATATGGTGATGAAATGATAATATGGAAATGATTTGCCTTTTCTCATGATGCCACTGTATATAAAGAACAAGCCTTATGTTTATTGCAATGGTCTTTTCGCTTCACAATTATGTTTACACTTTATCTATTCAAGATACCAAGGCTTGATATTGTGGCCCAGCAGAACCATTTGTATCCTTATTGTGTCATATCCTTTGGGGAAAAAATGAGGGGGGGAGCGGTTTAACTGCAGATATTGTAGCACAAATATATAATTATAGTATAGCTTTTTTTGGTTTCTTTTCTTTTTCTAGCCTATTGTATCTTATTTGTCTTTTTTTTTAGCACAGACTTTATAACCATAAGCTATTTTTGAATCTTAAACTTCTTCATTGATTTCTGCCCTTTTTGACTGAATTTCAGGTGGAGGTCATCAGAGCATGTTTTCTTCCTTTCTTATGCCATTAAATACAATATTTTATTAAAATAATTTTTGTCATGTTTTATTCCAATCATCGCCTCAAACACATGTCAGCATTTGCGCGTACACTTCAGTCAAACTATCATTACTGATTATCTTTAGTCCCAAACTTGAAGTCCTGTCAGCCAAGTAAATACAGACTGGGGAAGGTATATGAGATCGAGATTGGCTCTGAAGCAGATGGTAGGCTGTCAAAACAGTGGGGGAAAAAAAACCCACAGTCCTGAAGAGACAGCAAACAAACCAAACAGACTGCTGTGTGTGGAAAAATTGCTGGGACTGGGTTAGCTTACCTTTACAATCCCTGGCTGGCTCCATCTGTGTGATTATAGAGAGTAAACCTTGGAGGGTGAACTTCTCCCCTCAGCAGCCATCATATCTAAAGATTTGGAAATAAAATTGTTTTTTGTCCTCTAGGTATGAGCAATACTGGAAGTGTGCTTTGGCTCACGTCAATCACAAGTAAAGTTTGTGATGTCGCTGATATTTAGGCATCAAAAGAAGAGAAAACGTTAATCTGATGATGCGAGAAGATTGTCCTTATGTTAAGCTTTCCCCAACTTGGAGCTCTTTAAAAGTAGATGCAGAGCAGCCGAGGGACACATTTTTACAATGCGTCAGATCCATACAAGGGTTGCATTGTATCTTTTCTTGTATTCGCTCGAGCCGTTCTTCTCAGCTTGCCCACACACAGTAACGTGCGAGCCTCCCGTAAACCGGTGGTGGTGTTTTTTTCTTTCTAAAAGCACAGGGATGTAGCCTTCACATACACCTACTGTTCTATCTTACAAGTTTTTAATAAATTTGAATGCAGACATGACACGTGTACAGTGCAGCCTGTGGAAGTGTTCCAAAACAGCAATAAAAAAAAAAAAAGCATACAACAAATAATAGATTTAAATAGGTCGTGATGAATGTGCAGATCAGTATAGGTACGAGTTGTCTGAATACATCTATTTTCAGGGAATGACAATATGTACTAATTACTGGATCTTCCTTGTCACATTTGACAAGTTGATTTTAAAGTGGGCATACTACCTCCAAGTAGCTGATACTCTACCACCAATCACAAATCTGGAATGTGTAATCTACTAATGCATCACACAGTGCTGTTTCATTGAGTTATCCCCCCGTGAGTGCAATAGGCTTCATATACCAGCTTGGAGGTATGATTTAAAGTTGGCAGAGAGAGTGGTTGCCGTTGCAACAGTTTTACCCAAGTAATGCGGGGTAATTTTACTTTTTGTATAACTTTACCTATGAAGCTTCTTGTAGTTCATTACATTCCAGTGTTGCACATGAGTTCAGCCTCTCGGTAGTTAAGATGTACGCACGAGGGGTTATCAATCAAACACGTGCTTGTCTGGTCCGACCCGCTGCTCATATGTCAACGCCAGTGTGTAGGAGGAGTTCCCATCTGTGCCCTACTCTGCCCGCCACCTCAACGATGACAAATGTGCCACCCGCAGTGAAAATATTGAGAGTTACCAGGACATTTATCAGGTAACATTTGAGCAATAGGGAAGATAACCTTTTGTAAGTGGACGCTGATAAAGATGTATGTTCTTCCTTTCCTCTAAACGGGCTCTGTCTTTGTTTAATACCTACTGCAACTACCCAGAAGTAATATCGTGATAATATGTTTCATATTTTGGGTTCAACCAGGTGTGCAATCTACTTACTGAGTCTAGCCAAGCCTTTGGATTGCTGAATATGTGTCCACAAGTGGGCATTATATGTTGCTAAGTTGGATGCCTGCAAGTACCTGTTCTGGTCACTGATCACAGTTGTATGAGTCAACAGGCTTTCAGCCTTTGTGGTTGTGTACTGGATATCCCCAGTACAGTCTGAATGCAGTGCTCATAAAATTATTAATACCAGTAAAGAACTGGTTTGCTACATGAAAGTTTAATCAGACACAACAGCTAAGAGTTAAACTGATAGATTTGGAGGGAGGCGATGCTCTTTGATGGAACCAAAGCAGCAGAGAAGATTTGGCTTTATAAGCACTACTTAAATGTTCCGTTCAGGCTAAAACTTAATGAAACTACAACGTTGGGGTGGTGGTAGGAGGTAATACATTAAGAGCTGTTGGCATGTAAGGGATCCATTTGTGCTGTCAGATTATAATACTTATACCTGAATCAATATAACTGAGTGTTGGGTGTCAGCTGTGAATGACACAGTGATTGTGAAGCCTGAATAAAACAGCTGATGTTAATCAGATGATTAAGGTAAGGTCCTGTGCTTGAATGCAGTTTATCAAAAAATTATGTGTCTTACTAAGCTTGCAAGGGGTATTAATGACAGAGGAAAATTAAAGAAATGTCCATAATCAGCACTTTGCTGGCTTAAAAAGTGAAGCCAAAAAGCATTTTGCTCATCAATTAGTTTTGTACTTCATGGTGGAGAAATTGTATGAAGTCTATGAAAAAAACAGTATGTAATTCATCAACAGTTTTACAGTGTGGAACCAAAGGTCGAATTTATCCCAAAAATATATTTATATTGTCTGTCAGTGTTTTAACCATATTTAGTAAAATAGTTTTAATGCAATTGGGCATTAACACATAATTAGATTTATTGTTTATTGAGTAGATACAGCATGCACTCTATTGTGGATATAATTACACGTTTTTGCAGTTTGCTAGTCTGGATTCAGCCATTCAAGCATGTTTTAACAAAATGTCATAAAACTTCTCAGGAATGAATGTCACAGAAAACTGGCCTCAAGGTCAGACTGCAATGCATAGAGACATTGCAAAAAACCCAAGAGCAACAGGCCTCAGTTAGCATGTTAAATGTTAAAGTTCATGGCAGTACAATTAGATAAAGACTAAACGTGTAGCTTTTTGGGAGGGTTTCCAGGAGAAAGCCCCTTGTCTCTAAAATGAACATGGCAGCACATCTTAGATTTTCAAAATTGCATCTCAACAAAGCACAAAACTTCTGGAACAATGTCCTTTGGACAGAGGAGACCAAAATCGAGGTGTTTGGGCATAGTACACATGTGTTCCATGTTTTAAACAAAGACAGCCTATCAAGCCACAGGACCTGGGCACCTTGTTGTCCAAGATAAGGACAATGCTGGACAAAACTTCCTATCCACTCCATAACGTACTGGCCAGTCACAGGAAGATGCTCTGTGATAGACTGAGATTACCTAGATGCAACATTGAATGACACAGGAAATCATTCCTGAATAACTCCTCCATCTAAAGCACACATACACGATGCAATAGTTGCACAACATTACCATCTGCACATCCTTTACAGAGAAAATAACAAAGTACAGTACGACAGTATGCACCTCAATGTCAACCAGAGATATGTATTTTGTTTAATATACTGGGATATTCACAGTTAGAGCTATTTGTATTTATTAGAGCTATTTTGTAATGTTGTAGTATGTTGCGTTATTTAATTTAGTTTAGTAAACCTGATTAACCTGATTGAAATGTGTCCATAAATGAAAACACCCAAACCTTAATGAACTGAAGCAATACTGTAAAGAACCGTGGACCAAAGGAGGGGGTATCAAAGAAGGCGTTGCCACCAGTGACACTGAAATGTCATTTTCGATTTAGAATTAACATGTATAAAAACAAAAAAAGACAGACAGAATATTTTAAAATAGTTTGATTTATCTGTGCTGGCATTTAAATGGAAACTTTTAGAAAGGCATGGTTCAAAGAGAATACATGCATTTTTCTGTCAGTATATCGGTACTGGGAAACCAGCTGTTGGATAACATTCAACCTGACAGTGAACCAACATTACGAGGCATTGCCTTCCCTGGGTGAATTCACGTTAGCGAATTACTGTAGAATTCACCGCCAACGAGTCATAGCCTGGAGCTGTTGGGGTGCACGGGCCTCTCATCGGCCACAGCTTCATTTGCATACATATCTGAGTAAATGCGGGGAGTTAAACTTGTTGGGCTTTAACCAATTAAATGGCGAACAGCACACTCTAATAGAGATGTACTGTATCTTATTCAAAGTTACTTCAATATTCCTTAATATACATCACCCGCAGCATTTCAGTCTGGTGAAAATTATACCTCCGTGCTATCCTTTTTTGAGATTTTCAAAAATAAAAACACGAGGTAAAAGAGCAGCAGGGATACACATAATGAGCTGTTGTTGTCGATACTTCTCTGAGCTGACGGCAAAGCAGAGACAAAACTAACACCTACAGCATGTACTTGCAAATTCTTGATTTAAAGTTTCTTATAGATGTTAACTCTCAGCTGTGTCTCCTTGTGTGGTGCATACTCTGTGTCATCTTTTCTTTGCATCTTCTTTTTCAACACAGTGTGTAACAGCCCTTAGGTTTCTGCCTACCTCTTCCCCCACAGTATTCATTGCGGCTCTCATCACACACACCAACTGGTGTGTATAGAAAATACATGAAACCTGCTAACCTGCACTCAGTATGCACACTTAAAAATGCTTAGGTATGCATCAGCAATTTTGATTTAGATGACTCGTTCTTGGTTTATCATCTTTTCTTCACACGATGTTGCTAATTTAGAATATGACTTACATGTTTTTCTCACTGCTTAGTGACTGCCTTTAATTATATGCTACCTTTGCAAACCTCACCACAATGACCGAAAAGCTTATATTAAATCATCTAAATCATAAATTTGAGCTGCCCAAATTCCAGCAAACAAATTGAATAAATCCAATTCAATAAATTAAACTGAAGTAGGAAATACCCTCTCATATTGGATGCATTGGTTCACAATTGGTCAAACCACTTTCCCAGCCTCCTAATGCTGTAACAAGCGTAATTTCATCAGTTATACTGTTGCTCACTCCTCTTCTGGTTTTACTTCATCTCTTGTTTTTCCTGGTTCTCTTGTTCCTCTTCCAGTTTTCACTCTTCTTCCTTTATGTCAAGTTTCAGATTTTTACCTGTACACCTATGTGGCAAAAATTGTAGATTTCAGAAATTATGAGTCCACACAAGTACTGTAATCATCTCCAATATACACAGCGATCTCAGTCTGCAGGTTCTCTGGCACTGTGAACACACAGACTGCTTAATAACCATAAAAAGATTGTTAAAGTAAATCTTGACAGTACAATTTTTGAGTTTCTAAGCTGTTTTTTTCTAGTTTGCTAATTAATCTTACATAAAGTTGAGATGACATGTACATGACACCTACATTTAATTCCACATCAGTGTTACCAAAGAAGTGTTACATGTCTCGATACAGATACAGGTAACACATGCACATTTCAAAAGGTTACAAGACATAAAAGAAACTTGATATCAGACAGAATTGTTAACCCATCAAACCCTTACTCACTTCTGGAAACAGGCAAACACAACAGAGGATCAGACAATAAATCATATCTACAGTTGCGTTGACTCAGCAAGGGCAATAATAAATAAGGTTCATAATAAATAAAAATAAATAAAAGTTCAGAATATTTATTTGAAAGTGATGCTTACCAGAAAAACGTTAAACTGCTAGCGCGCCATCTAAAGATGACTACATATATCAAATAAAGTGCAAAACCAGTGTTGTAGATTAAATAACACTACATAATGCTAACACCATAATGGTAATTATGCTAATTATTGGCCTTTAAAACAATATTATTTTTCAGTATAACCAAGCTAGCTCTTTGCTGTGCCTAATCTTCATGCTAAGCTGTGCTAACTGCAGTGGCTTCATAGTTAATGTATAGATGTAGCAGCTGAATCCTATTTCACTAATTGCTAGTGGGGTTTTTCTTTTTGTTTGTTTGTATTCTTTAGCAGGGATTACCCAAACTGGGCTTCTTCCCTCGAGATCATGATCGTCATGGTCTCAGTGTTTAATGACTGTATTACCTTCAGCTGCCTTGAAAGTGAAGTAGCCTTCTACAGTAGATTTATATACACCCATTCAGTGTAGGTGGAAAAACATTAAAAGTGTATTCTCTTTAAAAGAAAAAAAACTGCTTCTTTGACCCTGAAAGCTTCCAGCTTTATAAACTGACATATCAATAAAAAGAACATCATTGTGAATGTTCACTTAACATGAAGAACATTTCTAACAGACTGTCAGTCACTAGTTACATTGGCGCACCACAAGGGTTCATTTTGAGGTGACTGACAAGATGTTGCACTAAAACTTCTGTTTAAAGAAAATGGATTTAATTTTAACAAGTCAGGGGTGAAACTGTTCACCTCCAACCTGTTTTATTCCATACGTCATCCATCTGTGCTTGGTGCCAAGGTTGAGATAAACGAGGAGTTATCTCATAAAGAGGAACAAACAGTACTCCAAGAACAGACAAAGCCCAGCAGAAACCTTGAGGAGGAGCTCCATCTGCCCCCACCCGGGAAGAGCCTCAGAAAGGAGAGATATCTGAGGCAAGAAGAGGGGTACCTATTTGCCTCCAACTCTCTCAACAACACCAACGACCAGGACCAGGGACCACGATCATCCCCAGTCCCCCAAACCCCTGACAGGCCATCACCCCCCTCCCCCTCCCTTTCTCCCTCCTCCCCACACCTGAAATTCACTGAGGAGATGATGGAGCGGGTCAATGCTGGGCTCAGATCTACCCCCCGGCCCAATCCCTTTTTGTCCCCCATAAACCCCCCACCAGAGCATCCAAAGGTTCGCCATCGAGCCCCGCCCTCAACAGAGCAATCGAAGTCACATTGCCCAGCCTCGCCCCCCTTAGTTCCACCTTACCACCTTCATGCTCTGTCTCCGCAGTCTGATGTGTGATGTGTGGAGGGTCCGGGCTGCGAGGATTATGGCAGTGGTGACTTTTCCCAGGAGAAGCTGGGACCCTGTTTACTAGAAGGTTTTAAAATTTCTGTACTTTTAGGTGACAGAAGGAGACATGTGGCCTGGTGAAAACACAGAGAGCTGCACTCTAAAAGATCTTTAAATATAGTAAACATACCTTGTGTGCCACAGACTGCTCCCAAACACGAGGGGGCAAATAATACCTCTAAACACTTAAGTTGGCTTTATTAAACGTTAGATCTTTAGCTGGGAAAACATTTTTAATTAATGATTTAATCACTGAGCACAGCCTTGATTTTATGTTTTTAACTGAAACTTGGTTGGACCAAAGTAACAGTGGAGCTGTTCTCATCGAGACGACCCCTCCTAACTACAGTTTTATCAGTGAGGCCAGGGTGAGCAGGAGAGGAGGAGGGGTTGCTGTCTTATTTAATGAATCATTTCAATGTAAGCAGCTATCTCCTGGAAGTTTTCAGTCTCTTGAATATGTGGCGTTACAGCTGAAGGCCCCATCCAAAGTTGTGTTTCTTAATGTTTACAGGCCTCCCAAATACTGCACAGACTTTTTTAATGACCTCAGTGAACTGCTGTCTGTGATCTGTTTTGATTTCGACTGTGTAATTATTGTTGGGGATTTTAACATCCATGTGGACAGCCCTCAGGACAAAGGGACTAAAGACCTGAGTAACACGCTGGGCAACTTTGGGCTGACTCAGCATGTAACAGAGCCCACACATAATAAAGGACACACTCTTGACCTACTGATCTCCAAGGGCCTGAGCATTTCAAAGGTTACTGTGTCTGATGTGGGCCTGTCTGATCATTACTGTGTTTTCTTTGAAAGTAAAATCTCAGCCCACACAAATATATCAACAGCAGTGATCACAAAACGGTGTATAACTGAACACAGTAGTGAGATCTTTAACCAGGTCTTCCCATTAACACCTGACCTGTCCAGAGGTTCAGTCAATGAGCTCGTCAATAGCTTCAATGCTAAAATGTTAAATGTTATGGACACTATTGCTCCCATTAAGGTGAAGGTTATCTCTGGAAGGAAAAAGTCTCCATGGAGAAACTCCACACTGGTGAAAAATGAAAAAAGAGAGTGTAGGAAAGCTGAGCGCAGATGGAGAAAAACAAACCTCCAGGTTCATTATGACATCTATAAAGAGAAACTTCACAATTATAATTTACAACTGAGGAGTGCAAGGAGGTCCTACTTCTCTGACATCATCACTAAAAGCAGTCATAACGCTCGGGTCTTATTTTCTACAGTTGACAGGCTAACAAACCCTCCTGTGTCAGTGGCAGCTGAACTTCATTCGACCATGGCCTGCAATGACTTTGCCAAATTCTTCACAGAAAAAATCCAAAAGATTAGACAAGCAATTGGTACATCAACAGCAGATCCAGGACATGTACTGTGTCCACCAAAAAAATGTTTAAACACCATCAAACAGTTTCACCCTATTAACAGCAAAGACCTGGAGGACATCTTAGGCCAACTGAACTCCTCCTCTTGCTGTTTAGATGTCCTGACAACAAGTTTTTTCAAAAAGGTCTCAAAGACTTTGGAGTCAGACCTGTTACAGATCGTAAACTTTTCTTTAATGTCAGGTGTGTTTCCAGAATCACTAAAAACTGCTGTAATAAAACCTATACTGAAAAAGGACAATCTTGACAAGACACAAATGAATAACTACAGGCCGATCTCAAATCTCCCATTTTTAAGTAAGATCATTGAAAAAGCAGTTTCTCAACAGCTCAATTACTTCTTAACACAGAATAACTGCTATGATGCCTTCCAGTCAGGTTTTAGACAGAACCACAGCACTGAAACCGCTCTGACCAAAGTGTTTAATGACATATGTTTGAATACAGACAGTGGAAAAATGTCAGTCTTAGTTTTACTGGATCTCAGTGCAGCATTTGATACAGTTGACCACAACATATTACTCAAACGACTGGAGAACTGGGCAGGTCTTTCAGGAACTGTACTAAACTGGTTCAAAACATACTTAGAAAACAGGAAATACTTTGTATCAATAGGTAACTTCACATCTGAGCAGACAAGTATCACATGTGGAGTTCCCCAAGGTTCCATCTTGGGACCCCTTCTGTTTAACATTTACATGCTCCCACTGGCACAGATTATAAAGAACAACAAAATAAACTATCATAGCTATGCAGATGACACACAAATATATATCACAATGTCACCAGGAGACCGAGGCCCTGTACAGGCTCTTGGTAAATGCATTGAGGAAATTAATGACTGGTTGTGCCACAATTTTCTCCAGCTAAACAAAAACAAAACTGAAGTAATAGTCTTTGGAGCCAAAGAAAAACGATTACAGGTCACCAGAGAACTTCAATCTATACACCTAAAAACCACAAACCAGGCGAGAAATTTGGGTGTAGTGATGGATGCAGACCTAAACTTAGAAAAACACATTAAGACAATAACAAAATCAGCTTACTATCACCTCAAGAATATTTCAAGGATAAAAGATCTGATGTCTCAACAGGACCTGGAAAAACTAGTCCATGCATTCATCTTTAGCAGGCTTGATTACTGTAACAGCATATTTACAGGTCTACCTAAAAAATCAGTCAGACAACTACAGCTCATTCAGAACTCTGCTGCTCGAGTCCTCACTAAGACCAAAAAAGTGGACCACATCAGTCCAGCTCTGAGGTCTTTACACTGGCTGCCTGTCCGTCAGCAGGATAGACTTTAAAGTTCTGATGCTGGTCTATAAAGCTCTGAATGGTTTAGGACCAAAATACATCAGTGACCTCCTGACCCAGTATGAACCTTCCAGATCCCTCAGGTCATCTGGATCCGGTTTTTTATCAGTTCCCAGAGTCAGAACCAGACACGGAGAAGCTGCATTCAGCTTTTATGCTCCATATATCTGGAACAAACTCCCAGAAAGCCTCAGATCAGCTGAAACACTCAGTTTATTTAAATCCAGGTTGAAGACTCACCTGTTCTCAGCTGCTTTTGAATAAAGCACCAAATCCACACTTTTAAGCTTAAATTTCAAAACTTACATTTTAACTACTGATTTTATCTACTGTCCTGATTTCATCTACTGTTTTGATTTTTGATTTTATATACTGTTTTGTTTGTTTGTTTGTGTTTGTTTGCTTGTTTGCTTGTCTTAATCAATTTCAAATCATGCTTTTTATTTGTTTTTGTTTTTAATGTCTCTGTAAAGCACTTTGAATCACCTTGTTGTTGAATTGTGCTATATAAATAAACTTGCCTTGCCTTGCCTTGCCTAAAAGGAATTTTACATACAAGATGGTGACAAATTAAAGGGACAAAACAGAACAACTTGCCTTTGTGTAAGGATTATGAAGACCACAGTGTGTGATTCAGATCATTTTCATGCTCATGATGAATGAGGGCATTGTCAGTCTTGAAGTGATGAAAGTGATGCTTAGCAGAAAAACGTTAAACTGCTAGCGCTCAATCCAGAGACGACTACATATAATCAAATAAAGTGCAAAACAGTGTATACACACTATATAATGCTAACACTATAATGGCAATTATGCGAATTATTTGGGCTTTAAAACATTACAACTTTTCAGTATAACCAAGCTAGCTCTTTACCGTACTTAATCTTCATGCTAAGCTGTGCTAACTGCAGTAGCTTCATAGTTGCTCATCAAACCATCAGCACCATCAGTGACCCCTGATGCCCTGTGAATGAAGGCATTGCCAGTCTTGAAGAGGTCACTTTCTCATAAGGGTAAAAATGCAGCTCTGGAAGATAGAAATAGTTGTTCAGAGCACATCTATCTTGGTGGCAATGGTTCCTCTGTTTAAGAAGACAAGTGGGCCCAAAATATTCCAATGAAATGCTCCTGACAGCATACCACAGCCACCAAATGCCCTTACTGAAAGGATCGAGTGTTTTATGTGTTTCCATCATTTTGTCGTTGTATTTCTATTTCACAACAGACTGTCAGTCACTAGTTACATTGGCGCACCACAAGGGTTCATTTTGAGGTGACTGACAAGATGTTGCACTAAAAGAAATTTTACATACAAGATGGTGACAAATTAAAGGGACAAAACAGAACAACTCGCCTTTGTGTAAGGATTATGAAGACCACAGTGTGTGATTCAGATCATTTTCATGCTCATGATGAATGATGGCATTGTCAGTCTTGAAGTGATGAAAGTGATGCTTAGCAGAAAAATGTTAAACTGCTAGCGCTCAATCCAGAGACAACTACATATAATCAAATAAAGTGCAAAACAGTGTATACACACTATATAATGCTAACACTATAATGGCAATTATGCGAATTATTTGGGCTTTAAAACATTACAACTTTTCAGTATAACCAAGCTAGCTCTTTACCGTACCTAATCTTCATGCTAAGCTGTGCTAACTGCAGTAGCTTCATAGTTGCTCATCAAACCATCAGCACCATCAGTGACCCCTGATGCCCTGTGAATGAAGGCATTGCCAGCCTTGAAGAGGTCACTTTCTCATAAGGGTAAAAATGCGGCTCTGGAAGATAGAAATAGTTGTTCAGAGCACATCTGTCTTGGTTTGCAATGGCCCTTCTGTTTAAGAAGACAAGTGGGCCCAAAATATTCCGGTGAAATGCTCCTGACAGCATACCACAGCCACCAAATGCCCTTACTGAAAGGATCAAGTGTTTTATGTGTTTCCATCATTTTGTCATTGTATTTCTATTTCACAGCAGGTTTGTTTGACGTTTAATGTTTTCTAACTGCTTATTTTTTAGTTTATCATGTTTATATTTCCAGGAGACTAAATTAAATCTATGCAGACAGAACAAGCTGTCTGCCGAGCTGCATTAATCACTTTGTCCCTCTTCTTGACCTCTTTTTGAACCGAAACCATTATAAACAATTGATGTCCATCATTGAATTTTCTTCCTGCCTCGGTCAACTTAACTCTGAGCTTTTGCTGACTTTGACGGAGCAAATAGCAGGAAGGCACGCACTGCTTAGTCAACTCAAGAGTGTATGTATGTCATCAGTCTTACAAGTCTTTCCAAGAGTGAACGTGTCAATTCTAAGGTATGCTAATTCATTATGAAGAGAGTGATGGCTTGACCATTCATATTTCATGCTTTTAATCCTTGCAAATTTCATGAAGTTGTCCGAATGAGTAGCATTTAAAACTGAAGTGAAGTAATGTGCTTGAATAATTAATCTATAATGTCTTTGATGAGAAGTACAACCAAGGTCATCAGTTTTATTTATGCCAAGAAGCTTATTTATTCATCTTAATTGCATATTTAGCTTGTTTATGTTCAGAGCCTTATGGATGGACTTCTTCTTTTTTATATGATGAGTGACAGAAAAAAAATTCATCTACCTTCCCCACTTGAGCTAATAATGGCTCAGCTTTTCCAAAGAAAGCAAGAACTTCATTCCGAAGTTATGCAGTGAACGCAAGCTCTCGGCTGGTTATTGCATAGCCCTATAAAGCCTCTGCCGGTATGTAAAAGTGCAGCCTGCATGCTATAAACTGCTCATCCCCAATGTGAGCTGCCTCCTTTTTTTTCTGACATAACACCTCTTTCCTCATTGCTCTGCCCTGCGCTGTCCGAGTTGCCAACTAAATCTCAGCCTCATCTTGTCCGCTGTAACCTTGTTTATTCCCAACAGTGGCATTAGCAAAGCTGTAAAAGTATTTATGGGGGTACAAATGCGGGACAGCCAATCTAAGGTAAATCTATAAATCCTGGCTGTTGATTTCTCAGGGCCAGGAGGTGCGGGCCGGTGATCAGTAGAGGTGGAAAGTATTCCCCGGGTGACTCTATGTGAGTAACACACAGAGGCCGAGCAGCATGCCAAACAGTGCTATGGCGACACTGTTGTGCTTTTAATACGGCTAAGCTGGCCTTCGCCTCTAAAGTGAAACGCCGCCTGGCTATCCATCTACCGTGAGCTGGTATCATTAGCTAACACCCAACAGGGGCCTGACTCAGCAACTTTGCGTAGGGGTGTGTTTGTGTGTGTGTGTGTATGCATGTGTGTGGGGTTTATTTGTGTATCACGCACTCCGTCCTTGGGAGGGAGTAGTTATAGTGAAAGCTATAGCTCATTATGAAAAAAAAGTGTAACAAGCATAGTATGTGCAATATGTAGAAGTCAGTTACTTTCACAGTAAGTGGGACTAAAGCTCAATCTTTATTACGATCCCTTACAGGAAATTTGATTGCAACATTGAGATTACCGAACCATCAGATTATGGAGAAAGACACTGATTCAATTCCTGACATCGATGCAGGATTTATAGGGCAATACCATCAAGATCCTATCTACATTAATCTCACTATTCTAAGAATTTTTGGTTATCGGTAGCCGTTTCCAGATATTTGTAGTTATTCATGCACATAATTGTTCTGCACTTGTCTTAACTGCTAACAGCTACAGGACAACACCAGAATAAGCTGACATAAACAGTTGCTGCATATCATTGGCTTGTAAAAATGTTTATGACTGCACAGTTTCCTGCCTTCTCACTGAGTAGACATAGCTATATTTACATTTATGACCTACAGTAATGGGTCTTTTCTCTGTGTTAGCATGTTTGTTTGACTTCCAGAAAAAAGCGTTTAAATGCATTTGTCATATTGAGAATGTGTCTTTTTTTTTAATTAGCCATGTTGGATTGGCGGGATCGTTTTCCTGCCCCTTTGTGAATGGTAATGGATATTGATGGAGATATTGGTATTATTCCTGTAAACATTCAAACAGTGTGGAACAAAGGATGCAAACAAAGGGAACAAAAATAGGTATTATCGATAATAACGTGTGCAACAAATTATAGTACCTTTCAAAATTTGGATAAATGATGGTCGATGCAGGGGGAACAAATTTGCTGTTAATGTAACTTTTAAATATTCTTCAGTGACACTCACTATACCATATATTCTGGGCCACTGTGGCTACATAAGCAGTACAGAAATTCACTATCATTCAGCAGAAGAAAGGCAGGCAGGCATTCCCACAGTAAACACACACGGGTGTTAATCTCTTTTATGACAGAAACACTGTAAGTTGGAGACAACATCTTTTCAACCTCAGTCAAACTTGTCTCTTTCTTTAACCTTGTACTCTTCTCAGTATCATGCAGGGAAGGCGCTTCCATCAGCTTCCATCTCTAATAAGATTTACAGAAAGTATAGTAGAGAGAGCAGGGTGATATGTCTTGGGAGCTCTACCCTCAATATTGGCAAGGAAATCAATGTGGTGAGTAAACCTACCAGCACAGTCTGCAATCAGCTGCTAGGCCCAAAGTAATCACTGAATTGAAATAATCCTGAAAGGTTCCCCCACTGTACCAAAGTTAATAACAAAAGAGTCATCCAGGCCTTCGCTTGGAATTAGATATTAATCCTTGTATCAAGAATAATTACAAGGAAGATTCAGAAACAGTGACCTTGCCGAGTTGCTGGTTGACTGTCTTTACTCGTTTTAGCATTCAACAGGCGCCCTGGTTCCTGGATGTGTACTCAGTGACACAATTTTCAGTGGGACAGTATAGTTCCTCGCTGCCTAATTCTTTGCGCTACACTCCAGGAACGGTCCCTCGACGGGCAGGAACCTCATCATCAACAATTTCTCACTTGTTTACATTAATCCCATCTAGATATCCACTCATTCCCATAGCAGCTCTTTGTAATTCTTCTCTGTTGTCACGGTTTTGATAGACAGGCAGCTAACACTCACTAATTAGCTGTGAATATTAGCTGTGTGTGGTACTGGAAGTTTTCTTCTAATTCTCATTAATGTTTGTCAGGTCACTTGTTAACACTACTACGGCAAATTGCGAGGCCTTACTCATATGAAATCCCATTGAGCCTGCACATAAATTCCTATTATTATTATTAGAATTTTTTGCACATTTTTTTATTTTTATTTGGGAGTTATAGCCAGCAAACCAAGGCACTGTATGTTGAGGACCAGTTGCATATTTCTGAGGGGATATGATGAGCCGTCTGCTCTTGTTCTTGAGCCTGCCTCAGTTTGGGGAGATAAAGCATACTCTCCAGCAAAGTCCAACTGTCAGTCAACTGTCAGACAGCCAGGTCAGGTCTTTGTCAGAGCCTCAATCATTTGTGTTTATTAGAGGTCAAGTGGAGTCATGTTTGGCTGAATTTCAAGCCCCTCTTGCCTGCCTCTCCAGGGGTAATGGCGATTCATTTTGCAGAAAAGTAAACACATTCCCATTTGGCTGATTCTCAGAGGCACCATTTCATAAAGTTTCAGTATGAGATATTATTTATTGCCCAATATATTCATGTTTCTGGGCGCTCAATGGATCATAGACTAAACACTGCTCAGAAATGATTATTTGGTAGATGTTAGCCCAGAAATTGTTTTCTGTGTATCTAATGTTTGTAAAACAAACAAACAAATGTTTCATAGCTGGTCTCTCATATTATCACAGTGAAAAAAAAAAAAAAAGGTGTATCTGCAGCACAAAGATTTTTTTTTCTGTTTTCTGTGACCAATGCAGAAAGCAGAATGTGTGATTGTAGCTAACCCCGCTGTCCTGTAGCATCTATCGACACTTAATAGTGCAATTCTTTCAATTTCATTTAGATTCATTGACAGCAACCCTAGAATTACCTGCTTATTTTTGACTTAAAGTACTGAAAGCATGTTTATGCAAGTACACTGACACTTTTGTGTTTCATATGCATGAAACACAGAGGTGTCAATACCAACTCCTACCTCTATTATTTAAATGAAGGCTTCAGGTCTTCCCACCAGTCATTCTATTCATTGCTTGTACATATGAGTCCTCTCCATGGCCATACCAACACTATTGATGATAAAGAGCCAGAGCACAGGATCTATGAGGTCCACCACTAAACTTTCAGAGTATCAGAGGAGCAAGTTTTATTTATTTATTTGCATATTCTAAAATATCTGCTGTACAGAACAGAACTTCAGCTGCTTGGTGGGGCTTTCTGTGTGATGCTCTCTGCAGTAGGTCCCAGTGTGATGTACAATAATGACCTGTCAGAAATGCAAGCTTTTGAAAAACAGGGATAATCCACAGAGGCTATCTGACTAAATGAATTCTAACCAGAGCCAAGCCAATCCCCAGAGACCCCAGAAAAGCATAATCCATTCTACTTGTCTCTTATCACAACTGACATGAAAAAAGAAGCACACCAAAATAGGACGTTTAGCTCAAGGACAATGATTTCCTTTTTAGATTACATTGTCTTTTGGTACACAATAACTATATATGTTATAATTAATTAGCTTTTATTCTCTGCTCAGAATTTCAGAATCAGATTGTATTGTTTGCTCTGGGTTTTTCATAAGCTTAATAATACTCATGCTGCATAAAGATGGTGTATATAGATGTATCCTAAAAGGCCAAATTTATGTTTCAAAAGTTGCAGTGAGAGTGGCTGCACTAGAGCCTGAAAGATACTCGAGTGTTTGGGGCCGATGCTAATACAGACTGTGATGAATTACCTCAGCCATATTGTTCTTTGACAGTTTTTATATCATACACCTTATACACTACTTATCAGACAGCTTACATGCTGTCACTCATATCTGTGATAGACCAGTGTGGACCGATTTATTGTTTGGGCTCCAGTTCAGATATTTTATAAAAGGAGCAGCTGTTTGTGATAACAAATAATGGATTAAAATGAAATCTGCAGGGGGCAAAGAAATTAATTAAAAATACGTCATCAGGAGGAGCACGGCACCCAGACTAATAACAGATAACTCTTACTTAACCAAAAAAATATATTGTGGTTTGGGAGATATTGTAGTTTAAAAACCACTGTGAGTAAGTATGTAAGAAAATACAGATGAGTTGCATTAATGTGACTAGTTTAAATTTAACAGAACTGACCCAGTTCTAAAGGACTGGTTGTTAAGGTCATTTGTTATTTTAATAAAATTCCTTACATCAATGATGCTGTTACCTTTAGTTTGCAGCTAAACCTGTTACCAACTTTTTCCTTATTCGCTTATAAAGGATACTGCATGCATCCACGTACTGACTGCAGACATGCTATTTTGAGCTGTATTAGCTGAAGATTTGCTGCCTGGGACTGCTGCATTCAGTCATGGTATCATAATTACAAGTTGGATGTATGAGATTTTGCGGGTGGAAGCTTTTACAGCATGTACGAACACAGCGGCTTATCCACTGACGTTGTCAAACAAACATTGCAGAGTCAGAATAATCAATTATAGTCACACAGATTTTACTAATTCAAAAGCATCAATACTGGCTGATAGACAAAAATACATTCAAAAATTGATTGAAACTGAATTTGTTGGAGTGTAGCTGAACTCAACAGTATTCCAAGAGTATGTGGCACAGGAAGAGTACACGGTTTGCTACTACAGTACATTTAATGATTGTTGGACAGTGTTTACATTTAAATGTTTAAAACCCAGAAATTGTTACCAGTCATCTAGGTGAAGCGAAGCACCCAGGATAAATCTTCTCTGAGATGGATATTGTTTTTAGGACATAGCTGTCAGTTGTGTCAAAGGTGCTTTGCTGTCAGAGATAAGCAATGCTGAATCCGAAACCTCAGCCTGCCAAAATTACTTTTTGATGGAATCTTTACCCCATAATAATCCAATTCAGTCAAATAATCAGTCTCCATAAAGCCCTGAGTGTGAGTGAACTTAAACTGTCAGCATTCAATTAGGCAAAGATTGTGATCTCTCTGTGGCAGTGCTTGTCAAGCTGAATAATATAGCCATCACCCTTGAAGGTGAAAAAGGTCCGCTGCATGGATGGAGACCTATTGTCTAGAGGATTGACAAGGGTTGATGCAACAGGCTAAAGCAAGTTAAGGTCTTCACACATGCACACACACACCAACACATTCCCTCTTTCCTCAGCACTTGTCCTTCTATCCCCAGAGAGGGCATTTTTCATGCTTTCAAACCACCCAGCAGTGACAAGCCTCTGACAACCCTTGCTTACTGTGACACCTTTGTGGGTCCAGAAGAGGTTTCAACCACAATACCTCTTTGACGGGCATTCTTGAGAGAAAACACATATTATTCTCCTATAACGCCAATTTGATTGATTGGCACAGTCAAACTTTTAAGAGTGAAAGCTTCCATGGAAGACTTTGACACATAATTATTTTTTAAGGAGTCCCACTGAAACTTTATGAATGTTGAATGTGTAATTCAAAGCCTTAGTCAAGCTAGTAGAACGGCTCCCACCAAAACTTAATTCCCAACACTTAGGTGATGAAGTCTGAATCGTTACATTAACCAATACATATTACACATCAACAGTGTAGGAAGAGGAAGCTAAAGATGATGGACTCTATCATACTGCCCAAAATACAGGGTGTATCAAAAAGAATCATTCATTTGCAAAGGCTTATTATTTAAATAATGGTCAGAGGCTTTTGGCAAATTTTAAACTACATGCCTGAATATTAAGTTTTACATGCAAAAAGTTGGAAAGTATCTTTGATCCACTTCTAAATAACTGCAGATTCCAATTCAAACAACTGTACATAAGTACAAGTTATTCAGATGTGTCACCCTCTGATGAGAGGAAATTGGTTAGGATGTTCGAGGACAACACAGGAACAACCGGGTCTCAAGCCCAGCATGAACTGGAAACTGCTGGAACACCAGAGCCCCTGTCCACAGTGAAATGAGTTTATATAACCATGGAGTAAGAGTGCGCTGACCAAGAAAGAAGGCCCTGCTTACTGAAATTTTCAGCTCCCAACATGGACAAGCCAAATGCCTTTGTCAACAAAAATTGACCACAACAACAATGTGTATGTTTGGAGGAGTGAATGTGAGGGTTTCAAACCTAAAAACACTGTACCAACTGTAAAGCATGGTGGTGGTACCATGATGCTCTGAGATCATGGTGTACTTTGCACAATGTGGATAGCATAATGAAGAATAAGACCTACCTTCAAATTCTTAAACATTTCCTCAAATCAACAGCTAGAGGATTGAAACTATTGGATGCAGGGCAGTGATCCCAAGCACAACACATCACAGCTGGTTTTGTAATGAATAGAACAGGCTAACATCAAGGTGGGGTGCATGTTTGTGTTTAAGCTTATATATTTAATTTTGACCCCGTGAAGATTCGAGAAAATCCAACATAAATTCACACTTTTTTTCAAGTCATATAAGATGTAAACTCACAGTCATTCAGATTACTGGGAAAAGTTCAAACAGTTGAAAGAAATGATTAAAAGCTCAAAATTACCATGACGTTCATGCCTATGATGAGTGCATGTAAACTCCCTTCGTATGCATGTTCAGCTGGATGTGTGCAAACTATAAAATGTATTTAGGAACACTTGTTCAAAATATATAGTACGTATTACAAAAAAATTCAGCTTACGCATTCTCTTTTTTAACCATATGGTTGATAATGCAGACATGAAGGTAAGAGCAATATGACTTTTTTGTCAGTAGCTGAAATACTAGACACTTGTTAGTGTATGTGGAGTTGAAAAACTCTTTTATCAAACCACCCATTAGACACATGAAAGTTCACTTTTTAGCAGCTCTCATCCGCCACCGGTTTGTTTTAAATAAACACAGCAGCTTGTCATGGTAATTAATGATAATAAATTAGGACAGGCTAAAGCAAAAGCTGCCTGTACATAGATTAATTGCTAGGTTAGTTTGCCATACATCTTTAAATATGACAGGCTGGAAGCAGTTGCAGGGCAAGTATAAAGTGGGCCATAGGAAATAAAATTTTACCTTGTTAATCAAGCCCTGTATTTTAAAATGTATTTTTCTCAGAAGGTATTTGGCCAACACATCGACTACTGAAAACTGAGCTTCTAATAATGTCATAAAAAAATTGTTGGGGGGGGGGGGGGATAAGAGGTTTTGAACTTTATTATATTTAATGAACTCTAAAAAATTTATTAAATTCTTTTAGTTTTAGTCATTTTATCATTCTTCCCTTTGACTAAGCCTCTTTTAAGTTTCCTGAGCCTTTTATATTTGAACCTTTTAACTAATATACTGTCTGCTCATGTACTCAAACTTGTACACTGGACTGTTGTTGTTTGTGTCAGAGGGCAGCGCCTTGCCTTCACAAAGAGGCCACTTCGGTTTCAGCTGACTGCAGCTGTGGCACTCGCCATGTGTGGCTGGGAGACTACGTACCTGCTTCAGCTGAATCCATTCCTCCCTCTCCCTATACCCTGCACAGGGACAGTCTCCCAAGGTCAGTCAACCTGACACACACACACAACCACACACTTATTCCCCCTCACTTCCCACCGCTGACAACCTTTTCCATGAAATCAGAAATCAGTATGGCCATGAAGTCGTTGCTCGCATGAGGCAAGATCAGGGTGAAATGCTAGCATGACATCCCAATTTTTTGTCATGGCAACCTGAACACCTGATATAAAAACTGAAAGCAAAAACAAAGATGTGATAATAAATCATTGTTTTACCAACATCTGGTATGAAGGGACCATGTGTTGGAGAATCTGAGAATTGAAAGCTAAAAAAAATAATAAAATAAAATAAAAAAAGAATAGCTGCTGACAGCTAATGCCCTTGGGGGAATAAAGTGGAGGGGAGCATGTTTGTGGACCAAACAGGATGAGGCAAGTACTCTGACATTTTCCCCAAACCAACACTTGATGAATTTTACCCCAAGCATAGGACACTGCAGACATTTTGGTTGACCCCTCCCACACCCCACACACTACCAAACCTCCCCCCGCCCTGCCTTAACATATTGCACCTGTTCAATTATTTAGCTGCTACTCTGTGGCTCGGTCCTGAGCTGCAGTGAAAGCTGTACCTGCCGATTAGAGCAGGGCTTGTCACAGGAGCTGGCCAGATATCTCCGTCGGGTCGCCCGAGAGAGAAAGAGATGCCTTTGGCCACATTACGCAGGAGGAAATGTCATTACCTCATTGCAGGCTTGTCATTTCCAGCCTTTGGTCTCCCAGGGACAGCGAGAATTTGTTTGCGTGCAAAGGTGTGTGCACAACTCACTCATCCGCCAGACATGTCCCGGTGGTGAGACACTCAGTGTTTTACTCATAAAACAAAATCTCAAAAGTTTCTTGCTTTCATCACAAATCCCTAAAACATCTTAGTATAGAAGGATTCAGATACTTGATAACTAGACCCACCCAGTCATCCATTCGTTGTTTATAGCCACTTCTGTAGAGAGTTGTAAACCTCTTATTAAAATGTTCATTATGAAAACTGGAGTAATTATAGTTCCATTAAATGTATTTATATAATTAAATGTGTTAAATGATGGGTATTTTCAGATGGCAGTGAAATAATAGTAAAGTTTTCAGAAAATATTCATCAAGCTGTGACATAAACATGAACATAATGGCATGAATCAGAAGGACTCATGGGATATGTCTTTTTCTAATACACAGACGCCAAATCATTTTAAATGTGAATACATTTTTTTTTGCCTATTTCAGTAAATAAATCAACGAAAGATAAATGTCTTGTTTGAAAATGTTGAATTTATGGAAATATTCAGTTTATTTGCTGTTGTGATGCAATAAGTGCACTGTTAATGGACTTTTAACTTGTTGATGATATCTGCAGAGTGCAGTGATCTGATGGTAAATCAAGCAGAAATGATGAGGAGCCGTTTTTTTCACCCACTGGGGGGCACTGTTGAAGCAAATACAAGTGTAACGCCTAATCTGCCTTCAGTGGTCAAAATGGTTTAATCAGAGTCTGTTTGGATGCCTTGGTCATTTTTGGGGTGTTGTATCTTCCTTTGCTGCAAGGAACTGCTGGAGTAGTTAAGTCTGCCCTCCTATATGTGTCAGGGGCAAAGGACCAGAGAGGAGACATGTAGGTGAAGTTAGAAAGCACACTTTAAAATATGTGTGTCTGTGCATGCGTGCCTGGACATTTGTGCATGTTATAAGATAAGAGCATTCTACATTTGTCCATCTCCCTGAAGATCCCTTGTCCCATAAAAAAACCTCACATTTGGCAGTATATTTTACTTTATTATCTTATTTATTTTTTTGCTGGACTGTATTTACTGTGTGAATGTCTGTCCTAAATTTCAGCATAGATATGCAAATCACTCACAGGAGTTATTAATCAGAGAGTCACAGGGATTATGCAAATAACCAAGAAAGAGCGATGAGCAACGGAGAGGGGGAAAAAGAAGAGTCTGGACGTCAGCAAACGTGTGTTGGCATTCACCAGAGGGAGATAGTTTTATTTGAGACGCTGTGATCATCGTCCCCTTGTTCTGACCTGATGTAGACAGTTCTGGTGAAAAGGTCGTCTCTATGTTTGAAGGTGCTCAGCGTGGAAGCATTTCTTAGCCCGTCAGTCTGATGATGAGCCTGTTGTTTTCAAGGGGAGAGCCAGACTGCATATTAATATGGAATTTCCTTATAAATAATATTCCGATGCAGAGCAGATGTCGACATAACAGCTTGCACCAACATCGGAAATGTATGTACGCATAAACATGAAATAAATAAATTACATCCCGAACAAAACAGTTTATTGCCATCGAGGCAGTCCCCTGAGGGCCTGCTCCGTTTTTCTCTTGATGATATTTCCACAGATAACATTTTAGACCAACAGTTAGGTAGACTAAGATAATAAATGTCTCTCAGCGTGACATTAATTTACCATGAAACAGCTGATATTAACACGTCTTCTGGGACGATACTTTCCCCAGTTTCTAGCACACGTGTGACCTTCCATGCCCAGATGTTTGCCAGGATGCACTTGTGCTCTAAACACCATATTATAATATTACGCTACAATCTTGCTGCTTGTTCAGTGCTCAGTGGCAGAGAGAATGGCAGGTAGCTGGCGATAAAAATGGAGAATTTGCAGTTTAACAGAATCTCTACAAAAAATATTCTTTAACATTCCAAAGAACAAATAAATGACTAAAAATAAATACTTTTGATGCTTCTCTTTACCACCAGACGTGCACAGATATGATTTCTGACTAGTGTTAGTCATATCGCCTTTATAGCAGTACTTATACTTTGTGTAAGATTGTGTTGTTTCCACTTTGTTGTGGA
Source organism: Pelmatolapia mariae (assembly GCF_036321145.2). Taxonomy (NCBI): domain Eukaryota; kingdom Metazoa; phylum Chordata; class Actinopteri; order Cichliformes; family Cichlidae; genus Pelmatolapia; species Pelmatolapia mariae. Next base: position 28,051,810 of record NC_086235.1, on the reverse strand, counting down.
GTTTGTCCTCCATAAAAACTACAGAGTAGCACAACTCGAAATGAATGCTAATGTTGCTTACTTTCTGCTGCATGTTTAAAGAGGCAGGTTTGGCATATCACCATACTGCAGGTAAGCATTGTGGTCAGCACTGGTTTAGCCTGCCCTCACACCAAATTCTGGGAAAATGTTATCGATTAATTTTCCTGAAATGAAAGGGAGTAATTCCTTGTTGAATTTGGTTCTCAGCTTTTGAATGGTATGGTGCATATGTGTGTTCCACAAGTGTCACAGGACCCCTGCTTTCAAAGTGCAATTTTCAAATCGTGTTTCCACTTGTTCCTAATCTACTGGTGGGACTTTACAGATTGGAAAAAGATCACGTGAGAAAAGCTTAGTTACCTGCAGTCATTCTTTCCCGCCCCGGTGGACGATTATTGGCAGGTTTTGTGGCCCTGCCGCGAAGGGTGAACGAATGCATTTCTGCAGATGACTGTGAGGCAGGGAAAGATTGAATTCTCCCTCCCTTCCATCTGTGTGGTAGTGGAAATGGGTGAGTCTCCTAGAAGTAGGCAGTGATAGATGAGGTACATGGAAGAAGACAGCTACCCCTGCTCTCCAGCCTGGCTGAATCAGGAAACTGTCTGCCAACTAAATGCCTCTTTCTCCCTCCCTCTCTCACACTCTCATTATAATTTCTCCCTTTCCTCCTGGCCTCCTCTCTTCCTCTGCTTACGAATCAATCGTTTTGTTAGTGCTTACCAGACAACAGATCTTTAGTCATTATGAGATTGTGCTTTATATCACTGCTTAATGAGCACTGCACCCACTGCAAGCATTCCAGGCAGCGGCTAATAGAAAAAAAGCCTAAAATAGACTTTTTTCCCCTGTGTGCACATAAGAATATCTCTTGAGTTAATTAACATGTTTACATACTTTAACTTTTAAAAATCAAAATATATAACAAACACAAGGACTCAAACACCCTGCATTTATAAGTCATGGTTATTAATCTGTCTCGCCACAATTGAATAGGTGTCAGACCACCTTAAGGAGCTGTTGACCCTAAAGGAACCTCATTAATGTGAATTTCAGTGTGCTGCTCACTTATTAGTCAGAGGTTCTTTGTGGTGGCAACATTTATACATGGACAGTGAAATTTGCAGTATACTGCCATATTTCCTCTCAACGACCAGGAGTCCATGGGCTACCAAGCCGGGCCTAAAGTTAGCCAGTGACACGTGGCAAATGATCTTTGACCTGTGACCTTTGGAAAGGCTCCAAGTATGCTCCTCCAAGGTAAATGTTTTCCATCCTTTCATTCATGGCTCTTCGGGCCTCTGAGTGCTTCTTTATTCATTGCTTGGATAAATGTACATGACCCCTTAAAATAACAAGAGCTGCCCCAGAGGCCACACTTGAGTGATGTGACATTCCGCCTAACCTGGGATGACTTTTAAGAATCGGATAAGTGGACAGTAGGAAGATGGAAGGAAAAGACGGCGATGGAGGATGAGGGAGATGGTAAAACGGACAAAATCAAATCAGTGTAAGCAGATAGGTTAAGTAGAAAAGGTTGAAGACAAAGTATGATACAAAGAGCAAAATAACATCAAGCAAATCCTTTCCTTTTTTGACAGCAGATTCCAGTTTTTTGACAAAATGGCTGATTATTTTGTGAAGAAGAATTGTTTGTATTTGCCTCATGCAGCAGAATAATTTCATGTAAACAGAATCATGCGCATTTGACTGTTCGTCTTTCAAGGAAATGCCTAAATGCAGAATTTCCATGCAGCTGTAGTGCAAATTCTCCTGTCAAACACACAGGCGAGCGCTCATCAAGGATTCCACACTTAATCAGTTGAAGCTAATGCTTTACAAACAGTCTCTGTAAAATGTTAAGCAGAGTTCGTAATTAGCCTATCATGCAGTCATAATCACTTCAGAAATAAATTAAGCCAGAGGTATTTCAGCAGGCTAATGACCTGCATTGGTCCTCACAACCACCCTCTTCTACTAAGCTGTCATGTTCAAAGAGGGGCAACACATAGCACTCACTTTGTTCCTAACCTTGTGGAGTCCTGTGGATAAATATATACCTGTACTTCATCTGGGCTTTCACTAAAGACACTCTGCTGCCTCTTGTTTGTTTTTGTACACTTACTAGTAAAGCACTGTCTTATTCTGTAAAACAGCCCAGTTCATGGGTGGTAATAGTGTTCTTTTTGTGAAACAATTTTTAAGTGATTTTCTCTATTACTAATTTAGGATTGACACTTATGTTGGAGATAAACCATTCATACATCCATTTCCTTGCACTTAACCAATTTGGAGTCACAGGAGCTGGATCCCAGCTGTCATGGGGCACAAGGTGGGGAACACCTTAAACAAGTCGCCATACTATTGCAGGACTAACACACAACCAATCACGCTCAGATTCACATCTATGACCAGTTTAAAATCACCTTGCATGCATTTTTCTGGACTAAAAGAGGAAGCCAGAATACCTGGAGAGAAGCAACACAAGTATGCAAACTATAAGAGTCAGTTACTTCTGACACGCTGATGCTGTTTATTGATTTAAGAAAATACTTAATATAATAATTTATTTAATTAATACATTGAGTTAATTACTCAATAATTTAATAATGTCTTTTTCTGTATTTTATTAACTGATCTTTCACTGTGTGTGAAAGATTTGATTCTGCAAAATCCCAAATAGGCCTTAGGACAGCAGTGTAATAAAAGAAGTCTATTGAAAAGTCTGTGAATTGAGATATACTGGAGCATCGGGGAATTGAGGACAGCATAAGAAAGCAGCATTTTACTTCTGCCCTCAAAACTGAGACCACAAAAAGAGGTTTCACCAGATAACAAGATGGCATTCCACAGACACCTTTACACCTGGTTAGGTTAGGAGGCACCGTGAGGGACTTCACCCATGAGTGATGGTTGTGCAATGCCCACAGGAGACTCACGAATATGGTATGAAAACAATAGCTCATCAGGGTTAAAAAAAAAAAGGGCTAATGTAATTAAACTGTGCCCCAAATTAATTGAATAAAGGAAATACTCCCCCCCCCCCCCCCTTTTTTTGCAGAATACACCAAATACATTTAGCTACACATGCTATTGCACATCCAGTTGTACTTGAGGTATAATTAATTTGATTATTTCCTCCTGTGCTTTTCTTTCTGTGTCAGGTTAAAATGTCTACTGAAGGCAAAGCTTCACTTCAACAAGTCATATCCTCATCCTGAGCCCAGCTGCCAGTAAAGATTGAGGAGAACTTCACTTTCAGTATGTTTCCTGCTCAGTGAAAGTGAGTGAACAAGATGTTATGCTCTATAAATGTGTAAGTAATAAATGAGCAATTTTTCCCAGGTTGTGTAAGTGCTACCCTGACATAAGCAATGGCCACTTCCATTTTAATTTGGTGCTTATTAACGGCTAATTAGCTCATTGGGTGATACAGTTGCTTTTTTTTGTATATGGTATTGTAGTCAGAGGATTACAAGTTAAGCTTGGAACAACTGCAGTGTAACTGAAGGATGATTTATTGTTAGTTGCCTCTCTTGTCAAGTATCTTCATTTGTGTAACAGTTGACTGTCTTTTTCAAGCTAATAGTTGACACTGGTTAGCTAGAGCAAACGTGATCAGAGGCTTCATTTGGGTTGTTGCTCATTGTATGCAGTGGCAGTTTACATTGAAAAGACAAGATAAAGGATAAAGCAAAGAGCTCTGTCAACCTTTAAGAGTAGGTATGACCTGAGAACTGTAAATTACAGATATGCTAATTTAACAGCTTGCATTAATGTAACATGTTAGGTTCTATATGAGTTGGATTGATTTTTTTTCTACACTCCTTGAGTAGGATGTATTTAAAAAACAAAAATGGTTACCTAACAGGTTGTCATTATTTAAAGTGCTGAAAAAGAAATGAATGCTCTTGTCTCATCTTACTATAATACAATTTACAATATAAGGTAACAAAATCTCTCTGTGTTTTTTGTCTCTTCAGCTTCCAACTCATACACCACCAGGAGTTGATCTTAGACGTTAAAGGTTCTTATCTATATCAGATATAATTGTCACATATAGTTGTCACATTGCCTAGCAACAACCTAGTAAAGGCTAAAAAGACCAGTTTTTAGCAACACACAGTGTTGCATTACTGTTTTTTAGTTTAACACAAAAACATCAGATTTATATCTACAAAACTGAGGTTATGCATGAAATATGTAAGACCCAATAAGGTTCCTTGGCAGTCACCTAGCAACAGGCTAAAGTGATCTGTCTGTAACCTTTATACACCTGGAGTACCATATGAAAATATCTGATCCAAGCATCCTATCCTGTCGTTTTAATTTCACAATAACAATATGTCATTTATAGCCACAAAAGTGGATTTATAGTGGAAGAACCCCCCCCCCCCCCCCTTTTGTTTTAGCAAATAAACAATATCTGCCAACCCTATTTATACTTTTCTCACTGTGATTAAGTACATCACTTTGCCAACAGCATAAGCACTGAAAACAATACTGTTTGGGCTTGTACTAGTCGACCAAAACACCACAACATCTTAAGCTTTTCAGTTGAATTTGTATAGGAAAAGAAGCTTTAAGTTACCAAATAAAATGAGTAGTTTCTGGTTAAATATCTCTGAACTTCTTCATGCCCCCATGTATTTGTTGTACAATGCTCAAGCCTTATGAAGTTCTATTTCACAATGACAGCAGGATTTCTCTTTTAATAAGCTAACAAGATTTTGTCATTAAATTTGGATTTTTGTTTCAGTGTTGTGAAGAAACATTGAGGCCTGAGGGAGAAAACATATCTGCAACCTTCTTTTCATTGTTGTCAACAAGAGGATGTCTCACTGGAAGCAGCTGAGATAAGCTATGGAAGTTTGCACCCACCTTCATATAGTACAGTCACTTTTCATTCTTTACACACACACACACGCACGCACACACACACACGCACGCACACACACACACACACACACACACACACACACACTGGTTGCATAAAAAGGTTAATTAATTTTACACTAAGGATTTTTATCATCTCTTGCCTCTGACTAGCACTGCTATTATGGTGCAAATGATAATCAATCCCGGATCAATTAGGCAGTAATTGCTGAGTCAATGGGGGAGGCTGGTTAAATATTGATAAGTGTCTAAAAGGGCCATCAGCTCTATTGACAGCTCAGGGAGACAGACAGCACTGGTTCAGCACAGATGGGAGGGGGGAGTGATTGAGAGATGGCTTTGGGGCTCGGGTCTTATTCTCTACTGAAGCTGGCCACTGTGGTAATCCATGCAAGCCCATTTTTTGCTGTAAGCTCTGTTCATAAGTTTAATATTATTTTTGGAAGTACCTGCTCTACAATTATGAAACTATCAAGACCCTAACCTAACCTGCATAAGAGGAGACCTCAGCCTGTAGTGCCAGGTGACACAGCGTTTAAAAACAAAGCTAATCCTGATGTTATTTTTATGAAGCTATTTTTTGGATTCGTGTTTGTTTAATTTCTGTACATTAATTTGTGTGCATTCTATACTAGTTATTCAAAGACATAGATATTTCAAGAGCAGATTGTACAATAACAAGATAACTGCAACCCCCATAGCAATGCCAAGGCTGATGTGAAGTGAAATTTGCCAATAACCTTTCTGTGTGGAGTTTGCATGTTTTCACTGTGTTTGCGTGGGTTCTTCCTGGGATTCTGGCTTCTTTATACAGTCCAAAGGCATGCAACTTTAATTGGTGATTCTAAATTGCCAATGCGTGTGAATGTGAGTGCACCTCTGCGACAGAATGGCGATCTGTCAAGATGACTATGGTAGCTGGGATAGTCCACAGCTAGGACTTCAGAACTGCCTTAATTATTATAAAAATATAATACCTCTAGCCAATAACTGTTGGGAACATTTCTGTGAGATTTTTGTCCATACTGATATTATATCATCAGCAGCAGCAATTTAAGTAAACTGAACTCACTGTTGTGCTCAAGAAATAATTTGAGATGTTTTTTTTGCTTTGTGACATGGCATGGTGTCCTGCTGGAAGTATCCATCAGATGGGTAGACTATAAAAGGATGCATACAATACTCAAGTAGGCTGTGGTATTTAAAATTATAGGCCTTTTCCACAAGTAGCTACTCAGCACAGCTTTGCTTAGTTTTCCAATAATTGGTAGTACCAGGTACCAGGTACTTTTTAGTACTCCACTGGGGTTCCAAGCAATCTGAGTCAATCTGAAAACATGGCGTCAGCAGACTGCATGGCACTGATTGGCCAGTCAGTGGTGTCACTTGACGAGTCATGAGAGCAACTCCTTCACAAAAATTAAAAATGCCATTTTTGATACCTGGCATCGATGAAAATGGCTACAAAAAACAAAACCATGGCCCCTGAAAAAAGCCGTAGACCGAGCAGCAGGTACGTCCTCTGTTGTGTCAAGGTTTGTTTCATTTACAGATGTGTTTGTGTCACATAGAAATGGCATCACTGACTCTTGGACACTTTGCTATATCAACTCCACAGACATTGAGGTGCTGCCACAGCAATCACAATTTTGAATGTTAGTGGGTAAGTTTCTAGATAGTTTATCTAAAATAAGTAAATAAATAAATCCACGTATAAATATATTATCTCACTGATTTTCAAACCAAAATTATTTCTCATGCTTAAGGATGAGCAGAAGAGAATGGATGGATGGATATATACTCATTCTAAACAGATGAATGTCAGCTGAGGAGCAAGAGACAGCAGGAGCTCTCCCTATTGGTGGGATGGTTCTAGCCCTTCTGCAACACAGAAGTATAACCGGTATAAACAGTATAACCGGTGCTTGATAACATTAATTTACAAACTCAAAGGACTCAGCTTCAGAGGAGCGAACAGCCACTCACTTAAAGGTTGTTAAGAATAAGCCCATTGATTGTGTGTGTATTTTGTAAAATGTATGTGCATCACCAAAAATTAAATTATAGTCAGTTGATCAAATACTCTGATCAAATATGTATTTTATTGGTCTAAATATTCGGTTTTTGTTCTAAGGCTGTAATTGACAAATTGGGTCTTGGGACTACAGTAAAACAGATTTTAGTTTTTGATTGTTATTGAATTTAATATACTGACTTTGGATTGGTTTGAAGTAGTTGGATTGGACTACTTTCTAATCCACTACCTATTTCTTATATACATTATATAGAAAACAAAGTTTGTATACATTGACCTGACATTAAGTGTTGCTTGAGATTTAAGGTGGTCAGCTATCTTTTGTTCATACAGCTTCACGGCAATCCTAATCATTATTAGTAATGGCTGGCGTGCTTTATTGTAAAATTTTATATGGAAATTTGTGGTTGTTTTGTGTTGTGACATACTATCTTTAAATTTTGCCTGAGGATGTTTGTGAAGGCTTATTTGAAACACACAGTTTGTTTGTTGGTCCATCCACTAAAGCAGCGGTCCCCAGCCCCCGGGCCTCGGACCGGTACCGGTCCGTGAGTCGTTTGGTACCGGGCCGCGAGAGTTGAGGCTCGGGTGTGAAATGTATGGTTTTCAGGGTTTTTAGCGGTTTTTAACGTTATTTTGTTATCATTTTTATCGTTAACTCGGTTTTCCTGGGTCTTTTCACGTGTGTTATGAATAAATCTTCTTTTTTTCGATACCGGTACTAGTTTTATTTTGTTGTATTTATCTGCGACACCTTAAAGGCCGGTCCGTGAAAATATTGTCGGGCATAAACCGGTCCGTGGCACAAAAAAGGTTGGGGACCGCTGCACTAAAGCGTGATCTTGAAAGGGTTTAATTGAAGCCAGAAATTCATCTTATGCACGAGCAGTTTGACATATTTTTGCAGAGAAAGTCTCACCAATTAGAAAATAGCTGTGTATTTTGGGGTATTGATAAAGAACTTGGAAAAGCAATGAAACACATTGATGTACAACCTTGGTCATATGCTGTTCACAGCATGTAATCTCCAAAATAATATTTTCTGATCCAGACTTCTCTTCAGTTTGCGCTCTAATGAAAATATCAAAGCACAGTATCTTTAATTATTTAACACATTTAGTAACAGCATACTCTGTTCTTTTAACAGTTTGAGTTACATTTGGTCTGAGCTTAAGAGGGGAGATGAGCAAGGACATTGTCCTAATTATTATGCTGCCTAAACATGCTGTGTCGGTAAATGATGTTTGCAACAGGCGCAACCTCTGGCTGCTTAGAGCAGCTACTTCCTGACACTCCCAATCAGCTTGATTGATTGGATCCCAAGCCTCTCCCTAACTCTGATTGGCAGCTTAATGACAAAGGGGAGGAGAATAGCTAAAGGAGACGGGGCATTTTGTGGCAAATACAAAGTAAGTTTTCTCAAAATATATGTTTGTAGTTGCCTCAATTGCTAGTCTGCAGTAAAGGCTGTATCATGAAAATAATCATCCATTTTAATCTGTCTGGGCCCTTTTCTTCAGCTTTCCTAAATCGGTCACATCTATCAAGATTAGGTGACTGGTGGAGCCCAATCCTCCTTTAAAATGAATCAATCTCAGTGAATGCCTGCAACAACTGATGCTGACTGTCCAAGTGACTCATAGTATAACCAACTCTGACAGATTTTCAAGGCTTATATCAAACTACTGATTAAATAGCTAAGGGATCCATCTACTGAAGATGACACTGACGTTCATGTTAGTATCTATCTACATTTGTTTCTTGTAAGCAGTTAATGGCATTAGCCTTTTGAGAAGGGCTTTTAGCCCACGTTTTTCTATAACTCATTCCTTTTTACAGTAATGAATCAAAATGAGGGTGGTAGCAAGTGCTGGTGTCTTCTTTGATGTTGATCCTTTCTATGTGTCCTGTCTTGTATTTGACTTCACAGAGATGTTTAAAGTAAAGTACATGACACACAGTCCTGAATACGAAACTATGTGGTTGCTTTAAATCTGTGAAACATGGTGTATTCGACTGAAAAAAATAGCAGCGATACTCTTGATTATGTTCTTTGATTTGCAGGCATTGTGAGTTTTGTTTAAAATTGTTCATGTTATCAATGCAGTTATAAACTGTAGGACTGATATCATTTTTATCTAGGTAAGAGTGTCTCAATGTAGTAAATAGTTTGTAATCAGAGAATTAAACGTGCATTTAATCTTAAAAGGCTTGTTATGTGGAATGGCTTTGAAGTGAGCTAATTCAATATGAACATAACCCAGGGGCACTTAAGATGGAGATTGGGGTTACGATAAGATGTGCCTTTAGAATACTAGTGCACAGCTGGCACACCCAGAGACGACTAATCGTTTGAAGGAAATCTTTTCTTTGAACTTTTCTCGAGAATACTGTATGAAAAAGATGAATTCACAGCCGCTGATTGCATACCACCAAAGAGTAGTTTCCAGTAGCAATCTTTCTGTGATATTTTCAGCACTCATTTTCAATTTTAAAACAAAATGTGTTTTAAATATACTATACTAAATATATACTATACTATATTAAATATACTAATGTATTTCCCATTGGTATATTTCCAATACATTCTATTCACCTAAATATAGAAAGCGCAGCACATCACAATGTTCACAAATATGTACTTTACATTAGGCAGTCGCAAAACATCACAATTACAGGAAGAAATGTGACAAGTGATATAACTGGAAGCAGATTGACTTCAGGACCAGCCATTTGGTACAATTCTAATTAATCCACTAACTCTCCATGGGACTGCTGTTAGCACCACAGCCGCTCGCACAAACTTACTTGGCCAAGGACACTAGCTAAGAGGAATTTAATCAATGTGATGGATAACATTTGTCTTTACAACTCTCGCAGCAATTCCCATGTTAACCATTCAAGGCAACAGTACTTTTCCATCCAAATGTTCTGTTTTTTGTCTGCTGGCAAGTCATAAGTAAAGCAGAACCTAAAGGCAGAGCAAAAAAAAATACAGACATTGTCCTCACGAGGGGGCAGAGCAGCGGAATACAACGAAAATGCACATTTCAAAGCCTGCTTTTTTATAGAACTGTAAAACAATGCCACTGTGCTGCCTCTTTGAGACATTAAAGACCTATCAACACTCAGTTTAAGAGCTACATGTTATTTTGCCTTTTCAGATTTGTAGACATGAACAACTTTCATTCGCAGCCAGAAAGCAGCCAGCCAAGACTTTGATGAGTGATGCAGCCAAGTTGAACAAGCAGCCTACTTTCAATTAATGAGAGGCTACATTCATGAGTCATTATTTTCCAACAGTTTAAATATTCCTGAACAAAAAGATGTACGTATGGTGTATTTGTGTCGATACACTGTTATCTGACAAGATTACAAAAGCATTTTTAATGTAACTGTACAAGAAAGGACTTGGTGTCCTAGAACACAGAGAATAGGTGTCTGAATGTTTGGGCTGAGCTTTTTTTTTAATGTTCCATAGCCTCTTTTTGGCAAAAAATAGGCCTTGATGCATCACAAGCATGATGCTAAAGTCCTTGAGAATGTACCAAGAATCCGCTGAAAATACCTTTATTAGTATAGTACCTATATTGTTTATTTTTTATAGCAAACTAACCATTTAGAAACAGTCTTCCGTTTTAAAGTTTTGTTTCTGCATGCTGCCATGGGTGCAATAAATCCTGCTTTTGATAATGATAAATGCCTCTTGAGTGACGATTAATCACAGAGAAACACACACATTTGTGGGCCCCGGCGTTATTTATGAAACCGTAGTTTATATTCTACCGTCATCTTATTTCACACAGAGAAAATGTGAAATATGATGTGACTTTAATTTTTCCAGAATGACTGGGGAGTGAGCATTAACAGGTTATGTCATGCTGTATAATAAAAGCAAGTCTGTGGCTCAGATGTTCACCACCTGCATGTGCTGTGAGCACAAAAGGATGGGCTGGTAAGCGGGGAGGTTTTTTTTTTTTTTAATCAAACAGCCCTCCAGCTGTTGCCCACCAGGTGAAATGCACAGTGTATTCAACCAAGAAAACATGGCAGGAGATGAGAGAAGACCTTGCATGCCAACTGTCCTTTATTGTAACTTTCAGTTGTGCTGGATTATGACAAGGCTACATAGGGTTGCAGTAATGTGGCACTGTATCATCATGGGACCTGTGTAGCATTCAGCTGATCCAAAATGATGGAGGAAGAGTACTGACAGGGACTAGATAGAGAGAGCTTATTTCTGCCATACTGGCTTCTCTTCATTGGCTCCCTGTCAAATCCAGAATAGAATTTAAAGTCCTGCTTCTCACATTCAAGGTCTTGAATAATCAGGCCCCATCTTAATAACCTTATGGTACCATATCACCCCATTAGAGCTCTTCGGTTTCAGACTGCAGGCTTACTTGTGGTTCCTAGAGTATTTACAAGTAGAATGAGAGGAAGAGCCTTCAGCTTTGAGGCCCCTAACAGGCCACATTTTTCATGTATTACTGTTTGGTAACATGTAAACAACTTTTCATTGCATCGTTCATCTGATATGTTCATGGGTATCAATATTTTGTAATATACTACCAACATTACAAAGAGAAATCTTGATGAAGATTATAATTTACTGTTTGAAACTGTTGTCGCCAGTGTTGCAGTAAGAATTAGCAATGGAGCAACAAGAAATGGTTTGTAGTTCACAGTTATAGTGACATTCACATGCAATCTGGTAGTCAGTACAATACAAATGCAAAGAAATGTCCAAAAAGCACGTGCCTGCTATGAATATTTATATTTTCAGTTGCTTTGAGGCTGGTGGTCTCATTCAATGGAGCAAACGTTTGATTGACACCAGGATGGCAACAGTGCACCAATCAATCAACCACATGAATGAGCGGTATTCCCAAAACCATATGCTGCATATGTGTAGGACACTGCACTTTCTCTTGGACGCCTCACCATTCTGCATTTTTTATAATTTAATTTGAATGACTAACAAGTGGGTGCTTGTAGAAAGGGCTGAATATTCAGTGAAAATGTTAATGCATCATTTTATGGAAATTAGGCACTGAGCCAAGAGGCAGCAGATTTATAAACACCTGTTTACTTTTGATGTTTTGCCACACATCGCAGCAATTGCCACAGAACCTGCAAAATGAAGAATCTACTTGAGGGACATGCAGGCATACTATCTAACCCCCCACCCCCCAAAACATTGTGGTTTCTCACACTCTGTTTGTATTTCAGTTATTAGATCTATAGAATGCACATTACAAGGATGATAGATTTATTAACTAAACTATATCGAAACTTTTCTTGAAGAAAGAAGGCAACTCCTCTTTCTCTGCACCAGAGAAATGAAAGTCTGTCCCATTAAATATTCAAAAAGCTGTTTTTCCCTGGGAAATTAATTCGTCATCTATATATAGCTTGCTTTTTATCACTCTTTCCTCATCATCATGGATGAATCCTGATTCTAAAGATTCCCCCCACCCCTCTTCAGACATATAGGAAAAATTGCAACAGAAAAATATTTTAAGCACCCTGCCTAGTCATGATGAGGGCATGTTTGGTGTGCCTCATGTTGTAAGCAATAAATAATCAGTGAATTATCTAAGTATAGATCAGGCTGAGACAAAAGTATCCAAACTGAGATTTCAGTCATTTTAATATGTAGGTTGGTATAGAAGGTAGGTATACAAGTGGCTGAAGCAATAGGGGTAAACGATTATAAAACCTTGTTAACCTTGTGAATGCCAAGGTATTCAACACCTCAACATGAGGCATAATGTGAAATTTAAATTCTTGACATTTTCTGCAGAATAATCCTTAAAGAAGGCTGCACAAATTTCCACTTTCCATCAAACCTACTAGTACTATTCACTCTATAGTTACACATTATAGTCAAGACAAATATCTGTTCTAATTATTCTTTTTAAATATATCACATCAAATATTGTTAGTTTGTTCAGTCTGAATACCTCTGTCACTACATAGCGCCTACACCCACTGCTACTGTTTTCAGTGCGGAGTGGGGGTTGCGGAAACTATTTCTTTTTATCTTGTCGTCAGCGCTTTATCTTGCAAGGGATTGGGATGGGCCAAACACAATATCTTCAAAGAGTTCGGAGGGCTTTGATGAGTCCATTTCCTCCTCTGTATGGATCAACTGGGCTGTAGCCTTTACTTGCTCCGATAGTTTGAGTGAAGGTCTTTGACTCAAGAATGAAATCTCTACATATGACACGAGGTCCAGCAGGTTAGCTTTTGATGCTTTAACTTCAAGACACCTGCCTCTTTGAGAAATTAAGACAGTGGTATTACCTTTCATTATAATAGATGCCTCTCCAATTTATATTAATCCTTATGAATCATCTGAAAATCGCAGGTTCTAATATTTAATTGGAAGTAAAGACATGTCATTATGAGGTTAATCATTCTGGACTCGTAAATTTACACGTTCAGTAGTATTTTCATTATTCTGGGTTTTTCCATTTATAATTATTATTTGAAAATTGCTCATTTAGATTTAATTCTTTAGAGCATTATGGTACCATAGAGTGGTTAATATGAAGCTTCTGGTTTATAGAGGCTGGTTGACTGGGCCTGTCTACCTGCAGTTTCAATCCTAACTCTGTGAGTGCATGAGTTTTCTTTCACAGTCCAGATACATGTACTTTCTACTGCTGATAAACTTGCTATAGATCTGAATGTGAACAGAAGTTTTCCATCTCTCACGGTAGGCATGCAGTTGACTGATGACCTGATGTCCAGGGTGTACTCTGCTTTTCATATTATCAACCACGATGACTTATCTACAGCACAGAGCAGTTATAGACATAGGATGGACCTTTTTGGGTTTGTCGCTAGCATGAGGGCAATGTTGTTTCCCACACTACATGCTTATTCTAGGCAGATTTTGATTAGGTAGCGTGTTTATAACAGAAAAAGGTGATAAAATACCAAAAACATTTGGTGCAACAAATATTGTACTTGTTGGTGTACATACAGTGGCTTGCAAAAGTATTCGGCCCCCTTGAACTTTTCCACATTTTGTCACATTACAGCCACAAACATTAATCAATTTTATTGGAATTCCACGTGAAAGACCAATACAAAGTGGTGTACACGTGAGAAGTGGAACGAAAATCATACATGATTCCAAACATTTTTTACAAATAAATGACTGAAAAGTGGGGTGTGCGTAATTATTCAGCCCCCTGAGTCAATACTTTGTAGAACCACCTTTTGCTGCAATTACAGCTGCCAGTCTTTTAGGGTATGTCTCTACCAGCTTTGCACATCTAGAGACTGAAATCCTTGCCCATTCTTCTTTGCAAAACAGCTCCAGCTCAGTCAGATTAGATGGACAGCGTTTGTGAACAGCAGTTTTCAGATCTTGCCACAGATTCTCGATTGGATTTAGACACCAGACAGGTCAGGGATAAAGTTATTGAGAAATTTAAAGCAGGCTTAGGCTACAAAAAGATTTCCCAAGCCTTGAACATCCCACGGAGCACTGTTCAAGCGATCATTCAGAAATGGAAGGAGTATGGCACAACTGTAAACCTACCAAGACAAGGCCGTCCACCTAAACTCACAGGCCGAACAAGGAGAGCGCTGATCAGAAATGCAGCCAAGAGGCCCATGGTGACTCTGGACGAGTTGCAGAGATCTACAGCTCAGGTGGGGGAATCTGTCCATAGGACAACTATTAGTCGTGCACTGCACAAAGTTGGCCTTTATGGAAGAGTGGCAAGAAGAAAGCCATTGTTAACAGAAAACCATAAGAAGTCCCATTTGCAGTTTGCCACAAGCCATGTGGGGGACACAGCAAACATGTGGAAGAAGGTGCTCTGGTCAGATGAGACCAAACTGGAACTTTTTGGCCAAAATACAAAACGCTATGTGTGGCGGAAAACTAACACTGCACATCACTCTGAACACACCATCCCCACTGTCAAATATGGTGGTGGCAGCATCATGCTCTGGGGGTGCTTCTCTTCAGCAGGGACAGTGAAGCTGGTCAGAGCTGATGGGAAGACGGATGGAGCCAAATACAGGGCAATCTTGGAAGAAAACCTCTTGGAGCCTGCAAAAGACTTGAGCCTGGGGCGGAGGTTCACCTTCCAGCAGGACAACGACCCTAAACATAAAGCCAGGGCAACAATGGAATGGTTTAAAACAAAACATCCATGTGTTAGAATGGCCCAGTCAAAGTCCAGATCTAAATCTAATCGAGAATCTGTGGCAAGATCTGAAAACTGCTGTTCACAAACGCTGTCCATCTAATCTGACTGAGCTGGAGCTGTTTTGCAAAGAAGAATGGGCAAGAATTTCAGTCTCTAGATGTGCAACGCTGGTAGAGACATACCCTAAAAGACTGGCAGCTGTAATTGCAGCAAAAGGTGGTTCTACAAAGTATTGACTCAGGGGGCTGAATAATTACGCACACCCCACTTTTCAGTCATTTATTTGTAAAAAATGTTTGGAATCATGTATGATTTTCGTTCCACTTCTCACATGTACACCACTTTGTATCGGTCTTTCGCGTGGAATTCCAATAAAATTGATTAATGTTTGTGGCTGTAATGTGACAAAATGTGGAAAAGTTCAAGGGGGCCGAATACTTTTGCAAGCCACTGTATATAAATTAAAATTTGTATTTTAAGCAAGTTGAGAAT
This sequence comes from Pelmatolapia mariae, assembly GCF_036321145.2. NCBI lineage: Eukaryota > Metazoa > Chordata > Actinopteri > Cichliformes > Cichlidae > Pelmatolapia > Pelmatolapia mariae. The sequence continues at coordinate 28,036,192 of NC_086235.1, read as the reverse complement.
TAGAGGTAAGCTATTTCATGTCAGTGAAAAAGTTAACCCGCTGACATTTAACATCTTGTTTTCAAGTGGATCCAAATATACAAACATACAAGTGGTACTAGCATAATACAAAACAAAATATTTAGTATAGTATGGCACAAGGAGGCAGAAGACTAAAATCTAATTAATATTTTTTATGTGGGCCTTTTTATTGATCCACTTACTGGTTCTTATTCATTACTAAAGAAGTTTCGATAGTCTGCAGAGTAATATTAGGCATTTAATGTATGCTTAACTACTCGTAAGTCCTTTGGAGTTTTTATGCATCAGTGTTACTTAAAATATAAGATTTTAAGAAAAGTTGTAAAAGAAGATAAAGTGAACTCAATTAACCACTGACCATGAAAATACCATACCAGTCTCAATAACATGGCAAAGCGTAGATGTCATGCTTTGCCTCTCCGAAGCTTAAAATGGACACGCATGCAGAAGTTGCAATACGTTGCAGTAAGCTGCAGTACTAGCAGCGGGAGATATTTTATTTCAACCCATCATGAAAACAAACATTTAAAGAAACACATCAGCCACTTAGCTTAATCTTACCTGGCATAGAAGGAGCTTGGAATGTATTTCATACCCTTCTTGGTCAGTAGCGACTTGTTGGCTTTGCATATAGTATCTTCCCTTACTGGTATTGCAACTCCTGTAGGTGTACCCATTTCATGCTTAGTAAAGACAAAGCGTGACATCCACACAGTGGACCAGCATGTCCATTACACGCTTTGCCATGATAGTGGGTTGGCCATCCGTATAGTCTACCTCCTTCTGTTGTCATGGGTTCTCCCAGGGTCCTCTGGCTTCCTCCCACACAAAGACATGCTTGTTAGGTTAACTGGTGATTCTACATTGGGTGTAGGTGTGAATTTTATTTCTTCTGTGCGAGCCCTGTGGTGGATCTGTCCAGTATATCCTTTCTCTTTAAAATGGATGGATGAATGACGGCCACATACCGAATGGTGATCTAATATTGACTGGTGTCTTAGCAAATCAGGTGCTAATTGAATGCTATAGGAGTGTAAACGGAATTAAAGGTACAGTATAAATTTGCCGTGCACTTTTACACATATACATAAATCTAATTGTCCTTTAGTGTCTGTCTTTCCCTGAAAACATGTTCTTGGACCCAAGAAGTAGTAAAGTAGGAAGTAGTTTGTTTAGAATTTACAGATGAAGATCTGATTGCTGAGCCAGGACTGCATAAAATTAGTTTTCATGAAATACCACAGAAAAAGGATAAGGCTTGTGATAAACTGACTCTATCCTAAATGTCGTGAAACCCCCTACGGTAAAATATTTGACCAAAAATGCAGAATCAAAATAAAATTTATGAAATAAAACTGCGACCTGACAGAGTGCTAAAGTAGTTACTGCTTTTTGTATTGCATAATAGGATCAGTATCTTTACTCACAAGCAATCTCTCTGAAAATCTCACCTGAACAACTGCCTGTCACTACTGTGTCAAACACTGAGCTATGAGTTCAGTGAATGACGGTGCTGATAGAATGAAAGAGAAAAGTGTAGCTTAACTGAAGATTTCCCTGCAGACCCTGTATGCCAGGTAACACTGCTCTCCCACTTAATTGCGCCTTACATTTAAGAGTCATTTTCTCAGATCCAGGAAGGCACTCCTGTCTTGATTTGCTTTTAACAACCCCTCAGACCGCTACTTTCCCCAGACAAGGCTATATTAGACTTTAATTAATTCTGTGGCTAGCAATGCTCAAAGGTAATGGCGATGCAGGTATGCAATGCACAGCACAGGTCCACAGCACTGTAATGAGTAACATAGCCTGTGTTTAGAGTGGTTGGTTAGCGTGGTATTCTGTAAAAGCTTGTTTTGAGGTAATGCTGGAGGGACTGGAAAATCAGTGACACCTTTGGCTATAAGAGTGGAGGTTCCTGGATCTGTGAGGAGAATTATAATAATACATGAACTCTACAAACACTTTTCTTAACAAAGGTACAGAGTGTTAAACTTAAAGTGTTAAAATTAATAAAAAAAAATATCCACAAAAATACAAAAAAGCTGAACTGGATATTATAAATTGGACAGTGTGTCTGTTATGAATTCATTTCCTCTCTATTTATTTAAGTAACAGGGCATAGATTAATATTCTCACAGCACCACATGAGACTGTGAGATATTCAGTGAATTAGTCCGATAATAGAGATGACTGAAAATGCATTGCTACAGAAACTTTACTCTGATTGCTAAAATTATATTCCACTATATGAAGACTTTGCATCCTACAAGAAATGATAATGCGTCTCATCATTGTCAAAGTCAAAAGTGTGCTCAACATCATTATTCAGCCCCACAAGATAAAAACAGAAGGAAGCAGAGGGCACTGATTTTGAGAGCAAGGTATAAAATGAACCAACATCTCTGTACCACCTTCAAGTCAAGACACAAGTGCATGTGTATTGTAAAAACATGTATTTCTGTTCTCCTTATGCCCAAGGTATCTTAATGTCCTTTTAACCAGGACAGGTTCTTCAACGTGCATAAAAAAATATAGGACTGCTTTCTTGCATTTCTCTAAAATTGGCATCCTGTCTCAGAGTCATTCTGAAAAACTGGTTGATGCATTTATTGCTTCTAGACTGGAAAATTGTTATTTGTTATTATCAGGTTGTTCTAAAAGCTCCTTGAAAACCCTTCGGTTAATCCAAAATGCTGCAGTGAGAGGGCTGATGAGGACTAGAAAAGAGAGAATATTTTTCCTTATTAGCATCTCTTCACTGGCTTCTTGTTAAATCCAAAACCAAATTTAAAATCCTTCTCCTCAAATAAAAAGTCTTGAATAATCAGGCCCCATCTTATCTTAAAGACCTCATAGTAGCGAATCACCCCAATAGAGCACTTTGCTCTCAGACTGCAGGCTTGTGGTTCCTAGAGTCTGTAAAAGTAGAGTAGGAAGCAGAGCCTTCAGCTTCCAGGCCCTGCTTCTGAGGAACCAGCTAGCAGTTTGAATTTGGTAGACAGACACTATCTCTGCTTTTCAGTCTAGGCTTATAATTTTCCTTTTTGATAAGGCTTATAGTGAAGGTTGGTTCAAATGATGCTGAACCCTCTCTTAGTTATGCTGCAGTAAGTCTAGGCTGCTAGATGCGTGACATGATGGCTAACTCTGGCTCTCTTCCTTTTGTTCTGTCTCCCTCCTCTCATCCATCACAGATGGTTGCCTCTCACTGGCAACCATCTGTTCTGCTGGAGGCTTCTTTCTGTTAAAAGGGAGTTTTTCCTTCCCACTGTCACCAAGTGCTTGTAGATAGGGATTTGTCTAATTGCTGAGGTTTTCTCTCTATGGGGTCTTTACCTTATAACATAAAATACCTTGAGGCAACTGTTGTTGTGATATGGTGCTATATAAACAAAATTGAATTAAATTGAATACCTGATAAGGTTAATGTCCATATGCCATCACATTTTCAAGGTTTGCTGCTACCGCTTGATTCTGGTCAGTGTATAGGTGTGTTTTGGTCCACCTGCTCTGTGAGGCTCAGATTCATGACCCTGTCTGTTTCTCCAGGATTAGCTCGCACACCTAGAACCGAGAATTCCTGTTTTTGCCTGAAATGTATTATTCAGTCACACATTTCATAAAACTTTTAGACTTTAATTTGCATTCAATGGTGAAACAAGTTACTATATGTAGCAGTGGTAATGCATAAGTAATATACAGGACACATCTTATAATAAGACATATCTGTAGGTAACCTGTCTCCTCCTTAATGGGGTCAATCTTAGCGACACTGCATGCATAGCAATTATTCACATCTATATATTTTAAAAAAGATTTATTATAAATCCAAATTGTTTAGATTTTTTTGTACGCATTATGTTATTATTTCATCATTTCCCTGCAAATCTAATATTACATTTGCTGTCTGCATTTCTTTCATGTGTCACGGTCAGTGGACATCACCCATATGTAACCTAAATGTCACCAAAATTTGTATCCATGGTGGAATTGTGTTTGATTGAGCACTAAATACATAATGAAGACTTTGGTGTGCCATGCCAAATGTTTTTGCTAGTAGTAGTAATGCAATCTTTATTTTCCTTTGTTCATAAAAAAAACACATACATGTATTTACACACAGTTACAGATGCATATACATATGCACAAAAGCTTGCTGAGGTTTATTTCTCTTGTTACAAATATAGTGTTATTGATGTGATGGGTCACATTGCAATTTAGAGGCAATTAAAAGGTAATGAATGTGCTCAAATGAAACCTGTGTCTGGAGGGCATTTGCAGTGTATGGAGGAGATGATATATTTGTGTGCGTGTGTGTGTGTGCGTGTGTGTCTGGTTAATAGCCTTTCTTGTAGCTTTAGGCGTGGATAAAAGATAAAAAAAAGTTCCTTTGAACATGACAGCAATTAAAATATGTGGATAATCATGACAATATGTAAATGTCTTTACCGGTAATTTACAGGTACTGAGCTTAAAAAGCATGATACACACGATTATGTGTACCTAAATTGCTAACAAAATACTCAGTGGTCAGATTTATTTTCACCTCTTTTTATTCAATTATTCTTCACTTAAATTGGCATGAACTTAAATGCTGTTGTAGCCTGACAATTACTGAACCCTTTTTTTCTCTTTATCTTGACACGCTCAGACAACTAAACACTCTGTGACAAATTCATTTTGACCAAAATATCTTTTCAAGTGAATCAGTTTTTAGCCTCAGCTATCAATTACGGACTTGCAGAAATTTGCTTTGCCTCTCCTCAGGTTCAGTCACTTTGACGGCACTTTGCTATTTAAAAAAAAAGACATTTTACGTGCATGTCATTGTGCAGATGACTACAGACAGTCAGTAAGGTGACTTTTTTCCATATGTGAAGATGCAACTGTTCAGTGTACTCCAGTGTTATGCATGAAAATTTACTTTTTTGGGGGCACTTCAGAGTTGTATAGAAGCTAATATAGAAGTTAATAGAAATACGGCATAAATCATTCACCACAGAAGAGCTGCATGTGTAATCTAGAGTGGCATGCAAAAATTGGTCAGCTACTGTGAATAGCTTGCAGATCCTGAATACCCTGAGGGTATCTGCCCTTCTGATGACCTGGACTAGCCAACTGTCTGTAAACCCAAAATGAGTCTGAAGTAGGAGACAGACCAGACGCCCTCTTATCACATGTGATGAAGATCCTGGAGAGTCTAGTCCTGGTCCACCTAATACTGCAGGTGAAAACATATCCGTCGACAGTTTTTCTATCTATCTATTAATAATGATCCATATATAACAGTGATGGGAACACTTTCCTCCAGAATAATTAATTTAAAGAAATTTTAAATTTTGTCACTAACACAGATTTTACATATAGTGAACTATTTCGTATTACTTTTACAAGTTGAACAGTTGTAAAACACTTGCAAACTGTACTCTGAGCAACAGTGAAACTGCTAAAAATGCAACACAAAAACAGAAACAGAGGCCTGTTGCCTCCGTACAAGTCTTAATTGAATCTGAATCCCGGGGAACTTTACCCTCAATGTACAGGTTAGAAGATTTCTGAAAATCTTGTGAACATAACTTGAGAAAGACAAAAACTAGAAGTTTTGACTATTTAAACCATGGGGCATCTAGTAGGAGGCTGAGGAGCAGAACTGGTGGACGCCAGCTTTTACACGTTTCAAGAAAAAGAGAAACAATAAAAAAGCACAATTTGTGGTGCTTAATAAAGGATTAATAATGTAGAAAAAATTCTCTGATAGATATTTTATAACATGGACACTGTAATATATAAATCACATTGTTTCTTTAACAAGTGATAAAGCCACTTCTGCATGCACCTTGGAAGAAGGTGAAGTTGTGTTTGAATCCTCTACTGAACGGTTCCTTCTCCTGAACCATGTTTGTGACATTGTGCCTAAATTAATGCACTACAAACATTATTCTATAAATATGTTTTTGGCGTGTAACCTGTAACATAAGCAGGGGACATTTGTCATGCACAGATGTGCCAACCCAAAGAGACAATGCCTACCATTACAGAAGCAGGACTCAACTTGAACTTGGAGCAGTATAAACTGATTTTCATGTTCATTAGATCTCCCTAACCTCTCAAACCTAACCAGGTATTACTTCCTAAGTGCTTTCCTAGGTGTTTTTAATTAGTGAGGAATCCTCGTTATATGAGGCAGATGGCACAATCCTACGTCTTTTGTTAAAGTCACACTAATTAGGATTCTCTGAGAAGATGCGTCCAACCAGAATCCTTAATAAGGGAGTCTGCTTAGCCAAGTAATAAGAAACCTGATGTCTCCACGACAGTGGTACTCACTTTGAAAGTTCTAAATAGAAAGCAATCCATTTTTCAGCACAGACCTTTTGTCATTGTGCTCTGCATTTCTTTCTCAGGTACATGTGATATGCATTGTCTATTCTTGTATGCTTTAAGTAGTCAGCTTTATAGCTTCTGGTTACATCATTACTTAATGATACAAACAGAGCTGTTGGTAGAACATTAACAAGTAATTTTTACATTCAGATGTTAAATGCTACTGGATTTACAGGCGAGTCAGATAGGGAACACAAAGAAAAATACAAAAGAAAGAGAGAAAGAGCACATGTTCTGGCTTTTGTGGCAATGTAAATTGTGGAAATTGAAACCATCCACATGTCAGTCCTCTCTGGGCTTTCTAGCACTTTGAAAGCAGGACTTTGCCGAAGATTTGTCGACGTCATTTAAGTGCAGATACCTTCTTCTCAACAAGGACAGATGGCAAATTAAGGCAAACATGGCCCAAAATGAATTTTGGCTTCTTCCACTGAATAGTGTGTGGGTTTTGAAATTCATTTTGTACATTATCATGCACATTCCCATTTCCAGCTACCTGGTTTGTGTTTGCACCATACTAAAGGTTAGTGAAGGTCAAACAGCGCTATAGTTTGTGTAAGCAAGTGCATACAAAATTTATAAAGCTATTTGATTTTGTTTAGAAGCAGCAGATCTTAAAGCTGCCATAGTGATTACATTTTCTCTTCCTCGTAGTCCTTAAGCAATATTCCCAGTCTCCATATTCATACGTTTTCATACGCTCTCATAGGCCCCTAATATATATAACTATAAAACTCTGACACACTCCTTTTATTTTATTCAGAATTTGCCAAAGCCTTTCAGATGTACTGTCACTTACTTTCCATTTGCATCTTAAGAGCAGGAGTTACTGCTTTGGCACCCAGTGAAGTTGAGTAAGAGCCAAAATATAGTATCCCTGTTGTTGTGTGACCTGAGGTAGACGTCAGGGCAGTCAGGTTGGAGTCCTCTCACCCACATCAACTCCAGAACCCCGCACTATCTGGGTAAGGATCATAAGATCAGGGATTAGGGTTTTTTTTTTGTTTGTCCTGCAGATCGACACTATTTCTTTGTTGTTTAATCAAAGAAAAACTGTGAATTGAATTATGACAATAAATGCTGCCCTTGATTTGCACACCTAATTTGAGTTGTTGAAACTCCAGGAAGAATAATTTGTAACTCTACAGTATTGTTTTTAAGGTATAAAGACCATCAGCAGCAGATTTTAAGTTTGATCTGTGATCGTTTTAGTCATTAAATTAACATTAATTAGCAACAAATAATATGACTGTGTTTTATCCACTGAACTTAATATATATATGTGAATAAGTAAATACTTTTTTTTCAACAAAATGTGTCTGTCACATCTATGTTTCTTGATCAGTCACCACTGTTTAGTGCCATCTGCTTCAATTTTCCATTAAAGCCTCTGCATTTGGAATGATGGGTATGATGCGTAAGAAAAGTAAGAAAATGATAAACTGTCATAACAAACCAAAAAAATGTGGAATTAAATAATTCCAATACTTATTGGTTGCTTATCTTGGAAAAGGACAATATATAAATCACTAGACTTTCCCAGTGTACAGTCAATAATGGTTCAATAACCTCTCATCTCCTCTGTATACTAATGGTCAAAGCTGGCTTTACAGAAACAAATAAGACTTTGCCGAGAGAGAGAGAGAGACAACTCTGTAGTCTGTGCTTGCTTCTTCTATTACGTGGTATTACTCACACAACAAAGAGTTACCAGAACAAAGCTGATTCATTTTAAATTTGGTCAGGTTAGAGAGGCTTTGTGTTTCACATCTCTTTTATTCAACATCAGTTGACTTTTTAAAAGAACTAATATGAACATCATAATTAGAAAGAATAATGTGCCACTTAATTCAATTTGCTTTTTAAGATAGAATTAATAATAGGAAGGCTGAATGGAATATTCTACCTGAATCATTTTCATAAATCTTTATAATGAAGTTCACTCCCCTGTTGGCTCTAAATGTCATACCTTGAACTCAGAAACATGGCGACTTTCTCTCAAACCAATTAATCTTTAGGATGAACTTTTTCCCTTTTCCAATAACAAGCTCTCTATTATAGTCAGTCATTTTTCGGACAGTGTTTCGCTGCCATGTCTATGATATCATCTTAATCTTACAAGATCACTTAAGATACATCTGCCTTTATTTAACGCTTGTAGGTTTTCCAATAGAATCGCCTAAGTGGAAAGAAATTGTTTTTTGTTAATACCTCTTTATTAGATAATAGATTATATGAATTGTTCACGCCAATAAATATTATTTTAAATTCAACTTAAATTAAAAAATGATGAATAACACAAGCATTATTATTACTGACTGACGATAGCTCACCTGTGTATAAGAAGCATGGTCCAAATGAGTAGCTAATAGTGCTGAACTTAATTTAAACTTAATTTGCATGATTATGGCTTATAGCTCATGAAAGTCAGAAATCCATCATTAAGACTGGTTCACCTTTTGCGCACATCTGGCAGTATACATTTAATTTTTCATGGATAAAATTACTATCTTTGTCAGTTGGAATACACTCAGTAACCCATTACCACTAACTATAAATATGTTTTTGAAGATTTCCAAAAAAATAAATAAACTGACTTATGTTAGATTTTTTGCTGGTGAATCATTTAAGATCATTTAACAATAAAGATTATTATTCACTAGTCTGCAGAGTTCGGTGTTGGAACAGATCGCAAGGAGTGACTTGGATGAGACATGTTCCAGGATGAAACAGAGATGGTGGAGGAGGTGGTTTGCACAAACAGTGGTCTAAAAGGTAAACTGGCATAATAGCACTGGTTTTTAAGGAATTGGAAGTGCAGACTGAAGTTTGGGAAGAAGGCTGATGATAGGACTGTGGATGAGGCAAGTTGGACAGGGAAGAAAACTGAAATAACAATAGAGTGGAAGAGCAGGACAAGTCCAAAGACAAAGCAATGCTGGAACAGATAGGAACATCTGTAGATCTTTCTTATTTATGCAAGAAATCTAATCACACACAGATCAGGTAAGAAAAAACTCTCTGTAGATCTCTATCAAAAAGCATTGCCTGTTCACTGACTAGTGCCTTGTAGATTGTCATTAGTACAACCCCCCCCCCCCCCCCCCCCCCCCAAAAAAAAAACAAAACCTACAGTAAAGTAAAAAACAAAACAAAACAAAAAAAACCCCTATATGTGTTTTTGTTGATGTTGTTTTTGTCTTTTTGTTTTTTTGTTTTTATAGATTTGTCCTATAAGCATATCCCGAAGGAAAAAGAGGCCCATTCATTGTAATGAATGCAAAGGATCTGACATCTGACCTGCGTAGGAGGTGGAAAAGAACCTGATTACAAGTACAACATCGTAACATCAAGCTGTCAAACCAAAGTGTTGCACCTGGCAACTGAAAATCATAAGGATGAGGGTTTTTTTTCACAATAGGCAGAATCAGAATTTACTCATCTTTAATTTGGCAACTACTGATCTATGAAATAATGTCATTGAGACTTGTGACTTCACTGTTATTTTTATATTAAAATATGATTTTTTTTAAATATTAAAAGTCCTCCCATATATCAATGAAAAACCACAAGTAAAATGAAAATGTTATAATTATATTAGAAAACAGAAGTCCTGAAGAGCCTTTCATTTGTAAACGTGTTTCTGATAATAAATAAAAAACACCTTCTTGACCCTTCACGTTATTGTACTTTTGTAGCGTCTTATAAATGCATATATAAATGCATTCTTTATAAAATGTTTTCCTTGTTACTTTACCTCTTAAGGCTTTGAAGTGCCATAAAAACAGAATAATGCTGTAATAATATTTCTTCTCAGAACAATTAAGATGTCTAACTTTAAAGTATTACTTGCATTTCTCTATGAAACTATTCATTCTACTACAATTAAGAGACATTTTGGAAGATACTGGTGGTGCATACTGTGATATGTTAATGAGAGGAAACTACAGGAAACACCAACTGCAGTCTGAAGCATTTGGTAAGTTTTTGTCCTGGGAACAAATTAAATGCTATAACAAGAGGCCAATGCAAACAGAGCCTGTTTTGCCCTTAGTTCAGCCACAATAAATAGCCTTGGCCCTCACCACATTTGTCATATTGATTTTTCTTTAATGATATGCACAAGAAAGTAATTTCCTTGTCTCTGCATTGTCAGCGGTGACTAATCAGATTTTCCTGAGACAACCAATTCCATACCTCAAGGAAATGCTTGGCTACAGATAGTGGTCATCCAAGTGACACAGACATCACCTAACAGCTTGTACAGGTGCAATCTCTCTCTGTATACAAGGCTGGAATACTAAGTGTGCACTACCTATACTGTGTCCTTGTTTTTTTTTATATAACGGCATAAGCCTTAGATAAGTTGATCAATATATAAAATCCTTCTTTCTTTATAAAAGCAAACATTTACACTCTTACTGTACATATTTGAAATTATTGGTTTGTACAGATATTCCCTTATGTGCTAAAAAATACTAACACTGGTATGAAAGGTTGTTTGTGTTTCCCACCTAAAGTACCAACTAGAAATGCACAAACTCTCAAAGAATGCCTCCGTTCATTACAATTTTTTTCCAGTGGCTAATGGCATGGCTTTCATTAACCAATAAAGAACAAAACCCTCCAATAGTTTATGTATTGTTTGTGGGATTTTTCTTATACTTGCCTTCAATATTTAACCTTGGCCAAGTGAAATTTGAATATCTAATCAATCATGCCATATTAAAGTTGAATGCTTATCACCATCGGCTCATTACTATTTCAAGAGGCGACGCCATTTATGAAATGTCACTCAAAAAAGTGTACCCACAAGCCAATCGATGTCAGCCGCCTTTCTGTCTGAATGTTTCATTTGCTGTAAATACAGAAACAGAGAGATATGGATTGGGGGCAGGGAGCTGATGCCCACATGTGGTTTCTGTGCAGGGTGGGGTACACTGAAAAGGCATTGATCAGTGTAAGGGCTTAGTTTACAGTTTCCTAGAGGCCTAGATTGAGCTATGAGGCCCGCTGGGGCTATGATGATTCGAGTCTACTCATGACCTTTGAGGCTGGTCTTAGACCTTGTTATTGATAGAAGAACAGATATGGTTACTTCACCACTGCGAGTTGTCATTTTTGAATGACTGATCAGTCTGTCCCTGTGATAAACCAGGCAGCCGTTCCCTGGATCTCATCCTATGAAAGCTGGGACAGCCTCTGTACCCCTGCGACTATCATGTGGATAAGCAGTAAAGAAAATGGAAGTGAATGATCAGCCTGTGTAGATTTTTCAACAGCATCCTACTGTTTTATTCTGTCTATGTCCATTGTAAACACAGTAGAAGGAATGCTTAGAACAAAGCTTGATATCTCCCGGAGCTGTCCACTTAAGAGATCACAAGAATAGAATAGAATAGAATAGAATAGACTGAGACATGGCCAGAACAATACTGGTCATGGTCATTCTACAACCATTATTCTTATCTACTGCTTAACAAACCTGTCATAACTCTTAAATTAGGCAGTTATGCTAGTTGAGAAAGAAGTGATGAGATCAGATATTGCAGGTTTTAGCGTGGTTCTTAACTTCAAAGACATTAAAAATATATTTAAAATGCAAATGAGAAATTACTTACACCTAAAATATTTAAAAAGGATTTGAAAACCACACTAATCAACAGAAACACAAATAAACAAGTTCATCTTTTGTGTTAGGTTTAGATTGGTTGCAGACTGTCTTTTCTCTGATGGTAATACTTGTGCCATGTTTTTTTATTTTATATAATTGAGATTTCAGCGCGTTCGAGCAATAACACTTCAGCCTATGCTTGATCTCTCTGCAAAGCAGAGAATGGAAGGAGTTAGCACAGTGTGTTTACTAAGCAGGCTGTGTCATATGCGTCTCTAAACTTACCACCCACTTCTGCACGCTGGCTAGCACTCCTTCTTCTCTTTGTAGCCCTGGCTTTGGTGAATTTTCCTGAAATACACATATTCACCACTGCCAACGGCATAAACAATTATCAATCAGCCCTAATCCACTGTTCCGCATAAATATGAGTTTCTCATGCAGTTTGGAGAACCATGCTGTCACTTTTTTATGACTAATAAATTTTGACTTGGCAGACAGAGCACAACATGATGCATGACAAGTAACTTACACTGTGGTTTAAAATCCATTTCAACACTTAAATTGCGTCTTTTTTTTTTTGCTGCATATGCAGTGGTTATTGTACACATTGATGTGCCCAGAGAAGATCATTCTTGATGGGTTAGAGGTCCTCTTAGCAGCATTTTAACCATCACAGATACTGAATTCAGCTAATGGAATTACTTTATCTCATTAAGGCAGGCTGACCCACCTGCTACACCAGAGGAAAAAATGTTGCTTATAGTACTCTTTTCTTTATCTCATGAGAAATAAATAATCTTCTTATTGGGAGCTTATTGAATTCTGACCTGTTTTTTTTATTTATTTTTTTTTATATAAACCCTGCTTTAGGAGAAATAAGGACTGAAAGAAGGAATTAATTTACGACACACAATGCTGTCTATTTTGAGATTAACAGAAGACGCTGCTTAATAACATTATGTAGCAATAAATAGACAAATAAATGCATGATTTACTGTAGATCTAAGAATTGTCTAGTTTACCAAATCGTTCTTTGGCTATGCAGTCTCCCTTTTCAAACATTTTTGAAAGAATGGGTCATTCTAACTAGCTCAGTGAATTCTGGTTTTAGCAAGTCATGTTGTAAAATTTCTCAGCTTCTAGATATTTCACAATGAACTACAAGCAGAAGTTTTCAGGAACTACAGCAACTCTGCTACATAATGGCAGCATACATAAAGTTACAGAGCAGAGCTTACCAGGTGCTTAGCGTAGTGTGTAAAAGTTCCCAGCACTCTGCTGACTCAGTAGCTGGATAGCTCCAAACCTCCCCTGGAATTAACATCAGCACAAAAACTGCATTGGGAGCTTCAGTGGATTAACTTTACATAGCCAGGCAGCTGCTATGGGGTAATGTGTAGGTGGCCCAGATTTTTAGGTATGTAGTGCACTTATTGCGAGTCAAATAGGCCAATTTTTGTCTCGCATAAGTGGAACTCTGTGTATAGCAGTTTCTTTTAGCAATAACAGATAGACACTGAATATACAGTACATATACATATATATATCTCTTTGTTAACAGGAGCATCTTCTCATGGGCATCATCTGATGTCTTCTCTGTACTCACAGCACCAGCGCTTCACTTGGCTAACATGAAGATAAATAGTATCTTACTGAACATAAATCTGTAAACATAATGGAACAAATAGAACTAAACCAATAAATAAGTAAAAGTAATGCAGAATTCACTTTACTTTTTTCTTTAGTAACCAATTTACATTATATACAAATAGTAAAACAAAACACATTTGAAAGTTAAAGTGATTACTAGTTAATTGGAGGAACTAGTTAAACCATTGCACAAGATATATTTTTAAATCTCTTAACATGCAAAATATGAAATTCTAACTGTCGCTTTGTAACTGATGTATGTGCAACACAATCATGACAATGGATTGGTATTCTTGATGAATATGATACATTTGATGCGTTCTGTCAGTCAAATCATTGCATATTGCCACCAGACTCGGCCATGCCTGCGATCAGCTGACAACACGAAATAAAAAAACTACGAAAGGGCTCCAACCTCACTCTACAGAGTAAAGCTGGTTTACAAACAATGAAAATGCTGACAACATCTCCTATTTAATTAGCTACTTTAAAAACCCTTTTAAATTAAGTAATGAAAACACTATCACATATAATACGTTACAGTGCATTAACGTAATTAAAGTAGATACATTACTTATTACATTTTTCACAGGGTTACTTGATTGCTAGCATCATATAACCTTTTATATTTCAAAGCAGCATTTTATACACGTACAATTACAATTTTTTTATTAACCTGCACAATACTAGAGTAGTTCATGACAAATTTCTTCCCCTCAAAAATGTAAGAAAAGTGGGGAGAAATGTGTTGAGCTATAAATTAAATGGAATCTCTAACACACGGTTGGGAGTGAAGTTCATATGTAAATGTTAGAGAGAAGATGTTGGCCCAGACAATGGCTGATATATATACAGTAGGTTAATGTTGTCATGACTTGTGAGTCTGTGCATTTGCTCACTCATATACAAGAGACTTTTTGTCTACTTGTGATTTTCTGAAATGCTGTCAATGCTCTTCTCGTTTTTTTAGCTCATGTCTGTGGAAAACCTGATAGAGATGTAAATGTAATAATTTTTCTGGGAAGGCAATGATTAAGTCCAGTTCTTGCATCAGCCACATGTTTACAAGTACTCAAAGAGTAAGTAAGTAAATGATCCTCAATAAGGGTAGTCCAGGGTATTTGATTTTCCCTCCACATTTTACCTTTAAAAACTATTTACTTTGCCTTGTTTGGTATCATCCTTTTCAGCACAACCTCACGTGTCTGAATTTACAGTTATGTTTTCATTTTGACATACTGTATTAACACAATTGATCTAAAATCAGACAAAAAACATAAAATCAGAGTAGAAAAAGTTATTTTTTACTGTAACAACCTCAAACATGTTTAATGAATCATATTTCATAACTTTAAATGCAAATAAAGTAAAAAGTAAAGTAAAAGTAAAAGTAAAATCCTATGCACAAGTTTTGCAAACAACAAAGTTATTTGCATCCATTTACCTTTTACCTTGATTTTTTAAAATAACCATTTCAAACTATTTACAGAACAATCAGCTGTTCTGCATCAATAAGATGCCACACTGTGACCACGCAGTCGCCTCATTGTTCTGACACACAACACAAAACTATCCACAACACTACACACTAACTACACAAGACAACACATTAACTACACACCCCAAACACGCTAAACGTCACAAATCTCTCACATCTCAAAACTCTCTCTCTTTCTTTTTCTGCTCTCTCTCTCTCTCTCTCTCGCCGTCACACCTAAAACTTCCCCTGTTCTTTTGGTTTGTTTTTTTTGGTCATAAGCAGAGAGTGCTTGCTAGCGCTGTCTGTAGACAGTAAATGTGGCGAAACTATTGAGGAAAAAACGCCGCCTATATATTGTTTATCATGACTCTGGTTTTACGTGGCCTATCAACACAATTTATAAACTGGTATATATCACCTTGTTGCTTTGTCTTTAAGTGGTCATGTGATTGGCTTACCACGACTACTTTATTCTTCCTCAGTCAAACAGCAGCACTCATGCGATTGTTTTGCCCCCTTAGCTCCAGGTGTTGTGCTAGACAGTGATCGTGATTGCCGTCCGCGGGAGCGCGCGCAGCTGCTTAAAGCTGTAGAGTCCAGATTACTTACGTAGTCAGCTACTTCCGTGCAACTGATATAAGATGCGGTAAGCTGAACACAGCTTCAACCGTCTGTTTGTTGAAAAATAGTAACGGACCGCGTTTCCTTGTTAGTAACTGTAATGCCGTTGTAACGATAGGAATAGTAATTAGTTAGATTACACGTTACTGAAAAAAGTAACGCGTAATCTAACTAACTTACTTGTAACGCCGTTATCCCCATCACTCCTAATGACCAAGGAAGGTGCAAAGTACATTCCAAGTTCCTTCTATGCCATTATTATTTTCAGGATATCTTGAAATATTACGCACTTTGCCATGATTTCAGGTTGCAGTGTTTTCCCAGCAGCCATGTAAGGGACAGTCAGTTGTTTATTGACTAAACTAAAGGTGGACATCAAGACTCAATGCAAAAGAACTGTGTTAAATAGATCACAGAGGACGTAGATGTCCTGCATTCCTATATGTTTACGTCACAGATAAAGCTATTGTGTACAGCATGTGTCATTTTGGATATGCCACTAAAGGGAGCAGACACACACAGTTGTAGTCACAGTGTATAATTGCCTCCCTGTATCCCCCTTTGGGCATTTTCCAGTCAGAAACTATGAAACACCCAAAGCTGGTGTGCATAACTTTACCATATCACAAGTGAAAACAATAAGAATGTGAAAGCCCATGTGAACATTGTGCACTGGAGGGCATTTGTTTAGCATGCATATTGTTTGGTTTGTTTTTACCGTATGGGCTCATCAATAATTCAGGGCAACTTAACTAGCCATTACAATGATGAAGACATCAAAATGCAAAACAGAGGGCTGTGAGCTCTCCTATCCAATAAGAGCTGTCTGCAAAGAGAGGACTAAACACCGGACAGACTTTTAATTAGTGGGCTTTGTATCCCAGCCAGGAACAGCAGATTGGCCGCTTGCTCTGTCTTGTCATCATAGTCATAGAAAGCAAGAACTGGAAACACGACCATGTGAATGATAGGTAATTTGATGCAGTTAGCAAAAGCTTGATGGACAAATTACTTCCAGCCATGCAGTCGAACTCTAAATAAACCTTTAAATACTGACCAGACAAAACAGATATTCAAAGAACTTTGCTGGGGATATAAAAACAAAAAACACAGGCCAAGTTACAAGAAAATAAGTTAAATGGAAATGTAATCACTGATAGTGTTTCATTGTGTACTTGAAGACAACAAATCTTTCTCAGGTCCTGTATTTTACAGAGCTGTGTTTCACACTACATGAAGGGACAGCTTTTTCTACTATCCCTCAACACTCTCTCCCCAACTACAAATTATACTCAAACAGATGTAGACAACACGCTTCAGTTTCTTCAGGCATAAAAAACAGCTGCTGTAGAAGGCAGGACAATCCTTTTTGGTCAGTAAAAACCGGCTAAGGAAGAATTTTGAGCAACCATCATCTTTTTTTTCAGATACTGTTTTTCCACGCTACTATTTGAGCAACATCATTGCCCTACTTTGCGAAACACCTGTTCTTCCTCCTTACAAACACTGAAGCATTTAAATTGTTCTTTATTGTGCTTCGATAGCTCTCTAAATGCCATCAATAAATCAGCGTTATTAGTCAGCAACATACAAACCACCTGAACTCATTGAGAATCATTTTAAAGCCTGTGAAAAATTATGCGGATCATAAATTGCCTAGTTTACTGCTCACTCGTATGCTCAGTCTTGTTCGTTTTATTATCTGCAGTGTGGCGGCGTTTAAAACAGAGCTGATAAGTCAGTGGAAGTCAGGTTTACCAAAACAATACCTCTGCCTAAGTGAGCCCTCACTGTCAACAACCTCATTTAAAGTAGAGTGTCTTGTCTGACCTTTCGAGAAGACCTTGCTCTAGTAAAGAATGTCCCTGTCAATACCAGTTTTCAAGGACCACTTACAGTACAGTATTTCACTTTTTTCCCTTGGGCCAGTTAGAAAGGGTGTATTGTGTTCCTGGTGGATGAAGAGCATACACACTGAAAACACACAAAAACTCAACAAATGTCTTTAAGATTTAAGTCATTTGGATTTATTATTTTCCCTTGCAACAAAAGTCATGCACCCCCTTGCAACAATAGGTCTGAATGCGAGTCTGTGTCTATGTGTCAGACTGGCGACCTGTCCAGGGTGTACCTTGCCTCTTCCCCTAAGACAGCTGGGATAGGCTTCAGCCCCACCGCAACCCTGAAAAGGTTAAGCGGCAGAGAATGGATGGTTCACAATTGGTTTTTTTAGTATTGAGATCATGATTATTTCTCACAATTGTTTGTTGATTTTAGTGTCAAAACAGTGAACACTGCAAATACTATAAAGCGTTCACTCCATTCACTATATCTGCATGATGGATATGAATAAAATTCATTGCAAAGAACTTGGTAGCTGTGTGATCCTGCTCTATTTTTCCCCTGCAACATTTTCCAAACAACACAGGTATCACCACTTTGGAAAAATAATTGGAAGGAGGAAAAACATATCTTTTGTCCAGTATGTTGACCTTTTCCTGAAAAATTTATTATGCACTGTGTTTAGTGAACACGTATCTTTGACCAAAACAATACGATTGCATTGGTTATTTCAGCGCATCTTTGTGAGCTGGATCAATACACAGATGCTCAGTGAACGATCGCGTTTAGAGACATTCAGATTAATGTTGGACGATTCACGTTAGCAACCACTGCATTGTTTTTTTTAACCTTCATGCATTAATTATACTGCAGCCTTTAGCGTCTTCTCAGGTGGCTGAAAACCTGGTTAGTTGTGATGATTGCAGGGTAGATACACAGCACTCTTTGCATTTGATCTTGTCTTGGGTAACATTACGCCAAATTCAAATTATTTCTAAACAGTGGGTGGTGATCTGCTTCAAGGGTAAAGCTCCTCCCCTTCTGCTGTGCCAGATATTTGATTTCCGTTGTATACCTGTCCTTTAATGTAATGTTACTTGTTCAAATGCATCCAGGAAACAGGGAACAGCTGTGACTGGTCCAGGCACTTTGTCAGCCATTGATTTAGGGGGTTCTTGATTTGCTTTAGCTTTGCATTTTAAATAGCAGAACATCCATCTTAAATATCATTCGATCATGGTCATTTAATCGCAGAAAGCCAAAATCATAATTGAGATATAAATTCAATTCATTGTGAACTCCTACTTTCTCCCATGTTTTAGTTTCTTGTGACTTCACTGCAGATTTTCTCAGCATTTTGTTTGTTCATTTGACGCATCATTTTATTCCACACTGTAGTGCTACTCTGCCTTTTAACCAGTTTTCACATAATAATGAAGCATTTCCGACCTCTTGATTTAATTGTATGCCTTTCTTTCCACAGGGCCCAAAATACTGCAGCTCGAGCATTTAAAACATGTGAGAAATGTTTTAGAATGTTTCAAACTATCATTTTTATTTAGTTCGAAATAGAGTCTCACAACAAAAAGCTGGTATCTAAAACCCTGTCATTGAATTCTTGTAATTTATGAAAATTTAATGCAAGTCTGCCACAGCTTTTAGTGCTTGTCTAGTATGTTGCCTGCTAATGAGGACAGGTTCTGACATGGTTCAAAGTGGAATACCTGACATACTGGTATGTGATCATAGGCTCTAATACCTCTCTTAATCAACAGAGCTTGGTTAAAGGTATTCTGGGGGCATTTGTCTCACCTCGGCAGCGACACTCGCTGGCAGATGCTTTGCATATCAGGCCTGGTGGATCAATATGTTATTAGAGAACAACCTCTCGGAGGCATGTCAATTAATTCTGGTCTGTCAGCTGCCCCCCTTGCATTGTCCACTGGGGCTGAGGGAAAGCGGTTGGTGTCTTTTTTAACATGGTGCCTGTGGAGCATTTGTGTTTTGCTGTTTCAGTCTCTGATAGTCAGAAATTGTTGTTTCACATAAAATGGCATATATAACCTCCATTAAAACTGCTTTAGACATAACGAACATACATATGTAAGATATAACATCTAGTCACTCTGCCATCGATGCTTTATTTTTAAATTTTTTTATTTGGTTTCTTTTCCAAATCAAATTTTGACCATTGGTATCTGCCTAGAATCACATCCTCAGGTTTGGAACCACTCCACTAGTACAATGAGTGTGGAAGGGTTTATTGTATAAAACGTTTTGTCATGTCCTTGGAAAACAAAAGACTACAAAAAGTAGCATGTAGGGTGAGGGATAAGCTAATCAGTGTAATCTGACTTTGTGCATTATTCTAATGTGTCTGACTCTAATTTTGTCAACTGCCCCAGAATCAGGGGATTGTGGTCACTCTACTATTCCGAGTGATATGTTGTTAAGAGTCAGATGTTGCTATTGTCTGTTGCAACAACTTTTTGCAAAAGTTTAGCTGGCACTCACACTGCACAGAGATGGAGGAACTACTTCACAATCAGATTGGGTGCTAAAGCCACAAGATTAGTCTTTTGCACCAGCTCTTACTTGTTATTTTTTATTTTTTTGGTTTCGATGCGCTTTCTTTGCCAGCACATCTAGTATTGACTTTTTGGGAAATATTCATTGTTTGCATAATGAATGCAGCTAGAAACATTTCAGTGGGATGATAAAGGCTGTACATGTAGGTTTTACCGCATGCAGTGTTGTTTTCCACCACTCTTAACCTGGGGAGGGTTAAAGCAAAAGTTTATGCTCCTGAGGGAGATGGGATACTACTACCACATTTTTTCCATGTCAATAGAAATTAAGTTGATTGCTGCATGAAAATAGCCGGGTATTCTTTAAACGCACCATAAAAGAGTTGGATGTAACATGCATATTCTTTTCTGTGCCTCAAACAGACGGGACTGTGTGCACAGACAGAAAGGAATGAGATAACCTCGATGACTCATGGCACTTTTATAGGAGGCTCTTTTCACATAGAAATCTTCACACTCTTCGAATCGATGCTTTCTAGCGAGCCGCCATCAATATGTTGACGCTGTCTTTGTGCAGGCTGTTACAGTTACCGCCATTTCTTAGAATTTAACTT
Organism: Pelmatolapia mariae; assembly: GCF_036321145.2. Lineage (NCBI taxonomy): Eukaryota > Metazoa > Chordata > Actinopteri > Cichliformes > Cichlidae > Pelmatolapia > Pelmatolapia mariae. Next base: position 28,015,432 of record NC_086235.1, on the reverse strand, counting down.
CACACAGCAGGGGGACTGAGGGACCCGTTTCTTGAAGTAAAACCTCCATAACAGCCTGTCCAGCCATTTTCTAAGATTGACCCCAAAATCCAGCACTATCCACAAATTTCTCCCTAGACATTTGAAATAATGTCATTCTGCCTGCACCGGATGACAAAGATGGAGAGACTATTGTTTAAAAATGTGACTGATGGCTTTCCTGCCTGCACTGCCTTGAAGAGAGAGATGGTGCTGATAGATGAACCAATACACTCTAAACTCTTTCTTCTTTAGGTTTGCAGTGTGCGCTGTTTGATTCACTTTTCTCCTGCTGGGGTGATATTTCACCCTTTTTGCCATGACACAGCGCAGCAGTGCAGGTCTCTGGCTGTGGATGTCTTCATTAGGATACATCTCTGTGTTTTATTATTTCCTTGACTGCTGAACTAAAGACTGTGCCACAGCTCTTCTTCATTTCAGCGCCAGAGAAAACTTGAGCCGAACATATCTTAATGACAAGCTAATAGCGCGCTATCTGAACTATAAAAAAAAACATGGCATAGTTGTGTCTGAAGGGCTGCATGAAATCAGTGGAGAGAGGGAGGAAGCACAGTGATCAAATAGCTACTGTTGGCTGAGTGAAATATCAGAGCCACTTCATTAAAAGTATGCATACTGATGCACTGGAGGAAGAAAATATCTAAATATCACGAACTGTTTTAACTCTTTCACTACCATATCGTGAATACAATTAAACTTTTGCTGAAATATGGATATTATTAAGATAAGGTTTCTTCACCCTGTGTATTTAGTCAAATGAAGCAACCTTTTTATATACAGCATGCTGTAGATATTCTTGTGCTACACATTGTTTGTTGTGTGCATTGATTCTCTTTTGTCAGAGGTATGAAATTATTCCTGCTTATACGCCTCCACTATCACAAGTACTTGAACATATTAAGTAGTTGTTTAAATGCATCTTAATTACTGCTCCTCTGTGGATGCTCCATGCATCAACGTGTGTCCTTTTTCCAGTTTTTTTCTCCCTCTTTTTTTTTTTTTTTTTTTACACCTTTCCCTTTGCTCATTCATTTATTTTGCACCACCTCCCTTCGTCAACTCCCCTTTACACCTTTTGTGAGGCAGACTAGCAACCTCTGGGAATGTTGATATGCAGAGCACCGCTCCTTCCAATCAGTACTTCTGAAAGGTTGTTACTAATGGTCCCCAAGGAGAGGAATCAACCTTGAATACATACAAGGCCTCTTTCGGCATTTTGGCCAGCCACTGGGAGTGTCACATCTTGTTTTCCCTCCTTGTCTCTGCCAAGGTTCAATGGCCATATAATGTCTATGAAATGGAAATACAGCCAATTCATCTGGCTTTTATTGTCTCACTGGAACTTTCTGACTGATTCAACACACAAAACAAGTTTATTTACTGATACCCAAGGATTTACCACAGTGCTTGTAGTCAGAGGTATGTGGTATACAAACACAATATTCTTGTAATTAAGATTACAATTTTCTAATGTTAACTGTTAAAAATTAAAAGAGACCTTTAAATTTTTGTTAATCTTTCTGTGTCACCCATGATTGCACTCGTGGTGCTGTGAATGGCTATTGGAAGCCAGACAGTGAATGGACTGTGAGTTTACAATGATGGGCAGCCACAGTCTGAGCTTCTGAGAATAGCTTGATTATTCATCTGGGACAAGTGCATGGGCAGGGAGAGGCATTCCATATGTTACACTTAACAACCAATGAAGCTGCGATTCAGAGACTTGGGGCAGAAACAGCTGACAGCGCTCATCCACACCCCTGGCTTTTTCCAGAAGAGCCGAGGCTGGCAATAATCTAGCTATAATTAAGGGGTATAAACCATGTCATGCAGCCATTAGACCAAATAGCTGGCAACCAATCAGCTATGACATTAATTGTGGGAACCAACCACAGCTTTTTAATTCAGCTTGAGTGTAAGAGGAGAAATTTCTTTGAAGTATTCCACAGTTTGGTAAATAATGCCTAATAAAAGAAATGACAATTGTTATATAAATAGCACACAACCTGTTCAGCATAGTTAGGGAACTCAGTGTTTTATGTTTACTGAACATGTATATGTGGATTTGTGTTGTTGTACATCAGAAATTACCTGAAAGCCCCTTTGGGGCTGACATACAAGTCTTCACTTTGTTTATGCTTAAAAGTAGACGATAATTCCAAATCTTTTTTTTTAAAAGTAACTCTGATTTCCTCTTTTAATAACTATGTGCTCCCAGTGCCAGACAACACCAGAGTATAGAAACACCTATTATAAAACATTACTTTTCAAATGTAACAATAATTTCCTTATTCACCGGGCCCTGAATACATGCACTGGTTTTCTAAGTAGCTAAAACACTCATAGTGTTGAGCTGACCTGTCATAGTCAGTCATAGTCATCGTCACTGCAGAAACAAAACAGTCTTATAACAGTCAGAACTCAGTTGTTACAAAGCAGTCTTAATGCAGCTCCTGAAACTATTTATAAGGGAGATAATCAAGTTTCATCACAGCTTGTGTCCCTGCTGAGCAGTAAAGAGAAAAACAAGAAGAGGATACCGGCATTATAGTCAAAACATTTTCTTCCACCTTACGCTTTGTGTAGACTCATCAACTTCATCCACATTAAAGTACTTAACATACTGAAGTACCTCACAGCTCTCTTTTTGGACTTTTTGTTTACATTTGTTAGTTTCTATAAAAGCCGCTGAAGAGGTTAAAATCAAAACCCTATCGTCCCTTTTTAAGACATTTGTAAATTGATCCAAGGATGAGAAGGAATTGAATTCATTTGCCTTATTATGCAGAAGTTAATATAAAGGAGCTATCGATTTTTCTTCCGTTCTTGTTGAGCGTTTCATCATTGTAGTTACTAATGAACAGTGCACAAAGAGAACTTATAGAAGGGCTCTTTATTAAAGACTGCAGTTTTTCCTTGAAGTGGACTCTTCAAGCAGTAACAGACACTTTATCCTTTCAGAAAAAATGCAAATAAATGAGAAGAGTGGTGATGCTGTGCAATTCATAGGCTTTTAGATCTATATTTTCTCAATACATAATAAAAATCTGGGTGTTTGATTTAACCCTCTCAGGCTCAAATTAAGTTTTAGTTACAGGAGAAATCTGATATTCGGGGAAAATTACCATAAAAAAAAATTCATAAAATATGTATGTGGGGTAATTAGGTTGTTAGTTGTAAACTGTTGCAAATCTGCAACGCCTGCCTGGAGAGGGTTAATGTAGACTTACAATAATGACCTCACTTTCTGTATCTGCCTTAGTTACTTGAAATGTGTTGTTGCAGTTCTTTAAACCAAAATACTATTACCAAAAATACTGCTAAGCATTTTTAATAATAAAAGCCACACCATGCATTTTTGTAGCTAATAAAACCAACTTAACATTCACCTATGTTGATGAATTGATTTTACACACTTTGGCATTGTCTTTGTTCATAATGGGCTACTTGGAAGGGTTGCATGTTTACTCAGCAAATGATTGGACAAGAAATTACTGTTAATGGAAACTATGGATCCTTCCCAACCTCATTCCTTGCATGCTCACAGTTTAAAGATCCACTTCTGTAGACAGTCACTGACAACAGCAGAATATGCGACATGTTGGAGCGTAGCCAAGGTGAGATTTGTGTAAAAGGATGAGTTTTGTGTGTGGATGTTCATGCAGTACTTTATATTGTAGTACTACTGTAATTGATGTTTATGTGAATTATTTAATAGTTATACATTTTTTTACATTATTCAGAAAGTAAAATGAAGCGCTGCTAACTTCAGAAGTGGACCAACATTGTCCTCTGCTTTCTAAATTCTTTCAGCTTGTTGCGGTGACAAGTGACAAAGATAAAGAATGCAGTACAACAGATTTGATTTTCTATGACCTTTAAATAATCCCAGAGAGCCTAATGATGCACAATGTGAAATTCTTTGTCTTTTAGAAAGCATTTAAATATTACCAACTAAACATTAGTTGTCGAACAGATGTGCAGACCATGTCTATATTGGGTCCATCGGACCGTCGCTCAATTCTGGACATCGATACGACATCTGAACTTGGTCCACAATTTGGACGTCCAACCATGACCAAACATGAACGTCAATATGATGATCAACATTTGAAATTCGGACTGGGTCTTTTTTTTAAACATCATATGAACGTCTATGACAGGTGCAGGGAATTTAGATGATTAATAAATGTGATATGTTTTAATCACAAATATCAACATTGTTGTTATCAACATTGTACATATGAACAAGGATTATTTATAAACAAACTAATTATTATTTGTAACCAAGTTAAAACTATGATTTATTAAAATGTGTTGACATATTAAGAACGTTGAAATTCATGTTAAAATGTAAAATAATAATGGTTAAAGTATTTAGAAAAATTTGGGAATTCCTTTGTGGTGAGGCGTGGTCGGCGGTGCCGTGCAGATGGCAATCACGCCCGCCTGTTAAAACACGGGGACTCAGGGGTTGGTGATTGTGTTGTGGTGTGATGTGCGGCTGGCAGCTTGGGAGCTGCAGTCAATGTAAATAAATGCCTCATAATTACAACCTGTGGTCCCGCCGCACCTTATTCACACCACATCCTTTTAAAAGAAGTACAACGTGTTTAATAAGTTTAAAAGAGCATATGCATTATATAGTTTAGTGAGGTTGGTATCCTGTTTTATTGCGTTGTAAGAGGATGTAAATGTGGTTGTGATCATTAGCCTGCTATGAGAGAAGTTGGATGGAAAGTACGAGAAGTTTGTGCAAGTGTGAATGTATGAACTGGACTATCTGCTCGACAGTCTTTCTCAATGTGCACATTTTGCAAACTGCCTGTGAGAAGCTGGTGACATTTCTGCTTGAAATCCATCGTGCAGCTGCTCACTTTTGTTTTAGCATCAAGAGCCCACACCATCTTGAAGATGTCTGCTGATCACTCTGCATTCCTTCACAGATAACTGTTTCTGTACAGAAAAGATGCCCTCCACCCTCTGGAAACACGGGACTACTGAGCCTATAGAAGCAGTATAAAAACAATGTCTATAATGAGTCTAAGTTTGACCTTGCGAAGAAGTCCGCAACGTCCACATTTGGACTATAAAAAGCCCGTACAGAGAAGCCGTACGGACGTCAACAATAGATTTTTAATAGAAGTTGAAAAACAGACATTGCCTGTTGTTACAAAACATCCCCTTCAGTGGAGCAAAATTATACAAAAATGACTTATAAAAGACGTCACCTTGTTACGTATGTAACTGCTAAGTTTTCGGTTGGGCCACAGATTAGTTTGTTTTAGATTTAAATAATAAATTCTGAGGTGTGTTTTATGGATACATAAGAATAGGAAATGAAAAATAAAACTCAACAACTTATTTATGTTGGAAGGATTCATCATTTTGTTGACCCTTTTATTACATTACATCAAAATATTAGGTAAGATTTTGAGTGATGACCTATTCTATGCAAGTTGTATGTTGCAGGTCTAAAGACATGTTCAGACAACCTGGTGAAGTACAAACTAACACCTTCATGGAAGCTTGTTGTCTACACTAAATTTGAGTACAGTCCGTCTGGTTTCAACACTCACTTATTATTTTCAGGGTCAGCCTTTCAGAGCATGAGTGAAAGAAAGGGAAAAACCCTTTACAAGTCCGCAGTCCATTGAAGCTCTAACACAGACATTCACATTCACACTCACATCCACACCTAGGGGAAATTCACAGTTTCCAGTTCACCTGAGCAGACTGTAGCACCCAGAGGATGCAAACACAAGATGCATAAATAAAAAATTGCTGTGTGGCATTTCAAACAACGACAGAAATGCATCTTCAACAGGCAGGTAGATAGCAGATTACTCTCCACCCATGCTTCCCTTTGCGTTACGTGAATGACTGTTTCTGGACGTAGGATGAGTTTTAAACGCACAATTATGTCTAATTGCTGACTAAAAGAACACAGTTTAATGAGCAAGAGATAGTTGTGTGCAGCTGTTGCTGTTGGCCTTTAGTTAATACAGCAAGGGCTCACTGAAAAGCCTGTGAGAATGAAATGAGGGTGATTGCACCCTTCTGTATTAATGAAAAACATACACATTTGTATAGCCATATCTCAAGAACACTACAATGCATTATCTTTCAACAAGAGTGTATATTACCTCCTGACAGAATGTAACGTGTCACCTTTTAAAGCAGTGATAATTACTGACTCAGTTATGCCTGGGTGACTGGTCAGTGTGCTTATAGGATGAAGAGACGGAGCCTCATGAAGAATGTGAAAAAAAGCTTTTGTATTCATCCAGATACTTTGTAAAACATCAGATGGACTTTTAACAAATTGTCATTCTCTATGCAGCTTATATTAACTCAACTTTGTAAATGGGATGTAGTAATATAAATATGCTGCAGACAGTGCACAAACCAGAAAATAAATGTGTGAAACCTGAAAATGAAGAAGTGCCTGATGCTAAGAAATTGGGCAGACTGTGAGACGTAACTGTCAGACTACTGAGAGGAAAAAATTTACACATACTGTTCACGGTAGTATAATAGCTTGTGCTGTTGGCCATGGTGTGATTCAGGATGTTGCAGTGGTGAGAAAGCATGGGGAGCAGTGCTTGTAGTGATAGAATAGCACCACAGTAGTGTGGCTAACCAAGCTTTTTGGAAAGCTTGGTTAGCCACACTGTTGCTATAAACACAGCTTTGATTTTATTGGCGGATTATCCTGGCACTATATATGTTTCAAAGAAATGCTTCAATAGGGTTACAACTATCACTCAGCGCCTTTACCCTCGCATCCAAATATGATACCGGCTACAAATCCAAACCAAATGTTGATGTCATGGTGTGTTCATCTACCTTATATAATCTTTGGTTTACTCTCTTTTTCATTTCTACTGTGCTTCAGTGTATCAGCAGAAATGCTGAAGGACAAACACCCATTTCAGAGATTTGAATTGCAAAAAACATGAATTGCAAAAGTTTTAATATACACTTGAAAAGTATGTTGCAACTTTAAAAGTTATTAGTCTCAAAATTATTCAAAATCTCTTGTGCAATATTATTAAAAACTCAACTTAAGTATTCAGTCAGTGAGATATTAAGGTAGGATCAGTATAGCACTATACAGGACACCTCAGTTGATGCACATTCAAGGAGAGTTGAGAGAACATGCCCATTTACTGACAGCAATTTAAGAAATACTAGCTTGTTGCAACAGCTGTCATTTTGTTCATTTTATTTTAACAATTATATCATCTGATTTTGCATGGTTATTGTAACTTATCTGGCTACTTAAATGGGTACTTTTTTATTTTGTTTTGCTTTTGTTTAGTTTTTTTTGTCTTTTTGGTAATTTGAAATTTCCATTAGGTGTGAATGGTTGTCTGTTTCTCTTTGGTAGTACAGTGTCAGATTGGAGACCTGTTCAGGGTGTACCTCCCACCCTTTAGAAGCTTCAGTCCTCCTGCAACCATGATAAGGACAGAATGGCTGGATGTATCATTATTATTATTATTATTATTATTGCTCACTTGTGGGGTAATGGCTGAGGCAATGATGAGGGTGCAGCAGTAGTTCTGGTTGTGAATGGTTCCATTCAAGGCTGAAGAGGTAGTTTGGTGTGGATGTACAGAGCTGAGCATTCTCTAAAGGCTGAAGAAGTCACTCAAAGAGGTGGTTACAATGACAGGGTTACAATGGTATTAGCCAGGAGGGGGTCTCGTCCCACCCACTCTGTGAAACGAAGGCCACATGACGCTAGATATATTCATCATTTTCTTTCTGTTGAATTGACAGTTCAGTATATCACCTACATTTTGTACAATATTTGGATTTCTAAGAGTCAGGCAACCAGTACCAAATACTTGTTAAGAGGTAAAGACTGGGTGTAACGTTTGTCCTGTAAAGCATCCACGGGACACAGGTGTGGGGACAGCAATACTTTTATTAATACTGTGGTTTCAGGTTCACTGGGACACAGTCACTCCCGCTCTCTGCTGTCACATCCGCTCTTCCGCCTCCGACTGTCACTGCGAACATATAAAGAGTGACAATCACCTTCACTTCCCAGCACACCTGTTCACCCCGCCCCTGCGCCGCCCCGGGAGCTCACTGCGTCACCCCTCCTCTGCAGCCGGCCAGAGACCACACCCACGCCACACTGGGCTTTTAAAGGTCTCACAGTAAAAGTTATAGATAATTTGGCATGTGTCCATTCTCTTCCAATCTGGATTCCATTGGGAATACAAAGTAGGAAATGGGATTGCAGAGAGCTTGAATGCATTCAAATGGCACAATACACATCCTGGAACTCTCGCATGAAAGGGTGAGATGATGGTGCACTCTGAGAGTGCCAGGTCTTGAAGGAGCCCTGTGTCTTGATCTAGAGCTAGAAGCAATGCCATGTGATGCCCTGTCTATGGTTTGAGACACTGTCTTGGTTTTGTCCTCCTTGTAAGTTATTTCCCATTGATTTAACATTACAAATGATACATTTGTTTTGTCTTAGTTTGATTTGGCACAGCCAGAACCTGTTCAATAGGTGTTGGGAGTGTCTTTATGAAATGAGAGGAATGCTCATTCTGCTTAAATTAACAGCCTAAGATTTATAGCCTAAACAGACATAGAGTTGAAAGAGTGTAGATGGTCAATAACTCCAAAACTGAGTCATTTTCCTTATGAAGTTCAAGTATCTTGAGGACTTGTTCATAAGTGAGGGTAAAGCAGATTGACAGGTGGACTGGTGCAGACTCATTAGTAATGTGAATGGTGTATAGGACTGTTTCGGGTAGAAAGAAGCTAAGCCAGAAGGCAGCGCTTTTGTTTTAGTGGTCGAGCCATTATCCAGTCCTCACAAATGGCTGTGGGCTTAGAGTAGAGATTTGAGCTTCCTCCATATAGTGGTTGTGCTTACTCTCAGAGGTGTGGTAAGAAGCTTAAACCTCTGGAGGAAGTTTGGAGAGGAGTCAGTGCTCCTTTCTGTCTAAATAAGACAGTAGAAAGAAACTGGCATCTAAATAGACTGCTACATAGAAAATGCTGGTGAGAAAAGGCATATCTAGATAACTGAAAAGATTAATGGACAAAATAAATGGTCAGAAGAGTCCAATATGACTGACAATCAAGGATGACATTGAATTAGTAATGTTAACTAATATTGCTTTTTAATCGTCCTTCTTTTAAATATTTTCCCTCCTTATTACTGGCAATAGTTTTCAATTTTTATTTCTTTGAACCATCGTATATTATTTTATCTTATGTTATATTATGTTATTTACCTAATTTTATACGTGTGCCTGCTATTATGTTTTTTGTAGAACTAAATTCAGAATCAATGGAATTGAGCACTGTGATTGTTTTATCTCATTTGTTATATATCCATTAACTTAGAAGACAAAATGATTACAAAAAACTAACAAATAAATTATAATAATTGCTGTATTGTCCTGCCCGACACTTTGAATTGTTTCTTAATGGCCAGGTGTCACCTGAAAAAAGATGTTGATAATCCTATTTTAATCTAAGTAAAATAAAATAATTGGGGCAAGCACATCAATCCCTTAAACATTTTAAAACACTATTATAAGTTTATTGAATGTAATATTTCAGTTTTTACATATTGTATGTGAAATTCAGCCATTTCCACTTGATGTGGTAAATTCAGTAGTCAAGTTAAGAATGGAAGAAGACGTCTTGGTGGGTGAGACTTTCTTTCTCTCTGCCACTCCTCCACAGTTGTCACCATGAAGCTTTCCATCAGGCCCCTCTCTGTGGAAGCCAGAGATGAGAGCTGTTCAGAGGAATGGCCTCGGGCGCAAGGCTCTACGAATGCTCAGCTCAACAACCATGGCTGCTTCAAGGGAGCATCTCTGTGCTTCAGAAGCTTTCTACGAATGGGAACCAAGTTGGCTTCCCATCATACGCAGCTTCCATAAAGACCTTTTCAGCTATTTGGCTTAAAATCAATATGAAAGGTTAGAACCACAAGCACACTTGGGATTAAGTGCAGAAAAGGAGTAGGATTTTAACTGACAAAAAGTGAAATTCCTCGATGCCTTTAACAACTGATATTTAGAATTGAATGAAGTTTGGGATTATATCGAATCTCCGGGGAGACCGAAAAAGCCCTATTGCATCAAATCAGAGCCTGACAGAAAGCAAACAGTTTGACAGAACGATACTGATCTCTGTGTGGCATTGTGCGCTGAAACATGTACTGTGCAGGATTTTTGCATCAACACAACCCAGAGAATTACCACAAAACAAATAACTTGGGGGGGAAATTAGAAAATTACATATAAATTTGCTGTATTTTTGTGCTCGCTGTCAGTTGTGATTTGTCACTTTAATCACATAAATCATTGGACAATTTGAATTAGCCTGGAAACTGTCTAGAAATTTTATCCTGATGGATGATGGTGCTTAAATGTATGACAGGGTAATAACTTTGAGACAACTACGGCACACACAAAGGCACCACAACACACAGAGAAGCACATAAAAATTACAGGAGCATTATTTGTATCTAGCATAAAAATAGGAATTTACACATGATTCAAATATTAGCGTTAGCTTAGGAACAATAACTAAAACAATGCCTTATCTTTCTACAGCAGTGCTCTAAGTGTACTCTCAGTGATACACACTGCACCTATTCAGTCCTACTATGTTTGAACACTGTTGTTTCCATGGAAATAATATATTAAATTAGAATAATAAAGGTTTTTTTTTTTTAACACAACCTCCCTTGCTCTCAGTTTCTTTAACTTGTTGGTTTTAATTTAGGAACAAATTAAAACCAGAATCCAGACATTTCTTTTTTTTAATGTAAGCACTCAGACAAGTCAAAGACCACCTCTTATGGCAGACCAATGAAATGGTAACAACATTAGAGTTGACATAGTGTTTTATTACAGTCCTGGGCAATCGTCAGGATCATTCATCTGTACATTCAAACTCTTCACTCTCGCATTTTTCACCCAGTGGCCTGGCTCTGGGTTTGCTGGGTTATTGCAAGCTAGCATGTTGTTTGTGATCTATGGCACTATGATAAGCATCTGTGTACACAAAATATGAATCTCTCTTCAAGATATAATTTTAAATGTACACTGTTTGATGTAAATAGAAAAAAAACAGGTAATTCAACCAGTGAAAGCCTAACAATTAAAATGTAAAGTTTATGTTATTGCATTTATATCACAAGTCTGTAAAGAAAATGTGTGGCTCGGGTTGAGAAAGTGCTTTAAAGGAAACTTCAATGTCTAAGAATGTTAGGTGTATGCTAAACAGAAGCTCAAGATTTCCCATGAAACTTCAGTATGTTGTTGTTTATGTTAATGTAACTGTGTGTGTTCCTTCCCTATTGCACTTGAATTGGGGTAAAATGGCACTGATTGGAAGACGTAATCAAAAAAATCATCGAACTCTGGTGCAATTATTACTTATTGGGATTTTTTTAATACCATCAATGGGACAAAAATGATAGTGCTAAAAAAGGTTTCTACTGTAAAGCTAAAACAAGAGTGTGAAAAAGGTGAACATATTGTGATTATCACTGGAGCACTTTAACATGCAAAAATGAGCCTTTAGGCCATGAATCAGTGCAGTTTCACAGAACTCACGCTCTTAGTTTTGTTAGCTGTACATCATTTTAGGTTGTTGTAATGTGTTTAATGTGTACAACACAATATTGCCAGAGTTTCCTAAGAAATGAATGGTAAGACCTTTAGATATGGCTTATATCAGATGGCAAAACTAATGTGACATTTACGTCCATGCCTTAGAGTAGTAAATATTGCAGGTACGACTAAATTATTATTATTTTTTTGATGAAATGTATTTAAATTACCACCACATATCAAACTTTGCTGGCAGTGACATCTTTTTTACTCAGATATTTATACTAGAATGTACACCACACAATATAAATATGATCCTTGAGAGAATCTCATAACTTTAGAGCAGTCTAAAAGCAGTTTAGCCAGCATTGAAGGTCAGTACAGTAATCTTTTGTATCTTCTAATATTTTTGCTATGAGCCAGTGAGAAACATTTTTAATATTTATGATAGAGGTTTAAAATGGCATATGAAGTTTTCCGAGGCTGAAATGATGGGAGTCATAAAATAAGTTTGTTGGTGTGTTTTTTTTTTCTCACTAGTTGCTGAATGTTAGCGGTGGTCATCCAGAAGAAGCCTTTGTCTTTTTGATAGCTTACTGGAGTTCAGGTTATGGAGTTTGAGGGAAGGGCAGGTGGACCACAGCCACAAGGAGGCATTATCAAGTGTAGAATATTCTGGTTTGCCCTACTTTAATGTAAGTTAGCTGAAATTCTCAATATATGATCTGCTCCTGCTGGCCATAAAATATTGATGGAAACCCTTCAGGTCTCAATAAAGTCCAAGGATCCATGAGGGTTTTTTTTTATTATTATTATTATCATCACAATTTCTTCTTCTTCCTTTGCCTTTTTCAGCATGCTGCTTGTGTTAATGACGTCTTTTCACCTTTGGTCAAAAACAATGAAAAGCCTGGTTTCAAAAATAGTTCAATTTGTTTTGTGCAACACATTGACACAATGAAGTGCGCTCTATATTTTTAACAGTTGTTGCTGTAGGATTTCTGGATTGCTAAGTGATGATATGTTTGGTGGGTGGCGTCAGTCAAAATTACCTGCTGGCTTGATCATAATCACGCCTGTAAATATAGAAAAAACAACACCTTGTGGAAGTTTGGCCTATTGGCAACTTAAATATATATTATATATATATATATATATATATATATATATATATATATATAAATATATATATATTCAAGGCTATTTTGGATGTGGCATTGTATCTCCAAAGAGTTTTAAAAAACATGTGAACTCTTTCCCTGTTTACCTGTAATTGATAGGGAAATTCGCAATATGTTATTTTTTGCTAGTTTGTGTCTTTAGTATGAGTCAACAGTGCAAAGACACAGATTCTTTTCTGGCTAGCTCATTTAAATTTCTAGGTACAGCATAGCTTTACACTACTGGAACACCTCAGAGGGAAAGAGGCACTTCTGCTAAAAACCAAAAAATTGCTGAATTTCTATCTTTTTGCTAATCACAGAGCAAACCTGTCGGATTGTTATATGTCATCAAAATTTCCTAACAGTTTATCCTGCTGCCACAAGTTCCATTTCTCAATGAAACAGTCTCTACAGAAATATTATGAAGTGTTTAGAAGTGAGTAAAAGTGGACTCTGACTAACGAGGTAATTACTACTGCCTTGACCAAGCCTTGTAAATCTGGCCCAGGGCATTGCCTTAAATCCCAAATCACAAACAGCCTGCTTATAAGGTAATATATCCGTGTAAGCAACAACTTAAAAGAAGTGGGGTTTTATAAGAGGAGGAAACTATCTAATTAAATCTCCTTTTACAATAGAGATTTGCTCCTTTTGACACCTTCTCTATATCTCATAACACTTGAATTTCATTGCGTGTACCACATCAGGTTAAACTGGAAACAGCTCACGCCACTAAGGTGGAACTGCTTGCATGGTATCCCTCACAAGTGTTTGTCTTTATTATGAACATGAAACTGAGTATGCACTGTCATACTCACAGTTATTTCGTAAATATTATGTGCCTCATTCACATTTAACTCGACTTTTGTTTCACCCATACTGTATGCCCTATCGGACCTCACCATGATCAATCTGACGGGAACATATGCCCAGACAAATCCCCCGCAGCTTGACGGCGGGATATTCTCAATGTTGATGGAGGTATTGATCATGCTCACATTAAAATGATGTCGGAAGCAGTAAATGCAGATGGCGGAGAGGTCCATTAATCAGGAAATCAATGGGCTTGTCAATAAGCTACCCTGGCACTGACAATAGATGACAGTCTGTAGGCTTAGCTTAGGGTTAGCTGTGCAGAAAGCTCCCCACTTCTAGTCTGGTCCAGTTTCACCACTAAAACTATCATTGTGTCCTTCATAACCCCCAGGCATGAGTTCATCATTTACTGAATCCTTTTAGGGACCGTTGAGCTCCACAGCTCATTCAAGGCCATGAGTTTGAGCGGGTCATGAGTCATGAACTGGTGGCATAAGAGTTCAGTGTCAGCCTTGCTATCACTTGTGCCCTAGAGAGAGTCACTTCCATGATTGATAGGCACACATAAGTGGAACACCCCTTGCAGCTGTTAAAGTAAAACATCAGCCATGTAGTACAGTATAATATTATCACTAAATGTTCCAGCAGCAGTAAGAGGTTTCCATCTTTAAAAAAAACACTAGCACGTGTTCTGTTTGACAGCATTTACTACTGGTCTGCAAGGTACCTTTGTATTTGATATTTGGCACTCAAGACAATTACAGATTGCTTGTATTTGTCATTGTCACACTGGTTGCTTGCAGGCTAATACAGAGTCCCTTATTGAGGATTCCCAATTCCTTTTTCCCTGCTCCATGCAGTTTCACTGCTTTAATTTTTTGCACCAACAGGATTAGTTTCTATCCAACACAAGTACACCAATAATACAGTTCCAGTTCTGGACACAGTAACATAATATTGGGCAGGCATTGTTTAAACGATATCTAACTTTTCCAATTGATTTCCCACGGATGGAATTTTGCATTAGATTCACGAATATTCACAGAATGACGTTCTGGAATAAAATTGCATCTATGACAAGCTGTAATCTGACCGTGTCCCTGGGCTGCTGAAAGAAAAACCCCATACCCTCCTAAGGTTGGGCGATGTGTAAAAATTTTCCAATCAACAATCATCAGTGCAATAACTGTCGCTACCCGATCCGTGCCACGCATGCGCGAATCTTACTTCACTTCCTCTCTTTGCCAACACTGTGACAGTTAATACATTTGAATAACACAGTTAGCACCCAGTTAGCTCCTAGCATTTCTCGACAGCTCTGCCTCCTTCTCGACTGCCCGGGACATTTAAACAATGGTTGCTTCCATATACAAACCTATTGTCTATAAAAATAAAAGCTTGTAATATGTTTTTAAGTGTTTACTGACAATTGACAGTGATAGCTGACATCATCATAAAAATTCCAATAAATCCTCTCCACACAGACAAGCATAAACACACTCGACTATCACTAAATTAAATTTAACACTCATACACAAACACGATTTGTAATGACGCTGGGGAGTAAACTGCCATTGAACGAAACAGAAGAAGAAGAGAACATCTGCACATGCGACCTGACCTGATCTGTACGGTCTGACTTTGCACATGCACAGTAAGGATCGGGGAGGTCTGATCCATAACTCTTTCTTTATCCCCTTTCAGTTTTTAATCTCTAGATGTAAACCACCTTGTAAAAATGTGAAAAAAGTCTTTATTCGCCACAACTTTCAGAAGTCCATATTAAGACAGCTTTCAATCCAGTATTTAAGCAATTAAAGCATTTTTAATACACTAAGCCTGCTGGATACCTAGAATATCCTTTTCCAGTTGACCAATTGACAAATTAACAGCCATTTCTAAGTTTACAAGGTTAATATTAAATTCTTATTAAAATCCAGTCTGGGTCACTAAATAAACACACAAATGTGCATATAATGGAACTCCAGTGTGATATAATCAAGCTGAGGAGAGAAACAGGTATTTAGCCTAATTTCAAACACTTTGAATGACACAACTGGAAAACACATTTAGACAACAGTCTATATCCGTCTGAAGTATTGGCAGCATTCAAAAGCAGCCTTGTAGTTTTCAAATAATTGCTGAAAAATATGTGGTTGTTCTTTTTTGAAACCATTCCTTTTGCCGTCAAGCATTACATGAATGGCAGTGAAAGAACTCTTCGCTCATGTCTAGACCAGAAATTGGCAGGCAATCTGGCATGAGTTTCACTCTTTGTGAATCCATCTTTTAACGAAAGCAGCAACTTGGAACATTCCTTTTTAGCAGCTTTTTCCCCTCCTCTTTTCGATAAGTGAATTGAATTGCAAAGACCTGGATATAATTTGACTTTAGACATAACCAATTTATCTCACACCCTAGTGCAATCCGGGACCCTGTAATGAAAAGCCAGGCTGAGAGTCTGGATTGGCGGAGAGTGACACCTGCTTCAGTTGGTTCAAATTAGAAATGCCAAAAGAAAGGAAGAAACTGTCAAATAGAAATGTGTCAGACATTTTACAGGTCTAATACTCTTGTAGGGAGAATGGCTGAGGTTTCAGTTGAAGGGTCTTTCAAAGGGTGTGATGTAAGATGCACTGAGCACACAAACACGCAGAGATATACGGCACTTTTAAGGCCTGACAACCAAAAGTCAAAATATCCAACTTCCCGCCAGTAAAAAAAAAGCAAAGAAACTCAATTTAAGTCGGTTTCATCGAATGAAAATAACTTTTAAACTGTGAACCATCTATAATGAAAATGTGTCTCACAGATATACTAAACACAGCCCCAAATTAAGTTTTAATGTTTCCATTCATTCTTTTATCCTCACATTTTAAATGAATCAGGTTGTGCATTTTTGGCTCAGTCATATCGATACTTTTTGACATTGTCCTTTTGCCTCAAAAACATTTTCACCCAGCTGTGTCTAATGTCTGGTGGAAAAATACAGCAGAGGTAAAAATCTATTTAGGTTTACCTTTCTGTTGTGTGTGTGTGGTTCTCTAGGGAGCTGGAAAAAAGTCCAGCTGGAGTGTTTGCTATTGCTTTTTTCTGTCAACTGCTACTAAAGGTCTCTGTCTCCAATCGACCAGTTTTAACTATTTAGCAGTTCAGTACAGGCCACATCTGTTAGCTAAGTGATTGAAAACCTCAAATTTGAGATGCAGTATGATTTCATAGTGTGTTTAGATTTGTGTCTGGATTTAGAAGTACATACAGTTTGCTAACAACTCGAATGGTTTTATTTTCTAATTTAATGGGTGTGAATTTGTATCGGTGTCTCTTCTGACTGAGTTCACCTTCCGCTCACCAGCTCTCTCCACTTTTCAGATTCTCTCAAATTTAACCTCAAAACAGAAAGTTTTCCTGATTACACCAAATCACTGAAAGTTGTTATCGTTCGGGCCTCCCGGTGAGAGCAGCTGCTTGACTATCGCATTAATCCGTGTCGCTTATGCAAATATACACCCTTTTGAAAGGTTCTTCACAAATATGATGTTATTTAGGCTGCCAATCATTGTTTATATAATTGCGCCATTATATGTGCTCATGGAGTTTGATGAATGACACCTAGATCAACATCAGAAGGCTGTTGATCTAAGTGAGACTGACAGAGAGAGAAGATGTGCAAATGAAAAACTTTTTGTGTTTTGCCAAAAAATGTCAATATGTGGTATTAATAAACTGTAATTTAAGGTGTTAGCAGTAATGCATTCATGCCATCAATAAGACATGGATTCTACTGGCTGGGACAACATGCTGAGCAGACAAGTTGTAATTTGTGTACCATCGCTCTTTGTTTTAAAACATGCAATTCTTATACCCCTATAATACTGGAAATACAGAATCAGGCCAGTTTAATGAAATGGTCCTACCTTTTAGGGGACTGTAATGTTAATAATGCTCAGGTTTTTCAGAGGTAAATGAGCCGACAATCCAGCTTGGAGGAGAGGAGTTAACGTGAAGAGACAGGTGCCCCAGCATGCAGGTTCAATTGCTTTATTGATGAGGCAGGGGAAGCAGTCAACAGCTGATTGTGACTTTAATTAAGTGTACTTGTCAAGGACACAGCCTTCAGCGCTGCTGAGTTGAGAATATGTCCACTTCCTAAAAAGCCCATCATGACAATGCTGCATTCTTATTGCTGAATGAATTCAGCACCAAGAAGAAGAGATATTTTTGGTATAGTCAGGCTTTAGCTTTCTTTCATTTCATCTTCCATTTCCTTCTTACTGTTTTTAATGACCTGTTGGGGATCAGTTCTGCAGGCAGACTCTGAATTCCAGTTATATTAAGGCAATGTTTTTGTGCATGTGTGCGTGTGTGTATTTTCTAGCATTATATTTAGACACAGTTAAGGGCATTTCTGATGTGTTCTGACTCTGGTTTGCATCATGCATGTCTGATAAATCTATAATATTATAAAATCATTTCAAGTAAAGTGTTACAAAGCCCTATCGTTGTCATGTGTAGATTGTTATTTCTTAGCTTGCAAAGCCTTCTTACTGCTCGGCTTGACCAAGATCAGACTCATCTTCTTGTGACCCCAGCAGAGATCAGAGCTATGTGTTTCACTTTCCTGCTGCATTCACTGAAGAAGTCTTGGTCTGGAGTCTGGCATATGTTCGAAGCATACTTCCTGCTAACGCCATGCAGATTCATCATGTGTATTTGGCAGGCTCTTGCACAGACATTTATCTTGCATTTGGCACATTTGATAGATGACTTGCTATCTGTTTGGTTGTCTGAGTCTTGTCACGCACTATATATCCATGACTTCATTTATGTGTTGTATACCAGCCTTCCAGGTCACTGCTTGTGAGGGCTGTGAAAAGGCCTTAATTTTCAGAAGGCTTCACGCTCAACTATTGTGTTCAGCATCACAGTGGCTCTCTATTGAAATGAGGTTAACCTCACACTGTGGTGGATGTGTGTTTGTGGTGCAGCAGCGCCACAGCATCTAAGCCATAATAAGTAAGCTTGTTTAAAATGTAAGTCAGTTTATATTTATCCATATTGAACTTCCTCCCATGTCTACTACAGTCAGTTTGTTGTGTTTGTCCACTTTCAGGCAGCTTGGGTGGAGATGCCGTGGATTAATGGCATTTATGTGCTGCAACTAATGGAGTGGGAGATCAGCGGTCAGTAAATGTGACTTACTCCAATCATGTGTAACGCTTTCTAAGCTTTACCACTTCTTCCTCCAGAGCTATAAAAGCTATTGTTTTATTTCCCTCTCATCACCCAGTGACCTGCCTACACCGCCTGGTGTCAGCATCGGGCGTGGAGATTTACAGCAGAGGTCAGAGCACGGATGGCTGTTCTGTAGACATGACAGACAGAGGATGGGAGGAAGGAAAGAAGGCAGATGATGTCGGGATTGTGGGGAAAACCAGTGGAGACATAGAGCACCACTGGTTGTACGAATGCGTAACCATGAATTATTGAAGGCTTTCAACAGTGAAATTGTAATCACATGGGGGTCTTTTATCACCACTGGAAGGCAAGAGTCAAAACAGAGCAGTCTCATGCTGGGTGGAGGATGTGATACTGAGCCTGTGTTTATGTTTTATTTTCGAGAAAGATAAGGAGTGCTGGCTGAATGCAATATTTGCTGTTTATGCTGAGCTGTGTCTCCCAGCATGTGAATGGATCTGCCTATGGTGCACTACTTCCCTTTTATTAATCACTTCAAAATAAACAGCCCTTGATAGCAGTATCATTTACAAATTTAAGGCTGATTCACAGGCCCAGCATGCAGTCCCCCACCCCCCGAAGAATGAAAAGTGGAGCGCTCGTTTTATACAGAGATTGACTGTTGAACAACCAAAATAATTGTTACCTCTGTGGCAAGAACCGTCACCACTAATACTATTCAAAGTGCTCTGAGTGCTGTGTGCGTGCTCTTATTTGATCTAGTGCAAGAGGAGATTTTGAGTGACCACAGGTTGGCATGCGAGCCATTGTTTGCCATGTTTCAGTGAATGTCAGTAAGCATGGTGGAAAATATGGGATTTTTGTGTACTTTTAACCAAGCATAAATCTTCCTGGCTTCCTTATGTAAGACCGTCTCAACAGCTTGTATTGTTAAGAAATCTATATTGAAATCAGTCAGGTGAGCAGAGCACGAGGCACATATCTAAGTGAAAGCTTTGTTTTGACTCAAAAAGCTGTAGACTGTGGACTGATACTGTAAATAAGAGGAAACATCTGTTTGTGAATCTTGGAATTCATCCTTGATTAATGTCCTTAAATTCTTCTTCTCTTGAGAAGCAGTTAAGTAGTTTACAGGTATTCTGTGATAGTTATTGATACAGTGAGTAATTAGGGAGAAGTACCTTTTAAGCATTCGTTCTAAATTGCATTAATATTCATTTGAACAGTACTTATCATCTGCCTTTGCTTTCAAGGCATGATCACATAGCTGAGGACGTCTTGCAACTTTAAGTTTTGGCCTTAAATTGAACTCAAGAAAATCCTTGCACGCACTTCTCCAGGCAACGTGTGCATCACGCTACTTCAGAACCTTAATTTCCCTGCCACCACTGTCATAGTTAAAGACAATGCAAATTCCTCCACTCTGACACTTGGGTTCTTTCAAAGCTTCGATACATATTTTAATACAATTGCGGGCAAGGCGCCACAGATAAATCCGTTTGTATAAGTCTGATAAAGTATCTGCTCCAGCTGTCAACCTATTTCCATTACGGTCATGTCGTACCCAAGGCAAGCATTATATCATTCCAATCAATCAAATCTGACATGCTTTCACTCAAAATGAAGTCAAGTCCTTGAATGGCTTTAGTAATGTCATGGAAAACATGCAGGTTTAGAAGTTGAGTGCATGTTTAGCCCCTGAAGTGAAATCCTGCTTTCAGGAAACATTACATATTTCTCATTGTTGCTGATTTTCATTTTTTCCCCATCCTTTATTTTCAGAGACATCTTACAAAATAGAATGTTTAGCTGAGATGCAACCTCATCTTCAGCTTTAACTTGCTGCTTGATTGCATTTTCTATTTAGACCCAAGGTTTCCACGAAGTACTTGTTTTCACTGTTGTCATAAACAATACATCACTGCTTTGTGGGGTAAAAAAATGTCCCATTCTGAGGCTTTTAACACATTGAAATCCTGGATTAGTTCAGGTGTGTCTGCATCTGCATTAATGCTGCCTGTCCTCTTGAGAGATGATGAAGAAATTATTCATAAAGCCACGGGTGAGCTCCAGCTGTACTGCAAAAGTCAACAGATAAACTGATGTTAAACCGGGGGAGGTGCTGTTCCTGTTGACCTCCCAAGGCAGCAATTGATTGGCTGGGATTGTCACCAGACCTACACTCATCACAGCTTAAACCTTGAGGTTGCACACGGGTAATTACCCAGGATCCTTAGTCATCAGGCTATGTAAATCTCTCACCAGCTCATTAGTGGGGTTTATTTGAAGAACCCTTTTTTTTCCCATCTTCTATCTCCCAAGCTTCTCTGCCAAATTTTGCACCTTCGTGCTAAGCTCTGTTGAGCTGTTTATTTTCCATGTGTTTCACTGCAAAGCGCAAATGGTTAAGTCACTGCAAAGGCCATAAAACACACAACATGTTTAAGGGGCAACAAACTCAGAATCAATTAAGACACGCCAAAAAGGAAAGGTGCAAAACTAGCATTTCAAAAATAAAGACAATTCAATAATAATACTATGTATTTGCATTTTGAAGGGAATATTAAAAACATAATGATAATCCAATTTATTTTTGTCAGTTATTAAGCAATACCTTTCACTTTTCTCATTTCTGCATCATCTGCAGCACAACTGTCTTGTCAATATTATCAACCTCATATAATTATTCACCATTCTGTGTAACGAAAGCTGCTGCCCTGGTGGAAATGACTTTATTGATGAGCAGAGCAACACTATTGACTTTTCCAGTAAAGCATGAATTAAAAAGCAGCAACTCTTGTAGTCATGAGATCCGCCCCATCTCAATTTACCTCCAGTTTTAATATTGCACTGTAAATAAAGATCAAAATAAACAAATAAAAATGAATAACCCTTGAACTCATGCAGCTATAAGTTGTTAAAAACAAAACACTGAATACAAAGATCTTTTTAACAAAGCAAAAAAAACCAACTATTTATCATAAGCACCTGTGTATGTGATGCCTGAGAAATGTCAGAAAAAAAATCTCTATAGATTAGAAAATGTAGTGCTAGATTTTTGAAGACATTGTGCCCGGGTAAAACACAACACTCTAAGTATTTACAAAGAGAGCAAACACTGACAAGATGGTGTGTGAGAGGTCAGAGAGTTTTGCAACTGACCCTGAAGTGTGTGTATTTTTGGGAGCTCCTTTCTTTCACAAAATATAAGAAGGAGAATATTTAAATCAAGCATGCTAATTAATTTATTTACATTTGCGACTGAAACTACTAATTACTGCAACAAACAGCAGAACTTTCCTTCATCACTCGTAAAACTAAGAACACCTATGAGGGTTATTTGGGGATTGAGCTCACACTGCATTTTGTATCTGTAAAATAATAATAATAGAGCCAAGAGGGAAGATGAGCATGGATGCTTAAGAATAGACTGAATTCTGTTAAAGTAAGGAAATACTACACTACATCTTAGCATATTTGCTAAATTAAGCATCACAGAAAATAGACATCTGATTTGAAATCAGCCCTAAACTCTCCCAAAACCAAACTTTCTATAACCAGGGATAAGAGGACAAACTTTTCATTCTAGTCACCGTCATTTAAATATTTCTGAAGACTCAAATAGCATCAAATCACTATTAACATAAATGGATCATGTGCTCTCATTCCACCCACAAATATTTTACATGTACTCAGCAGTACATGTAACACAGCTGTAGCATACTACACACCTCATCCAGTCAACTTGAAATCTGGATAGACAGGCGCCATGAATGTTGAATAAAGTTGCCCACCTGTCTGGCTCGGAGCTTTTGGGTTTAATGTCAGAGCAGCAAGAGCTAGTGGACAGACAAACCCCCGAGAGTTCATGAAAGAGGCAGCCGGAGCAGCAGCTCATTTCACATGCAGTGCCTGCCGAGGGGAAGCTAACGCCCCATATGCACGCCAAGCCAGAGTCATTATGGAAATACATTTTGTCTGTGCTGGCTGCATTTTTATGTAGCAAGACGAAAATTTACATTTTATATTCCTTCTTGCTTCCTCTCTGTTTAGAGGCCTCTAGAGATGATCTTTGTGCCGTGCGCGTGGTGTCTATGTGTCTTACGATGAGCGTGTTGCCATTATATCATCTCCTCAGCATGTTGGGACTGCATGCGCAAGTACATAGCCGCTGTGTGTTTTGCTTCAGTGAATGTGTGTCTTAATGTGGTGATGTGATTGTGCATGCAAGTTTATGAATAAAGATATAATGGAGCGCCTTCACTTGAATAAAGCATTGTGTATGAATTTGCAGGTGTGTGTGTCCAGAGAATCTGGGTGTTTGTGCTAAGATTGCTGTGCGAGTTCTTTCTTTTACTTAACTAAATAACTTATTTTTTACGCAGTGTGTTATGTTAAGAGTCAGATTTAGTACCGCTCGGGTGTCCTGCGCTGCCCTAAACAAACTATTTCAGCACACCTCTTCCTGCTCCACAGGGTTACATTTTCCTGTTAATAAAAATACACCAAAAAATGTGGACTCGCAAACAATTCAAAACAAATAAATAAATGAATAACCCAAGAGACACAAAAGCAAAATAATAATAATAATAAAGTGCAGAAAGTTCACATTTCCTAAGTTTCTTTTTTTTCTTTTTGAGGGTTGGTTACACTGATCGTTCTGTGAAGTTAGGAGGACATGAAGGACATTTAAAGCTCTTCTTTGGACGTTGATTTCTTTTTGTTCTGCTCTCTGTCAAGATGATCCCACACTGCCTCAGTAATGTTGAAGTTCAGGCTCTGGGGAGACCAATCCATGACCGACAGTGTTGATGAAAATCTGATGATACTTCTGCATTCATAATTCCATCAATTTTGACAAGACCAACAGCCACCTCTGTATGGATCACTTCATGAGACCTGTTGCGACTGATTTTCAGTTTCTGATAGCTGACACCTCGGCTCCTTTACTATCCATCCACTGTAGGATTTTGTAATATTTTCACATGATTATTGCTGTCAGCAATACAATTTCATATATTAGTATTCAAGTCTGACAACGGAAAATTTTGCAATTCAGCTTTTAGTATTTTCTTGTTTGTTTTTTTTCAGTTACATTTGAAAGCTCTTTGCATCACTGTTTACTGCCTGAGTAAAACAGCCACATATCACATATCATTACTTAATATGTAATGACCAAAGTCAGAAAAACCTAGGAAATTCAAAAGAAAAACAAAGAACTTCAAGGAACAAAGCCTGAGGGAAGAAAAAGCATACACAAAATAACAAACAAAGCTCTTCTAGCTCTTCTTATTTTGGAATGATAATTATAGATCACATTTATGCTGAAAACTTTATGATGCCGCATTTCTTCGCCTTTTTTTCACAATGGACAAATCTGACTACATGCTGCTCCCTCTGAGTGAATTGTGAGTAACGGCTGTCCTTCAACAATTGGTTGCATCTGCGACTGAAAGCATTTATTTCCCCAGCCTATCAAGCATCCACTGGCCTCAGTCTGTTGTAATTGTGCTGACCGCAGGACATGTCGCCGAAAAATGCACAGGCTGCAAGAAAACAGGGTGAGAAAAAAAAAAGAAAACCACATCAAGACACGTGAAGTAGGAAAAGGAATAAAGAGCTTCTATTCTGCTTCTTCTGTGTGAACCTCACAATGTGTTTGCTTCATTTTACTACCCTGTGCAAGAAAATAGTCTTTTGACTCTATTAATTAAGAATATTAAAATTCCAGAGAGAGATGGGCAAACATCACTAGCTCATCTTACTGCAATCTGGTTCATCAACATATTGCTTTTATTAAAAAATAAATAAAAAAGAAATCGAATTACATAGAGAGGTATTGGGCTGCATGTCTTCATCTTTGAATTCAGGTGTTTTCAGGCCCATTATCATAGGTGTGTAAAATCAAGCACATAGACATGCAGTCTACTCACTGGATCCCAGCATGGTACGGTAAAAGGATGCCCGTGTTGCAACATGTCATGCCATATTTCCCCCTTCTTGCTATTCCATCAACTGTCAGTGGTGATTTTACAAAAGTAACAAGTAGCAGTTCATGTGACGATACAGAGTGGGTTGTACAAGTGTAGAGCGTTGGTGTAAAAGTCACCAGCGCTCTGCAGATAATAAAGTAGCTATTGTCGTTTTTGCCTTGCACAACATTGGTCAAAGGCTACAGCCAATGAAATTATTAGATTTAAATATTAAAATCTACTTAAAACACAAAAACAAACAAAAACACCAACTGAAAAATCAATAAGACAAAAAGCTATATAGCACAGTCACCTCAAGGCTCTGTAAATGCCGAGTGTTAGTAGGGGAGAACATGCTAATGCAAATTATAGAAGAGTCACAATGTGGAGCAGTACCCCTTTCTGTGCACATCTTTGTGACTATAATCCCGGCACAAATCAAATTCCGCCACCATACTGAACCTGGATAATTGCAGACAGGGGTCTGATAAGCCCTTGTAATGGAACTCTGTCAATCAATTCATGCCATATACCCTCTCTCTCCTGGGTGTTTGCTCAAATTGAATGAAGAAATCCAGCAGCCACTGACATTTAGGTCTACTGCACTGCTGATTGTGGGAGGAATGTTCTGGTTTAATTTCATTAACTGAGAGAAAGTAAAAGCAAATTTGCCGTAAGAAAAGCAATTATGACGTTGCTGACTGGAGCTTTTATGCCGCGGAAAGGTCCTCCTCTCATTGTCTGCCAGAGTAGAGAAGACTTTGCATGATATAGTGCATGAAGTATTTATCATGCAACCAAAACACAGGCCTCATAGTGGAAAATGATTTGGCCTCGGGGTTACTCTTATCCAAATGGAACACTTTCACGATGACTATCCAACTCAACTCATCACCATTGTTGTTCATTTAGTGGAAGTATAGATGATGGGATGCCTGTGACAGTTACGTCACGGCTTTTACAAACTGAAAGAGCAAAAAAATGACCAAAAAAATTCAGAGATCATTGTGTGTGCTACTTATAGTTTAACAGTAAGGATGTACAGTTTGTAATACTGGCTGTTTAATACAACAGTAATATGTAAAAGTTCAGGTGTGATGGCTCAGTTGCAATTTTAGAAATAATTGTTTTATGCAATAGTTAATGGCATTTAAACTACTGTAAGATTTAGTGTAGTTCCTCCTTCAGTGAAACCTGCAGTTAATAGTCATTTATAACCATCATTTGTATTAATCAAAGAGAATTTATTGGCTAAATTGTCATCCATTCCCACAAGCTATTAAATAATTGAACATCTGCCATATACATGCATGTAGATGATTAAAGATGATTAAAGAAAGCTGACTGGGGAGAAAGAGAAAATGAGCCACGGGTGGAGGTTTGATATAACCGATAAGTTATTTCTTTAGATTTTTTAAATAGCTGGAGATATTTTTAGATGGAGTAATTGGAAGACTCTGAATTGGTTACATCTTGTCTGTCGATTTTTCTGCTGACTGTTAGCATCATTCTCAATCACAGATTACAGTATATACTCGTCAAAACACAAGAACTGGGAAAAGCAACCTTTTGAACACTTTTTTCAAGTTGAGCAACACTATCCATTTCACATATTCTTATTATTGCAGAGAGGTGGGATACTCCACAATCAGAATGTGGATACTGGACTCTAATGCACATCATGTGTCCCCACTTGGAGGAGTCTAAATGCTAATAGAAGCCAGAGGCAGAGACAGAAAACAGGTAGCGATCAGTGAGCATTTCATAATTGGGTTTGTTGGAAAGATGCTCTTAAATTATAAAGAACATCTGTTTGTCAGCCTCTTACTGGTGCAGACAGCTGGAGTCATTTTCTCCAAAAAGCAGTTCTGGCCATAGCTACAACATGGAGAAATTAGAATTTTAATTCACTGCACAGTGTTGGGAAGGTTACTTTTAAAATGTTTTCCATTACAGATTACAGAATACATGCCCCAAAATGTACTTTGGATTATTTAATGTATTATCATGCATTTACAACTACATGAATGTACTATTGCTGTGTGATTTAATAATATTACTGAAGGTTACTCGCCATACTAATACCAACTAGATTTTAAAATCTTAATATAAAATGAGTAACAGTAGGGTGGACATTAGGTAAGGCTGCACTTTTAGCAGTTATCTCATTTAGAAAACTATTTCTGTATCAGTAATGTGTTTTCTTTTTGACTGTGCATGATTATTGGCAGCTAGCAGGTTGTTAATGCTATCATCAAGTCTGCAGTCTACCTCAGCTAACGTCAGCTAACAATGTTAGCTCAGTCACAAGTAGCCTTTATTAATAGTAATAAATCTCACAAATCACACAGTAATAGTACATCGAAGATACTGAAGTGGCACATAACCCAGGTAGCTACCACAACTAAAACAAGGTAGTTGCAGTAGGCTAACGTTAGTTTTTTTTTTAAAAAGAACTTACTTCCAGATGTTTCTTTAGGTTGGAGGTGGAGTCTATTGAAGCTGAGAGCAGCTTGGTTGCTGGCAAACAAAAGTTGCATTGCATGGTCAGATTTCGCCCATCCCTTTCTTCATTAAATGTGAAGTAGTGTCAGAATTTCCAAGTAAGAAATGCATTCCTGCCCGTGTGCTGCTGGTTCTGTTGTGCTGGCTCCGGGTCCATTGTGTAACTGACGCCACCAACATTAACCGGATGCTTACATTAGAGCCTCTTATTGCGTGTTTTGCTTGGGTTTCCGGCAATGCGTGGAATTACCAAAATTATAGAGGGGATAGCCTAACATATGAAACAGCAAAAGACCGCTGTGTAATCCATTTATTTCAACAAAGTAACTGTATTCTAATTATCACCTTTTTAAACAATAACTGTAACGGAATACAGTTACTCATATGTTGTATTTTAAATACGTAACATCGGTACATGTATTCTGTTACTCCCCAACACTGACTCTGCATGTGACATGCCACGAGGACATTTCCTGAGGTTCACAATATAGTAATTTTCTATCCTATCAACCGAAGATTTTTTAAATATTTGGTAGAAATGGTATGTAAGATTATTTGTGGTTTTATTGGATATATGCAGAAATAGTTCCAGTCATGACATGAAAGATCTGACAATCTTAAAAAACTGTGTTGAATTTTTCAGTGTAGCCGAAAAGTTTTAAAGCTCAAGCTTACTTATCAGTGTGTGCATGAGTTTTATAACACCGGGTTGTGTCTCTGGTGATGACAGGTGTATTTTGGTGGTGAGGACAAGCTGGGGCACACTCCATCTGTATTACTCAATTACGTGTCTATAAACCCTGCTGTACTGAAAAGGTGCACAATGGATCACCTTGTGTTACATAACATGGTGTTAAAGTGCCATCAGTTCTGTTATAAAATGAATCTTGTGTCGCATTTTGTCATTGCTTATCGAAGCCTGATTTTTTTACTGATAGTGAGAAGAGTTGTGTGTCATTATGCCCCGTGATCAGTTGATGGAACAATGTCAAGAGGCAAAACAATAAGTAAAGATTTTCTGCATTAAATAGGAAGGGATCATGTTAAAATCAATGACTTTAAGTTATGGGTTTTTTGTTTATTTACAAGCAAGACACAGCATATCTAAGTCTTTTGTGTATGCACATAATCTGGTCCCATTTTTGACTCTGTCGCTTCTTTTCGCTTCTGCCCCAGTTAGTTTCAAGCTGATCATGGTTACAGCATCCCCTTATATGTCTTGCTAGCCATCCCTGTCTGTGTCCAACACAGCTTTAATGTTGGATGTCTGATCAGGCCAGTGAAATAATGAAAACAACAAGTATGTGCAAAGAGGGAGGTGCAGTGCATCTCATTTACGCTTCCTGTAAAGGCTGATTTGCCCAGAATTAACAGAAGCATTCACTAATATATTACGGTACTGGTTAAAAGGCATTGGGAAGCTCTGGGGAGGCCAATCCATGACTGTGAGTTCCATTGTGTGTTTTTCTATTCAGCCTTGACTGTATGTTCGGGATCATTGTCGTACTGAAAAATAAGGCCCTTGCCAATCAAATGCCTTCAATACATGATTGTGTGGTAGATTAAAGTCGAATGTACCTTTCTGTGTTTATTCTTCCATCAATTTTGACAAAATCCCCAACACCACTGAATGAAATGTAGCTCCAAACTATGACAGTGTTTTACAAATGGATGTAGACACTCACTGTTGTACTATATTACCTCTCTCTTGATCTCCTCCATACAGATTAATGATCATTTGAATAAAAAATGTAAAATGTAGATCCATCGTTCCATAACACCTGCAGCCACTCATTTTCAGTCCAGTTCTTGTCAAATCTGGCATACCTCCACTTTTTCTCTATGTCTCAAATCATTAAGAATGGCTCTTGATGGCCACCCTTCTACTGACACAGTTCTGATGAAGCTTTGTTGAAAAGTAGATGGATCAGCTGAAGGGCCAGATGTGTCTCGCAGATGCTGTGATGGGTCTTTGCTGGAATTTTTCTTATTTCTTTAGGAAACGTTTTTGAGATACCATTTATATGCTATAGATATTTTAGGCCTGTCCATTGGCCTCTTGTCCTTCAATTATCAGAATGAAATTCAAGAAATTGGAACAAATTATATTTTCCAACAGGTTATTAGTAACAAAGTGCTTAAAGACTATTTAAAATTAGGTCTTTGTTAAGGTGTCTGTTATGTGTACACATAACACTCGTCCATCCCTTTATTTAGGTGCTGTTTTTACATTTGAGCGTTTCTTAGTTACGTGGCTTAATTAAAAAAAAACTAATCATCTGCAAATGGTCAGGTTCAAGGCCTCGACAGACAACGAGTTGAAAAAACATCCAAAGTCCAAAGCAAATGCAGCATTATAATGTTAGCACTGGGTATAAATTAACTTTGTAAGATATGTAGTTTAGTTGTAATTTGAAGTTTTAACATCTGCAAGTCCTTTTCTGCCTCCATTGTCCTTGTGCCTAGGTGCATGCTCAATTTCCTACATTATGTCAAAACAATAGCTCTTCACCTCAAATTTCATTTTGTATTAGTGGGAAAAGTCACAGGGTGGTAAATCTTGCTAGGGCAGGTGTTTTCAGTGTGCTGTGTGTGCACATGGTGCCAAGTTTCACAATTCAGACCTTGTGAATATTAACAGAAAAAGCCTAAAAACCATGTGCCAAGTTTGGACTTGGAAACTATGGAGTCTAATGGGTCAAGCTGACGACCCAGTTCTCACAACAGCGATCCTCTTATTGGGGTTTCAAGAAGCTTGATGTCCATGACCTGCAATGATGGACTTTAAAATAACAACTACAAATGCTGAAAGCAGTCCAGTGGTAGACAACAATAAGAGATTGAAGGAGAGTTGGGCCGAAGACCAATTCCGAGGAGTTTTTGATTGAACCTCAAAATCTGCTTTTAACAATCTGCCTACACAAACAAAAACCTGAATGGTGGACAGATTAAGTTTTTAAAAAGAAAGTTTTTTTTTTTGTAGATATCATACACCGACTCAAAATCAGCTATGCACAGATAAGCAATACCGTTTCTGAGGAAAAATACCATGGTGATTAATATTCAAAGATAGCTCAGTGTACTTTCTCTGAGCTGCAGTGTCTTAATTACAGGTGAAACACTTATGAAACCAGACTACCAGTCCTCCATCACCCCCTGCATCCACTGACTAAACACATACACTCCTGCTTCTGAAAATATTAACAAATGTAGGAGAACGGGCCATTGCACTTTAAAAAGATCCACAACAAAGCTATGAAGTAAGATGAGAAGTGAAAATTACAGAAAGACTGGAGAAAAATCAATTGTGGCCTTTATATCCACAGCTTCAACTCCAAAGTATCCTGCTGCTTGAGTGCCATGGGCTGTTTTCTTTTCTTTCGGTGAACATGCCCCCTCCGAAGTGGTAGAATGGCCTGACTGCATGGTAGAGGTCAAAACCTACCTACCGGTCTTTCTATTAGAGTCACAACAAGTCTGGCAACTCTCACTGTTACAGGAGAACATTGAGGGTTAAAATATGTTAGTCACACAGGTTGCTATCAGCACACGTAGGTGAAAGAGAGAGACCAGAAACCTCTAAATGGCTCCCTGTGGCTGCACTGTGTCCAGGGAAAATGTGTTGCCCTGAGCAGGCAATGTCAGAACACCAGGTGCAGAAATGCTTTTAGACTTCACAAAATGTCCTAAATAAAGCAAAGAATCAGGAGCAGACATGCCAACCTGGTTTCAGATACTGATAACAAGGTCATGGTGAATATCCCGTTTATTAACACAAGGGTTTTATTCCATGTCAGGATACAATGCACCAAATGCAGATGTTTTTTAAGGTTTCTGCATTTCCTTCAGTACAGATTTTCTGAGTTGTGCCAGAAATATAAATTATAAAAGAAAATGTCTTCACCACAGTGAGCCTCCTCACATCCAGTGGGTGAAAGGCAGAACCACATAAAGATTTCTAATTATATTTCACACACAATATAAGAGTCAAGACATTCTGAGCTGTATAATTATCACCAGAGAAAAGAAGATTCTTGCATGATATACATCTACTCTGTAGTATTTTGCAATACAGTATATTCCACTGCGTTGTAACCAAACAGAATGGAGAGGAAGTATATATTACTCAAAATTATCTTAAATTTCATCATTGTATGTCCATTTGTTGTTTAGTGATGCCTGTGGAGGTGAAGTGTAGCTACAGTCGACATCAAATACCCAAGTCTTTATACCACAATAACAACACTCTCAACACTCTCAGCTCATCCACAGATTGTCTTAGTTGCTAAAGTCAACTCCTATTTAGAAATATGCAAACTGCTAACACTCACTGAGCTTTCAGAGCTAAGAGGTGTTATACTAGTAAAATGTATTCAGTCTTCAACTATTCTAACATAAAATCAATAAGGACATGTTGATTTAAAAAAAAGACCTAAAATTTTACTAAATTATTCATTTCGTAGGTCTCCAACAGATCTTTATTGCTGATTTTTGTGTTGATTTTTAATCATCTTTCCAGTAACCTGCAGTGAGAGCAGTGTGGACTTTTAGTTTTATGTAATAAAACAGCAGCAGAATATTTCACAGGGATAAATGGGAATAAAGACCCAGTGAAAGGCCCCAGGGGCCAAACTCTGCCAGGTTGCTGGTGTCAGCACAGGCCTTCCTCGCCAAGCCTGTCTCATTAGTAAGGCAGGGAAATGTCACAGGATGGCTAGCTGAGTAAAGGAGGTTGACCCAGCTCACCAGTGGAACTGTTCTGGGAGTGTGCACCTAAAATAAAGTAATGGAGAAAGCTCTGAATATTGTTTAACACTTTATTCAAGCAGCCATGTGTGGGGCTTTGTCTAGTGATGTGCATGTGTGTCTGTGTGTGCGTGTGTGTGTACCTTGATACAAGGCTGTGGTACTTCTGTGGCACTGGGAAGTGGAATAAGGAGGAAGTAAGGACTGGTAAAAAGTCCTTGAGAAAGATCGTAGAAATGTTGCATCACTATTTCTGTGTTCTAACAGTCCTTTGTGAAACATAATGAGGAGAGAAGAGAATTTAAAGTTGTCCATGATGAATGATGAGAGAGTGATAAAACATTCTGACAGAGGTCGAAATGAGATGCAGTGAGACCGGGACAAAGACAAACCTCTAGGCAGACACAGCAAGACACTTTTTTGAGCCATTAATGTGACTTGCAGTCTTGTCTATCCAAAGGTTGAACTTTAATTACAATTAAACTTGATTGGATTGTGGATTGTAATGCTTTTTTGGTAATGAACAATACATTGTATATTTAGCAATAATTAAGAAAAATTAAATGACCTAAGGTAGTTGTTTTAATAAAAAATATATTATATTATATTAAATATATATATACTAATATTTCATGTAAATATTTTAAACTGACAGGATATTCAAGTTTGAAATTCTTCAGTTTTAAATTATGTGTGATTTCATTTTTGTTTTTTTACATCTTAATGGTAATGAATCTGCTTGTGTTTCCCTTGTTTTCCCTTGTTTAATGATGAACTTCAAAATCCCCATCTTTAACAGTACTCATCACTGAAGTCATGAGTTCTAAATGCTGAGCTCAGCACCATGTCTGGCCTTAACGTTGTTCTACTAATGGTCTCCAGGTGAACTTTCAGTTCCCAGTCTTGTGCCATTGCTAGCAGGCTGGAAGGAATGCTGCTGCCAAGTTTTTCCACCAGCCCTGACAAAGGCAATGGTCTTCTTCTCTGGGTGGAGGCAATTGGAGTGGCTAATGCCACTGCACATTGTGTTTGCATTCGCCTTCAAGATTGGTCATGGTGCCAGTGGTAGCATCCCACACCCAGGGTTTTCAAACAGCAGCTGAGGATATGCTCAAGAGTCCCTCTCTCTGAGCACAAGCTCCTGACTCCACTTTCCCCCAGCAGAACAAATTGAATGGCCTTGGTAGAACATCGTAGACAGCGTGGATAAGGGATTTGATGCTATGGGCCACAGCCTTCCGCAGTGCAGTCTATGAGACCTTGTCTTCCACTGCTTGCTCCCATCTTGCCCAGGCTCCCTGCTTTCGCATTGCAACTGCCCTGCTGGTTCGCTCATTTTCCACTGGTGCACACACCTGCCATTCCCCTGTGTCTTGTTGTAACAAGGTGATGTACTTGTGCCAATACCTGCTCTTCCCTGAGCTACCACTCCCATTAAGACTTGGTGCATCAGCCATGACTCTGCAGCATCACAGCCTCTGCTGCCTTCCACATATAGCCTGTCCTGACTTTGATGTCTGCCTGGAACAGTTTTTAGTCAGAAGATTCCTGGTACTGAAGTACCTCCCTTGTCCGGGCCATCCTGAACTCTTCATTCGGGCTGCTGAGGGGAAGCTTCACTTTGTTGCACTATCCATACAAGACAATGTTAGTTAGGCTCTATGGCAGTCCCAGAAACCTGCTCACTCTTCTCTTGAAGCCCACAACTGTAGAGATCTTGTAGACTAAAAGAGGCCATAGAATTCTCAGGAGGATAGCATTTTGGTAGAGCCAGGCCTTAAACCTACCAGGTAGGCCTGATTTATTGACTAGAGTTAGCCAGGTTTCCAGATCTTGGTTAGTGACTCAGATGGATGATGTGTCCCTCAGGTTGCAGTTGAGTACCTTCCCATGGCTCTTTACCAGTTTTTCTATGATTGGATGCACGCTACCCAGTGTGAAGCAGAACTTGTGGGAGGTTTTGCCTTTCTTTAGCACCAGAAATCTGGACTTTAATGGTTTGAAGCTCATGCAGGCCCAGGTAAGTAGCTCCTTGAGGCCCTTCAGAATCCACCTACGTTCTGGGACACATGTTGTTGTCACCACTGGGTCCTGGTAAGGGGTCCTCTACACTCAACCTGCAGCCTTTACCACCATGTTTATGACAAGGGAGAAAAGTATTACAAACATGGTGCACACTGTGATGATCCTCTTCTCAAGCTTGCCATGCTGAGGTTGTTGTCCCAGACTGTCTGTGGCCGTAATAGTTGAGAATGAGGTTTTTGCCTGTTATGTGGTAATAGATTAGTACCTCTATGGGATATATCTTAAGCTAAATCCTTAGCTATGATTTGACTCCAGTGACAAGATTTAAATATGCAAAAACTGGTCCTACCAGTGGTCATAACCAGTTCCATATATATGGGACTGTTACAGTGGCCAAATGTTAGTTTTATCACAGATTCTGGTTTTATGACAGTTAAAATGTTTTTATTAAATAACCTGCAACGTTAGCATACACAAGGTTAATGTAGTATTCCAGAACTATTTTGGTGGAATACATAGAAAACCTAATCCAAAATCACTTCTTAAATTAAAAGTGAGATAAAAATATTTTAATGAAATAAGCAGGGGAATCGGCCAAAACATGTATGATGAACAGTTAAATTTAAAACAATAGCAAACGTTGTGTGAAAAGTCATTTATACATTGCGTTTTTTTTGTTTCATGGATTTTGTTCCACTCACTGTGTTTGGCTCTCATGCTCCTTTCTGTGAGTTTATCTTGCAACTGACAGCTGACCTTTCTTAAAGTGGGTATCATTACACAGTTTACCTCTCAAAATATGACCTTCCACCCCTTTCTTCTCAACAGCCATTCCCAGCAGTAGGTAAGAAGTTGTAAGTTTCCCATAAAACTCAAATAACAAATATTTGGCACAGCCATTGTTCAGTCGTTGTTAGAATTATAAAGCACACTGAACAGAAAATTGACAAGTGGAAGCCAATATTCGTAGTGGTGATTTAGATATTTGCAGTGAGAAACTTGTTCCATATCAAACAAGCACATTTTTTATGTGTTATGTGACTGGTAATGGATAGACACCTCCCCATCTCTGCCACTCTCTATGTTCAGTAAGGTCCATAAGAATTTGGATGATTATATGATTTTTATTGTTTTGACAACAGCAGATTTGAAATCAGTGTATTTGTAAGCTGTTCACTGGAACTCTAAAATATGAATTCCAAGGAAATGTTGAATCAAGTGAAGCAGGCCCCATTTATGCTGAAAAATCAAAATAAACCTATCAAACAGATAGGACAGCTTTAGGTGTTAGGTGCATTCTTAAAAAGAATGAATAACATCTCAGCAACACCAAAAGCTCTGAAAAACCAAAAAGGACAAATAAAGTGGATGATTGCAGAATTCTTCCTTTGGTGACGAAAAACAACTTGACTGTCTCTAACCAAGTCAAGAATGCTCTTGAAGACGTTATCATTGTCAAGGTCTCAGGAGATGCCTTGACTGGAAATAGAGGTTATACTCAAGAGCAGCAAGGCCAGATTAGACTTTACTAGAAGACATCCAAATAAATAAATACATAATCTTGGACAGTTCAAACTGAGATTAACTTGTACTAGAATGATTGGAGGAGAAAAATATGGAAAAGGAAAGGAACGGCTCATTATCTGAAGCATACCGCATCATCTGCCAGACATGGATACAGCGCTATGGCATCGGCATGCACGGCTGCCAATGGGATCAGGGCACTAGTGTTTATTGATGATGTGACTGCTAATACAAATAGCACAATGAATTCTGAAGTGTACAGGACTACACTCTCTTCTCAGATTAAGCCAAATACTACAAAAAAGATTAGATGGCGATACACAGTGCAAATCGATACTGACCTAAAGCATAATATAAAAGCAACCAAAGAATTTCTCTAGGCAGTGAAACTGAATATTAGCAATATCAGTCTCCTGCTTTTCACTTTAGACCATGCTTTTAGTTAACTCACTGTAACACAAAACTGAAGACATAGAGACCCACAAACAAACACAAACACTACAGTACAGACCTAGCAGAGCATCTCAAGGGAGGAAATACAGCATTTGGTGATGTCCATGGGTTCTAGATTTCAGGTAGTCATTGAGTGCAACAGATTGCTTTGTAAGACAATTTCCAAACAGTAGTAATTATTTTCAAACATTATGCATCAAAGTATTACAAATAATTGGCATAATTATGAATATGTTATATTGTCCAGTTACCTTGCAGCCCAGGGAGATAATATATGTGTAAAAAATGACTTAAATAAACTCTTAATGTATTTTTTTAATCAAATGTTATACCATATATTGTGCTCTTGGCTTGTTGCACCAGAAATAGCAATAAGGTCAAGACAAGTGATTATTATGGAGATCTTGATGCCAGAATTGTGCTAAGTCTGATTGCTATCATTAGTGTTAATTACTCATTAGCTGTGAGAGCAACTGACAATAATATATGTTGATTTCTGACAATGACTCTTTGGCGTTTTGAAAAGCAGTAAAGGCAGGTGGACAGAGAAACACAAACTTCCTAAATTTCACATTATTCAGATACAAGAAGTCTCTGAAATCTGTGCTGACTACTCATTGAATTATGTCTGATCTCCATCGAAGTCACAACTAAAAGCAAACACAATTTGATTAAAGTGAAAACACACAAACAGTTGTACTTTTCAAGTCTTTATTGAACGCAGTGAGTAAATGAATAAACATTTAAAATTCAGGCCGGGAGAAGCAAATGTCCTCTGTGCTACTAAAACGTACTTGAAGTGAGTTGTTGCATGTAAATTTCAGGTATAACTAAATACAAGCTTCAAAAAATAATAAAACATAGTCATTCAGCATATTGTAATTCAAGACTAGACTAGTCTAGACTCTGTCTCTTCCTGTTGAGCTGAGTAAAATTCAGTAGTATAAAAAGCTTTTCACCTGGAAAAAGAGTGCTAAAATGTCCTCGGAGACCAGAGGTCAGTGTGGTCCCATTTAAGGCCTTTATGAAGGCTTTAGACTAGAGCTTTCCCAAGCTGTAATTTATTAGTCATTCATAGCTGACTATTCATTAGTTCATGATAACAAAAATGGGGATAATGCATTACTTTTGGCTGTCTCCACAGGAGAAGTTGTCCTGTAAAGATCCCAATGTACAGAACTAAAAGAGCTGAAAAAGAGCTCAAGGTGAATGGTAATATAATTGCAGAGCTCGATAACTTCGTTTTCCTTTCCTTTTGTTTGTTTTTTTGAGCCCACTCTAAGAAAAGCATTGAATAAAAATTTAATGATGCCATGAAAAAAACCCCACTAATCTCACCAAAATATTCTCCCAATATTCCATGGCCATATGAGGCACAAGTAGAAACTCCATGACAGAAATTCACAATTTGAAGGAAAGAAAAGATACCACACACCAATTCCAAAAGATAATTTCAGCTGTGTAGCAGGGTGGAGGGAGGATGATGGTTTACTGGTTATTTGCAATCTCAGGGACTGGAAACCTTGCAGTCTTTAGACAGTTAAAATGAGTTTAGTTGCTATGGCATAATCACAAGAGGGCTATTTAATCAAGAACCCTGTTAAAAAAGTTTTATAGACAGAAATGGTATAAAATTACTCCTCAGCGGCTTTAGGAATAATATGAGGATGTTACCTCCAAAATTTTCACAGTTTACTAAATTCAGTGTTTTCAATTAGTATGTTAAAAGTACAGCTGTTCATTATTAGTGCATTACTCATTCTATTATTCAGAGATTAGCAAACTTTGACACACACACACACACACAAAAGTGCCATTTCTTTCTAATAGGGCAGCCTGAATAAAATTAGTCTTACATGCATGTGATTGTGACACCAGGTGAGAATCATTGCTTTCTAGTTTATGTCAGCCAATGCAAGTCAAAAGTTTACATAGAGGACATGTAGACATCTTTAGGAACCTAATGACTCAAACGAAATTCTTTTTGTCCATTTTGGCACTTCATAACAAGGGTTTGGTCTTAATGGTTAATAATTGTGAATGGTGAAAATGATCAATTGCTCAATCAAAAGAGATGAGCACCTTCTTTAGCTTCGTGGAGAATTCAATAGCCTGCTACAATCAGCCATGTCAGCAGTTCATACTTCTTTCTGAGGTTTTTGAACAGATGGGTGTTTAAAACAGAGTCAGCAGCTGTTCTAAAGTGTGTAAAACTTACGTCAACAGTTGTGAGCTGATCTCTATCTCCATTTTGCTCTTAAACTGGATGTTTTTGAAAATATATGCTACTCTAAGAGTCAGATATGGTTGGGACTGATACTTGTGTAAGACGTTATATTAGTAGGGGCCAACTTGTCTGCGTGGAGTCTTAAAGGCAACAGCTGAGAAGAAGCCAGAAACAAGGCTAACTGACAGCAGGGAGTTTGAGGGCACATGTTTTACACTCATACAGCATGTGGAACTGCTGTATGAGTGTAAAAGAAAAGATCAGGATCAGAGGAAAAAATAGGACAAGTACATAACACAATCATGAGGGCAGATATATATATATATAACTTAAATACTTACCTGTCCTCACCATTCATGATTATTTTTCCATCTGTTTATCTGCTCATTTATCCTTGGAGATCATCAGTCCTGTAGGGTTAAGGTTTTGTAACAGTTTCACAAAGTATTTTAAATGATTTCTTATGTTATTGTCATTAGTCAAGTCAAAGTTTATTTCTATAGCACATTTAAAAGACTAGTGTACATCAAAGTGCTTCACAATAAAACACCAATGCTGGTTTTTATTATGTTACTGTTATTAGTTTAACCAATAGAGAACAAATGGTTAGAACTTTGTATGCGATGGCAGTTGACAGTGGTTTGGATGTGTATGCATGTAAGTCTGTGTGTTTTCATGTGTCAAATAGATGCTGTGAGGATTACAAGCACAGTCTGTGTAAAACTCTAAGGAGTAAAAATATCCCTTCTGCTAATCCAGTCATCTAATGTGGCCAGATGATGCAGTGTTGCAAACTCACTTTAATCAGTTATAATGAAGTTTGAATAGAAAGGATGCAGCCCAAGCTCCCACCGCCTCTCCAGCTGTGTCTCCCAGCCTACATCAATAGGAACTCGATCATCTGTGGTGCTGATTCATCCAATGAGAGACGTAACTTTCACTTTGGTCACTTAGGTTAGTTTTCGTGTATGAATAGAGGCAATTAACGCTGTTTCTTCACAAGAAGATGCGGGTATCCTACCTTGAGCAGACATATTGCCGCTGGCTGTCTTCACCTAACACCTTCAACCGGATTAGAAGGAAATCATGATCAAAGGTGGGAGGATTATATTGGACGTTTGGGGCTGATTGGTCGGAGTAACATGTAGGCCACTGTGTACCTTTGGTTCACAATAAGGGGTTGATCTAATTATAGAAGGTCGGATAAGGAGAGAGCTACTAGAAAAGTCAGAGAAAAGTAGTATTAATAGTATGTAGCTTCGAAAAAAAAAACCAAACCCTTTGACACGACTTCACTGACATCAGTTTGATGTGTGAATATTACACAAAAGTTCACCAGTCAAATAGTTCCAAATATACAGCTTATGGCCTTTGATGCCAAATATTCAGATACATACAGAATAAGTGAAATGTGACCTTGAAAGACCTCCCGGGTTGTCCGAGGTACCTTTAAATAATGTGAATGGGTGACATGTCTGATCAGGATGACAAAATGTAATCGTCTTCAAAGTGGGATACAGGAAGAAGGCTTTTACTGTAATTCAAAATCAAAGGAATAGCTTTGTTTTGTGGCTGAAGCTTAGAGGAAGATTTTCCTGTAAAGCCCTGAAAACATTAAAACAATGTTGCTACGGTACCATCTCCAAATTAAAATGTTTCTGCCCTGACTATCCTCTCATCCGCCGAGAGAGATTAACTTAGCAGAGGAGAGAAGAAATATGACCATAACTCACCTAAGCCAACCCCCATTTCATCACAGGACACGACACAGTTTTTCAGGATTGATAAAACTGTTTCTGAATAGAATCAAATAATGTATATTTTAATGCAATTTATTAGTAATTGCTTGAATTATATTGTTATCGGTTGCCATTTGACTCAATGAAAATACTGCCTACACAATACAATAACGGCAAGATAAGGAAATCAGCACAATGTGTGTTTCTGGATTTTTGACAAAATCTGGAATGTAAAGTTGAAGAGAAAGTAGACTCTGCTGTTTTTCATGATGTAAGTTTTATTGTATAAAACCATAAGTGTAGCATAAAAACTAAAAAGTAATGTTAAACATTTAGACTACATTGCTTAAATGTTAGTTTTTTTTTTTTTTTTTAACCGTATTATACTTCTGTCAGGTCTAGAGAGGCAGACGGCGGGGAGTGAGTAGAGTGTGGACCGAAAAGCAGACGCACGGAGCTGAAATGGATGTTAACAAAAAGTGAGACTTTTATTTGGCTGAAAAAAGGTATAAATAAAAAGCAAAGAATGATTTGAATGGAACTAACGAAACTTACACTGGAAAAACGAAATACAAAACACTGCATGAAGCATGAAACGTGAAATCTGGAATCTGGGAGAGAAACGCAGACGAACCGACAACAGACAGAGGAAGACAGGAGTCTAAATACACAAGGGTGTAACGAGGGAATGAGGACCAGGAAGGAGCACAGCTAATTACACACATGAGACAAGGAGGAAGCAAAACAGAATACACTAACACAGAACACAGGACTGTCAAAGTAAAACAGGAAATATGCGAACATAGAAACCAGGGTGACCAGACATAACACAAGGAACACAGGGGAGACAGAAACAAAACACTAGACATCACAAAATACGAAAGCTAACTTAGGGAACTACAAATACAAAAGACTAAACCATAAAAACCACAAAATAGAGAATTAATGATCAACACAAAAACACTGGGTCACCAGACCCAGGAACATGACAACTTCAGCATCACATCATTGTACTTTTTACTTTATTATATTTATCTGACAACTTTGGTCACTAGTTACTATACAGATTTAGACTTCATCATCACAGACAATTACAATTAACAAAATAAAACATAAAGTTAAGAAGACAAATGCAGAGAAATGTTTTTTTGATTATTCAATTAGCTGTTTAACACCCTAGAGACCATTCTTTGATCCCCTGACAACCACGGACACTAGGGCAAAATGTGGTGAGAGGTTGTTGGAGGTTGCTGGCAGAAGCTATGTGAAATTGGTTGCAAAGAGAATTGGGGTGCTGCAGTGTAAGGAAGAGGACTCCCTTACTACATTTATTTATATTATATTATCTGTATGGCACTTTAGAGCATACCTTTCACTTTATTAAAAACGCCTTATCAAGCACTTTATTTAGCATCGCACTTTAAGCATGGATTTGCACAGTAAAAGATTTGCAAACAAAAAGTTTAATTATTTATTGAATATTTATTGGGAATTTTAAAATCAGTTAGTAGCCTTGTTCCAGATCCTGCACAGCTGCTCCTCATCAAGGAATGTGGTGGTTGTCTGTGAGGAAAAAAGAATGGTGATTGAGATTGTGATTAAGGTTTACCAGTAAGGAAAACTAACGCAAATGTGTGTGTGGGAAATCTAGGTATAAAAGTGGTGCAAATAAGTGTTTGTAAGATAATGATTACTCACCTTTCTTGCCCATATCCTCTTCAAGGTGTTTGGGCAAATGTTTCCACAGGGGTCCAGACACCAGTTAAAGGTTCCGGGAGAGACCATGGGTTAAGGGAATGTGGGGAATCTTTTTGTGCTTGGGTTGTTTTTTTTTTTTCATATATATATAATATTGGGTTTGGTGTAAAATTAAAGTATGAAATATTTATTAATATAAAAATGTGAAATGTATTTATTTATTCAAATTGGTATATTGTATACTGTGGTGGAAGGTTGGGATTTAAGAATTTACCTGAGAGTGGAATAATGGTTTAGTCAGTGACAGCTGAACATATTTAAGGCTGCCGGTTGTCATTAGAGAGGGTTGATTGTGCTGTGAAGAAGCTCGATGAGTGAATTGTTTGTAAGGAGAGCTGTATGGCAAATAAATACTTTTTGCCTTGGTCCATCTCACTGTGTTTCCAGCCGCTAAGGGCCGCCCTGTTTCGTGCAGCAAAAAACATCCTCATGATTAATGAATATAATATAATTAATACCCCCTCTGTGAATCGCCACCTTATCATGGTGGAGGGGTTTGTGTGTCCCAGGGATCCCAGGGGCTATGTTGTCCGGGGGCTTTTGCCCCCTGGTAGGGTCTCCCATGGCAAATTGGTCCTGGGTGAGGGACCAGACAAAGAGTGATTCGGAAGACCCTTATGAGCAAAACATCGAGGGAACAGTTCACCCTGCCCGGGATAGGGTTACCGGGGCCCCGCCCTGGAGCCGTGCCCGAGGGCGAGCAACTGGTGGCCGGGCCTTAGTCCATGGGGTCCGACCGGGCACAGCCCGAAAAGAGGACATGGGCCCATCCTCCCGCAGGCCCACCACCCGCAGGAGGTGCCGTAAGGGTCGGGTGCATTGTGTGCCGGGCGGCGGCCAGGAGCGGAGGCCCTGGCGGACTGATCCCCGGCTACCAAGACTGGCAATTGGGACATGGAATGTCACCTCTCTGGTGGGGAAGAAGCCTGACTTAGTGCGTGAGGTTGAGAGGTACCGGCTAGATATAGTCAGGCTCACCTCTACGCATGGCTTGGGCTCTGGAACCAGTCTCCTGGAGAGGGGCTGGACTCTGTCTCAGTCTGAAGTTGCCCCTGGTGAGAGGCGGCGGGCTGGGGTGGGTATTCTAATATCCCCTCGGCTTGCTGCCTGTACGTTGGGGTTCTTCCCGGTGGATGAGAGGGTTTGTTCCCTGCCCCTTAGGGTCGGGGAACGGGTCCTGACTGTCATCTGCGCTTATGCGCCGAGTGGCAGTTCAGAGTACCAAGCCTTCTTAGAGTCCCTGGGTGGGGTGCTGGAAGGTGCTCCACCTGGAGACTCTGTTGTCCTACTGGGAGACTTCAATGCTCGCGTGGGTAACGACAGCGAGACCTGGAGGGGCGTGAATGGGAGGAATGGCCTCCCTGATCTGAACCCTGGCAGTGTTTTGTTATTGGACTTCTGTGCAAATCACAGTTTGGCCATAACAAGCACCTTGTTCGAACATAAGAGTGTACATAAGTGCACGTGGCACCAAGATGCTCTAGGCCGCAGGTCGATGATCGATTTTGTAATCGTATCACGAGGCGAGTATAGGTAAAACAGTTAATGCAATACAGTACATCTATTTAATGATTTAAAATACACTATAGTTGTTTAGAAGGGTTAAAGAAATCTGAGCTGGCAGCAATCACTTCAGAGTGTCGGGTCAGAACACTTGCAAATGTTCAGATGTGAGAGGAACAAACAGGCAGAGTCCAGGAATAAAGTTGTCATTCATTGTATTTCCAATTGAGAATGTGCCCGCAGCTGGGCGAGTGTGTGTGTGTGTGTGTGGTTTCTGTAGACAAAGCATAATGATACAAATGAGGTGTACTCAAGTACAGTATATACCTAAATAAGCTGACATTATACTTCAGACTGGTTACATAAACTTAAAGTCAGACATTATGCATTAACACACCGCATACAACTATGCACTGAAGGCAACTTTACATTGTTTTATCATCTGTTACACAGAGCACAGAATCAACAACACGATAACAACGAATCTCTCTGCTAGAAGCTAATTAGCGAACAAATCTGTTATGCTAGCGAACTGCCACTTATACATAACCTCATTTAAACAGAAGCAGAAACTGCTGGTAAGTCATCAAATGCACTCATAGCTGAACACCAACATAACTGAGTGAAGTAAAACATTAACTCACGGTCTTATGAACGCACACACTGTCCGTTGTTCGGCTGCCGTTTGTCTCTGAACTGAAGCTGCAGACATGCACACCTATGGTGCATTCAGGGGGCATAGGAAATCCCATACACAAACCTAACCCTTTTGTACAATAGTAGTGTACAGAGGAGAAAACGACAAAGAACGGTGTCATTGTCCTAATACCTGTGGACCGACGCGTACACTCTTATCATGTTACTGAATATTTTCATTTGAGGACTTTTACTTGTATTTTTAGAGTATTTAATAGCTTCTGCATTTATCTAAAAATCTAATCTATAATCAAAAGTGGTTCATGTGCTGTTTTACGTTGCTGTACTTTTTTTGTTTTGTTTTAACTTGCTTTTAGCTTCAGGTTTGTATTTTTAGGCACCCAAATTAGATGCAAGGATCCTTAGTGTGACTTTTGACAGTGCTTTAAAATTAGCTCTTTTGTTAAGACAAACTTCTTTCATTTAAGGCTCCTCAGTAAGGTGAAGGCCTCCCTCCCTCCATGACTTTGAGTAATTCAGGCTTTTATTACCACTCTTATATAGAGACTGTTGTAACTCTGACTCTGATCTGTCCTTACTTCATCACCTGCAAGATATTCAAAATGCAGCAGCTCGCCTTTTGAAGCAAAAGAAATTGTACGATCACATTACAAGTAAACTGGCCTCCTTACACTGCCTTCTA
This sequence comes from Pelmatolapia mariae, assembly GCF_036321145.2. NCBI lineage: Eukaryota > Metazoa > Chordata > Actinopteri > Cichliformes > Cichlidae > Pelmatolapia > Pelmatolapia mariae. Next base: position 27,970,815 of record NC_086235.1, on the reverse strand, counting down.
GTCCATTTCAGGATTCTCTTTAAAAATTTATTACTCGCTTTTAATAGTCTCAGTGGTTTGGTGCCACCTTACTTAACAAAATTTTTTTTCAGAGATCTATGAACCAGCTGATAGTGGAGATTCTGAGATCCAGGTTTAAAAGCACAGTCGATAGAGCCTTTTCAGTGGCAGCTCCTAATCTTTGGAACAACTTTTCACATAGGAGCTGCCCAGTTTCTCAATCATTTCAAAACAGTTTTCAAAAACTATTTGTTCTTGTGTGTTTTCGTGTGTAGATGAACAGAATACCCTGTGTTTTTATTATGAAATCACTGTCCTATTTACTTGTTTTATTTAATTTTTAGTGTATATTTATTATTAATTTAGGGTTTGCATTATATAGTGTATATTTTGTATAACTTGTACAGCATGTTGGTCAATGGAGGTTGTTTTAAACCTGTTATATAAATAAACTTTGACTTGACTTAACTTGACATTACGTGTCACTGGAGAACTTACTAATTTAAGGTTACCCAGTGAGTAGGAGTTCTATTTGTTATAATGTATCAACAAAGCTAAATGACTAAACATTGGTAAATAAGATTAGCATTCCATTGTTTCCTAACAGTAATGTAATTATCTGCTAAAGCTGAATTCAGTTAGCAATTTATTAATCGTGAAAATTACAATGTGTTACCAATTTCAGAAAGCATTCTTGTTTTGACATATGGACCTCTCACAACCACAATAAGTAAATGAATACAAAGTTGACTTCACATACTGCTGGGATTTTGCATTCATGCCTGAGGGCAGCAGAATAGATTAATTCACAACTTAACCACAATTGTGGCTGGTCCCTTGAATCACGGTGGGTGAAAGACGGTTGATCACAATGCAATATTAAACAGTCAACTGAGCACTGAAGTCTTTCTGTATCCAGAGAACTCACACAGGGCATTTGTCACAAAACGTAACACCACATGATCAATAAAACATGGGCTGTGCATGAGATAGTGGCAGACTTACTCTGGAGGCTGCAACACTTTTGTCCAATGCTTTCGAAAATACTAAATCAATTGTTTTTGTTAAAGCTGAGATCAGGTGTACTTTGGAATACTCTTTTATTTAAGACGGAATTATACTTGACTCTTTTTCACGGCCCCTGCCACTGAAACAATATTTTACTTCCAACAGCAAAACGACCAAAGAACCTTTTCTTTTGTCATTTGCAACCTTCAGACAGACTGCCATATGTATGCTCTTTTTTTTTTAACCTGTTCACAGTACAATGAAGGCCTGATTGATGAATTTTTGCATTGATGCTTGTTTTTGTTAAAGTCTTTTTTCATCTCTGCAGAGAAACAAGGCTCTTAGTTCTTGGTCACCTCCCTCCCAAGACCCGTGTTGCCTAGTTACAGAGTTTGACCAGACAGACAACTTTGAAAGTCTTGCTGTCTCTTAACATCAAACATTTCACAAAAATGTGCCTTGCTGAGTCCTATAAAACCTATCAGGTAAACAAAAGTACATTAGATTTATGCTGTTTTCTTACTTCTCTGTCTGTGAAGAGTTCATGTATATGATGTCTAAGCTATTTCATTTACATGAACTTTGTGAAACAGTTTTGATAACCTTTCTATTTACACTTGGCCTCCATTCCAGTCATGGAAAGCAACCTTGTGCCATAAAGTATATATGGCTTACATAAGAACATTTTGTTTTGTTTTTTTCTTTTTAAACTGGAGTCCACAGTGAAAGTGTTTAGATGGGAGGGTGGAGTTTTCAGCACAGACAGTATAAAACATGGATGTGATTTCTTAATCTGAAAAGTGAAGCTGGCACCTAAGGGCCTTAAACATTTAACAGTTATTTTTAATTACAACCATGGATGATAGTTATAGAATAGAATAGAATAGAATAGCCCTTTTCGGTCATTGCACATGTACAACAAAATTGTAGGAGCTCCACACCAGCTGTGCCAGAATAAAATATAAATAGTAGACAGTAGGAATAAATAGCAAACATAATAAATATAATATACAAAAATAAGACAAAGTCTTTTCCTATGTCTGCAAAAAGACTGGTCCTATAGACATCTGTGAAAAATGTCTCTCTGACTTGACCCTTGACTTGACTTAAACACTTTCCTGTTGAGTTTATAGACTCAGTCACTCATTTTTGGTCATATTCAATAAAAGATGAGCAAGATTTTGTCGATGTGGCACACTATGCTCCTGGGCTCATGGACACCAACTGACTTGTGGTTACCAAGTTGTTAGCCAATAAGTGTGTGTATCACAGTTAGCTCAGTCAAAAGAACTATTACTTAATAAAAAAACATCTAATCAATGTATAATTATATAAAGGCTGATTAATAAAAAAAAATGTTAAAGGAAGAAATTGGCTTTAGAGAACAAAAATTGAAAATTAAATGTGTTCTGTTAACGCGTTTGTTTCTGTTGTAAAGTTGGACATTTTAACATTTATATCTTCTCCCTCTCACATCTACTTGAGTTAACTGAAATCAATAAAGCTCAATTTTAAGAATAACAACAATTCAGGCTTTTTAATGGCCTCAGAAAAACATCCTCCACAAAGCTGTCTATATTTGGAAGGATAAATAGAATAGCAGTGCTACAAACGTCACTTTTCTGACTCTCCCTCTCTTTATCTGTTGCCCATCTTTTGTACGGCTATTTTGCAAGTTGCACGTGATGCGATTCTACACGTGTCAGTAAAAATGTCATTGGAGAGTCTGTTCTTCACCTCTCAGTTTACCAGCCTGCTGTCTTTAGGACAGTACACAAGAAAGCCATGGCAGATATAGAGGGGGGGAAAAAAGCTCGGGAATGGAAGATTGAGTTTGCTTTCCTCCCCAGTTACCCTTTTGTTTGCCTTCCATTCCTCAAAAGTCAGCGTAATATCCATCTGGCTCTCCCACCTCTGCTGCACCTTCTTCCATCTCACAGCTTAAAAGACAGAACAAGAAATGATTATCTTTGCCCAGAGATATCAGGCCCTGACTTCAGTGTAAACTCATTTGGAAAGCAGATGCTCATACATCATATTTCACTCACCAGAATACAAAACTGATTACCATGACACTAGCTGAACCGTGAGTGGCAAACTTAGTTTGAGGACTTCCTACTTTGTTGATGAACCGTCAGCCTGTAGTGTTTTCAGCTTAAAGTATTGTGCAATCTCAGCCCATCTGTGAGGGCAGTAGATTACTCTGGCATTCATAAATTCAACAGAAATATGAGTTTCTCAATTCAGAAAGTGTCTTTTTGGAGCTGCTGTTCCCACACACTGATGCCCTTCAGATAGTTCCCAAATATTGTATGCGAAACAGCCAACTATTATAATAATTATGTAGTAAAAAAATAAACAAACCAACAAATATTTCCATATTATTCTCTCTCTCAAACACACACACACACACACACACACACACAATTCATTCTATATCTAAAATAACTGGAGTTTTCATCTGAGACTTTAATTTATTTTGATTCCATTACTACCTGTGGACATTGCCACATGAATACTATCACACTGTTGTAGTGAGGGCATTGCTGATTGACTATGAAAGCGCTCGTATCCTTAGGAAATATGCATCTACAAAGGGGACTTATTCAAAAGGCCAAACACAGACGTGCTGACAAATACTTTGGCGTATTTTACTCTTGTGAAATGCAATAGAATGTCACTCATGAAGGCCGTAGGGTACACACATGCTGTAGATAGCAGCACAGTGTCACTAGACTGTGTGAAAATTCAAGGCTACAGTCCAGCCTTAGGCCGGAGTCCAACTTGATGGGAAGACCATGTCCAAAGTCTACATGAAACATAATTCATAAAGGTCAAACTATATGGGAAAATGACTGCTAAATTATATATATTCTTAAACACCAACACAAGTGAACATGAAAAAGAGGTCTGTGCAACAACTAATCCATGAATAGGTACACTGACGATAAGGCAGAGAAAAATTATGAACATTACATACGCAAATTTCCACAGGGCAAATCGTCTTTTTTACAAAGATAGCTAAACTGAATTGAGATTCGCCTCACTTTTTACGTGACGAAATATAAAAGAATATAATAATAAAGGTCATGTGCATATTCATTTTTTGCGATAGTTTTCTTTTATGTGGAGCTTCGCAAAAGGACACACTGTTCTGTGGCTCATTAGCCGAATTACTGAATGGTATAGTCAGAGAATTATAAGCATGTTTCCCTCCTTTCTTCAACATACAGAATATGGCTATTGTTTGCAGCAGCTCAGGCTCCACTATTGTAACCATATAGTAGTTTGGTGCCAAGCACAGCATACAGACAGTGTGGTGCATTTGTAGAGTGTCTCTATTCTTGCATATGTCATTAGCATCACCAAATAGTTTTTATTGAAAATGTTGACATCTATTAGTGGCCCAAACAAAAGACACAAGCCATTGAGCCAGTGGCCTTTGCTCAGAGTTTGAGATATGGACAAGCACTAAACACTGTAGTAGCTTTCCATTTGTTTCATAAAAACAAACATTAAAAACTCAATAACTAACTGTGACAGGAGGAAAAGAGAAACAGCATAGCAAATGCGAATGATTTATGGTAATTAATTGAGTCAGTATGTCATTGCCACAAATGTGGCATGGGACTTTGCACTTCCTCTTTAGTATGCTGGTATAATTCTGATCATCATTATCATGATGTTTCTGAGTTACCACTTTCTTCCCATGATACATTTCTCCACTAATTGCAATGTCTTCCTGGATGACAACACTTTTATCTACAAGGCGTAAGTGCAGTGAACTAAACAGCATAATAATGATGTTGAAAAAAAAATTCCAATTTATCGTCTATAACCAGGATTCCACACTGAGCAACAGCAGATATATTTCATCAGGGTTTAAAGGAGCTACTATAAGATTTTTTTTCTTTTTACTAAGACGACTAATTTCTTAATTCTGTCAGCTGTGATAGGCAGTAAAGAGGCAACATGGTTTAAGGCAGGTAAACAGTGTCTTGTTAGACACCTTGATACGCTGCTGAAAAAATCTTTTGAACTTAAAAAAAGAGCCGTCAATCATCAACAGCTAGCCTCTTTTTAGTGAAAAATATAATGTTATTATTAAAACACTGATTAACTGATAACGATAACATTATGTTAGCACATACATACATCAAAGCCAGAAGTAATTTGACTGTGTTCCCAACATTTTTCGTTCTCTCCACCAGATTTTTACATTTTTTGCACAAGAATGACTGGATGTCTACGCTGCACGCTGACATGGGGAAAAATTTAAAAGATTGATTGCAAAACTAGCATCATTTGAAGTGATGGATGGGCTCAAGGTGGATGTAGGAGGTGGTGCCACTGTAGTAGGCTTGAACAGGAGGGAAGCAGCTCATAATGAGTGAGCTGTGAGTGAATGAATCAGAAGATGTTGAAGAATGAGCAAGCAGGTACTTGGAATGATGTGTGGCTGAACATGTTGGTGTGTGGTGAACGAAGCAAGCTGGCTATCACATGACGCAGAAAAAAAACCAAAACAATAACACAAGCAGGTTCAGACCAAGTTAATATGAAGATTGTCCTGAAAGCTGCTAGCCACCACTGTAGGTGAGTGAATGATGTGGAGAACACTGGTGGAAACCCTGGGATTGTTTTACCGCAAGAGATGTCGAGATAATAACCAACAGGTGTGCCAGCTGTAGGTCGTGTGGGCTCACAAGCAGTGGCTACAATCAGGGAGAAGATCACACACAGGAAATAAACCAAACATGTTTTTATCCGAGGGTGTCAAATTTTTTAGTTCTGTCCAATACAGCTAGCGTCTCAGCGAAGCGACCAAGGTGTCGCTGCTTTGACACTTGTGCTACTGCAATATTGGACATGGAAGATAACAGCCCTCTTTTATGAAAACAAAAGTCTGGGATCCAGGAGACTGTGGTTTGCTTTTGTGTCAGGAGCAGTAGAAGGAAATTTATGGTTTGGTTAAATTAAAAAAAAAAAAATCCGTCTTTTAATGTGAAGGGTCAAACTCTTAAACACCCACGCACCCAAAGATGGGCACAAAAGGGAGGAAATCATGTTTAAATATAACACGGGGTCAGAAATATAAATCCTGACATGTGTAGTATCCACAGAAACCTCTGAATCTCAGCTAAAATCTCATATAAACCATTTCTACAACCACCAAACAAAGTGGACACACCAAACAGTTAAAAGAGCAGTTACGTGGTTTTCTGGAGTTAAATGTGACCCTAAAGCATATTTTCAAAGGCATTATATGCTATAAAATACTTTTAAAAATTAGGCGAAGGAAATAAAAAATCAAATTTTTTCTATGTTTGAGTCACAGTAACTTTGACATAGTAGCATTTAAAGTACTATTTACACCTCTGATGAAATCTCACAAGTGTTAGCTTTATTTTAATACCAAGATTTATACACAGAGTTTGTAATTGCAGAGAAATATTCCGTTTATTTTGGGCATTTCATTTTCGAGCAGGAAGTTCAGAAACCGCTGGGGGCTTAACAGGTTAAGTAACTCTTCACGTTATAAAATTGATGCTGGTTACAGCTTGCAGGATAGAACTCGTATGACAATGAAGCAATAATAAAACTGAAGCAATGAAGCAAAAACAAAATTTTTTATTTAAAAAAGTCTTTTTTGCAATAAAGTTTGCACAATACGGTGGCCCGTAGTACGGTGGCCCCTAGAGGCAAAGCACGTACAAACTCCAAAACACTTGCAAACTCCAAAGCACTTGCAAACTCCAAAACACTTGCAAACTCTAAAACACAACGGAAGTGCTCCAGGACGCTAGGGGCAGTGTTGAGCTTTTGTTACATAGTAACTACACAAGCCACGAAGTACCAATGACCGGATTTGGGCTGTAGGCCGCATTTTAAGGCCGATTACGTCACAGCGACACGACGAAGGCTGTCCCAATTCAAAGGCTGCTCCAAATGCGGCCCTCAAATGCGTCCTTAATTTCCCTGAATTTTAAGGATGGGTCGGTGTAGCCTTCATGGCCCAACATACCCCAGATTTCATAGCGCGGTGGTGGTGTGGATAATTTTGCCGAAAAAACGGCGGAAGCGGAGCGGCCGAAGAGTAAACTTTCAGAAGTAAGTACTGAATATTATGTCACTTATTTATGCGCAAATGTTTTTATAATGAAGAACATTAAAACATTACTGTTGGACACATGTCGGGAAGGTTATGTGACATTAGCTTGGTTTTAAAGCGTTTACTTAAAAATATTCGCCGTTCAATGGTCGACTTTAGTCTTACAGAGATGTGATGATTTCATGGATAATTAAAGTCAGTCATATATCCACAAACACAACAAGCTGAAAGTCAGTGATGCTGCTCGGTTTGCAGTCCTGAATATCACGGCACAAGCAGGATTCACTGCACTGTTAATGTTAGCTATGTTTTATTGTTGCCTCTGTTTGGTGGTGTCGAGCCAAACGGACTTTGAACGAGCTGACGGTTCACTCGTTAAGCTGAAAGAAAGATGCTGTAATCACAGGAGTCACACATGTGTCCACTTGACCATCTGGGAACTCCTCTTGTTTAGCACTCGTAATAACACAAACGCTAAATCTTCCTTCTCTGTGCTGTTTTGTAGCAGTGTATACACCTGAGACTGTCACCTGTCTGTCTGTCCTGCACTCTCTCTCTGTTTCTTTCTCCCTGATTGTGGAATAAAAGTATGAACATGTGTTTATAAGTTACACTTGTGTTTGAATCCTGCAGCTTATCACACATTTGATTTCCTTGTGTGACAACTGCAAGTGTCCAGAGTGAGGACAGACTGAGGGACCCACTGCTGCACATCATCTGTGAGGCTTTGCACCCCTGATGATCCACCAGGACAAACTCAGCAGTGTGTGAGGAAGAGGAGGAGGAAGAGCCAGCAGCAGCTGACAGATGGAGAGAATAGACAGACTGTTCCCTGTTTGTGAAGGACTGCTAGAAAAGTTTAACATAACTAATGTCTGTCCTGAATCAGTCTTATTAGGTAACCTTCAAATAATGTTATCATTCCAGTGTTTTCAGTGTGGGAGAAAGTACTCAGGGCCTTCAAGTTACACACTATGAAAGGCAGCAACAAGTTTAATGTTCAGAAACCTAAAGTATGTATCAGCAGCAGAATGGACCTAAAAATAAATGTTTGTTTCAGTTCTATGAAGCTTTGAGTATTTTGCATTAGTAGTACTGCTGTGTTTGTTGCATCATATTGCTGTAATTGTTTATATGCTTTATATATTCTGAGGTAAGTTGATCTATAGTGTTACATCATATTCTATAAGGATGTTATGTGTTTGTAGACTTTCTGCCCAGTTTGCCCCATTTAGCAGAAGTCAGCCTGTTTAAGGCTCTGATATCTATTCTGTATGACTTAAAGCAGTTATGACATGGTCTGATTTTCTCACCCAATAAAGGAATATTTCATATATCAGTCTACTCTTCATTTTATCAGAAACAGTTATCACAGCTCGTACATTTTCTTTTTATAAATATATGTAAGCAATGAGCCAAATTTAGTAATGCCAACATACTGAAGGAACAACATTTGTCTCTTATATATGATACACCTATACATACATATATATATATATATATATATATATATATATATGCACTGTCAAAGATACTTGTCTTTGAGTGAAGATTTAAGGTGATAAGACATATAAATAACTGCAACTTGAATCTGTAAGCTCAGTATTTAACACAGAGTTCATGTTAACTGCCGTAATAACTAATAATGATTAATAAAATAACTATAATATTGGCCATATAATATTTACATTACCAAAGTGATATGACTTTAGTCTCATGAACAACATTAGCAAATTGTTATTTACTAACTAATCTTAAATGACTGTTCAGTACAGAAATGAAGCCCAAAAATCATGTTTTACTGTCCTGTGGTCTCAACCTCAGATACATATCAAATCACACAAAGCTCTTGTAGAAGCAAACAAACAAATGAACAAAATATGTTCTCCTTCATTTCTGTCAAACAAAGTTGTATGACACGTTTCCAGCGGTTAGTATCATGGTTGCTAGGAAACCTGGGAAGCCCGTCGGTCATTGGTACTTCATGGCTTGTGTAGTTACTAGGTAACAAAAGCTCAACACTGCCCCTAGCGTCCTGGAGCACTTCCGTTGTGTTTTGGGGTTTGCAAGTGCTTTGGAGTTTGCAAGTGTTTTGGAGTTTGTACGTGCTTTGTCTCTAGGGGCCACCGTAGGGCACAAGGTTAAAAATATCAGCATTCAGAAAGACGCAAACAGAAGTTTAGACTCTAAATATGTCAAAAATATAAAGAGACCACATGGATCAGGGGAAATACCAATGAGAAATGAGTGCATGATGTGAAGCAAACCAGTTAGTTAATTTTAGTTTACTGACCAGTAATGTGAAGTTGGTTCTTCAGTATTTGGAAATAACAAAATTGTCCTTTACTGCTAAAATATTAATACCTAAGAAACCAGTAATAGAAACAAATGTGAGAATCAGCTGTTATTGAACACTTCTTTTTCTGAGATAAAGACAGAGAGAGATAAGTAATTTCCATTGAGTACCAAAGCACCAAAGAACGTCACCAAGCAGTGTATCTGCACCTGTTAGCAATCTAAAACTGCCAGTAATGTTTTATGTAGTTAAGAATAGGTGTAAGTTTCTATAGACTGTTTAATGTATGATTCACTATACTAAGTATGCTGGTCTTACATGATAAATGCAGCAGAATATGACCTCCCCTCTCACCATACTCTACCTTGGAGAGCTAGCAGCGCACCAGTTACAAAGCTTGAGAGTGTTGTGGGTTCAAGACCCAAGGCTAAACTATGTTTCTTCTGCTACCAACTTTGCTACCTTGTTGCTAGGCATTGAAATTAAAACTTAAGCAGCAAGCACGCTCCAAGCCGAAAGGTCTTTGCTTGACCAAAGTAGTGATTCGTGATTCCCAGACTGATAAAGATGCCATAGTAAGCTCAAAGGTGTCATGTGGTAAGTCTCAGAGGTTGCCTAATTCTGAGCTGCCACCTGTTGAACATCTTCCTGGTCGTCCTAATGACCTGTGATGTGTCGGACTATATACATTCAGAGGAACCTGAAAAGTGCTTCTGTAATGCCTGCTAGCAGTCTCCAGTGTTCTCCATATGTGTTGGCTCAGAAAGCTCCTGAAAGTGACAAGGGACTCTATTTTGATGGAACTGGATTTCTTTCAGTGTTTTCGACCAACTGAGAAGGTGTTGGCAAATTCCACAGGCTATACCTAATCATTACTTGGGTGTGTGGTGAGTAGCGTATTTAAAATATTTGATTAAAGCAAAGCAGTATTGCTCCCAGCAGCACCCATATGAAAAGGTATTCCTAAACATTCCTGAAATTCAGCCCTGGTTTCCCCCAAGAACTGAAGAGATCTTCAGGAATATAACCCTAATTTCTCAAATTAGTGCCAGACCTTTTGGATGGAGTTTATGTCCCACAAAGCTTAAGTATGTGAAACCACACAAGGACTTACTACCACCTACTACTGCACAGAGCACAAACAAAGTGCACACTTACTCATTAGAACTTTAGCATATATATCTCAAAAAACATACTGTCAAAAATCATAAATGAGCTTTTAAGATGTTCAGTTCCATGAAATACTATTTATGAATTAAAAGAAAAATATACCCTGCAGGTTGCAGTTTATATGTAACACCATGTGATCGTTTACAAGTGTGACAACTTGAAAAGTCATTATTGCTATGACACATCATAGTGTTACAACACTGAAATCAAATGATGCCATATGCCAGAAGCTTTAACAGAATGAACACACTGGAATGAGAGAGGTCTGGAGAAAGCCTGGGAGCATGCCAAAAATAACAACGACAAAAGACAGACAACCATTTGAGTTCTTTTCCAATCATCTCTAAACATTAAGAAGAGTTTCTTTTGGGATGTGTATTAAGTGTCTTTGTGTTTACAGTATCTTTAATGACAGGGACAATTTGACCACTACACCTCTGAAGAACGAATCTCTTCAGTGATTCCCACAGTGTATTTCTGTCACATGCATGAGTGAACTGCCCTGAGCAGCGAAATTGCAGTTAAGTGTCAGGAGTTGCTGCAAGGATGTTGTATTGCATCACATTGTTTACTCTGATTATACAGGGAGATGCTTGACACAGTGGTCTAGGGTACAGACAATGGCAGTCTCCTCTGTTGTCCTTTCTCTGCTTTGGTACATTTAAAAACACAGATCTTTTGACCTGTTAGAAGTTTGGGGGAGACTTCTATCCATCTTTGGCTTTGGACAGATTAAGACCAATTTGTTGTAATTACAGTAATGTAACTAGGTCCCGACAATGTCAGTAGTGCTCACTTTGCCTTTTTCTTTTTTGCTCTGCTCTGTGTGTGCACACAGTGGGATTCCTGGAATAGATGTACAATAGAGGAATTGGTGAAACAGAGAGCTGAGGAGGTGAGGACAAACAGTGCGACTGTAAATGACAACTACATTACACTGACTCTTACACTCAGCTGAGTGATGTATTTTATTTTATTTTTAAGTACAGAAGAAACTACTGCTTAGAAGAAGTGAATTACTGCAAGTCAAAAGCATCGTGCATGCACTGCTGGCACACAAACTAACATCCACAATTAGAAAATGATCAGAGTTACAACTTGATAGTTTCTTAAACTGAGTTCACAGTTTATTTAGACATATAACACAGGTCTTCGTCATATTACGCTGTCACTGTCTCTTTTTTTTCATACCGCTCTCTTTAACAATACATGTGTTTTATGTATATTAGTAAAAGCAGACTCTTTGAAAAGGACAGTACTTTAGAAAACTTGCTCTAGTCTGTGCTCAGCTGGCCTTGTCACTTTTTGTCTCTCAGACTCTATTAAAGGGAATAAGAGGAATTACGTCCCTTTGTAGTCATAGACTAACTTCTCCAATTTCAGAACCAAAGGTCAAGTTCGCCCCTGCCTGGTTTATGATTCCACCAGCTGAAATAGGGCGCAAAACTCTGAAGAACAAAATAACAATAAGATAGCATTGTTTATGTTTATTTTATCTTCCTATTTAGAATGTGGAAATAACCTGTATGGCCAGAAACATGAACCTAAAATTAGGTTAACAATTTAGCGTGGTTCATGATTCTTGACGAGCCGGTGCCATGTGTGGCATAAATTCCTCCTGCAGAGCTGAGGGATTTGAAATTTTCACATAGATAATGAAAGACTGGGTAGCAAAGAGAGAGTGAGAATAAGTGAAAGGCCCACGCAGGGTGCAGCTCTGAATGCGGCAGTGCTTCACTCAGACGTTTTCAAAGGAGGAATTTAAAGCATTTGTTTGCATTCTGAAAAACACTGGTGAAGAAATATTTTGTGTTCGGGGACAGTCATGTGTGCCTTTGTGATCACGCTGGATATGTTTGGCCCCTACTGTCTTTTGCTAGAGGCTTGACTTCGAGGCATCGCACAAGCAAGGAATCAATTTAACTGAGTGAAAGAGAGCTGTTTTTTTTTTTTAAAGTTAAAACTAAATAAAATAAAGAGGGATAAGTCATTGACTGAAAGGGCAGAGAGTCTTGCAAACCTACAATCAGCCCAGTCTCATAACAATTTGTGAAATAGTGATGAAAAACTTATCTTTTTTTGTGTTTTTTTCTTCACATGCTTAAGGACACAGCAAATTTATAAGTATTATTTTTGTGGCAAGCTAAAAAACCTTAACAACAAAGAACCCACACAGAGGTTGAGCTTGCTGTTCCACCCCAAGTAGAAAGGGGGAACTCTACATTGAACACTTCAGCTGTACTATGCTGTGCTTCAGAGTGTCAATAACCTCACGCCTGAACTCACTCATGGCACAACATTCTTTCCATCAAACAGTAACTGTTGGTGAATTTACACTGCAGCATCAACAAGAACAGTTAAGAGTCACGTAACAATAAAAAATAAACATCTTAAATGGCAACACATATTCCCAAGGCATGATGGGAGATAACTAGCTGCTCCCAACACGCCACAATATGTTTTGTGTCAGGAGCACAAAACGAAGAAAGCAGGGGGATGTCAACATGTAATCAGCAACAAAAATTAAATGTTAAAACTTGTGATGACCCAACCATGCTATTAAACCAAACCATATTTTCCTAATGCTAACCTATTAGTTTTTAACGGGTAACTTTTTTTTAATGCTACAACATAACCTTTAATTAATAACGTTTTTTAAAATGATGTGTTAAAACTGTGACATGTAGGTGATAATGTTTCCAGCACAAAACTGAATGCAACTTGTTCCTTTATGTAAATACTGTTGGGGGATTCATGTTGAAGAACTAGAAGAAGTTGAACATTTTTGTATCCAGCTGCATGAATCAATAGATTATATCACAAACTGCCATGACACCAGGTGAATAGGCTGTTACACATTGTCGCTTGAAAATGTTATGAACTAGCAGTTTTACTACTTTTTCTTTATGGAAGCCTTAGTGATATTAAACATAGTGTGGCGTGTTGTAGGAAAATCCAGTCAACAGCACCGGTGAGTGAGCTCTGCACTTTCAAACTTTACCTCCATCCACAAGGTCACACACCAAGGACCTCTCGAGTCAGTTGCAGATCCGTTAAAAAAAACGGTAGGTAGAGAGTTTTTATGAATAAGACATGATAAATTCATGAAAGATTTAGCCCTGCCTATACTGAGATTTTAAGTTCTGACTTTGTGTCACTTGCGATGTACCGCTGGGTCAGTGATGACTTCAAGCTGGTGGCTGAGCACTTCCGACTTCTTTCTTTTTTGCGCTGTAAGCAAATGTCTTGTTACACCAGTGGGCGAGCACGACAACATGACAAGGTGAAGGTATGTCTGTCACTCACAGCTGCATTGTCTTTGTAAGCCCATTTCTTAAAAAGTCTGTAACTCATTTCTGGATTCTGACAGCTGTGCACCGTCTCATAATTAATATTTTGGGAACTTAAGTTGTAACTGAGTAAGGTATGATTAATTTTCTTAAATCAGTCTAATAGAAAACTAATCCTCTCATCAAACAATCAACACTGCCAGAGGGTTGACCTAAGATAATGACTGGACATCAAATTAAGGTTAATTTATTTGCTCTCTTTTTTTAACATTAAGTATTGTTTTACTAGTGTTTTACTAGTGAAACTTAAAACAAAATATCAAAATAAATCCTATTTTGGAGCTTTTTTTGATCACTAAAGCTGCTTGATGAAAAAATGTCCTCCTCATACTTAACGTTAAAAGAAAAAATAATCTCTCAGAGCACTATTGCAAAAATTATCTCACGGTTTGCCCTGAAAACATAATCTACTGACATGTTTTCATGAATATGTGTTATGTGAGTGTGTGGGTGCCTGTGTATGCATTCACATGAACAACTCCTGTTACCCAGTTTGACAGTAGTTTGTGAAATTGTAACAATATTGTATCTATTGACTTGTGCTGTTTTTTTTTAGCTGTACAGTGCTTCCAGTTTAATGGAGCAATAAAGTTCTCATTAGGAGGGAAGAAGGTTGGCAGTGGTATAAATACCTGACTGCTTAATCCAGGTACTTAGAGAGTAAGACTATTTTATTTGGCTACTTTTATCTTGGAGTTGTATTTTCATTACCTTTTACTGTTGTTTTTGCTCACTGGTTGGTTAGAAAAAGAGAATGGTCTGGGTTAAGCTACAATGCTTAGGCTACTGATGTTTTGAATGCTTTTCTAACTTATTTCACAGGTGACACATTCCCTCAAAGAAGCATTTTTGTTGTTATTTTGTCGTTGAACTCTAATTCTATGAATTTTGATCATGAATAAAAAAATATTGTATTGGACTTTTTTCAGTGTCTAGATCTTATTGATTTACAATTAAATTTTTCATAACCTGTACTATAGAATACATAAAATGCATATACTAGAGCTACAATCATGTAAATCCGGACTATTTTACACTCTTACTGTTTATGAGGAATTAGGATTGTAAGTACCAGCCAGGTTCTGCAGTTTTAGAGTATTTGGGTGTGTGTTAGCACAATACAACGTTCTTTCCAGAAGTGGATGTCCGAACAAATTCGTCGTCCGAACAAAGCAGCCGTGCCATGCTTAGCATGTTAAATGTCAAGTTTATGACAGGGCAATTACACAAAATACTGAACAAATATGGCTTGTGTGGAAAGTTTTTCAGGAGAAGGCCTCTTCTCTATAAAAAGAACATGACAGCTTGGTTTAGTTTTATGAAGTTGCATCTTGCAACAAACCACAAGACTTCTGCAACCATGTCCTTTGGGCAGACAAGACCAAAACAGAGATGTTTGTCCAATAACTTGATGTCATCACTGGAAACAGCACCAGGTTTGGCAAAAAACAAACTGCATATCAACACAAACCTCAAATGGTTTCCAGCACCTTCAGTTAATGAGTGATTAAATCTGATAGGCAGGTTATTTCTTTTGAATAGGCAAATTTTTTCATATGCTGCAGCCTGGTGCTGTTTCCAGTGATGGCACGGAGTTATTTGCTCAGTAATAAGGAAATAATGACATCCCACAGCCAGTTAAACAATTTCTTTCTTATCCCTGTGATGTGTTCATGGTGCAGACAGAAAGTTGTGGTTGCATTACTGCAGCAACTAGCTACCTGTCGAAGAAGAGCAAACATATTTATACAAGTGGCAGGTCATTTCAAATGAACCTTTTCAAAAAAGCTGAACAAATAACCACTAAACACGCAAAATGCTTCTGTCCAGTTTGTCACAAAATGTGTCTGTAAGAGGAATATACAGTTTCTGTATTTCCCAGGGAGAGAAAAAAAAGTCAGTGTGCAACAGTGAGAAAGATGTAAGAAAAGCAAACTAAACTAGTTAGTTTTGAATTCTGTCTTTTGTACTAGGGGGGTTGGAAATTAGCTATTTGTGTCTAAATCCACAAAAAGCAGTAAAAATTGTATTTTACTGTATCCCGTAAACATCTCATACCAACTGTCATGCACTTTGGTGGCGCAGTGATGATTTTGGTCAACTTACCAGTCAACCAATTCCATCTCTCTGACAGTTAAAACTTGGTTTAATTTGGATCATGCATCAGGCCAATGGTTCCAAGTACAGAAGGTGTAGCAATGTTCCAGATCTTTGGCAGGACATTAAGAGATAATGTCCTGCATAAAGCATAAAAATGAATTTATTGTTGAATATCCATCTTATGATATGTGCTTATGAAACCAGAGCACTTCCAAGGATACAGTATTGACATGACTAAACATACGTTTGTGATTAAGATGCTGCTTTTCACTGTATATCCACATAATGGCTCCATAAGTATACCTTTACATTTACCACAGTTGATATACTAGTGCACACCTACATGGGGTTGCACTAATGACGGCACATTTCTGAGCCTTTACCTTCTAAGCAGGTGTTTATTTTCTTTAATTATAATCATGCGGATATGAAGTGAATAGAATTGAATAAACAAAGCCTTGAGCCAAAGCGTGGATTCTATTTACAGTGGATAATTGGTATGGGTATGTCTAGACTCTAGCCTATTAGACACAGCTTAGCCGACCACGCCACCGCTGATACCATTGCTCGTATTAATCTGAGCAAATAATGAAACGGAGAATGAAAAATGCACCTGAGGCAAATCTGTGGATTCTGTCCGAGAATAATAAGCGAAAAACAAAGATGACAAGCACACTGCAGTGATGTATCAAGGAAGGAGCGTGGGTCATGCACTGATATTCATCACATCTGTTAAAAGATAGATGGATCTCTCATCTTCTCCTTTCAGCTCTCTCTGTGTTTGTGAGAAGGACATGCAGAGCGTGGCATACATACACAAGTGTACGGGTGCTGTTATGTAAGGCAAGCTTTGTGACTGGGCGTATCTGCACACCTGCATCTGCCCATAATCTTCCCATATGTTCTCAAGATTATTTTGCCTTGTTCTGTACCAAGCCAGAACAGAAATGGGTGCAGCAGTGCTGAAAACTTTCAGCTGGAAAACTTAGATACAACACTGTAACCCCTTCTATATGGGATGGAAAAAAGAAGCACCCTTGGTTTTATGAAACTCTTATAGACTCATTTGCATAAACGCAAAGATACAAAGTGTTCAAGCTGAAAGTCCAGGTTCTAAAGCTTGAGCTAGAAATACTTCAAGGGTTCAATCCAAGGTGATGACTAAAGAACAAATAAACATTATATAGATTATAAATAATTTATTTAGTATTTGAGAAAATACTGAAACAGTAATTAATTCATTTTTGTATATTTGTCACACATGTTTCAGATCATCAAATAAATACAAGGATGATGCAATAATTACCAAGGAGTCTTTCATATTGCTGTGGAAGAAATTTTGGCCCACTTTTCTTCATAGAATTATTTTAACTCAGCCATACTGGAAGGTTTTCGAGACTGAACGGCCCGTTTAAGGTCATATCAAGTCCAGACTATCTTTTGTTTTTAGCCATCCAGAGATGGACTTGCTGGTGTGCTTTGGATCATATTCCTGTTTCATAACCAAAGTGTGCTCGAGCTTCAGGGCACCAACTGATGGACAGACATTGTCCTTTAGGATTTTCTGGCACAGTGCAAAGTTCAAGGTTCTATTGATTACGGCAAGTTGTCCAGGTCCTTGCCGTAGACCCAGATCATTACACTACCACCACCATGTTTAACTGTTGCATGAAATGCTGTGTTAGCTTCATGGCAGGTTTATTGGGACTTAAACCTTCCCAAAAGTTATTTAGATGTTGTTTTGGATTCTTTTGTGACCTCCTGGATGAGTTGTCAGTGCTAATTGTCAATACAGTCGGATAGGTTTGGATTGCTTTTTTGTTTTAAAAAACAAAATCCCCATTAAAAACTGCATTTTGTATTTTCTGTGGATCTCTTTGTCCAACATCAAAATTAGTTTGTTGATCTAAAACATGTAAGTGTGACAAATATGTAAAAAAAAAAAAAAAAAAAAACGTGATCAAGACTTTCACAGAAGTCCATGTGATGTTCCCTGTTTAAATAGTACAGCTCACACATTACTTTACTACTTTCATTACTTTAGTACTGAGTTCTTTCTTCTTCTTCTTTTTTCCCTAGCTGGAGGTCGGCAGGTGTGGTTCCACGAAGCCAATACGTCGCTGTGGGTGCCGTGGGGTTTCCATCTTGGTGAGCAAGAGAATAAGAATGCACTTCCAGGCCTTGCGATCTTTTGCCTTGACCTTTGCTTGCTCAAGGGTTAGATATTGTTGTTTAAGATCACCTTCAATTTGGTTGATCCAAGTCTTCTTGGGAGCGGGCGGGGTGCTGCTGCAGCAGAAGGCGATATGGCAGGGGATGGTTGCTCATGCGGCAGATGTTGCCAAGCCATTGCAGCTTCTGAATCAGCTCTTCCATCGAGGGCTGCTGGTGACATTGACTAGGTATCGTGCCGTTGCTGAGACGGCCACAGAGGCACACTCGGACAATCTGACACAAAAAGCGCATTTGGAAGACCTCGAGCTTGTTGAGGTGGTGCTCGAGGATGACCCAGGTCTCAGATCCTTAGAGAAGAATGGGCAACACCAGTGTGCGGTACAGGTGGATTTTGGTGACGAGGGTGACGTTTGTCTTCTTCCAGATGCACCATAGTACTGAGTTAACCCTCAGAACTAACAAGAAGTAAGATGTTCTTATTGGAGAATTATTATTATTATATACAGAATTATTATCAATTTAATTTTAAGTACCTTATAAAGCTGGTGTTAGCGAAACTGGCAAATGATAAAATTTGCCAAGAACAGTCTTTTAGTTAAATTTTTAAAACCAGCAAGCTTCTGTGCTGCACAAAAAATGTCACCATGAAAAGCTTGATATTAGCAACTGAAGGAGCAAATTGTCAGTGAGATATTTCAGGATATTTATCAGTGACATCTGAATATGAGTTTTCCGCTCATTAAAGTTTAATTGGTCTTATATTTACCTTCTTGCATGTCATCAAAAGGGCTTGGTGAGAAGACTTTACTGATGACACATCATATATATATGTATTTTTTCTTTTTTTGTCTCATGTCAGACCCTTTCCAGCAGTTTCTCTCTTGAAGGTGAGAAGTATGTAAAAACTTGAAGCCAGGCACAGCCTCAGCCTGGACCTCCCAAAGGGCAAACCGTGGTGCTGGGTGATGTGGCTTCACTGCCGCTGCAGTAAGTGCAGGAGTCCGCTTATTGACCCTGTATATCTCAGAGGGCTTTAACATGTTGATTTTGAACGGAGAGGCTTAAAGTCTCTCTGCCAGCAGACTGACTAAGTAAACACAAGATTCTTCACATGTAGGAACGGTTTATGATGACTCATTTTTTAAAAGAGCCATATTTAGTTGCAGATGGATTATAACTTAACTATTTTATTTGAGGAATATTTGGATTAAAAAAAAACCCTTACAACAAATATCTGCTTTTCTATGAAATATCAATGAATTCACCATATTTTATACGGCCTCAAGCATTTATAGATATTTAAAAACTGCACTTTGATACACCATACACTCCATTTCCCTCAAACTGGATAGCAGTGGTGACTGGTTTTGCTATTTCTCCAAGGGTCCAGTAACATAAGCAGTCACTTGGAGGGGATGAGGAAGCTCTTTTTAATGATCCCCAAAGACAGGCAGTATATTTACCATAATCCCAAGCCTGAGGGAGCATCAACTTCTAATCACCTTCATCTTCCCTCCCCACTGCAGATCGAGATCAGTGCCCATTATAAAGCTCATAAAGTACCAGGCTTTAAGAAGATTGTCTCCCTGTACAGAATGGTTTATACATATTGTAGAAAACACTGCTTTGTGACTTGGGACCAGATTTCCTAACTGTCTGCGCCAGCACTAAAGCATCTTTAGGGGTTAAAAAAACTACTGTTGGTATTTACTAAAGATGCAAAATGTGAGTTTAATAACTGAAAGGCATGGACACAGGTATGTTTCTGGCTGGCCTTACTGTAATGGTAGCAACACTGCAAAACTGACATGAATCATGTAATCTTGGCTCACTATGGTTTGCATATGCAGTTTACTGGAAATTGCACTGAATTTAAAAAAAAGCATGTCTTATTTTTTGGCTAATGTGGTTGTGATAGTTGCAGATAGGATTGTTGATTTATTTGGGATGCCAGGAGAAGATGTCATCAGAATGAGTAGAAGAGGCTGGATGGCACAAAACTGACCACTGAGAAGATCAGCAGCACAATGGCCTACACAGAGAAGCTAAACAATGAGGTGTTATTAGGAGGGCGTGATCCATATGAACACAATGGTCACTTTACTCTCACAGGCATTGATGCTCAAGTTCCCTGACATTTTCTGAAAATATGATGGTGAGTATAAACGACTTGAAGCGTGCATTGAGGCCTTCTGACTGGGACTCAGTCAGGCATTCTGAGCCACTGAGTCATGGCTCTGTGATACATGCAAATAAATACTTTTGCATCTCATCTTCTGCAAACAAACTTATAAAGCATGAAGTTTTAGTTAGTATTGAATAATGCACTGCAATAATATCCTTACATGTTATATCTTGTAGTTGCACTAAACTCTACATCTTAAAAATAAGTCATTTAGGCGTGAAGCAGTTTTATGTACTTCATTATGGCACAATATTTCATTATAACACTTCATGATCTAGTGCAGGAGCAGTGTCTTTGTTAGTCAGAGGTAGCCTCAAACACTTCCGTGTGTCCGAGGTGTAATGATGCTAACCAGTTTTGATCAAAGTGTAGCATTTCATATGCCAGTTTGCCTAAAATAAAAGCATGCATTGTTTGCGTTAGCAATATTGCAACACCCCTGCACCCGGTAACTGTGTAACAGTTAGATGTGTGCTTGAAGTGTAACAATAGCTTCAAGTCAAACTGTTGCTTTTCAAAAAAAAATTTTTTTAAATAACACCATGAAGATTTTCTTTGATTTAAACTATGCTGCCATGTAGCTACAGGTAAGATAACTGCCACATCTGTGTATAATGTAAACAGTTAAATCTGTTAAAACTTCCAAGTATGTCCCCAGTGTGGTCACTTTGTATTTGGAAAATATTCTGACTTGTTATCTAAAATTGATTGCCAATTTTGCCAATTTAATAATTCATCGCAACATTAGCTGCCATATCTGATCAGTAGTAAGCGATCTACCTATTTCACTTACATCTTTTCAGTCCCAGTCTAATGGCAGTTCATAAAGTAGTTTATTTTTTCCTGTTTATCAACATGAATTGAAAGTAATGCACCCGTTGGTTTTTAATGTGCACATTTAACCAAGCGACATATTTATAATGAATAACATATATGTGAGAAACTGTGACATACATAACTCAAACTTGGGTTTGTGTCAATAAAGTACTCTTTCACCACCTCTCCAATCCCCTTATGCCGACTTCTATGCTTTGTAATCTGCAGCTTACATATGAGAGTAGATTGATGAAAATTTGCATCCAGCAACACAAATCAAAAGATTAAAGTTTGGGACTATATCACAAATTGTTGAGAAACTGGGCTGTACTGGCAGGAGCATGGATTTAAGCCAGTCAGGTTGTTATTGTTGTAGCGGCCTTTGTTGCCATTCATATTCTTCTCTGACGTTCTCGTCCCATGAATGGCACTATTATTAGTTGTAATTATTCCCAAAGATATTGCTCTGCTCTCCGGGAGATCTGCTGTAAGCTTGAGAGGCACTTCAACCAGAACCTGCCGCAGGAGGATAACTGGTTCATGTTCTGCTAAATTCACAGAAACCTCACAAAAGCTGCAGAGGAGAAGAAAGATGCCATAAAATCTGCATGTGATGACAGCTTCGGTCCAAGAGAGGCCTGCAGGTAGAGAAACACATGACAAGACCAGCTGTGCCTAGCTGATTAGATAAAAATTTATGTTCAAAATGAGATAATTACATGTGGCTGTTTGTACCTCTACACACAGCTTACTTATGATCTTGCATTCAGGTTTTCTGCCATTGTGGTGAAAATCCCTTATCACTAACTGCTGTGATGGATCACTGCGTTGTACTTACACATAATTACATATCTACATAAATAGTGTGTCACTCAGTTCACTCAGATGATTAATACTAACTTACTGTACTTGTGTTTTGTAAACTGTTCTGTATCACGTGACCACAGTGATACAGAACTGTGAATATTGTATTGGAATATTACCAGGTCACGAGGTCCTGTTATGAAAATCTGATGTGTCCAAATTAAGTTTCTTCAGAGAATAGTAATTGGGTTATACTTAGGTTTGTACAAGGAAGAGAACATATCACTTCCTGGGGCGGGATCGGGAGGGAATTGTTGGTCCACCATATTGGCAGATCAAGCGAATTAATCCCTTCTTTATTCTTAATCCCTTTCCTTATCATAAGATTATGAAAATCCAGATCCCTCCCTCCTCTCAGATATTAAATTGCACCCATAATATTACTCCTGGCTTAAAGAGAAAAAGAGGACAAAAAAAAAATTAGAAGGAAAAAACAGCCAGGGCCTTCAGCCCTTGTAGATCGTGGCTGAAGTGCTCTTTGTATAGAATTTCTTTCAGTATTTTCTAATTCCTGCAGTCTGTGAGTCTGGTCCACTGCTCTATGAATAATGTCAGGGGGCAGCCAGGCTTTGGTATTCAGCAGTTGACAATCTGCTTAAACAGAAGCAAATTGGGAAAAAATAGCTTTCAACTACACTTTCATTCCTGTGTGTGAGGAGAGGTTGAAGCAGGGTTATTTTCTCAGCAGAGGGCATTTTGCTCTGACAACACATCAGCCTCTCTCACTTTGGCCACAATGTATATGTGTGCTCTGTGCATCAGACTCAAAGAGAAGCAGTTCTAATGATTACAACGGCGCACGGTGAAAATATTAATTTTATTGGCACAAAAAAATCCTTTTTTTTTAGTTTTTATTTATAATTAAATATACTGGTGTTGTTCATCACATTCAGGCTGATTCTGTCTTGTATTACATGTCATAATAGGGCTGCAACTGGCAATTTCTTGCTTTTCTTGCTCTCTGAGTACAAGACAGTACTCAAAGAGAAGCTGTGATGGCCGAGTGGTTAAGGCGTTGGACTTGAAATCCAATGGGGTTTCCCCGCGCAGGTTCAAACCCTGCTCGCAGCGAATGTGAAGCTTTTTTCTTTACAGAATTTCCCGGAGGAACCTGCCCAAGGGATTATTAAAGTTTTATCTAATCTAATCTAATCTAAATACAAGGCCTCCAAAAAGGAGTAAAAGTTAAGTTAACATACATTTAATTCAAGTTGATATAAAACACAAAATCCATCAGAAGGAAAGTAAATCAAATGCACTGAGTTTGTAGAAACAGGCTGGAAACACACAAGATAAGCTAACAAGGCTAACAGGCCTAAGAGGGGCTATAAATACCCCCCCACACACAAAATAATGAAGGGAAGTGGACACAGCTGGGGGACATGAAGCACAGCTGAAATAAATAAAGACAAATGAGTACCAAAGCAAAACAGGAAGTGAGGAACAATGACTGAAAAACGTAAAGGCATGAACTTTACACAGAGAGAATAAACAGATGGATACTCCATCACTTTGGCATATGTTGCTTAACGGTAACTTGCGCAGTGGCCTTGTTGTTGACTTTGAGTGTTGATTTCTGTATAACGCTCTTTCGAGGCCTTGTATAACACCATGTGCTACAGTGTATGTGCCATAGAATTATAGCCTTTCTTGTAGTGAACTCCGACAGTGGACAGGTTGTACTGTCTAGTCGTAAATAGTTGTGTGATTGCTCTATAAACCTGGTGCTTTGACTCCAGTGTGGTTTTCAGTATTTGCTCATGTGTTCCTTCATTTGCCTTTTAACTGTCTGTAATTTGAAGGTACATACTCTTCTGAGAATCTAAATATAAAAGTTCGACCAACTGAAAAATATCATACTGTAGTTATGAACTGAGCAATTTAAATTCAAAAGAATTAATGCATATTTTTGTTTTCACTGTAGGGTAAACATTTTCAGTAGGCTAAGTCAAAACTCAAGCACTTAAAGTTGGAATGATAATCATTATCTTTCACTGGCAATGAAGTCAGGATTTCTCAGTAAAATGGATGTACCATTTAGTTGCTTCTTCAGCCAGTCTTTTGGCACCATAGTGACAAGAGGAACGTGCTGTATATCAAATCAAATGAGCACATCCTCTGCCACCTTTTGTCTCAGGTTAAATTAGACATTAATTAAGTGTTTGACTCTTTCAGAGGGCAAACAAGAGAAAGCTGCAATACCTGGTGACATGGGGCAGCTCTGTGAAAATACTGCATCATTAGCACATTATTAGTGTTTCTAAATGTCACACAGCCACGAAGGGGACACTGAACTATAGGGAAAAAGCCTTCATGTACAAGCCAAACTCTTATTTTGTGTCAGAGTCCATTGTGACCTCTCAGAAAGTCACACAGGAGATCATTATTAACCTTCTGCAAAAGGGTGGCAGGCTGTGGAGTGTGCATTTTTTCCCTCTGTGCATGTGTGCTCTCATATTTCTGATTTTGTGTTACTCATGTGTATGCACAATGAGATAGGAAGCGAGTGAAGGGGAACACCCAGAAAGAGAGAGAGATGGAGAGACAGAAATAAAAAGAAATAGAGTACGCTCATAAATCAAGTCAAGGTCCAGCCAGTTGCTGGTGCCACCGCAATTTTTTTTTCCACTACCATGTTTCCCGACATTTGACGCTTCCATCTTCTCCCCTTTTAATCTCATCAACCTCAACAAGTGCAGGAGGAGGGGGCAGGGAGGGTTGCTGTCCGCTGTGTCAGATGAGGTCTGTCGATATCTCTCATCAAACAGGAGCTGATCAAAGGCCTGCCTGTGCCCATGCAGGCAGAAGGATTAAGCCACATCATGCACAACCTCCTTGACAAAAAAAAGCCTCTCCACACGAATAAAGAGATTAAGTCAAGAGTGAAATCTAATTCAAGGGGAATTGTTAAAATGAGGCCTCTACATTGTGCTCTATACCTGACAAGATCTGTGAGTGCGCAGCGTTTGTAAGCTTTGTTGCACATTAATAGTAGCAAGCTGATGTTTTCTCAGTGAATGAACCAACTCACTACATACAGCTGGATAAGACTGATTTATTTTCAGCTGCTGTAATGATTTAACAATGTATCGTCATGAGGCTTGTTACTGACTGCACTGCACCAACTCTGATGTGTGGCTGTCAACTCTGTTTTTCTTTGTCCAATTTCACATGCAATATGAATATAGGTAAAAATAGCATGGTAGTATTACAGTCAGAGTGTTACAAATATGAATATGTTATTTGAAAATAGAATTTTCAAGATTATAACTAAAAATTCTTCACTCTTATTCACAGATGTTTTTAAACAAACAACAAGAAACCACAGTAATACTGTAAAAAAAAAAAATCCCACGAAGAGCTGACTGACTGAGTGAGGAGAAAAGAGGGCAGATGAGCTCTTCACACCAACAGTAGATTTTTTTTTTTCTTCATAAGAGCCAGTGTATATTTAAGGTGCATCAGGACTTACCCATCCAATAAGGGCAGATAATTTGTCTCTGAGGGCCATTCAAATTATTATCATTAGCAGTCCAATCTGCAGGTGGGATTAGTGTGCCTCTGATCTGATTGTTGGGCTTTGCTTCTTCTGATCCACTCCTCGTAAATCACTTATAGGCTCTGAAATGTTCCTGTACAATGTTACCCCGATGTTGTTCTACAGCCTTTCATGGTGTAACTGCAACATGTGAGTGTTTCAGTACCCTCACTAGACCACGCCAATATGCTAGACACGCCTCACTGATTTGATATCTCCAGATATAAAATCTATGTAACCGTTGAACTGAATTGTTGTTCATTCATATCGGCTCAGGCTATAGTTAGGAATCCAGTAAGGAAAGCAAATAAGCAAAGTAAGTAAATATTACTCTGGGCCAGGGGTCTCCAACTCCAGGCCTCTAGGGCCGGTGTCCTGCAGGTTTTAGATGTGTCCTTGATCCAACACAGATTACCTCCTCAGTATGTCTTGAAGTTCACCAGAGGCCTGATGATGAACTGATCATTTGATTCAGGTGTGTTTACCCAGGGTGATATCTAAAACCTGGAGGACACTGGCCCTTGAGGCCTGGAGTTGGACAGCCCTGCTCTGGGCTCTCTTATGCAGTTTTCTATTTCGGTTTTCATTGCATACATTCAAATTTACAGTGAAGTTGTACATTTCTGGAGAGAGACACACAATTATTAGAATTTCGCTCTCTGTAGTTAGCGGTTGGCTGTGTTACACCAGTTAACCATTTGCATTTGACTAATCTAATTTAATTCTAACATCTGAAAGATAGCCAGCGTCACGATTTTTCTCAGACAATGACCATGCCCATTATGGAGGGGCGATGGCTTTGAAGCTGTCCCTCAAAGCCAGTCTCTTTGATGTCCACAAAATCCAAAGCAAACTACTTTAATTAGGTTAATGGAGAGCCAATAGACCTAATTTGCCTTTACTGACTGATATGGTACATGTTACCATCTTTACTTAACAGGTCAACATAAGCAGTGCAGCTTTATATTCTCCCTTCAACTCACTGCTGAAGGGAAACTATAACTATTTAACACTGGATACTGTTAAAAAGTAAGATTGTGTATCTTGATTGGCATTTAAAAAAAGTCTTCAAAATGTAAAACTCTGTTGCTCTTTACTGCATCAGCAAACGGGCTAAGGTCATTTATTTCTTTGACAGACAGATCCAAGAGAAAAGAAAGGAAGATATTTTGTTAAAATTACTTTTCACTACATGACAAAGTTAAATAACTGACAAGACTTGAGGAGAATCAGATTTTCTTAAACTGCCCTTTCTCACAAGTGCAGAGCAGGGGATGGTCCCGTTCAAAGGTGTTCTCGCTACTGGAAATGATCTGTCTGATTTTGGCACGGGCGCTGTCTAGGAGAGCGCGCAGGAGGCAGGACACAGGACAACCCATCACTCACTGTGAGTTCGCACCTGCAGTATTCTCACATCAATGCAATCTGTTATCACACAAGCTTTGAGGTAGGGAGCTGGCAGATGATGATGTTTAATATTCAGTCCCACTGGGTCAGTATGCTGTTGCTAACAACTAGGAAACACAGTTTACCCATACCCACAGTGCCCAAAACAAAACAAACAAAAAATGTTCATAAAAACAAAAACATCTAATCTTATTACAGCAGATAAGGAAAAGTCAGGGTATAGTCACAGGTCAGTATGGTTTTACTCTCTTTGTCATGAACTTATGAGTAAAAATGCACAATTATGGTGTAGCGTAGCTTACTGCCTCGTTGTATTCTGAAGCTATTGGATCTTCACACACAACTGAAGGATTTGCAAGTTTGTGATCAGACTTTGGTTATCAAACCCGTTAATTACCAATCAGTGTACATAACACTTCTGGGGCTCATTGTCACCATAAAGACATTGGAGCAAGTGATGGCAAAATCTCAGATGTGTAATCCAACAACAGCACAGAACTATTCTTCTCAAAATGCTGCTGTGGATAAATTGCCATGGATAGATTGCCATGGCTGCAATTTATCCAACATTTTGTGCTGAAATGTATTCAGGTTCTCCTTGAGTATCTTTTACAGCAGCACTTTACTTTTTTTCTGATTTTATCTTTTTTCTCTCAACTTTCTATTTTGGCCTTGCCGTGCAATTACAGCACCCATTAATGTCTCCGTTCTCTCCTGTGCTCTTGGAAAAACGCCCCAGATCAGTGTCAAATGGGAAAGACTAAAATAACCTCTGTGACACGCGTGTAATATACCAGTATTGAAAGATGATTCAATATTTATTTACTAATGTTGGAAAGCAAATGGCTTTTAGACAAACAATGTTTCGAATGTGTTCTTTGGTTACCTGCAGGCCAAGCTTACTTGCACTGTAACTACACTTTATATGATACCGGTAATAGATATTCAGATAGTCATACAGAATTTTTTGGCACACAGGTCAAATATTTTATCAATGTGGATACAATTCTCCACTATTACCTGCACAAGGACAAAGTATGTCAGATATAGCCACGAGCTTGATTTTGAACTACCCTTTACATCTTTATTCTGTGCTAGTACAAAATATTGTGTGGCAGTCCTTTCACTCTCAATATCATGCTTTATTTTGTGACCTTCAAAGGTGTTTTGGCATAAAGAATGTGTACATGAAGGCGTGTTTACTGGAGATGACAGAACATGCTGAGCTGTTTGCACAGTATTGCCATGGAAGTGATCATGCTGTTGTGATGTGTGGGCGCCGAAACACCGGCGGGCAGTTGCCAAAGGAACTGAGTCTGTGATAGTGATGCATTACACCAATACTAGACATGGGATATAAAAAGGACTCTGCACTGCTGGCAATACATCAAACTTGCACAACTAGACACAATCTGGGGTTTTGATCCATTCAGACCACAGTACAGACTTGGCTCTCAGCTGAATGGATTTTGCAAATGCTGTCACATAAGGCTATGATAATGGTCTTTCATGTCAGCCCAAGGGAGAATAGTGTGAAAATCAAATCCTAAAGGGGAGACATACTAACTAACATGAAAAATGGAAACAACAGACTGTTATTTCCTTTTTACAGTACAGAGTATGATAAAATCTGATTACTCAATAGACTGTCCATGGAATACTTACATGAATACCAAACAAGCTTCCCTGATTTAAGACTGGAAGGATAAAAACATCACAAATCAGCTGTAATGACCTCAGAAGCCACAGGATTAGAAATTACAGCTATATCAATTAAGATACATAGAGCACAACCTGACCTACTTGCATACAGTCATATGTGAAAGTTTGGGAACCCCTGAGCAAATGACATGACAGGAGAAACACATTCAACTAGTTTATAAATGCTTTAGATAAGACCATCAACTAAGATCCAGAAATATAATGTTCAGCCTGTCAGAAAGCTTCTTCTGCATGTAAAAGACTCATCATGTCAGCCCAACCTTTCAGAGGGTGGCTGACACTAATGAGCAGTCATTCATCACTGTAAGAAAGCCAGCAGGATGATTATTCCTGCAAGTTGGTTTGCTGCTGGTGGATGACCGGTCATCAGCATGAGCTATGGATGAATCTCAGGTGCTACGGGCTGAATTCTGTTCTTATTGGCTCTATTTAAATCACGAGGTCCAGCGATTTGGTCTTTAACTTCAGGGAAGCAATTTGAGTTTTTTTTTAATCATTTAGAAGTATCCTTCTAAGATAAGATAATATGTGCCTTTTATTTAGACCTCAGTATAGCACTTGTTATTCTTGACTGCAATATTTCACCACAGAGATTAGAACATACATGTAGGTAATAAAGAAACTGTGCTTTGAATCACATCTCTCTAACAGACTTTAATTTGTTCATGAAAACAGAACTACAGTTCTAAGCCAGGTGACACAAATCTACTACTTAAACTACAGGCATGTCTTAAAGACACAAAGGCCTGGATGACCTCTAATTTCAGGCTTCTAAATTTAGACGAATTGAGGTTATTGTTCCTGGCCTTAAAAATTTTAGAAACATGGTGTCATGGTACTTCAAGTAAAGGGTTTGTGAAGATGGTTAGTTAAGTTTGGCTACCACAGGTTTGTAGAGCTTGTAAGAGTAGAATGGGAAGCAGAGCCTTCAGTCCCATCTTGTGTGGAACCAGCTCCCAGTTTGGATTTTGGAAACAGAAACCCTCTCTACTTTTAAGATTAGGCTTACAACTTCCCCAGTCAGGGATTGATCAGGTGACCCTGAAACAATGCTTAGTTCAATTCAGCCCTAGACTGGTGGGAGCTTCCCATGATACGCACTCAGTGTTTTTTCTTCGGTCATAAACTCTTTAAACTGTTTAAACTCTTTTGTCCAGTCTCTCTCTGCTCTCTTCTCTTTCCCATTCCCCCGTATGGGTCGTGGCAGATTGTTGCCCCTCCCCGAGCTTGGTTCTGAGGTTTCTTCCTGTTCCTGTTCCTGTTTTTCTTCACACTTTTACCAAGTGCTTGATCATAAGCGTTCGTCTAATTATTGACGTTTTCTCTGTATTATTATAGGGGTCTTTGTTGCAGCACCTTGAGGCGACAGTTGTTGTAATGATGACTCTGACATCATTGGCCATTTCCACGTCAAGCTATTCTTCAGTTTCCAAACTCAGTGTGTGTGGCTGCTCTCCCAGGTGTTACAATAAAGTTTAACATCTATTCATTCATGAAAAACAGGATTTATGAAGTCTAACAGAGTTAGAAGTTAGCTTTCTAGTTTCCATGTAGAGATGATACACCATGTTCTGACTGAGGGAATTCTAAAAAGCTGAAACAGTTCTAGTATTACTTTGGGTATAAATAAAAACAAAAAACTAAAATGCATCAGTGTTTATAAGGTTAGTGAAGTTGGGCTAGATGACATATAATGGTGTGGTACCTGGTGGCTAGCTACAGAGCTATGGCTAGGATAATACAAAACATTGGCACAGCAGGATGGAGGATGAGTATTACATTTTTTCCCCCTCAAAAAAATCTTAGTTAACCTCAGAGTGGTTTATTTCTGATGCGTCCTAAAGCTTAACAATGTCCTGCACATTAACAGTGCTAATAAAAAACTACAGAGGCTGACAATAACCACAGATTATTTTGAGAGCTGTTTATATTAAATAAAACCCAATACAACACATTAAAAAGTACACAGCCTTAATTAACGCAGTAGGAGCTTGGATCGCGAAGCAGGGTTAATACGTAATCACCTAACAAGGACTGAACTGAACTAAATTACAAAGGGGTGTTAAGATTTTTATTGTTTCTGTAAACAAAATTATTTATATCTATTTAGCTTGTCCCAAACAGGAAGTGGCCAAAATTGTAGTTCCAATCACTGCTTGCATTTGACATGGCTTTTTGAGTATTTTTAATGAATTATATGGTCAATATTATGGCAGGAACATCCCAGAAGTTTTTGCTTAAGTTTTGGGGAGTTATAGTCTAGTTCAGATTATTGTTAGATTCTTAGCATTAATTAGCCGATATGTATAGCTCTATATTGCAGCTGTACAGTTTATGAACAATCAGGCTTGTTAACCAATTTAGCCATTTAATAAATTAGCACTCCACTCATATAAGGTGATTAATGACTTCAAAAAAGCAACATGGTGGCAACCAAATTTTTGATATTGCACTTTCTATCTCCATCTTTGCTATTGTGGGTTCGGAATTCTTTATTTGCCATTTCTGTTCTTCATCCAGATAATGTATCTGTTTCCTCCTACATATAGAGTGTCTGTTATAACCTATTTATTACCACAGTATTATTATGTGAAAATGCTGAAAGACAAATCAGGGGTTGATCATACAAAACAACTTTTAATCTGAAAAGGGGAAAACTAAAAGGAGCTTGCTTGCTATTTCATATTAAGGTTGTGAAAACTGGGCAAATAACATGTTCCAGTATTCATTCAAAAAGACCCAGGCAGAATCCAACCATTGGAAATATATTGGAATATAAACTAATGTTTTCTCTATGTTTGCCTTTAGTTGCTGAGCTGATACTTGATGACATGTTCTTCAGTTATGGTCGACTAAATCGTAAACTTCTCTTTCTTTCTCCTTGCACTGCCAGCAGTATATATAAAGTCTGAAGCAGAGAGCGCTGCACCTAGGCCTATGTCAAACAGCTGTTCTGACTTTGACACAAGTGGGTGCTTTGAGACTTCTAGCGGGTGGTGCTCCATTAACCCCTCTAGCAGCTTTTCTCTAGTGTCTAACAACTTCTTGTGCATTCTGTCCCACTTGGTTAACAACAGACATGCTTTTTTTTCTCTAGAATTAATGATTAATTTCAGCACTTGGTAACAATTGTATTATATGTTTCATTTTATAATCAGTATTAGTAACAGTGGTTGACAGACCCATTTTAAATGGAGTTGTAAAGTTTACCTGGACCCTGATATATAAAACTGAATCGTAAGATCATCGCAAATGATTCTAAAATGGTCTGACGATAATGGCTCATTCATAAAGGATGCTGAGCTTTCATTAGCAGAATGCAGGTATCCTATTTGTTACACAAACCTCAAATCAAATCAGCTTAAACTGATTACACCTGTCTTGTGACTTTCCTTCATGTCGCACAAATGCAGATTTACTGAGCAATAGTCATGGACCAAACATTTTTTTCAGTCAGTTAAATGGGGGCTTGACGAGCCAAGCCAGAGAGGAAGCTCAGGAGTGTGTCACTACTCCAGTAAACAGAGCAGCTGCTCTGCAATTATCTATTTTTTCTTTTTAAGTACCAACCAGTTACAACACACATGTCATTATCACAGTATATGAAGGTTCACAGTATCTGAATGTAAGTGAAAGGATTTCATCAGCATTCCCATGCACTCCTATTCAAACATCAGAAAACGAAGCAGATGGTTAGAATTCACGACAGAACCAATCTTTCAATGACAGCCTGTTTAGAAATGTGCATCCTCAGACTGACATATTCTATGTGCATGCACACAAACATTCAATTGCAATTCTACTGCCTCTGAGCACCCACCTAGACAGGAAAGCATTTCTCATCAAAGTCACTCCTCGCAACACTTCTTTAAAGGTAACCCATTGGGATCCTGGGAAAAAGTAACGGCAGGGCTCTCAAATGAAGGTTTGTGTTGCTGCCTGGCTGTAAAAACAAAACATCTGGACAGTGGCTTTCTCACTGTTTTATTGAAATTCCATTTTGTTTTAAGGTCTTTGTCTTGAATAAACAAAAAAGGACTTAGATGGAATTGAGAGTTTAAGATAAGTGGTGGGAGCTATTCACTGTGCCTCAGGGAGTTTTTTCAATAGCAAACCTGGTGAAATAAATGCAGTTTTTACCACCTTATTTGAAGAACAAACCGTTCCCTGACGAGCCCATTAAAACATGTGTTTTCTCATGTAAAGCTGATCCTAAAGGCTTATTGTTGTCAATAACTTTTTGTTCTGTTGTTCCTGTTACCTTCCTTTTGAAGTTCAGAAGCTGCTGAGAAATGGGAACAATTTCTTCAAATAGTTCCTGTAATAAAACCACTGTTTGGAGGAAGTGCTTTTTTTTCTTTCATCAATCTGCTTTCTGATCTTTTTGCATCTGGGCCAGTGAATCCAATCAGAATACAAGCCTTAAGCCCCTTGATTCCGCCATCTAAAGTTGATGGTCTCCCACCTTGTAAGCTGCCTATCAGATAATAAGCAGGACTTGAATACCAGCCGGTATGCTGCAATGAGGGTGGTCCTGGTGTTTTCACCTGACGTCCAACGTGTCTTTGCTGGCCCTGTCTCACTGTTCTCCCCGGGGAAATCTCCCAAGAACAGCTGTCCTTATCAATGTGCCGGCTTCCCGCTCACTGCCTGCCTGGGCCGCATTCTCCATGACAGCAGCACTGAGGTAGCGGTAATCTGCCAAGACTTCAACAAAATTAAACCGCCAACCAGGCCACCAGGGGAGAGGCAATAGGGAAAGATTTCCTGCTCACCGTGATATGGCAACAGAGGCCAAAGACATTAATACAGCATTGCATTTGCGAGAAATAAGGATTGCTAAGCATACAAATCTGGAGTTCCTAGTGCTTCTGTTATTGCTTTCCTCTTAAAGGGTAGTTCACAAAAAATGTGATTTGAGAAAAAACAATATTTTTCACACATCTGTTATCTGTCCCTCCACATGATTTGGCTGGCTTTGTCCATAATAGATGCAGTTTTGTTTTGTTGTGCTTAAACTGACAAAACTCACAAAAACTTGTGACTTCATGTGCTCAGATCATCAACAGGACTGACAGTTACCAAAGGCAAATCTTTAGCATAGCTACAATATAAAATAATAACTTAAGAATCAATAAAGCTATTTTAATCCCTTCGCGTTTTTATCGGCCATTAATTTACTAGGCACAGTATTTAACATCCATCACATCAAAGATTCCTCTGGTGTGTTGAAACTTCCACAACTTTGAACGTACACCACCTTGAGAGCATTATTCTTATTTTCTTAATATTGTCGCTTGAAAACATGATACTTACATTTCTTTTTCTGTTTGATTTTGCTTCAATTTGCTATTTCTCTACCTCTTGTCAAGTTAAATTGTCTGGAGAAAGTACAGGAGAAGCTGTTGTCTGCAGATGAAGGACATTTGAGAAAAAGAATTCAGATTATGATTTCTGAATTGCTATATGAATCATATTTAGTCACATGACTTCATGTTATCGTGAGATTGCGGTCTCTGTCAATTTTTCAGATTTTTGTTTATCAAGCTTGTAACTTGACTTTTATAATAAAGTAGATTGTATTTCCACGTGGTACATCAAAACAATATTTACAGGAGACCTGAAACATTTAAGACAAATATTCTTCTATTATTGGGAATATTACAAGAATACCTACCAAACAGTGGTTTAATAACATTCACGCGACTATAAAAGTTCCTGAAAGCAGAAAATTGGCAACCAGCAGGGTACTAATTTGCCATCACACAGTATAGCACCAGTCTTTGATATCTTTTATCACTTCATTGCAATAGCTGATAAATTTGCTGGCAAGAATTGCTTCACCTAATCTGGAAACTGGCAAAGCAATTAGCCCACCAATATTGAGAGGTGATTAAAGAGATTTTTCTGTCCATTGTCACTTCATATTTTTAAGAATAAAAGTAATCACGAGAAGCAGGATTATGGATCGACTCCACCATAACAGTGTGGAGAAATTTCTCAACTCATGGATACAAAACACATAGTGTTTCCGGACAGCGACGATACCGTCTGATAATACTTGCCTGCAACATGATAGATCTTTCTAAAACATTTTCTTGGACTCTTACCCTGTTAAACCCCCACAAAATGGCGTAAACCATGGTGTGGTTCAGGGTAAAATACACTCAGTTATTGCAAATAAAACCAACTTCTCTTCCTCCATATTTGAGGTGTCAGGAGAAAACAGCACCGCTCATTGAGGGCTAAAACAAGGAAAGAGAAGAGAGGCATGAGGATTAGATAAAGTCTGGCACATACTGAGATGATAATAAGCAAGGCTGGAAAGTGAGGGGAGAGAGCGAGAATGGAGAGAGAAAAAGAGAGAGACAAAAACAGATGAAAACAGAGAGGGGGCGGTTATAAAATGATTAAGGGACATGCTATATAGAATTTCCTGATTTGAAAAACACAAACAGGTCTGTCAGATGGCTCTGCCTCACCATCTGTTCTCCCCTGCCAAAATGTACAAGCTAGGAAAGGTTTGTGATGCTTCACCTTTTTGAACATAAATAGATTTCTGATCCGGAAATGTTATTGGCCTTAGAAAGTTTGATGGTAGCTGCACATGTGGAAACAAACATGTCCGGGAACATCAAGTAAAATCAATTGTGTGAAAAAAAAAAATATATATATATATATATATGAACAATATTTTTCTGTGTAACCCTTTTTGATGTCATATAGTTAGGAAACATTGTTGCAGTGTTTATGTTCTCAAAATGAGTACATAACCCTACCATCTGAACATCCCTAGACAGATTCAATATTTGGTAATGCTTTTAAATATAAGTCAGTCTGGTACACAAACACTAACTAAATGAATAAATATAAAGTAGAATTTTCCATTTTTGACAATGCCAAAAAAAACAAAAGAAAGGAAATAGAGATATTCTTTAAAAGTGGAATTAATAGCATAGCCAACACATGGAAAACTGCTTGGAAGTCTAATTCGCTTTTGGTGTTAAAGATAATTACACTCCAAAAATGATTTCCCTTCTTTGGACTTTGAGACTGTTGGCTCTTCCACAGCACAGACTGCTGTTTGGTTTCTGGGTTATAGCTGTTGACCCAGCTGTGACTACCACTGCTGAAACCTTCAGATGATGGCTGGGTCATCCCAGGTTTGTACACTTCATTACAGACTTGCTTCTCATCTATGAGATCACAACTGAGCAAGATTTAGACGCGCTGAAGTTACAGTGATCACTTGTTGCAATCATAATTGTCACACAGCAGGAAGAGTGTCTGAATGTATAAATAGCACATGTTAACATTAGAAGCTATGGTGTCTGTGTCATGTGATTCCTCCTTTAAAACAGTCTTACAACTACTTGTCCTGTTCTCCAGTTTGAATCATTTTCTACGGCTTCGTTTTAATAATCCCTCACTGCTCCTGAACCTTTCTTACATATTAAAGACCATACCTTAAAATGCATTGCTTTGTTTCCCAATGACTACTTTGGGCTAGTCTCTGTGCTGCGGACCTAGCCACTAGCAAAACCAGCCCTTAAGCAGTTAGCATCACCTTAGAAACAGTCAAAATAGCTTAATAACTGTTTTGTGGTGATGGCCTGTGCTGCTTTTTATTTGCAGGTCTGCTATCTAGAGCTGTTACAGATTATTAAAGCATGTCATAGATGATGTAGACAGCAAGCTTTAAGTGTATGTCGCTGTAATAACTTGGATTCTTCATACATTCTTAGTATAATAGGGACACTGGCTCTGGATGTCTATAGAGAGAGAAAATAGATGACTGTGATGTTTATTGCAACGTCAACTGCATTGGCTCCTAGCGACTTTATCCTAAGAGTTAAATCAGGGAATACATAGACTGTATTTTTATTTAAACCTTGACAGTTCTGTGTTTCACATGCCGTATCATTACCATTGAGTAAAGGGTTAACAGTGCATGCTCTCTAAATACTTTGCTGGTATTTTTGCATCATACACCCTCTGGCCCCTTCTTGTCCGGAGCCTGTGAGTCTGGACACAGAGACTGAAGCCCAAAGTGCTACTGGCTGGCTAATGCTGCTTGGACACACATGTGTGCACACCTACACACACAGACACACACACATACACACCTTCTCTCTCTAAAAGAGACATTTCTTTCGCAAAACCCTGTGGCACGTGAAGTGCACTCGGATTTGGTCACATACACTGTGTAGAGTACAGTGGGAGAACCCGATATCTCTCACAGTATCATTCAAAAACTATTGATTTTTAACGTTTCATAAAAGGAAGGTGCATTATAGTAATATGATGCCTGCTAATCTGAGCACTATAATAAATGGTTGCAGATAACTCTGTAATCATTTAAGTTTCTGCTTACTCTGAGTGTACAACTTCAAAGGTAATTATTTCAAGGGTTTTATTTAAGGTTCTACATGTAGCTTTGGAAGTATGAATGAATAACAGCAAATGCATATTTTTTGCCATTTTAATTTGTTCGCATGCACGAGGAGAAGCAACAGGTTTCAGAACGTCTGCCTTAAGTAACACCCCTTTCTGGTTTAAATCCAATTTAGTGAAATCAACAAGTGCATGCAGTTTTTGAAATACTAAAATATTAAGCTCCCCACGACTTCTAAGGCAGAAAATGCACTTGACACTTTTATTAAGCCTCAAGGGGAAAATACATTGCAGTTCACTGAAAAGCGCTAACATAACTTTTGTTTGCCAGAAAAGCTTTGCCAAAAGATGAAACTTCATTCATGTGTCAGAGTGGGTCAGAATTTCTGCAGTTCTGCTTAAAAGAAAAAAAGCAGAACAGCATTTTATCCTCCATATAATTCCACTTCAATGCCACATTTTTAATTAAGGATACTGTATGGTTCCCCAGTAAAGATAAATTAAACATTGTACACATTTACAAATCTGCAATCACAGCAGTGCTATGCATATAAGCATTTACACAATCAGACTTTAAATAAAAGGCTCTTACTAAGCAGTATTAATTTATAAGACATTACAATGGCTGACATAAAACTAGAAGGGAAATGAGTGTCCTCATCATATTACAAGAGCTATTCCGATGGTGTTTTACCTCTGTAGTCCTCCTGGATGATTACAATAGTGCCACAGTGGGAGGTGAAATAAAGCTGTACAGCTGGATATAGCTAGCATCAGATGACTTAATCAGGCCATAAAGAAAGCCTCACTTACAGATGCTGTGTTGCCCCTGTGCTCCGCATTTCATCAGCCCCAGGGAAGGGTGAAATATGCTTCCTCTGAAGGTAATGTGCCCTATCTCTGTCCAAGCGGTGACAAATTTATCGCCCCCTCGACTATTTACAATCCGTCTGAGCCGTGATGATTTGGCTTGTGTTATTTAAGCTGCAGAGGTAAAGCCATGTTACTGCTGTTCTGAGGTGCCAACAAAGGGGAACAGCAAGAAAAAGGGGAAAGTAAAAAAAAATATTTTTTTTTTCATAAGATGTGGTCATGTCCTCATAAG
This sequence comes from Pelmatolapia mariae, assembly GCF_036321145.2. Lineage (NCBI taxonomy): Eukaryota > Metazoa > Chordata > Actinopteri > Cichliformes > Cichlidae > Pelmatolapia > Pelmatolapia mariae. The sequence goes on along the minus strand of NC_086235.1, from coordinate 27,932,573 downwards.
CTACTGCTGCTGGTTTACCATATCATCATTAAATAAAAAAATATATATATCATGCAAGCATTGCAGCTTGAATAACAAAAGAAAATATATTCATTTTAGTGTATTCAAGTACTCAAGGTGGAACATACAGTGTTTACGCCACATCACAGAGACAAATTCTTCCATGGCAACACTGGAAAAACAAACCTTCAATAATACTGACAGTATTTCAAGGGCTAACTTGTGACTACATCATGGTCAGGTAGCCCAAGTTTCCAAAAAGCAATTAAACCAGAAGGAGGTGATATTTCTCTCAAACCCACCCTGAACTTCTCTCAGAAAGCTAATTAGCTAGTCACATTTAATGAACCTAATTAGCCACATTTTAAACTACTATCCACAACAGTATTAAGATATTGATTAACTAATACGTCCGGCATGTATACAACCATAATCAATAAAAGTTCATTTGCACTCTCTAAATTATGAATGATCTGTGCCTGCCTCAATAATTATCCAGTAATATTTTTGTATAATTAAATACACCTCATAAGCTTGAGTTACACCACACATCTTACATTCTGAACTGCTCAGTCGGCTTCATTTTAGCTCTATTTATTTCTAAAAAATTTGTAGAAAAAAGCAACTTAAAGCACTAAAATATGAATACTTGAAATTAGTTTTGCATGCTACTAATAAAAGAACATCTCAAAGGGACCATCTTTCAGATATATATACAGTTCTACATATACACACAAAATGCCTCCGTTCCAATTATTCACCTCAGCTACTCTGTAGATTCATTGCTAAATGTGCTTATTATGCTGAGCGGCCACAGTTTGCATGCTACTGTATGAGCCAAGCTGCTGGACAGATCAAGACCAACTTCAGGTGCTCAAATAGCCGTTTGACCAGCTCTGCTTTACATTTATCATGAGCTCAGTGTCTAAATGTGACATAGTCACAAACTCTATTTAACCTATTTAGGATTTATTGGCCTAAGATTTTTAAGATTGTATTCCATTTTTTTCTACTTTATTAAGCATATTATAGAAGAAATGTAGTTCTGCAAAATTTATCCATTTTTCTATTAAATGACAGCATTCATAGCTGCTATGCTCTGGCATATTTCTTCCTCTGTTTAATGCCTATATAAGATAGGATTTTACAATGATAATTCTAAAGCCAGCACTGACAAAATATTTACCACGACCCTAATAATTTCTTTTTAGCACTAAATAAAAAGTACACAGTAATTATAGGTTGGAACACTGAGATTACTTTTTGTTATAATCTATCTAACAAATGTTGATATACTTCAGTTTGATGGTGTAACCAACTGACTGGCATTGCCCTACCTTTAACCATATTATATATACTATGCCAATAGCACTACAAAATCATTAAATATTTACTAAGTTACTTTTAATAGTAATGACCAGGTAAAATAAACTACAAAACATCTGACACCACAAATCCTGGTAATATGAGGAAAGATGCTATGGTGAATGTGAAGTCTGACAAAATGAACCTCTTGTACAACAGCAGTCTTAAAGAATACTGAAATCTGTTGAAAGCTGCTTCATAAATGTATCATCAGCTCTGTATATTCTAAACTGTATTCTCAGGAAATTCAAAGCTGACTTATCTGTAAACCCTCATTTTTTATGTAACATGATGCAGCTAGATTCTGGCGATGGGGAAATAATGTTGCTCTTGAATGTCAGAACACTGCGGTGTTAGCACAATTAGAAGCAATAATGTTACAGTTCCAAAGGGCAATATAGTAGCAGAGGAGAACTCATATCTTTATAACAGCTGAGATGTGATAGTGTGTGTTTCCCCATATATCTTTTTGACATATTTAGAAAGTATTTTAAGTATTTTTAAAAAGCATTATATTTGGATTGTCTTGAGCCCAACAATGACTGATTAGTGTGATTAGCAAAGGGTATTAAATAGGATGACAAATTTAGCTAGCTTAAACAAGCTTAAAATATAACACACACACATCTGTAAGACTGAAGAGCTGACTCCTTAGGGTGTTATTCTGGACAAACACTTTTAACAAGACAAAAGAACTGTACCCCTGTCACTCAAAGCTATTTAAAGTTATTTAATTTATTTAACTGCAAATTAAAGGCACTAGCCAGCCTTGGGTTTATATAGGAATATAGCTGAGTTAAGTCTCCGAAAGTGATGCATCACAGATGAGTTGCTCTAATCATCGCAGACAGCCTCAGATTAATTGCAAAGTTCTAACAATCTGTCTTGTTTTATAAAATAGATGGTACATCTTCGCCAATGTGTCTGAGAGTATTTGCAGTCAGTCAGCACATGACCCTTTGGATGTGTTGCCTCTCACCAGGCGACCTTGCAATCAAAACAAGTTATTAAAACCACTTCCAATTAGTCCCCAAATGGGAAATCTTTTGAAGTTGCAAGGAGTCGGCGCCCACTGAAAACGCTACATCCAGATGAACAGAATCAACTTTTTTGGATTTCCTGAGGTGGATGATTGAGCATGAATCAAGACAGTGGTGGTCAATGGTGTATCTAGTTCCAAAGTAACTATTGACCATGTTTGGGGCCTTTATAGTTTGCTGGTGTTTTTAACATCCTTTCTTCAGTTCGCAGCCTCTCTCAGCACATATGTTCCCAACATCCTTTGCCTCATCCATGTGTCAATAAGATTTCCTTCCACTTGTCCTGCTCTCCAGCTTCTCTCACCAGTGGCTTAGAAATTATGATTGCCTGTTGTACTGTGACTTTGCCAGCCACTGCCTTTCAGTCACCTACACACACTTCTATTTTAGCATCAGGTCCCTTGCCTCCTTTGCTTTGTCTGTCTATACCCCACAGTTTTCTGCTTCCTCTTGCTCTTCCCCTCGTTCCTCCACTCACTTCAGTGCTCTTTACAATATGTCGGTGCAGATCTGCCTCACCTTTAATATTTCAATATAATGTCGATGAAGGGTGGTGGACCCAGCGGATAGAATGACAGAAGTCTCTTCTGACTTTCTCTCCATTTCTGGGTCTCCATTTTCAGGCAAGACAAGAGGCCGAACAAATAACCACAACTAGTCATTTTTGCAGACAACATAGAGGATTACAAAAAGTTATACAGTGTGCCACTTGAGTAGTAGTAGTAGAAACTAAAAAATAACAAATGCATAAAAATGTATTTTGCAACTTCAGTAAAATCATATCCACAGTGATTAGAATGCTAAATTGATGTATAACAAAAGCATTGTACTCACTATCACATCTTTTGCAACAATATAATGGAATTGGTCAGTGGCTCTAGCACTTGCAGAGCTCAGCAATTTTAATATTTACAATTGTATGTGTGTAACATTTATGACCCTATGAATAAATAAACCCTAATGACTTTCCTGTTTTCAAAATAATACTGACCATATGGAATGTTTATCATGAGGTATATTAACACAAAGACATTTGTGGTTCCCAGATGACAAATTTTTATAACTGAGTAGATGCCCCAACAAAACCCGCACAAGCACGAGCTGGTTGACTGATTGGTTCAGAATAAAATGTCGAGATGTAATGGAAGGTGATTAAATATGGTGCAAACATACATATTTTAGAAGGTAATTTCTAATGACTGCTAATGCCCTTGGTAAAAATTCTCCATCGCTTTGGTTTATTACGGAGCCCCTCTGATGACATGGTCCAAAAAATCAATAAATTGTGGCCACAAAATACTACTTTGTGGGCACGAAATAGTATAACGTGCCCACAAAATACTTATTTGTGGCCATGAAATACTATTTCGAAGGCACGAAATAGGTATAACGTGCGCACGAAATGGTAATTTGTGGGCACAAATTGGGTATAACGTGGCAACAAATTACGCATTTGTGGCCACGAAATAGATAACATGCGCACATCATATTGATACAATTCCTGGACAGCTGCGTAGAGACATAAGCATAAGATTAGGCTAAACCTATACACCATGGACAGAGACAGTATGAATGAGTTTTATTTTAGGCTGGGAACGAGCTACAAATGCATTTTGAAAAGCCTGCAATGCAAGGAACCATTATTACGGAGAGACATTTAAACAGGATATTGAGAGCCAAGTTGCTTTACAGACGTAATTGCGACCTGGACGCCGGGATAGATTTTATTGTCAACCAACTGCAAAGGCCTGGGAAGGATCACGGTTATCAGTCAAGTGTTTCGTGGCTACAAATTAGCATTTCGTGCGCACGTTATACCTATTTCGTGCCCACGTTATACCTATTTCGTGGCCACGAAATAATATTTCGTGGCCACAAATAAGTATAACGTGGGCACGTTATACCCATTTCATGCCCACGAAGTAGTATTTTGTGGCCACAATTTATTAATTTTTTGGACCATGTCATCAGAGGGGCTAAATACAAGTTAACAGCGAAAACAATATACCTTATAAACATCAGCGTGTTAAGCTGGTTTTAAAATCCTGCAATTGTGTCTTTCCACGTACACAATTCCGTTCGTTAAGAGGACAGAGAGGGGTATTCACCCACCCCAGACACACGGATGCGCAGTCAGAAGCTTGGACTGCGGACCAGTGTGTCTGGGGTGGAAGTGGATGATCTAAGCAACTGTCAAATGACAGTTGGAGTTCACCAGAACAGAAGAACCATGAAAAAAACTTCAGAGATTAAAAAACACCGCATGAACATTTTTCATTGTTTTTAGCACTCGGTTTGACTTCAGCTCTTTGTGTGTTAGAATGTCACTGTTCTCTGCAGCTGGCTGACGGACCAACAACAGTACAAGCAACAGTGGTCCACAGACTGAGTGTAGTGCTGTGGCCATCCCTGGATTGGAACAGACAGTAAACATGCTATCGCTGCTTGGCCACAACACCAGCTTTAGCCTTATCATTGCTAGCATGATAGCTTGCTAATGTGACATTCATAAAAATCACAGAGTTGCTAACATAGTTGAAAACATCATTCATCATTGACCAGGAGTATAGGCGAAGAACTGTTCACATCACACAAAAATGGCAAAACTCACAACAATTATTGAACCTTATAGATTTTCAAAATATCCCCAATGGAACAGAAAAGCATCAGAAAAGCATTAGGCATTAGGGCAGCATTCTCCATTTTCCTCTCAATAACCTCCGTATTTTACATATCTATGAATAAATGCCAATTATGAAGCAAAACTGATATTTGTCAGACTTATCTGAGACATCTTTGAGCTAAACGTGGTTAAATCTTATTGAAGACCCTTCTGATAATACAGGATATCTACAATAGATGACTAAGCACCATGACAAAAGAGCATATTTTTCTTTTCCATCATTATCGTCCATCAACTTGTCTCTTTAATAGGTTAGTGTAAAAATCATATAATATCAGAGTTTTAACTTATTTTTGTAGTAGCTAGCAGTACAGTATAGTATTATAACCAGATTTCCAGAATACCGCTATAAGATTTTCTGAGTTAGTTTGCAGTTATGATTAGGTCTCAATATCCTTACAGAGATGCAGTAGATGTATGCATATGTCTATGTACAAGAGATAAAGGGAAATAGAGAGAAAGGCAGCATATTTGAGTGAGACAATTTTTCAGTGTCCAATATTAGAACATGGCCCGGGGATAATGGTTAGCGCTACGGCCTTTGAATTCCTAATCCAGAAGACAAGAGGTGCAGATTAATCATGGAGGGAATCTATCTTAGCAACAGGTCAGGTATGTTTGGTAGGCATTAGCAGGGTGTAGAGGGTTAATACACAAGGCCAAAGAAACTGTGATCACTTCAGCAGATGTCCTTCTGTAGGTTTGGAGTATTAAAGGCAAACAACCATTATTATTCACGAGAAATGTAGCTGTGTTTTTCAGCCTTAGTGTTTACTGTTCACAATTCTTAATACCACTTAAGAGCTGCATAAAGTCACTGCATCAGCATTTCCTGATACTATTAAAGTACACAGTAGAGTTCAGCTGCTGAAGCATGTGGTGTTTGGTGTTTTCATGCAGCAGATGAAGGGAACTGTGCTGGGTAGGATCTTTACCATTAGCCAGCCCACATGCTGTTAGGACCATGCAGCTACAGACAGCAACAGACAGTCTAGAGTCTATGTCTAACTCTGGAGAAGAAAGGCGATACCTCTGTCGCCTTCCCTTCACTTCATTCAGACGTGAGCTTGATCAATGCCTTGGCTCTGTATAGACTGGAAGTGGTGTACTTAGGCGTCACTGCACTCGTTTGTGTAGTCTATCCTGCCAGCTCTCCTAACCCGCACCAGTCCAATCACACTTCTGAGGCTTTTAAATGAAGAGTTAAAAGACTCACTTGTTAGTTATTCTAAGTGGTTGCTCTATCCTTTGTCTTGATTTTTTTCCCGCACAATCCATTCAAACAGTGTTGTACTTTCTGTTCCATTGCGTGTGACCTCAATGAAAAGATAAACAGCAACTACCTCACCAGCCACAGTCATTCAGTTGTTAAGTGATCAACAATGGGGATGACATCATCATGGGCTGAATTATTAGCCGAGCCTTCGCTATCTGCCCAGTCCTACATTCCTGTCGCTTTTCCCTGGACCCTGTTTGCATATTCATTGATGGTGTAATCTCCTTGACGTGTACCCAAGGGAATCAGGAGGATAACCTGGAGAGTTCATCTGTGCCTGTGTTTATCTCGGCCGCTGCATGGGGGGTTGGTGTTAGGGTGCAGTGCAGGTGAGCCAGGGCTCAACTGGGTGTGTGCATACATGATTTATGTGGCTTATACACAGAAAGGGGAGATAGAGACGACCTTCTTTGCAGGCATGAAAATACTACAGAAAAAAATGTCACTTTACAGCATACAGCTTTAGATGTTGAGTGTGTTGCCTTTAAAAATGCAGCGGGTGTTTCTTTTTTATAGTCTTGCATTTTTAGCCTGTACTTGAAAGCAGCTCCGCATTGAGAAAAGGTCTGCATTTTTTCTTTTTTATCTTCAGAAATGTTCATTTTTCTGCCACTTGTTGTTGACTGACACAACAGGAATTCAGTTCACAACCAGTTCATGACCAGTTTTACTTTTGCTTGTAAACCTCAGCTGCCAAGGATGCTAGACGTTTTTTTTTCATTTGAGGATGTAAAATCATCAAGTCAGGAACTATGAAAGCATGAGGTGACACTGAAGACTGCATTAATAGAGTATGAAGTGCCAGTGCTGAAGTGCAAAGCAAAGTAACAAAGCTTCAAACATTTGCAATGAATTTGCTTCAGAAAAGAAAGGGGAAAAAAATCAACAGGTTCATAAATCACATGGTTTAAATGGAAAGTGTTTTATGAGATTTGTTGGAGGACGTCTGCAAGAGCAGAACAGTAATTATGTGTCTTCTATAGTTGCTTTAGAATACCCTCTAACCAGATTTAATATACTGCACATGAGCTTGTAATGGGGCTGCTGGTGCCCACAGCGCTCACATGTGGTTTTACAAAATGAACATGTTTCCCGTTGCTCCCTTTGCCCTTTGGTTCACTTTGACAATTCAGCGTAAAATGAATCCGGTGCTTAACTGTGAGCGCTTTCTAATCCGTGAAAAAACAAGACAATGTGTAGCAAAGGTTGCATTCGGCTGTTTTGTTTGAAACCTTGCTCATAAGTTCAGTTGTTATGATTGATTCTGTGTTTTCAGTGGCATACAGGTCACTGCAAAACATTCTGAACCTGTCGCCTTACAGCTTCAATACTCCTCTGTGTCTCTGAGCAGATGCGTTGTAAAGTATGTACTAGAGACACATGAAGAGGTTGGGGTATTGCAACTGGTCACTTTACACCTTTAAATGTGTTCAAATCAGTGTTCAATTCACTCTGCTAGGATCATAGTTCCTTTACATTTCGCTCACCTTTAGCTTGAATCTTATTAAGTACATTAAGCCCTACAATGACGTGTTGAGATGAATGCGGATGACAGCTAATTAGTGCAGATTAAAGCCCTCCTGCTTCTTGACTGCACATTCTATGAGAAATGAAAAGAAGAAATAATTTACCTGTCCTTAATAAGACTGAAGTAATCACCCATTGGCTATAAAACACATTGGTTCCACTATATCATATACAGTTGTTTATATGACAGGTCTGTCACAGCTGTCAAATATAGGCTGTGGAAAGCCTCGAAAACATGACTACAGAAGCAGCATGTTTCCTTAGACGAGATTGCTCTGTGGAGGTGGCGAGTGACATGTTTATCCTTAATTTATTGGCAAATGTGTCTGTGTGTATTCATTTACATTCCCTGCTGGGAAACAGCTGCTGTTAGTAGTGGTATACTATAAATGGACAGTCTGTGATCTTATTTCTTCAAAGGATTGGCATAGTAGTAATTCACCACATGTTTTTAAGGTCCAAAGATTACAAACTGTGCATACATGATACAAACATAAACCGACACAGCTTCACTCTGTCAGTCTGTTGTGATTGCAGCCTAATCAAGAAGGACAGTTCAACCACCTCAAACACCTAAACATTATTTGCCAATCAGGTGTCAGTAAAATGAGCTACTCTGCTGTCAAGTTTATTTTCTTTAGTCACGGCGCTGATGAAGTGCAGTGATGTTTGCGGCACGTTAATCTAGTTTATTGATGACCCTGCACCCAGAACTGTAGTGACCACACACGAGAGGTGAGCAAATAAAAAGCAGGAACTATCTGAGCTGAAGAAGTGGTTTCTGGAAAGAACCGCATGTAGTGACAGTTTTATGTTGTATTGGTAGGATGCCATGTTGCCCACTGCATTCGACAATAGGCTATATGTGAGTTGTCAGAGCAGGCGATCGTGGCTCAAGAGTTGGCAGTTCGTCTTGTGATCGAAAGGTTGCCGGTTCGAGCCCCGGCTCGGACTGTCTTGGTCATCGTGTCCTTGGGCAAGACACTTCACCTACCACCTACTAGTGTTGGTCAAAGGGGCTGATGGCGTGATATGGCAGCCTCACTTCTGTCAGTCTGCCCCAGGGCAGCTGTGGCTGCAACTGTAGCTTGCCTCCACCAGTGTGAGGGTGAATGAATAGTAGAATTGTAAAGTGCTTTGAGGGTCTCGAAAAGCACTATATAAATGCAATCCATTATTATTGTCAGAGCAGGTGACAGTGACACTCCTGAGGACGTAAACTTTATAATGCTCAAAAACAATGTGCAGATTCAATAAAATTTAAAATGCATAACTTCATAAGAATTTCTGAAATTTGATGAAAAGTATCCAAGCACCCTCAAACTCTGTGCTCTGTTTGGGTCTAGCTTTTTCTGACATTAACATCATATGAATGAACATGAGTTGAACCAGTAAATTAGATTCTGAATTTTCTTTTCTTTTTATTTTTGATAGAATATGTAAAGACTGGGTTGCTCTTACTGACATTTATTTTGTAAAACTACTTGTCAGTGGAAAAGGTCTAAAACTCCTGCCCTAGTATGTCAGTGATTATGTTAACATACACACTTGTTGCCTTGTTATAGTCTTATCTTGGTTATATCCAGGCGATATGCTGGGATTTGTAATGTAGGAGGTTGCCATGATCAGGAACAGTGACAGTTTCTACATTTGAAACAATTTATTTATAGATATTGAAGATCAGGCTTATGATTGATATCATTTGACAAACTATACAGGAGGAGATTTGTGCTGACAACCCTCTATTCACACTATGAAGTGTGAAAAACAAGCGGCTGATGAAAATAAAACCTTTCTGTAATTTCTCTTCCCGAGTCATCCATATCAGATATACAGAAAATAGGAGTGAATTAACAGCATAAACCAGACTTTATAGTAATTACATTCAAAAGGGATTAGTTTCCCTTTTTGCACTATCCACACAAATACAAAGAAAAAACAATGAGGAAATGATTAAACTAGCTCGCAATAGCCGGCCAGATGTAATTCAGCTTATATTCTTTTCAGGCCAAGGTAGCTGGATTGACACCTTTAACATATTGTAACATTGTGTCTCGAGTAGACCCACATTACATTTTGTAAATAGTGTTTAGTTAAAAAATGAACCACAGGGTGTTTAAGCAGAATATCGGCCCTATTTAGGTTCAGTTATAAAACAAAATGTGTAGGTTTCTGGCCTTTTTCTCCTTGTACCTTGCCATCTCTCTGTTCACCCCATCTGCATCTGACTGATAAAGGGTCTGCTTTTAGGAAAACCCATTATCGTTTGAAGGGAAAGACAGCGAAACATCCAGTACTGGCAAGTTCCTGAATTTTTACTCCTCTGCTGCAATTAGTCTAAAGATGTATTTTAGACAGCGTTTTAATTATTAAGACTACAAGTTGTACATATACCGTATATATACATGGGTAAAGAAGGATGGAGTGAGGCTGGTCATGCTGATTTTAAAGAGTCACACTGTCTTTAAAGTGGTATATCTAACTTTTTTTTACTGGGGTGCGAGTAGAATTGTATCTGATATTGTGTTATTTGAGAATGTCCATGTTTTATAACTTTGTTTAAAAATTAAAATCAAGGAAGCAGTTCGCTTTTAGGAGTACTGGCAATATTAATATAATATACATGCCTTTACAAAATCAGTTGCAAAACAAGTGGAAAAAGTAATGATGATGTTAGGAGGAGTGAAACGAGACGAATAAGTATTCAAACAAACCCACTTCAAGATACTTCTGGTTTGCAATGTATTATTAGATGGAGATTCCTAACAGGAGAATTTAATGTGATGCCAAGTCATGTTCCTGAGACCTTTTTGCCATTCTAAATGACTTCTCTTCCCTATTTATACACGCTCGTCCCGCTGGCAGCACCTGCCTATGTCCACACACCATGTCAATTTAATAAGGGACGCATAAACAGCCTGCTACTATTCAGCGGCATGAGACTGACTTCATGTAAGCATGTTCTTGATTTATATTCACAGTCACACTCAGGCCCACAGGCTTTTTTTATAATTTCAGTCAAATGGGTTGGCAAAGTGAACTTGCATTTACCGAAGCTGTCGTTTAGCCACGAGGTCAGAGCTTTGATCACTGCAAGTGTTTCTGTTGACAATTCACTATAAGTCACTTTGTTTGGAGGCGTCAGCTAAACCCATGGGATTTCAATATTAGAAGTGTGCTCATTTTAAGCAACACCTCGGCTTAAATTCCACATCATTCTCTTATGTTTGTATAATTCCCTGTTCATTCACCAATCTGTGCACATGGTTACAGCTTTATGAGGGAAACTGGAGTTCAAACACCAGAAACTCTCTAAACTGAAGCTTTTGTAAAACAGTTAGTTGTTATTTGTTAGCCAAAAAACTGGCAGTTGCTTTCAAGGACTCCCCCTCCCTGATTTCTATTCTTGGCATTCTTAAAAAGCCTCTAAGACAGCATGTAGACCAAGATGTGACAGTCAAATTCTCCACTGAAACTAATTAAATTCTTCTTTGGTTGTTCCTTAATGGACAGTTCTGCCCATTTTCAGTACTAAAATCTATCTTCCTCTGCCCCTTAAGGGAAAACTCTGATCATAGGCCAAAAGTCTGACTGAGTCCCAAAGCCCGCCGGCTTGCTGGACCCAGCAGAATCAGATCATAATAGCAGCTTTAAGTGCCTCGGACACTGATTCTTCATGTTCCCCGTCTGAGGCACTTGGCTTCCAAGATTTAAACTTTTTTTTTTTAAACAAAATGATTACTTTTCTTGACTGTTCCCAAGTACATTTTGCAAGTGTGAAGATGCTTTAGTTCTTTGTGGCGATTTCATTTCTACACTGCAATGTACAATAAATGCAGAAGAAGAACAAATCCACACTTTAAAAAATGCCAGAGGTGAAGGAATTTTATTGTATCATATTATACAGAATTAAAAGTCCTTGTTGAGGATGAAATGTGCCTGCAATTATCTGTCTCCTCACAGCATAGCATTGAAATCTTGAAGTCTTGAAGCAGAGAGTATTGTTCCAGACCTTGCTGAGGAAATCACAACACATACTGCAGCTATCAGGTCATGAGCATGAATATGCTGTCACATTTTAGAGATGTACGTTTTTTGAACTGTGATGGAGAGCATCGGAGAGGTCATATGTGACCCAACCCAGTGGGATGCTGCAGTTCATGCTGTGGCTGAAATCTTTGGCCTGTTATCTCAGCAATCCCCAAGGGAACAGACAGGGACATGTTTACTATTGACAACCCTGGAGCTGCTGAGGAAAATCAGAAACTCACCTTAGTCATATTTGATGATCACAGTATTTATTTTATATTTATTTTTTCCCCTGTGCAGCACTAAGCCATCACATACATATCCGTCCATTTAAAGTGTTTTGAGTGTATTCGCTTCTCAAGAACCACTGATGAAATAAATATATTAGCGCCAACGCCTCACTGATAGGAGAAAAAATCCATACTAAAGCCCCTTTTTCTGTTGCCACTAGACTGACTCTTCCAACAGAAGTCCACCCCTCTAACAGCTGAGCGAATGAAGGCTAAGAGCATAAAAAAATACAGAGAAGCTACTGATGCATGTGAGCGAGGGAGGATTATCCATAAACACTCACTTTCTTCAGGTCTTATTAAATCACCTGGCGTTCTGTGGCAACTGGGTTAAGTCATTCACAGGGCCATGGGCAACTCATAATGGTATGAGCTCTCTGACTGAAACCTCCAGTCTGACAGTGCTTTAATAAGCTGCCGACTGACACTCCCAGGGACTCGAGTGCAACTCTTTGGGAAGAACCTCACTCACCTTGACAAGTAGGTGTGCTAGGTGGTTCTGAAAAAAGGCAGCAGAAACAGTGCAGCTAAAGTGAAATCACAAGATTTTAAATTAGATGTCAAAGTTCCTGCAGATGACAGCTGAGTTAAGAGAGCCAGTGTTCTGTGGAATGTAATATGCAGCTACAAACAATAAATGCAGGCTTTCGATTAACAGCTCTGTTACGCTTTAAATTATCAGGCTGTGTGGTAAATCTTAAACTAGTTTATTTGAGTGAAGGATAGCCTCAACGTTTTATATCGGTGTTCACGCACAGTGATAATAGCCTCAAGCAAAACCAATCTCGTGATGGGGGGGCGATAAATAAAATAGTAAATCTACATTTAAGTCAGCTGAAAGTATCAGAAAGCCCTTTATTACTTGAGTCAGGGCAATAAGAGTGCAGCGGCACTGTTAAAGGCGCTGCAACTAACATTAAGGGAGATGGAAGAAATCAAGCGGTAGCTCACCTAATTGCATGCAGAGATAGGCTGGATGCTTAGAAGCAAGGACTGCAAATCCTGCAAGGAAATTACCTGGCGCTATGCATCTCATGAGTGGGACACATTAGATACATTAGATATCTCCTTCTGGAGAGAGTATTTGAACTATTCAGGTTTATCAGCAACTGTGCTTCTATTCATTCAACTTTTACGGCCCATTTCCATTTCGTATTGTTGGGAAACTTTTTACCAAGGCTTTTGCTAAAGGCCATCCCCCAGAACGCTGGAGGTATTCTTCTGTACATCAATGAAACACGCAACTGCAACTGCATCAGATTTTTAAATATGCTGGTAAGCAGTCTGATATGTTGAGTCTCCAGGCAAGTAGTGTCCTGAGACTTGCTGGCCCTTTCACGCACAGTGACCTAATGGTCTGCAGACCTGTATAACAGGAGCAAAGATATTGTTTTCAGTTTGCCTTTCCTAACCCGTGTCGACCCTCTAAAATTGATTCACCGCCCCTTGCTGCTGCCTCTTTATCACTATCCAGATGAACAACTGTTGCAGCTGTGGCCAGTGGAGCTTGGAAATAAATGCCCCCCATTAAAGATTATGGCTATCAGCGCATCCCTGTATTGACTCAGCTCCTCGCCATGTAAAAGAATGCCACTGCCTGTCCCCGATTAGAGCCCTATCGCTCCCTGTTTCCACTGCCCGGTCATAAAATATAATGTACTTAGCTGTCACTCACAGGTTTTGTCCTGCTAAGAGAATATGCTACTGGCAGTTTAAAGGCAGATAGATGCACAAGCTTTAATATTATAGGTGCAGCTGTAACACTGGCCTGTGTGGCAAACCTCTCCCTTGTAAAGGATTAATGCATTTAGTGTGGCAACAAATCTTACTAGAACTTTCCACTTAGGACTACGGATAAAGCCGTGCAATCAAGAACTCCAATGTCCATGCATGACTAGACACTTGGATGTCACACATGTCCCTGTGGTAGGTAGTCTGGGTGCTCAGTTTTCATTCTAACACTTTCACTGATGTTCTTAATTTCTCTAAACATTTAGATCAAAGTAATTGAGTTAAGTCATCATTGGGTGGAGTTATGCTCAGAGTTACATAATGTCACTCAGAATTAGAGCATTTCCATTTTGCATTTATAGTTGACTAAGCTGCGAAAGTCCAGAGAGTTGACAGTGTAAGAAAAAAAAACTGATCAAAACTGAACAAGACAAATAAAAGTTATTTAAATTCCTACAGCTTTTTGCAGGTACAGTAAAAAAGCAAATCTTCTGTTCTTCACATTGAATTTTCACACGATTCCAGTTTAAAGTTTCAATCTTTATGGAGACTAAATTCACGTCAGCAGATAACTGTTACACCTACATTTAAAGCCTACAGGGATGGAGTACCTGATCTTAAAAAGAATATGACACTGGAAGAAAATATTAGGAGACAGTGCATATTACAATAATGAGACGTCCAACATTTTACCATGAGACATAACTGTCTCATCCGGCATGGATTTAGACCAAGTCATATTCCAGACAGTAAACAATGGCTTTCCCCCAATTAAATAGCTTGACAGCTCAACCAAGCTGGTTGTGAATAACTGTAATTAGTTACATTTGTGTAGATTAAAAAAAATGCAAACTGTTTTAAAACTTACCTCTCCTCTGCACAAATCATACACAAAATAACTGGCCCAAATAATTATCCAAATAAACTATACTGTCAAAACAAATGGCCCATTAGCTGTAATACACCGCGAAAGATGATTTAGCTTTTGACATGCATAGAAGTACCATTTAAAACTCTGCAATCATACTTCCAGAAGATTTGCTGGATTTGCAATTTAATACTAGTGTTTCCATTATGTCAACAGTCTTTACTTAAATTTCCATTTTAGTTAACTCTTAAAGTAATGTTGGTTCACTTGGAGCAGATTGTATTATTCTGTCTTAAAGCCTTAAAGACGTCAGTGACAACGTACCATTACAATATATGGGACATACTACATTTACAGACTCATGATGCTATGCAGCGCATGAGGGAAAATATAAAACTGAAGCAACTTGGCACCAATGAGCTAAAGCCCAGCAAATAGTAACATCTGTTACTATTATCTGTTGTGGATTCAGATCAGTAAAAAAGGCAGATAAAAGTACATATGAATATAGTTTAGAGTTTTATATGAAGGCTGTCAGACATTAAAATCCCAATCCTTTCCGAATGCAAAAAAAAATAAGCTTGCTTGCCATGCAGACCATTGTCACAAACAGACCTTTTGTTAAAGACCCCCTTCCCTTGGGTAGTACACTTAAACAAGGCCCGAAGGAATCTTACTGAATGGAAAGGAAAGTGCAACAAAGAACTGTAAGCTGCCATTTTTCTTTGTTAATAAGCCTCTTTTGCATTCGCAAGATTCCTGTGAAAAATAAATAAATAACAGCTTTCAGGAATTTAATATTGCCTTTGTGAGTGACTGCTCACTTACTCCAGTACCAAGTTACAGAAGTATCATCGTATGCTTTATATAATTATGAGGTTACACAAAATGGGAACAAAGGGTTTGAAATGGCCTAGTACTTAGTGAGATCACATAACCCCTGGTTGATTCAATAGCCAACTGATTAGGGAGCGTACCACGAGGGTATGTATCAAATAAAGGCTCAAAATACCAAAAAAGCTGATCTTCAAATAGCAACTGTGGAATGGCTGCAATGTAATCCCACAAGGAAATTATCTTCATAAAAGTGCTTGTTTTTGCCTCTCGTGGGCTCAGATTATTATAAGTGTCTGATAGCTTCATGAAAAGGATCCCTGCAGAGATAGATTTGTCTAACATGTAACAGAAGTCTCCCTCAAAGAGAGGTTTGGCTCTGAAATCATGCTGGGAGTGAGTTTATTGCAGGAAAACATCGGTGTAAACATGAATGAAAAGTTGAATAAAGCTGTCTGGGGAGGAGTGGAGTCGATGGAGTACGGGAAGTTTACCTGAAAGATCAAAAAACCAGCAGTTTGTTGTCGTGCGTTTCTGAATTGTGGCAACACAATGGCAAATGGCATGCTTCACTTCACAAAGTGAAGGAGCAGGGACACAATAAAGTCGTGGCTAGTTGTGCTCTGAATGGATGGAAGCACTCCTGTCCATGTGCAGTGCCCAGTAGCCCATTGTGTTTGCAATGACCATGCTGACTGCATGCCATAGCAGCTATTTATGGCTGTCAAAAGTGGGAAGAAATCTGATAGCACAGAGCTTTTTTTCTAGAAAATAGAAGAAGTACTTCAAATGTGGCTGCAGACAGAATGGTGTTCCTCTTTGGCTAAAATTATTTGTCGACCCGATGTCAGTGCACCCAGAAGCTGAGTATGATAACATTAAAAAAAAGGTCCCAAGAAATTATCAAAAGAAAAATTGTTTTAGCTTGTATGTGGCAAAAACGTTGACCCCAACATTTGCCCCATGGGACTACTTTGCAGCCACTTCTTGGTTACTGGTTATAGCTTTCTGACTCCTTAACTCCTTTTCATTAACAATCTATGACATGTAAGGGTGGTGCTGGTTATCTGTATACTGCTTACATTCAACAGTACTGACAGACTGTATAGGTAAGATGAGGTTAGATGAAGTGTACAATGCATTCAGGACACCGGTCTAATTTTTATTTCAGTGTGTAATTGCTTGACTTCTCATTTTGTAGCCACACACTGA
The DNA here is from genome assembly GCF_036321145.2 of Pelmatolapia mariae. Classification (NCBI taxonomy): domain Eukaryota; kingdom Metazoa; phylum Chordata; class Actinopteri; order Cichliformes; family Cichlidae; genus Pelmatolapia; species Pelmatolapia mariae. The sequence continues at coordinate 27,915,718 of NC_086235.1, read as the reverse complement.
AGAATTTAGATATCCATAATTCTTAAATATACTTTAGTTGTGACTGACGCTGGTTTCTAATTTTTTCTGTCACACTTTTTTCAAACAAAATCAAGAATTACCCTTTTAATACATCTCTTAAAGTTTTTATTATCTCTGTAAAATTTCACACAATTACCAAACCCATTGACACAAGCAATTTGCGGCAGTTTAATGTATTGTCTCAAAAGCTATTTAGCTTCACTTGTTTCTGTATATTGACCCTCAGTCCCACACAAGGATCTCTTTACAGCTCACTTCACATTTAATCCGAGAGCCAGGAACATAAACCAGACTGTTACACTTGCTCTGTTTGCTGCAGCAACCGAAGCAAAGGGACAGGAAATCATTGCCATCAAAACAACTCTGGCAAAGGTCAGTCAAATCAGGGAAATTAAATTAGTCACCTTGAAGAAAAGCAGAGACCCTTGAACAGATGTGTTGTGTAGTACAGGAGGAGGAGACGCTTAATTGCTAATTAAGAAGTGTAATTAGGCCATGACAATAAAAAGGATTAAAATGATTAATACAGGCTTTGGTTTACATTTAGAAGTAGACAACAAAACAGTGGGGAACTTAAAAAAAATGTAACTACTCTTTTGTTCCATTTCACACATCACTGTCAAGCGCTGCAGGAAATTCTGCAGAGCCTGTGATCCTGCCTTTCCAGGCAAAGCTTCATACTTTCTACACAGTGAAGAGAATGCAAAGTATGAGTCAGGCACTTTTTGAGATTGAATCATTTTGAACATCTTTTAATAGCGATAGCATTCAATTTGCAGCCAATCCTGTGCAATCTCATCTTACAGAAAGGTCTTGTCTATGGTATTGTAGAAAAAATATATAGGGGAAATATATATGTGAGGGGTTGAAAAGGTCACGTCTGGTATATATGTTCCTATTGTAGGAGACGCAGAGGTGCCGCTGGGTCTTTTCAGTTTCAGGATTCATTAGATGAGCAATTCATTCGGTTTTTAGTGAGGTTTCATTATGTCAGGTAACAAGGGACGCTTTACTGATGAAGTCGCCCAGTGTGTTTGCACTTGTCGCACACTGCAGGGGGGTTGAAATAACACATAATAAATAAAGCGCTGATCTAACATCTGCAAAAAAGTCTTTATCTGCAACTCGTGGAAACAGAGTGTCTTTTTATGAATGGAAAAATTGTAATTTGAAGTAAAATTTATTAACAATATTGAGTTCCTCAAAATTGTACATTGATTTTCTTTGAAAATGTAAAGTTTTTACAATAATGCAACTTACTAATGTGATATAAAGTATTTGTTGAGGTTTGGATGTAACATTGTTTGTATTTTCTGGTGTATTTGAGGTGAAAATTTGAGCTTTTCTCATTAAAAACTGAGAGGATTCCATCACAAAAATCTAAAGATATTATTATCATGAAATTTGCAGTTGATGACTTATATTATAAATATCATTTTTGTGCTACAAGTTTTAAATATGGAAATGAGTCATTATCTGTAATTTGAATACAGCTCTGAATATTGGATGACAACAGATTTAAAATTCTCGTTTCATTCAGTTGATATATTGGAGTGAAAGTTTTTGGCTGGTTTGGATGAATCAGGCTTTGAGTGATGTACAAACCTCTTTGTAAAATCTCAAATAAAGGTTTTAACAAATAAATACAACCATGAAATGGCGCATGTTTGTTATTAACATTAAGATCATTATTTTTTGTTGTAGGTTTTTTAAATGTGTAAATATTCAAATGATGTGACATCTCATTAAATGCCATAATAAATGTTATTTAATCAAATAAATAACACTTGAATGTGTACTGACATGACATTTTCTTTCCACTAGTCTGAAAAAGATGTGTTGTGGAAGTAAAGCAGCCCCAAATCATGAAATTGTCTTTCCTAAAAAGAATTCAAATAAAAACTTCCACTTGTTATTCTCTCCAGGATCATGATGAGCCACTATGCTTGCCCTCTTTGTTTTTTTGTTTTTTCTAATGCACTGTTTATGGTCTGAGCTCCATAGTCTTTAGCTTAAGGCCCTCCCTCCTCACTAATGCAGGCGATCACCCTCCAGCTTGTGATTTCTAAGGTCCCTGTTTCCACCCTGAGTACTGTTTTGTGAGCTAATTAGCTGGGACCCATTATTCACTGGTGCTGCCTTCCCTTTTCCTGTTTTCCCTATATTATAATTGTATCTCTTGAACTCTTACCTCCTTCATATTTTTGTTTTTAGCCTTTAGCATTCGTAGAGTGAAATGTCAAAATACATGATCATTGCTAAATGCCCTCTGCATTTATCAGCTAGTTGCTTTTTGTTTTTTGTTTTTTTTATTTGAATTCATACTGAAGTCATCCTGCACAGTGTGTGCAAATGAAACCATCACATTGGTGACTGTAAAGTTAACCCTGTGCTAAAAGAAGCCAAAAATGCTCTATATAGTGAAAGAAAACTGCAATTTTGGGGGAACTATTTTCTTCTAATTTGCCATAATAAGCGGCTGCTGTGATAATATTATCAAATAATTTTGCATCTTTAAATGCCACAAACTCAAATATCAGAGGAGATATTCTAAAGATTAAAAAAATAAAAATTTGAAAAATAAAGCTACTCTAAGGTGGACAACACAAAACAAAAATAGCATCTCTCGTTCTACTTGTGACCACATAATCTTAGCGTCCACCCCAAAAATTCTAGATGCTGGTGCAGAGATTTGTCCACTTCTTGTTGCACACTTAAACCAAAGAGCATGGCGTCTTAGTCCCTACTGGACACTGTTTCCCTTAATGGTCTAGCAGCATTTATCTGACCATGTTTAAATGGATAGACATATTGACACATCATGTTCTCCTATGAAAACCATAGTTGGGTTTTTGGCTGCATTACAGTATTAGGCTACTTTAATGTTATAGTATCACAATTAGTCAAACACAACCAGTGGTTCCAGTGTCAAGCAGAGCAAAGATAACAGGAAAATCAGGAGTCACATACCGATGTCAGTTGTAAACTTTGATGAAATCTGTTGTGGTAAGGAAGAAAAAGTACAATAAACAATTTAAAAATTGTTTTATTTCTATATTTCTGTTTTTGCTAGATCTCTGCCTTTCTTTCAATCTGTGCATGCTAAAAAGTCACCCAGTGAGAGCATGCAAACTGGAAAACAAAAGACAAATGAGACTGAAATCAAATAAGTGTTTATGAGAAATATTAACTTTTGCTATCCTTTTCACCTGTAAAGAGAATAACAGAAGAATTAATAGCACAAAGGTTACAGTGATACACTAGGGTAAGGCATTTTATGGTAAATATTCAAAGGAGAAGCCCAAAAAAGAATCAACTTCTCAACTAAAGGAAAATAATTGTCCCATTTTTGACAGGGATAAAAGTCTTTCCTTTTCCGGAGCCACTGTGTGATGTCTGTATGTGACATTTCATTCCCAGAATAACTCCCATAAGATAAATGCAGCTACACCTTATGTAACTTACACAGTCCCATCTAGCACGATCATGATGCAGCCTGTTTGTCCAGATCCATAACTGCTGAATATGAATATTAAAACTAGAAAGTTTTTTAGCCATGAGTCCCGAAAAGTTAGGGTTAAGTTACCAGCTACTAAACTGCTTTTAATGACCCAGGCCGGTAGATGTTTGCATATGGTGTGAGCATTTTAAATCAAAGACCATTGGCTCCTATCCCCACTCTACAGTGCACAATAATTATCTTAAAAACATAGTGAAGACAACAAAAGCTTTAGCCTGTGGTGTTTAATTTAGGAAATCCTTCACATTTCTGTTTTCAAGAAACACTTTGCACTTATAACAGGCTACAGTCCCTCTACCATACTAGTGAGACTGACAAAGAAGGCCATTATCACTGATTAACACTTTTTTTTTCCTTTTAATTCTTAATATTTTTTGGTTTGGCTTTCCTTCCTAATTAGTGTACCCGTTTCAGGACAATAACATTGAAAACACAATGTGTTTCCTGTTATTAAAGCCTCTTTTTTCCCCCACATATTGAATGAAATAATTGAATGAAAATATTCTATATGGACTCGCATCACAGGCAAGGCAGGAAGAGGGAAAAAAATCCAATTACAATGTTTTTGAAAAGAAAATGCCAGCATGAGTTCACATTGATATCTTGCATAAAACAAAGGTTCATAGGGAGTGTGTTCGAGTCCTGTCTGTAAATTGCATCCATGTTATGCCAAGGTAATGCTGGAAAACAAGGGATACTCCAGAGGGAACCGTTTCCCAGTGCCTTTAAAAAAAGCTTGATCCAACTGAATGTGTTCTTGTTATATTAGAAAGAATACAGATAAAAAAAAAGAGCAGAGTGAGACTCAGATGGTTATTTACAGCTTATTAGCCAGATACAGTGGGGCATTACTTAGTTCCATGCTGTGTGGCCTGCCAACTTGACTCCTATCTGGGGATCCCACAGCAGAAACCTGTCATCTACAGCACATTGTATGTCTTTGCACATTTCTTCCAGGCAATGTGGCAAACTCTTTACTGGCTCTCAAGGGATGGAGAATGACCAACTTTAACTAAATGTCCTGTTCAGTGGCCCAGTGTAGCCATTTAGGAATGCAGTGGAACGCTCCCTCTGGCACATACTACCTCCCCAATTAGAGGTCAGAATAGAGAATAGAGGTACTTGTACAGAGCATTGCTTTAGATAGATGATGTCATTGTTTGGGGATGAGCACAGACCACAATGATGAGGCATGGTTCAGTGGAAGTGCAAGGTAAAAACAAATACCTATATATTTATGTATATATATGCACTGTTGTAGGGATGTTTGCTCAGCTTAAGGACACTGGCTATTGTTTCCCTTAGGGCCGACACAGTTGCCGTGATTAGCTTAAAAAGGACATCTACAGCACCTAAGGCAAGATTGTACATTTTACTGTGGGTCATCTTTGTCTAACGATAAAGCTTATGAGTGCCAATGTGCAGCAATGCAGCAAGGCTGCTGGTTTAACTTCCAAAATTATTTAACTCTTGTTTGATAATACTGTTTGATTCAGCAGAGTGATGCTGTGGTGCTTTTGCATTTTCATTCATAAATTGTATTTTTTGTGTATTGTTCATTTTTGTTAAGTTTTTATTCCTTTAAAGGGGTTTGTTTTTTAAATTTACGCTTTTACTCTTTATTTCAGCTTCATGCTTGAGGTTGAAATGTGTCCTGTAGTCAAACTATCTGCTAAAATCAAATATGATGACTGACTTCTCACAAGCTGATTAAATTTGCAGTTTTGGGAAACAGCAAGCAACTCAACTTTCATCAGTAAATAGCATCATGTCACTGGACACACTCACTGATGGCACATTCACCGAGCTGACTGGAGTTGTTTAGGCAGTGCAGTGATATAGCAACATTTACCATACATTTCCAAACAGTTTGTGCTGAATTTGAAAAGCAAATGAAAAATGAGATCAGTCATGCTGAATTAACTGATTTGTTCCAGGTTATTTTGGGCTTGTGGACAGTGGCTTCTACTTTATTTCAGCAAGGTTACAGAACAGGATGTTCAAAATACCACTTGCATATTGCATTACTTATTATGTTTGCTGTGCAGTGTTTTGTGCGGGCATAATAAAGTCTTAGACGTGTCATTCTCAGCTAAAGAAGCCTGAAGGCAGCTGCTCCAATCCACCATTGTGCATGCACGAAACATACTCATAACAAACACTTTTATCCAAAATATCTGAATCATATGTCTGAATGTGGCGCACGGTGCTTTCTGTCCACTTAAGGTCTTTAATTTCACAATTCCATTTCAACTGCGGGAGGTTGCGAACAGATCAATGTGTGCAATTAGACACACACAGCCCAGCAATTAGCAGTAGTGCTAATGTGCTTGAATGGATTTTCCGATTTGGTTGGAGGAAAGCAATACGGTACAGCTAAATCTTTGGCTATCTGTCCCCAGTCAGCATGCCCCTGACAGTATACAGTCAGAGAAGAGTGAAGCACCTCGACTTCATACCTCTTTTCAGAAATGATCTCTAAACGCAAAGGTGGATTTTACATTTTTCACAGCATTTTAATGGAAAAACTATTTTTGCAGTGAAGGCCGAATTCCTCAAATAGTGTTCCCGAGTCTTTTTTGTATCGTTCATGCGTCAGTCATCAAGCTGCATATAACACACTTGTGTCCACTAACAGTGCCACTTTGTGATTACCGCATAATACAAAAGGCACAATAGAGACAAATACACTGCTGGGATGGGAGTATAGTTTAACGCTTTGCTTCCTGAAGGCATACAGATGGTCAACGGAATTATATTTGAGGTACCAGAGTCATTTAGGGTGAGCGTACAGACGGTGTGTCACGTCCTGATTTGGGACGGCTATAGTAGGTCAAGTGATGCATTTTTCTAGAACTTTTGAGAGGATCATGACAAACACAGAACATTCAGCATTTATCAATTACTGTGTTATTAATCACAACAACAATAACAACAAACCAAAAGTTTCCATTTAGAAGTATCTGTGTAGCTCTCCAGTGCGGTTGTTACAGCTCCTTCTGTCATGATACTGCATAAAAAAGAAAGATGAAAGCACATTTTTTTACTTCTGCTTGCAGAAAAATGTTTATCATTTAATTAAAATCATTAGACAATTTAATACCATGCATATTTGATCATATGATCAGTAGTATTATAAGAATATCAATTTTAGCAGCTTTAAAAGTGTGCTATGAAAGGGATTTCATATGTGCGAGTGGCTTCTGGAGGCTGATTTGATATAATGTAAACCTAATACGCCGCTATTGGTGACTTATAGTCTTACCCTGTCGCTTAATACCTATACCACCGTATGTGTGTGTGCATGCATGTGTGTGTGCATCTGTCTGTTTAAATAAACACTCCACACTCTCGCACTGACTAACAGGTTCTCTCGTCCTCTGTTTGGTCTTGCATGGAAGATGCACAGTACCTTACCAGAAAGTGAATACTGCCTTCTGTCCTTCTGAAAAAAAAGCATTGATTTTTACTTTGCGGCACCCAAGGTCAGCGTGAAGAACAAGCTGGGAGGATCTTATCACCTTAGAAGTACAGGCCTTCCTCTCGGTCTATTTGTTGAAGGGAAAATGCACACAAATGAAGTTGAGAACACAGCTGTCTGACTTACTGTGACCTTGCATGTACAAATACAGCAATGTTTCAACTTTAAGGTGTTTAAAGTTCGAAGTGTTGGGACATTTCAGATCTTGCTCTGTATCTTTAGCATTTTCTTGGTCGTTTGGGATATCATACTTTAACTGCAAAAGACAAGACATGCGTAGCCTCGGAGGCAGAAAACAAGTAATGGGTCTAATCGTGGCAGATGATGGCGCTTTCAAATTAATTCCTTCCCAGTGAATGACTTAAACCTGGCTCAAAATGCATGAAGAAGAACTAGACCTGACAGCACAACACAGCAGGTATGGCTCCATCAAAGACAAAATGAAGAAGGCACATTTTCCAAACACAAACACTCTCATTACCGGGCTGGCTTGGGTTTTTCTTTTTTTTGGAAATCCCCCATGACACATCCAAATGCCTCTTTATTACTATCAATCAGCGTTATTCTTTCATTTCAGTAAGTCAAATTATTAATGTGCTCATGGTGCGTGAGGAGAATCCCCAAAATCCATGTTATGGTTTTTTTTCCACACACAATGTAAATGATGGAGGAATTAAATAAATCTAAACTGGAGATACACTCTACAGTACTTTGATGCAAAGTACATCTAGAGTAGGTCATAAAAGTAATAGTTGGTGTTTTGCAAAATATGCCTAGTTGCTTTTTTGCAGATGCGTGATACCAGTATGATGTGTGTACTGCAGGCAGCAGCCAGCTTAGTTTAGCATATAAACACAATCAAGGGGGAAAAGCTGGTCTGGATATACTTAAAAGTAATGTAATGTTCTTTTATCACTGCAACGACAATCCAAGATGTTACTGCACAGAGCTCGGCTTTGCTGATATACCTCACTCTTTCAAATTGTTAACAGAAGCTTTGTGTTTTCTGTACTCACATTGTCTCATCAAAATCAGTGAGGCAGCTAAAAGAAGGCGTTTATAATTTGTCAAACTATTTCTCTAATGGGGTTACTGGTAAAAATCTCTTAATAACCATAACTGTTAATCCCCCTGGGAGTTTGACACTATTGGGTGTTTTCGGCTGCTCTCACCACAGTTACAACAAAGGGCCTTTACAACTTGAAATTTTTCATATCATGTGTAATCATGTGAAAGCAGCTAGCATTATGCAGTATGTCATCCGCTTTTCCCAAGTGGGTTGATCCTATCATGGCAAACGCAGCATGCATTTGCATGTAGTTAACAGTATTCTCAACTCTTCCTCTACCCTTTGCCTCGCGTGCTTGTTTTGCATCACAAGTGAATTATAGGCTTCTTGCCAAAGGAGTGAAGGCTGAATTGATTTTTCGTGGTTTGTATATGGTTTGGGATCAGTGGTGATTTATAGTGCTGGTCCTGATGTTACTGTGGCAGTAACATCAAACTCCACGTCTCATGTGTAAGGCAAGGTTATCGGGTAACCCTGCTGTTCACAGAACACTAGTTGCAGTTTAGCAATGGCCCCACATTTAACCACAAACCTGTGTGAATGCATTAGTCCCACCAGAGTCTCATTTGTCTATTTTTGGCCTCATATCGGATTATAATTCACTTCAAATGAAAAAGTTGTAAAAGTGATGTCTCAGGAGATTTGCATGAGCAGAGATTTTTGTTGTTACTACTGAATTTATAAACTTACTTCAGTTGATTATTGTCCTTAAAGGAGGCTTGGGCTTTTGGACTTTGTTAGCCATTCTAACAGTGTAGCTTTAGGGGCGTTAGCATTGCTCAGCCACATATTCAGCAGCTTTGGTCCACAGTAAAACATAATTGCCATGACAGGCTTTCATGACTGCACCATACAGATTTTCCCTGATAATTCTCGTGTCACCATCAGGTGAAAATTTTTGTTTGTACTTTGTTTAAATGCACGAGTTATCGAGAATCTTTACAATTACAACAAGTGACTGCAGCATTACGGTAGTTGCTGTAGTTGTCTTAAAACCTGGAAAAAGCAAATAAATCATAAAAAATTCCACAACTGCTTCTAAGATATTGCTTTTCAAGTACTATTTATAGTACTAGACTATAAAACTATAGATTACCTCCCAATCTACAAACAGATTGGGAAGTAATACTGTTACCATACCATACAAGCTTAATGTGTAAAACACTTTAAAAACAACCACAATGGACCAATGAGCTGTACAGAAGAATGAATATGAAAAAACAAATTTAAATGAAAAAATACATAAAATAAAAAAAAAAGATAGAAAAAGACACGATTAAAAATCTGAAAAGAAAAAGTGAAGCTGGTTATCAAATAATAGATTATTATGAAAACTGGAAGCAGGTGATGTATCTAACTTGGCTGTTTCCATTGTTTTTGCATTATTATCAGCCACCTACAGAACTCTGTGTATCCATGTAAGGAAATTAAGACTTTTAACTCTCTTACTGTAATTTATCCATGAAAGTATTCATTTTCTTGATTTATTGTCAAACATAACATTTAATTAGTTCATGTTTAGTTCTTTCTGTTATCTTGCCAGACACTGATATGTCAGTAAGTCTTATTGGTATATAAAAATGTAAAATTTAGTCTAAGTTTTGTCTTTTTCCTCCCATGTGTGTAGATTCAACACACATACATGTGATCTGTGTTATATTTCATATATTAATAGTAATAATACATCTAACACTTGGCTAGAAAGCGTTTCAGTGCATTTTCTTAAATGTCAAACTCTTGAACTAATGGCTATCAGCACAGTTTTTTTAATGTAGACTATTGAAAAAAAAATCATATTTTTAAGTGGTATAATCTCTGAATGTTTTGAAGAGTACTAACAGGACTAATGCAGTGCTTCCTCATTTACTTATCAAATAACCCCCATTAACAAACAGACAATATTTCCATTTTTCAAATCGCACAGAGGGTTTGTCATGGAGTCAGCATAATTTAGCCTTACCACCGCCATAACAGCTGTCGCATGCAGATTGTGCTTAGTAATTCAATATAATTGCAGTGTAATGTAACTGATACCAGTGTGGCACAAAGGAAGTGAGTCTCCACAAAAAACGGACGTAATTAATGAGTTGATTACCGGTGTTCTGTGTTGACAGGCCGAGGTCCTGCAAAGTGATTGGTTGGAGGTATAGAAAGGAGGCAAGCTGGGGAATCGTGTGTGTACGTGTGATGATTTGTGGACTGTACAAACACGAGGAATGAAAATGCCTGGGGGTGGAAATTTTGCTCTAGCCACTGTTATAACTTTTCCACTGATAAGTACTGGCGCACTGTGTCCGTATAGGGAGATGTCAAAGCATGAAACTAGATAACATACACTTGGAAAAGGCATCCAGAAGGATTAATGCGTGAAACAGTCTTTTGGGTGAGATGAATTATGTTTGCTGTAAGAAACGGGTGAATAAAGAGTTGAATAAGAGATGGAAAGTGTGTTATGACACACCAGCATTTACAGATGGTGGGGCTCTTTCTCTAAGAGTGAGATATCAAAGTAGCTTGGTATTGATTCCTGGGAACAATCAATATGAAGCCATTGCACCTTAGTATTTGTTGCTCAGCAGTCTGCCTTCCTCTAAAATCTGTGATCATGACACCACAACTGATGGCTGTGTGTGGATGCTTGTATATATTCAGTGTTCATGTGTACAAGTTTACTGTGGGATGTGGGATAGTTTTAAAGCAGCTTTGGTATGCTTTCTGTGTATGAGTGTGTACATACCTGGATATGGCATGTTGTTTCATTGCATGTGTGTGTTTACTGCAGAAGCTGACAGGTCCTGTAATAGTGACAGGATGCAGGCAACTCCCACGAGGCCGTGCATGCTGACAGCAGCTGGTCGAGAAAAAGAACAGCTGCTGATGAGCTTCCAGTACAAAGAGCCCACACTGAGCCTCGCCTTTTATCTCTCCATCCTTCTTTATTTATATGTTCACTTACTCTTTTACTAATTGTTTATTTGAATTTCATTAAAAAGCAAAATAGCAGTTTGCTTTTTCTTGATGTAAAAACATTCTGTCTTTAAACTGAAGTGACACACACTCATACACATACAATGAATTCTGTGATTCTCCACACACAACAACACACAACTGAAGCCTGAGGGAGGAGAAGAACAGGGGAGACAGAAAGCCAGTTATTGATTTTTCCACGACACCCCTCATTGTCCAAAGTGATCTGCCATTGGCACCACCATGCTTGACCAACTTGGTCTTTCCCAGCATCTCCTCCCTGGATTATCTGAAAATGTTTAAGTCACAAAGAGTGCACACAATATAAATGCCCTGCCTTTTCTTACACCTGGTACTCAGTCAGTTGTATGTGGGACTAGGTGTGCAAACAGGACTTGGCCAAGTTTAATTAAGAGGATAATGTTACATGTCTCTGCAAATATGTTTGTTTTTAGGATCCTGCACTCATTTGAGAAAAGAAGTGAATGCTAGGCAGAATGGTTTTATAGTTAGAGTTTAAAACTGATCAGTAGTATAAGGTTTACATGCATCTGTGAAAGTGTGTGTCCATATTTGAGTTGTTTTTCAAGTGTATAACTCATAAATGGTCAAATGCAAATGAACAGTGTGTTACAGCCAGTGAAGCGATACAACATTGGTGAGGTTTTGTTTTGAAGCATCAGGTTTTTGGAGCCAGACATTAAGATTGCTGCATGAAAAGCTAAATTGCTAATTCATCAGCTAATGCTAGCAAGCTTCATTATCAAGCTGCATTCATGGACCGTTTGCCTGTATTGCACAGAGTGACTGACACCTTGACTGACTGCCAGTGTTAGACACAAATAGCCTTGGACTAAGATTTGATTTAGAAGATTTGACTTGGGTTTGAATTAAGGTAAGAGTTGAAATACAGTGATCCAGCTTGCTAGCTAACATATGAGTAAAATGCACAGACTTTCTGAACAGTCTGCTGTTGTAATTATTTGGTTTTCATTTATCAACCCAGACTGTTGCATCTTGGCTATTTAATTTGTAATTGCTTTATTGGAAAGCAATATTTTTTAAAAGTGTCTACAGTGGACATAATCCAAGGTTTGTAAAATCATGAATTTCATTCTACTGTCAAAATGTAAATCAGTGACATTACAAAGGATTTATTTTGCTGTTCTCATGTAATAATGCATTTTGCTGGACTTTTTCATTATAATATGAAAAAAATAAAAATACTACATAAACTGAATCTTATATAGCGCATCTATTCTACTTAACCATTAAAAGCGCTTTATACACGTCTCATTCACCCATTTGCCCACGGATACTTTGTGATGCAGACTGGATCAGCCAGGGATCAAACCACCAGCCTTCCAATTAACAGATTACCTGTTTTACTTCCTGAGCTGCTACCTCAGATATTTTAGCCTTTGAAAAATTCAAATTTCGAAAAATTCTGAAATAAAGATCTACTGAAAATGCTTAACTCAGCATACGTTAATTGTGCTTCATAACTTTATCAGAAACTGTATCACATCAAACATTACTCAGAAACAGTCAGTTTGATCTTTATACACTATGTTGCCATAAGTATTTGCTCGTCTGCCTTCACACGCATATGAACTTGAGTGACATCTCATACTTAATCCACTCGGTTCAATATAATGTCGGCCCAGCCTTTGCAGCTTTAACAGCTTCAGCTAGAGTACTTTAAACCACTGCCTCTGATGCTTTGCATTGTGCTTGGTGATGTAAGGCTCAGATGCAGCTGCTTGGCCTTGGAAATCCATTCCATGAAGCTCTTGACACACTGTTCTTGGGCTAATCTCTAATATCTTTATCCTTCAAGAGAGGCCTGGGAGGGTCCTGCACAATATCTTTGCTGTTCCTAGGACTGCGCTCTTCTGGACAGAGATCTCGGATGATGTTCCTAGGCTGCAGCCACTCCCCCAGTGTGGGGGTCACTGCCTCCAGTGCTCTGATTAGCACTGGGAACACTGTTGCCTTCACCCTCCACTCCAGCTTCATCCAGCCACTGGTAGGACTGGCCTGTGTATGTCTATGTGTTTGCAAATTTGTATTTCTTAATATAGCCTATACATTGTCTAAACTCTTCATTCCTGTCAGTTCAGCATGAAAGTCATAGGTTGTTGAATATTGATGTTTTTTTACAGTAATACCAGTTTCTCTCCTCCTCTCAGTCTTAGTGGATCTCCTTTTATTGCTCCCCATACATAGTTGTATGTGGAGCTGAAGGAAACAGATGACATGAAATCTCACTATAATGATTGTAGTGTAAGTATGTCTGTATGTTGCCTATATGATTATTAACATTTATCTGTTTTGAAAGAAGATTTATTATAAATCTGAATTCTTCTGATTTTCATATTTCTCATCTTCCTGTGAATGCGATGTTACATTTTCCATTAGTATTTATTTCACTTGTCATGCTCATCCCACATTGTGCGTATATAACTTCACAGTCACCAAAATTCGTATCAGTGAAGGAATTTTTATCATATCACCACTAAATACAGGATAAAGAAGCTGAAAAGCGCCACAGTCCTGGTGTTTGCTAGTATTAATAATAATGGAGGTGGCATTATATTACAAATTGTCACCAAGCAACCAGGAGCATGCTGGCCATTTCTTTGTACATTCACAAGGCCTTTGCACTGGGAATTTAAAGTTCAGACTGTCAGTTTTACAGTGTAATGCTCTGTGGCATCTGAGGGAGAACATTCAACAGAAATAGCCAAACTGCTGCTCATGCCAGAGTGCAAATGCATGCTTGCACACAGCACATTCAAAAGGCAGCAGGCATACCAACATAACTGTCGCTCACCACCCACCCTACTTCCCAGATTTGTCTTTTCCAACTTGGTCTGCTTCCCCAACATTCACGTTCAATTTTCCCTGTTTTGACACAATGGAGGTGATCTAGCATGTATCAAGAAGGCACCAACACAAGGGGATGGAGTGGGACTTGCATGGAAGAATCTAAAAATCATCTCAGTGGAGAGGTCCAGAGATAACTTTAAAGGGTGAGGAAGAAGTTAAATCAGTTGAAGTTTTTGATTTTTCATCCGTGGATATGATAACACCATAGATGAAAGACATAACAAGCCTGCTTGTAATTAAAACAATTTGTTGGCTGATACAAATGACTCCTAACCAGATTTACCTTTACTTAATATGGTGTCATTTGGTTGTTTAAAAAATGTAAATCAAAATTTGATTTTTTTTTTCACATTAAAACTAAATGCTTTTGCAGGCACAAATACAGAAATACTAGTAAGCAGAGCGGTAGGTGGAGACAGAAACTGGATGGAAAAAATAAATAAAAATAATAACTATATATATAAGTACAGGCCCCTGCACGGTATGTACCACCGGCAGATAGAGGAGGTGGCTGATATCCAGAAATCCTACCAGTGGCTGGACAAAGCTGGACTGAAAGACAGCACGGAGGCACTAATCATGGCAGCACAGGAACAAGCACTGAGCACAAGATCCATAGAGGCTGGGGTCTATCACACCAGGCAAGACCCCAGGTGCAGGCTGTGTAAAGATGCCCCTGAGACAACCCAGCACATAACAGCAGGGTGCAAGATGCTAGCAGGCAGGGCATACATGGAGCGCCATAACCAAGTGGCCGGCATAGCATACAGAAACATCTGTGCTGAGTATAACCTGGAAGTTCCGAGGTCAAAATGGGAGACGCCCCCAAGGGTGGTGGAGAATGACCGAGCTAAGATCCTGTGGGACTTCCAGATACAGACGGACAAAATGGTGGTGGCTAACCAACCGGACATAGTGGTGGTAGACAAACAGAAGAAGACGGCCGTAGTGATCGATGTAGCGGTTCCGAATGACAGCAACATCAGAAAGAAGGAACACGAGAAGCTGGAGAAATACCAAGGGCTCAGAGAAGAGCTCGAGAGGATGTGGAGGGTGAAGGTGGTAATCGGAGCACTAGGTGCGGTGACTCTCAAGCTAGGCGAGTGGCTCCAGCAGATCCCGGGAACAACATCGGAGATCTCTGTCCAGAAGAGCGCAGTCCTGGGAACAGCTAAGATACTGCGCAGGACCCTCAAGCTCCCAGGCCTCTGGTAGAGGACCCGAGCTTGAAGGATAAACCGCCCGCAGGGGCGAGATGGGTAAAAAAAAAACATACATATATATATATATATATATATATATATATATACATACAATAAGTTAATTTTTAATGACTAAATCTTCCACTATGCAAAAAAGACATATTAATGTGGTTTCTCACAGTGTATGATCTTACAAGGTGGCTCTAACACAGTCACAGTACGACCTTACCATTTATGACCCAAATACTGAGACGGCAACAAACTTCTGTGGGCCTGAATACATCCTGCACAATATAGACACTTACTTTACGGATAAAGGTAAACCACGGTAGCCGTTTCCTTGGGCACTAGGTGTTGGCTGTGTCTGGACCTGGCAGTGCTTCTACCTAAAGCTTGAGAGCAGAACACATCCAACAGCTGCTTGTCTGTCTGTTCTGTCTACCGGCAACAACGCATGCAAACCTGCCTGCCAAGTATGTAGAATCACAGTCTGAATGCTTCAGTCTGTATTTCACAGTCCAGTAATCTATCCTATTGTTTACTGCCATTCCTCCTTTGCGCCTCGTTCAACTTTGAATCTGACCAGTCAGATGTGGGAGGCCAGCCTCTATAGTTGGATTAGTTAAGGCTTACACTACAAGTAAATATTTAGTGTTAATTTTGTTTGTGATTTATCATAAAGGCACCCACGAAGACAAACTGCAGCTTTGAATATAAAATCAGTGTTTACTCCAAAGATGGGTCTTACTTCCCCTTGATATTAGCTGCAAACATATAATTTAATGTAGAATCATTTCCTTGATTTATTCTTCATATACTTTTGAAAAGATTGAATAATTAAATGTGCACATTTCCCCATGAGGATCTGTGCTTTAAAAGCAGCACTGGATATAAATTTAGAAGAAGCTTTTAAATGTGCCTGCACGCACAAACACCCACCGATCTACCCACACGCATGCACACACAAATTCCCATATAATGTATTTTTTTCTTATGTTGCGATGCTATTATTTCCCCATTCCTGCATTACAATGTGCTGTCTTGAAAACAACAAACTACCCGACATCTTGCTGTGCACAAACCACAGCTTCCTTCTCTTGCTTTTCATCTTTGTGAAATGGGATACAGCTCCTGCTCATTTGTCCAGCATCTTTTTGCCAAAGATCTCTGAAACAGAGTGGAGAGGGTCCCACAGGACTGTCTAGAAGAGAGAAGAGCTCAGCCAAAAGCAGGTATACTCTGCCTGCCATAACTTTGGGGAAAGCTCTGAAGTGGTAATGGCCATGCTGTATTCTGCAGACACTGTAGATGTGCTATAGAAGATTAGGCTCTGTACTAATTATAAACAGTGAAATGCTGCCAGCAATTTATTGCTTTTATTGTAAAACCCTGCAAAGGCAATATGACGAGAAGAAGCTACCTAAAGAATGTTATCATGCTTCTTAGATGTCTTGCGGCATACTGTGTTTATATGGTCTCTCTAACCTTAAAACTACACAGCCTGATATACATAAAAATAATTTGTGTATTGGTAAGCCCAAATTATTAGGTTATTGCTAGGCTTCAGCTTCCTGAACAGAAATGCTTGTAATTAATAATTACAAACAACCATCTATGTTATGATATGACTGAAAACATGTGGTGGCTTATACTAGCTGAAACCACTGTATCTTAAGGGGGCTTGCCATCAAGCAAACCCCTTTGTAGGATTTCTGAACAGACTAAGGAGGACTTATCTGCTGTAATCCTGACCGAGGCACCATGATGATGATGATGGTATCAAAATAAAGCTACCCTTAATTTGACAAAGTGTAAAATAAATTATAAGAATTTTACACTTTTGTTTCAGGAACATGAGAGTCCAGATTGATACAGCACAGTCAAATGATGTGTTAAATAATGCTAGTCATTTGTCACATGATTTATGTGATGATGATGGTGATGAGATGATAAATACTTTATCATCCCATATTTAGGAGGATCTTTTGTTACAGCTGTTGCAATGATGATGAAATAATAATAATATGTGGCAGAGGCCTTTCTACCAGATACATAGTAGTTTAGCAAACGATAGTATTTGGTATGAAAGATTTCCTCTTTCTGTTCTTGTACAGCTGAGCTGAATCTCTCTTTTTGAGAAGGTGCTCCACTACCTGTCCGGTAAGTGGTATAGAGGGTAGTCAGGATTATTCATGATACATAACAGTTTGTTCAGTGACTTTCTCTTCACCAAAACTTCACATGTGTCCCGTCTGCAGCCAATCACAGAGCCAGCCTTCATTTTATTCAGTCTGTTGGTGTCACAACACACTGCTGCTCCCCCAGCAGACCCAGCAAAGCACACTGCACTCACAAATGACCACTAGAAAATGTTCAGTATTTAACTGCAAACACACTGAAGTATTTCATCTTCCTTAGTAAAAAAGAGAATCTGCCCATCCTCTTCTTGTATGTTGATCTCCCAGTTCAGCCTGCTGTGCAGGCAACCAGGTATTTGTACTCCACCATCACATCAACATCCTAGCTCAGCATGTAGCCGTCCTCTTCCTTCTCAACTCGATCAACATCTCTCTGGTTTTAAGAAGCAGAGGAGTTCTTACAGACCGCTCTACAAAATCATCCACTAGTGCTCCGTCCTCCTCCTGCAAATACATCTAACTAAACTATTAGTTGTACTGAAATCAGCAGCATTTTTTTCATTTGAAATGTAGTATTACAGTCATACTACTGTTACTTTTACTGTATCGAAGCATTTTCATAATCCAAACAGTAACATTTTAACTGACACAGTAAATACTTTTATCAAAAAACTGCATATAAGTATCCACTGTCAGGTGAGTATCATCTGGACTGGAGTTATTCCTTATGTCTTTATCTTGTCCTTTATAAGAAAGGAAAAACAAACCTAACATTTTCTCCAGAAATAATCATAAAGTCAAAATGAAGCAGTTAATTGTATGTTGCACATGGGTAAAATGTTGATAACCCTCATAACTATTATACTAGTCAGTGCCATAGAAATATCACTAACGCGTGCAGATATGACAGTGCAGAAGGCGCTGTTTCTCTCTCCGACACTTTAGTTTTTAGAAGCTCACGTGTACCACCTTTCACCTGACAGCGAAGGCAACACGGCATGGCCGAGGTTTGCTTGTGGGAATTGTAGTCTGATTTGCTTGAGCCCTTCATTGTGACGTGCCAGACGAAACTACAAGTCCCAGATTGTTTAAGGCGGAAGTAGCGAGACAAAACACGGCTAGGCTACAGCAAAACACGGCAGAGAAGATGTCGCGTGTTGTCAAAAAGAGAAAACTGGACGAAATCCGACAGGACAGGCTTTATTTTGACAGCTATTCCGATGTGACTATCCACGAGGAAATGATAGCAGACCACGTCCGAACCAACACGTACCGGACGGCGATACTGAAGAACAGTGAGTCAGTTCGGGGGAAAGTTGTTCTGGACGTCGGGGCAGGAACCGGCGTTTTGAGCATCTTCTGTGCTCAGGCTGGAGCTAAAAAGGTGTACGCCGTGGAGGCCTGCTCAATAGCGGAGCAAGCCCAGATAACAGTCAAACACAACAACATGGAGGACAGAATTGAAGTCATTCGAGGAACAGTGGAGACTGTGGACCTGCCGGAGACCGTGGACGTGATAGTGAGCGAGTGGATGGGTTATGCCCTCCTGCACGAGTCCATGCTCAACTCGGTCCTCTATGCACGCGACAAGTGGCTGAAGCCGGGCGGCATCATTCTGCCGAGCAAAGCCGAACTCTACATCACACCTGTTATTGACCCGGTGGTGGAGGACCGCCTGCACTTCTGGTACACAGTCAAGGACCAGTACGGAGTGGACATGTCCTGCATGTCCGGCTTCGCCCGGAAATGTATCATGAACTCAGACATCACTGTTAGCTCTGTGACCTGCGAGGATGTTCTCTCCCACCCGGCCCGCTTCGCCGAGCTCGACCTGCACTCGGTCACCCCGGAGGAGCTGCGGTCCGTGAAGGGCCAGTTCAGGTGCGAGTCGTTCGGCTCGTCGGCAGTGAACGCATTCTGCGTTTATTTCACGGTGACTTTCCCTTGCCCGGATAGCACGGCTCCCCTCGTTCTCTCCACGTCTCCGTGCAAACCAGAGACACACTGGAAGCAAGCGGTGCTGTACCTGGACGCTCCGGTGGAAGTAGTGCAGGACACACCGATTACTGGAGAGGTTAGAATGTATCCCTCAGAGGAAAACGCCAGGCATATATGTATCCACGTGGACTACTCTATAGGAGAGCAGAAGCGACAGTCCAAGACTTTTTCCATCCCTGATTGGAGCTCCGAGGCTCAGCCATAGCGTGCCATCAACACCAAAATGCACTTCATTCACCATGTGTCACACCCGAATGCCCGAGTCCTCTTATTATGTCATGGTTATCCATGGATCTTAAAATTCCTGGGAAAATGAGGCAGTGGTTTCACTTTATAATATATTGGAAAAAATATAAGATCACAGTAAGCCTCCCCAGCAAATGAATGGACAGCTGCAGATTAAGACACAGAATAAAGATTGGCCAAAGAATTTAACCTTTTTGTGCATGTGCATGTCTAAATGGTAAAAACACATTTTCTTTATTTAGTGTTTGGTTTTAATTTTGTGTGTGTGTTTAGTTCTTTTACAGTTCATCAATTGATTGAATCATTCATTAAATAGCCCCTGAACTACAAAAGGAAAACAGCCTGTTTATGCCCACATCTTCAAATGTCTTGTTTTTCTTGTCTTAGTAGAAAACACCTTCAAAATTAGTTGTTTATCAATATATGATATATATGATATATTAAAAGTTTTGATACATCAGTATGTACTAGGAAGAAATCTTCAGAAAGTCTGGCTAAAAGAAGAGTTTGAGGTGGATTTGTAGCTGCTTGTAATCAGTCGCTCTAAGGCAGGTTTATAAAATGTTAAATAAATTCAACACCATGCTGCAGGCATCTGATATTCTGATAAACTCGGCCATTTATATTGTGTGGAATCTCATCAAAATTCTGCATTCAAATGAGCATCAGACCAATATATTGACTTGGACTAGCTGCAGTCAGGCAGGAGGCTGCATCCTACATGACTTTGGCTGCTGTTCAGTTACTTTTTAATGAAGTACCAAATTGGCTCATTATTTTGGTTTAAAACTAGGCTGCACTGTCATCTGTTGATAGAAAACACCAGCCTAATAAAAACTTATAATTCTACTTCAGCATTCTACATAAAAAAAGCATAAGATATCTTGTCGGTATACCTGTTTTTGAACAGTTTGAAATGATAGTTTTATAAGCTTTACCAGGCAGGAGTTTCAAAAAGTAACTCATCATTTATTGACTGAAGAAAAAAAAAAGTCATCTGTTTATGTCAGAGTTTGCAGTGCTTGTTTTCAGGTATAATGCAGAAACTTTGATTAGTGGGCCAGAATCAGATTTAGAGAAAAGATTCATTTGTTCTTAATTTGTGGGTCTCAGTCCTTTTTCAAGAACTTTATTGCATTCAATCACGACACATACCACTCACCTTAACACTGCTGAACAACGGCAGTTCTTAGCAACGACACTCCAAAATGGGGTAGCTCCCTTCAGCAGCACAAAGTGCCCCGCTGCTGTGCTAAAGAGAAAAAAAACCCTGCTCAGAAGCAGCTCGCGAGACACGACAAAGACCCCAAAGCATTGGCTTGACTTTTAAACCTCCCGTATCCCCATCCGATCAGAACTCTACAGGAGATGCTGGGACATGTTGCGTCCATATCCCAAAGTTCCCAAATGAATGCAGACTGCTCCATGCCAGACACCAGTCGACACAGCCAGAGGTTCTGTGCCCGAGGAGCAGGAATGACACCTACTCGTTATTAGAAAGGCGAGCTGCTGTTTCTGTAGGTGCTTTGAATCAGAGACAATGTGTTGATTAAACCTTTTGTAAAGACTTAAAGCCAGAGCTTGCGGAGTAAGTCTTAGAGCATGCAGCCTCTCTGATGCAACAGTTAAATACAGATTCCTGACAGTGTTCACTGATGATTGTTCTTTCAGGCCCCATTATCACCTGAAATATGGCGTTCATGTGTTTCTGCATCATCAGTACAAATATTACCCATTGTCTAATGAGCATATGTAAAATTAATCATGATCTGCAGTGTCTGCAAATCAAGGCCATTGTATATCAATTCAAAAAGAAGTGAAAAGGCCGAATCACTGTAGCTAAATACCTGCTGTCCTTTTGTATTTATATTTTAATATCTTGTATATATTGTTATATGCAGTTCTTCTTTGCAACCCATTTTTGGGCCAAATTTATATGCAGTTTTATTACAATGGAAAAATGTCAACCTACTGGCTGACAACTTACTGACATTCAATCATTTCTCCTATCCACTGCTTGGTATGTATTACAAAAGGAGAAGCAGATGCAGAAACATCATTTAAAATATTCCAGTTACTGATATGAGCAGCTTGAAATGTAACTAAGGTAACATACTGAGCTTATGATCAGTTAGATGTACGAACTTTATAAAAACAAGCTGTGCCAGTTAAAGTCTAAAGATGAAGTGTACAATGGCACTTTAATAAATAGATATCCAGAACTAGAATTAATATTTGTGTTTACTGCCAAATGTACTTTACAAGCAGAACCAGGAAAAGAAATAATTTTTATACTGTAGTTGTAAATAATTCCAGATGACTGTGGATAGGAGCAGGGCCAAATCTGGTTAAGCTCTTTTATCAGTCATTTGCTTTACTGGCTCCTGTATTACCGCTTTAAAAGGGTCACAAAAGGGTTGTTTGGTATCAGAAACAAAACACGGTGAAATGCGATGGGCAGTGGTGGAATTTTTAAAAGAATTGTTCAAGAAGATGGATGGATGCTATCTCGAGCTTGTACACTTTGTTGTCTTGTATGGTCTCTTTAAATTAAAATTCAGCCTAATCTGATTCTATTAATCTATAGAATTTTAAGTATAAAATTTAATATTTTATACTTAAATTGGTTTCAGAAAATGCGGGCTTAGTTATGACCACATCAGGTCATTGTAGTCAAATGTCAGACGGGGTTTCCACTGTGACGGGCTCCGTTCTACCACAGGTAGCGAGCTGGGTGGGTCTTTGTGAGTCGTTTTGCGGCACAAAAACTACATTTGTGTCCATATACTTTCCACACAAATTTAATTCTTCTTTTGCAGCTGTCCTAATGCACACCCACAGAGGCTCAATCTCTTCTTGACTTCCACAGGTGGCTGGAAAAAAAGCCCTGAGGCAGAACAAAGGAGGGTGTCCAGAGAATAGAAATGTCAAATGCAGCGCAGGCAGTCGCCGTTAAGCCCAGAATCGCACTCTTGCATGCACGGCCACTCTCGGCTGCTAAATGCTAAACTAATTGTGATCCATTCCTGCCTGAAATGATTTGGAAACCATTAGAAACAAGTGTTGAAACTCGAAATGGGATTATTTGGGTTGCATCGCACAGCAATTTAGGAGCCAATCAATAGACAATGTGCTTAATCTAACAGATTTCAAGACTCATTGTTCACTGGAGGTCTGGCGAGTGAGACAGGGAGACAGGACAGAGTAGTAATTGCTGAACTGGAATCACAACATGAAGCCATCTTTAGATTTATTAATTTTATCTAACTATAAATGTGATGTTATTAGCGTATAGCATTATATTACTGTGTATTAAAAATTATTTGTGTTGAAATGAAAATGTTTACTTTTGTAGCAAAATCATCAGTACTACTAAAATTCAGGATACATACAGTAAATATAGTTATTCACTGTAACGATGAGCAAATGAAAATGCAGTAATCTAGTGCAGATTTATTTCTTGTAATAATAAAATTTCACAGTATAAAAATTCTGTCTTTCTTTTAATCTAAAAGACTTAAACCATGTTGAATCACTGTGCAGAGTTCAAACAGTGAGGTCATAATATTAAAATGTACTGCTTTAAACAAAATGTCCCAATACTAAATTGTAAGAACGATCACAACCTTTTACATATGGATTCAAAAAAGACCAGAAATATATTTTATGAACTCCACTGGCTCTATTAGAAGCCAAATTTAATAGTTTGGCACACAGATTAGAAATTTTGGGATTTTCTCCCAACCCTGCAATTGGATTGGCTCGAGCCTCTTTAAGTTGGACAGAAAACATCTGTGATCAACTACAATTCATCACGGCTAATCTTTCTGTATGATTCAAGCAAGATATCCTCATTCTTGTTTTGTAGCTTTTCCAAAGCTGATTTGGCCGGCCTCTATGCCCCAGGTCGTGTTCTAACACCCAGTCTGAGCTTTTTGGCATTCTCCAGCAGCTTCAGTTCCTTCTTTCCTCTGTTGCCAAAACTCTCCCAGTTCATGCCAAAGAGCTGTCCTGTGTCGTGGTATGATGCCACCGACACTGAAACTTGCAAGTCTATTTTTGATTTCATCTCTCCATAAAATTAGATGAAAATTGTGTTTCCTCTATCTGCCTTTTAACAAACTCTGACTGTTGTCAGCAAATGGTCCTTTATTGAATCTTTCCTGACTGTGTCTACAGTTTGCAGAGAAACCCTCAGTGTACTAATTTCAAAGCCAACTGTGTTCCTACAGACAATGAATATACAGTTTTCAAATGTCTCTATAGTTTGGGGGTGGGGGTAGAAAGAGACGGGGAAAGGACGTAGAATTAGACTTATACTCTGTAATTAGTGCAACAAATGTATGATATTAGTTAAAAACATATATAGTGCATCATCAAAAAAGGGAATTCTTGAAATATTTGATGATTTAAACAACTTCAAACTAGTAATACTTTTTAATAGACTCCAGTAGCCACTACCGTTGAGGACATGTCATGAATTAATTCATGATGCAGAGCACTCATCCAGTATATCAGCTTGTATAAGTGGAACTATTATGCTTTTCTACTATCTAACAGTGCCAAAATCTCAGGCTTCAGACTGCTTTAAAAATTCAAGTTCTAAAGTTGTTGTTTTTTTCTATCTTTGCCTCTTTCTGATGTCATACAGAGAGGATATCTTTTACGATGGTCCTCAGGTACAGAGTTGTGGTTGTGAGCTCAGCAGGCCCTCGGACCAGCTGTTTGTGAGGGGCAGCCAATCGCACAAAAATAGATCTATTTGGAGCTGTAACCTTAAAGGGAGAGGCAATAAACTGAGGTTTCACTAAGGTCCAACACATGATGCATTATTACATTTTTGAACAGTGAATCATGCAAAACTACCCTGCTAGATTGTAAGTTTAAAATATATAGAGGTAGAAGAGAGCATAGTAGGCTCTATTCAAACAAATTAGTTATTAATAATGTCAATGTAAACAATTTGCCAAAAAAACAAACCAAAAAGGAAAAAAAGAAGAAGAAAAAAGTCTCTCTCTATCTCTCTCTCTCTCTCTCTATGTATATATATATCTATCCACATATATATATATATGTATATATATATATATATATGAACCCATTATATATAAGGGGTTTTCATGTTACATGTTATTATGGTGATATGGCTTTGTCCTTGAGTTGTCAGCCTGTAGAAAGAACACAGTGTACAGCTCCTCACATCTGAGCCACTCAGCTCAGTTTACAATGCTCTCATTACCCTGAAAATTAATATATTTTGTTTGACATCTGTATTAACAGCAATCCAGCTGAAGAAAGAAACCTAACCTAACCGTACAGAATAACTTTGATGAAAAAGGCTTTTCACCAGAACCCGAAATGGAAATCTGTAAAACCAGTTCACACTTTGTAAAATGTAAAATACTATTCGAAATGTGATGGATCTTAAGCTAGGCAATAGCTCACCTCCATATTCAGCATTTCACTGCACCTCTGAGAGATCAACAAGTATGAATTATGCATTTTGAAACTTAAATAGAAAAATGTAAATCTGCGTAAAGTAATCTGGTTTGATTCGAGATAATTGTCAGTGTTGGAAGAAAGTAATTTTTTTCCCTGTTGATGTTTTTAATGATCAGATTAACATGCATATCAAAACACTCTTTATAGTTCAGCGTGGATCCTACATTTAATCCTATAAAAAGTGGAAAATCACTGACTGTGTATTTCAGAGCTGGATTCTGGTGGCACACGGTATCTTATTGTAGCTGCTCATTCATCCTGATATGCTAATGACACCGTGAATAAGCCAATAGGATTCAATTCCCACAGTCGGTTACTGTAACCAATATTTCTGTCAGCATATCCTGTGAGGACAAATTGGGAGCATGGTATTGACAAAAGCTAATTTGGTGCAAGAGCCCTCAGAGTGGTGGACTTCATTTCTCTGGGGCCCAGCAGGCCAGACCATTTGTCATCATTATCATTAGCAACAGGAACTGACCCATGTGCCTACTGCTAAACCCCAAAATAACTGTGCTGTTCCACGTCCACATATTTTTTCCTCAACAGTAATAAAATCGTACACTTATTTAAATGAGAAACAGTATTTATTCTGCCCCTGAGCTGCAAATCTCAGCAGAGAACGCGACTGCCTATCAGAAAAGCATCCAGCTGTAGGCACTGAGGCATGACTTCATGGACGGACACACACCGCACAACAAGGACAGATCTGGATGGCGCCTGTTAAGAAAGTAAATCCCAAATCACTCGCAGGGGCACGTAAATCTGAACGGGATGGCCCTGATTCACAATCAGCCCGAGGCAGGCGGCTCTTTGCCTGTGAGCAAAGTACAAATCCACCAAACTGTGTGGCCACATCCCCCCCTTGTTCCCCACTAATCCGTTTTCAATCATGCACTTTTTGGATTATGCTTTTCTGTAATTCTTCTCAGGTATTGTTTTATAACTTAATATGATATTTCAATTTGGGTGAGTTGGGTTATGGGTTTAGGACACCGTGCAGGATTGGATAAGCAGCAGAGGTCTGCAGGCAGCAGATTGGAGCGGAGGGTTAGAGCCCGACTGAAAGGAGCACGATAAACGTTTGACACAAAGTCAGAATGGAGCAGGTGCATATTAGTGGTGAGGCTGACCTGATTCAGTCTTTTCCAAACGCATCCCACCCGGTGACGTGAGCCCTGTCTTGGTCCCAACACTCACTCACTGTCTCACCTCCAAAGAGACGTATGGATGCTTTACATAGCAAGCTATGACTCCCTGTCATACCAAAAGGTGATTAAAACTTGAATAATAGTGATTAAAATGAGATTCCCAAATTTCCTTCCTCAACTTTTTGAATGTTTTATAACCGAACAATATGAACTCACCCAGTCTGCACACAACTCTGAAGGAATATGGAGATTTGTGATATTTAAAGCAATGCAACAGTGTTGTGTTGAGTTAAACATTGATCAGCTTTGGTACTTTACCCACTGCCATTATTGCATTTGAAAACATTGTAGCGCCTCATGTATTTGTCAGTGGCACAATCTACGACAGTGCTTTCAGTGTCTGTAAATATGAATTGCAGAAAAGTGTGTAAGATGTTTTCATTCTTGTTCATGTTCAGAATACTTCTGCCACTACTGAATTCATATCTTTCTGCCACAGTCTGACTGGTTTGTGTCATTTTGAGGATTTTGTATTCTTAATTATATTTTAGTCTTGTTTTTATTAGTTGCAGTTTTATGTGTCTGTTCTGTCTTGTCTGCTAGCGTTGTTGCACTGTCTCTGTCATATGTAGGGCAAGTCTTTTTGCTTCTGTGTTAACCATTTGCATTTGGTTTGTTTCCTGTTTTACTTTGAAGGTATGATTTCTTTCACATCTTGTGTTAGTTTTACTTGCTGCTCTGTGATTATCCTGATTGTTTTCACCTGTGTGTAATTTCATTGCACCTGTGTCTCATTCCCCCCTCTTTTTTATTAGTCCTTTATTTATTAGTCCTTTATTTATCCAGGTGAAAAATCTCATTGAGATTAAAATTCTCATTTTCAAGAGAGACCTGGCATCATGGCAACAAAAGTCAAAATACACATACCACATACGTATATAACATTTAAAACAAATACAATATCCCATACCAACATGTGTAAAATATACAATAACAGATCAAATTAAGAGTACATTAAAAACAATCACACTTTATGCTCCCAGCCTGCCCAGTGTGTATAAATAGTCCCTTCTTCCTCTTTGTCCTTGTCAGACTGTTTGTCAGCTGTGTTGTTATGTTTCTGTTTGGCCTCCCTGTGCATACCCGCTGTGATCTCCTTGTGCTTCTGGGTTACTGATTATTTAACCCTTTGGTTTAGTTATTTTGGCCTGCTGCTCACACCCAATATTACGGGCTTGCTTAAAGTTAAGTCATTATGTCTCTGCTTCCTACATTTGGGTTTGCACTCCACATATCCTCACACTTTCTGCCCTAGCATGCCCTCTCTATAACTTTTACTATTACTTGCACTATACCTGTATTAATAACCTGCCTTCCTCTCCTCCTTCCACCCCATTGACTAACAGACAGACTCTTCTGGATACAGCATAATCGTCCATTCAACAGGTGCAAAAAATTCAATACATCCATCCCTGGCGTCCGCCAGACAGGGATGTGCAAAAACAGCATTACTCATCAATTTACTAATAACCACCATGACGAAGAAGAAGAGGAAAAGGAAAACAAAAATTAACAGCACATAAGTGAAGTGGTGAGATACTGGAAGAGTGGGCCTCGTGATTATTGGTCTCTTAAGTAAAGAGCCATCTATTGAACCCACTGATGGATTTGATGGCACATGGTCATTTTGTCCTTGAACAATAATACTCCTCCACATTCAAACACATCCCCCTTTCATTTCCCTTGCTGACCTTTAGTGCGTCTTGTTCGGCACAGCCTTACCTTAACATGTTAACATACACGGGGTTATCTCTTAGTATTCAGGTACTTTAGCCTTTTATTGGTGAATGGCTTCATTTACAGAATCCCTGTTCAAACCCAGTCTGCATGAGCTTAGTGTTTTTAGGCCTTGAATAAAAGACAGAATAGGGCTTAACAGTCTGTAGATGAGCTTCAGAAATGTATTGTGAGTCCACATTTTATATGGTGTCTTTGTATTGAGTCAATAAGTGGGAATTAAATGTGCTCTTGGTAGCTTTCCTCTGCGCTCTCCTCTTTCTTGTCGCTGAGTGAATTAGAAAAAGAGGTTCATGTCAGGCAAGTTGCCCTTGGGCTCACAGAAGAGAGGGAAAAAGAGAGAGGCAGCTGCATGAAGAGCTGTCTTCTCAGCTCAGATGGTCAACGCTGTATCCTTAACCTTTCCACAGTGACATGAGTAAAGCGAGAGATTAATTAATTGACACTGGAACGGTCCCATGAAACAAAATGTTTCGTGGGCCATGTTAAAGTACTTTGGGCATACTGGATTTGATAGGGTTTATTGATTAGTGACTCAACTGGCTTATTGTTGAGATTTCTAGCCTTGGAAACTCTGTTTCTGACTCATATGCTTCTTTGGAAGCCCACTCCCTCAGCTGTAACTGCTAAAGATGCAAGACAAGTGAGCAAATAATGCAATATTCTCCAATTTGAAAAGCAAAAAAACAAAAAACAAAACAGGCAAGAGTAGCTTCACGGCATGCTTCTGTTTGATTTATCAGTTGATTGACTTGCTTAACCCCTCTAGTGTTGCAATATGTTGTCATTCACAGCTTATATAATCCATTGTTCCAGCTTTTTGCTTAGCAGTATAAGTTTTACATGTTTGTCTACTCAGACGGTACACCTTTGACTTTTAACAACGTGACTTTAAGCAAACAAAACACCTCTCTGGAAGCAGCTGCTCGAAATGAAGACTAACAGAATTACTGCCAGCCGTTTTTCCATAGAGCTTTTTTCTTTCTGCCACAAACAGTAGAGGAGTTTTCCCACTCAGTAGCGATGCTGCCGCTCCTGTTTCCAGAGTTTTAATGCTGTCACATATTTAGACAGTGCATTTCCTACTTAAAGCCATATAATTGTAAAAAAATAAGATAAAATTTAAAAAAAATTAAAGAATATGTATATTTCTGTTCATGGTTACACTCAGCTATTGTTCGCCACTTCGTAGAATTAAACTTCAGGTGAAAGCCAGTTGTCAAAGCCTCACCACCTCATTGTGTCTGAGAGCAGTGGGTCTGGCCACTCTGCCGTCTCCGAGGATCTTCTTTTTTTTCTTTCTTTTTTTAAGGGGCCACTCGAGGTGTCTCTGTGTCTCTCCTTTTTTTTAATCTTTCTTTCTTTCTTTTTCTTTTTTTTAATAACCAGACGCTTAAAGATACAATTACATTCGACTTTGTGGGATTTTCTCCTGGAAAAATCTCCACCTGTGTGTCCAGGTCTAAGTGACGTTGCGTCGGTGCAGGGAGCTCCTCTCCATTCCCCGGGAGCGGCAGAGACAAGCGGGTCGCGGAGTGTGCCGTTCTCGCTCAGTGCTAAGATGTCCCGTTTTAAAGCGGATTTATTTGTCTGCAACAGGCTACATTACCGGCTGCTACCGACGGAATGAACCACTGAAGCCCAAGGTGAGAGGCTCAGGCAGCCGATTTATTTCTTTAATTGATGTCCAGCTGGATGGAGGGGCGCATAAACTTTTAAAGCTTCGCTACGACGCGCGCCAAGTGGGCGACCAAAAGGTGCGTCGTGATAAGAGAAAGTAAGGCGACTATTTTGAGATCACATGCTATTTTTTTTTTTACCTTTCAGGTTCTCTTTGCTGTGCTTTCATTCGGCACCACACTCTCCCGTGCGGAGAGATGCTCTAATAAAAAGCGGTACCTTTTCTGTGGTACACCCAATATGAGATCAGGTGTAGCCTGAATGCCGCTGTCCTACTAAGAAAGTGCTGTTTCACACTTTCTTCGAACAGAAAGATTTATCTTAAAATCCCGCTCCAAATCACTTGTATACGTTGTTTAAAGGACACGTGGATGCGCTGTAGGCGCACAGAACCAAAGCAGGAAGCATTTCCACGTCTAACTCGAAACGAATCAGTACTGCTGCGTGCCGATATTCCCACTTTAAAGTCAAACTAAAAATTACAATAAGGCTCCACACTTGTCATCAAATAAATTTTTTTTCTCTCAGGTTCGTTGATCGATATTTAAAAAAAGAAAAAAAAAGCCTAACGAACGTTTTCTATGAAGTCTGTGTGTCTATTCTTTCCTTTTAACCACATCCTTGAACATTACCAGCCTTAACACAGGTTGGTTTCGGGTAGGGGGTGACTAGGGGCCTGTCTTGGCCTTTAGAGACTAGATAGACTGTAGACACTGGTTCAACAGTAAGGCTGTCAAGCTACTGTGAGGTTAACCTGTGCGCCAAGTGTCATGACCCGACTCCTTAACATCCCGTCTTCTCTTGCTCCTTGTGTTAAGAGGTGATAATACAGAACACACTGGGCGCTAGCTAAACAATAATTATTATTATTATAATTTTTTTTTAAAGTAGGTTATGACAGCCTTAAATTAATGTACACAACGTCGCTTCTTCACCCACAGATGTTAAACTTCGAATGTTAAACTCTGATAAACAGATTTTTATATTATTTATATCTAAGTAATCCCACGGACGTATTCACCCACAGTAACTGAGTTTATAAATTTTAAAATAGACACTTTCAGTGGTGCCTTCGCCCTTATTTTTTTATTTCCATTTTTTTTTCAGTCTTGGTTATATTATGCTAATCTGTCCCAATTTACACGTATTTGGAATTAAAACAGCCCATTTAACGAGGCGGGAACAGTGAACGTAGGGTACCACTGTTTTTATTTGCATCAGAGGGATTTTGGAGCAATTACGCACCATTTTGAACAGTTACAACACACATTAAATTCGCTTTACTAGAACTATAGCTAATAAATCTAATTATAAATAAGATCCTGGCATTTCAACACGTTCACACTTCACAATGGCTTTGCATGTGAAATCAAAAGCACAAATATTGGCTTTTTCTTCTATTTTTTTTCCTCTCACATGCTCGGATGGCTGTTAAGTAGTAACACCAAGAGTATGATCCCCCCCTCTATTTTGCCCGGATGCAATCATTCCTTTGAGACTATATTCACGCCCACATTTGTTGGATAATTTAACTCGATCAGGCGACTCGTGTGAACTCAACCAAACGAGGTTCAACTACAGGCAATCCCCCTCCCTTCTGAGTTTCTAACGGGTCCCGAAAGAGGATTGTGCGTGTTGATGTCTGTGAAGAAGGGGTGTGGGTGGGGGGTGGAGGGGTAAGTCGAAGTGGAGAAGGGCTGGAGGGGTGTGGAGAAAAACCATAGGTATGCGTGTGTGTGGGGGGGAAACACGCTGAGTGTGCGTCTCATCTAATAGAGCCTCGGAGCGCATTATCTTCCCCGTCATCTCCGTCTGTGCGGTTGGTGCTGCGCCTTGCTGGGGAAACGGCCAGGAGAAGATGCGTTGATGCGAGCGGATATTCTCAGCAGCCGAGACTAATTGTCTGTGATTCATGTCCCTGTTGAGTGGCTGAAACCTATTCATAGCCAGGGAGAAGGAGAGAAAGGGGAGAGTGGGGACGGGATCCGCGCAGAGATCCGCTCTCAGCAGTCTTTGGAAATATAGGAAGCAGATCGCAGAGAGGAGGAAAGCGCGCCAGCAGGTCAAAGTTTCTTTCGCGGTACTGTGTGTGTGTGTGTGCGTGCGTCTGTGTGTATGGGATGGGGTGGGGGGTTCCCTTTTCCGTGGACATCATCGTGCTTCAGGTTTGACGCCGTGATGGAATGACACCAGAAAAGAGGATGATGGACACTTTGGCACCGGAGTCTTGCTCAGAGATCCCCCGCGTTTCCAGCAGGCGCGGTGCTGACCGAGCCCTCAGGACGGTGATCAGTCATTTGTTTTGAAGTGGCAGGAAAATCCTCCTCTTGATTGAAACAAGAGCGAGAGATGGTGCGCACAGCGATTCCTCGGAGACTGACGTGCGTACTCATCACGTTCCCGTTAAGGAGCGCGTCTTAAAGAGCTTCATTCTTCGTTCATGTTCATTCTGCTGCTCTGAACTTGTTGAGCGGCGTTAAAGAGCAGCGGGACTCCCAGAGAGGCACTCAAAGAAATGTGAGTTTTCCATTTGCTTGTGAAGTTTACTTTTTCTTTTGTGCGTTGAGTAATAATTTTTACACTCCGGTTAATAAATTCCAACATTGCTGGAAGTTGGTGAGTCTGGCTTATATGCATTTATCTCCAGCAATAAACAGCTAAGGATGGGGTAGGGAGCTGTTGGGCTTTGGTTTCTGGACAGCTTGACAAAGTTTAAAGCAAAGAAGACTTGTTAACATGTAGAAATAAGGTGCCCTTGAATTCATCCAAAACATGACACAATTTCCTCAGGTCATTTTTTAGAGGCGCCCCCTTGTGGAACGTATTACAACGTCCTTGCTTCACTGCCATGTATAATTATATTAGTGTCACGCTGCAAGCAGTTACTCCACCTTTAATGCATCCTTGTGTTGTCTCTTGCATTTAGAAGCCTTTTTGGTATATTTGGTTTAGGTGTTGGTCACTTTTGCACATTTGGTAGCTCCTGATGTGATTTAAAGATGCTTCCTAGCCCCAGTGAGTGACACCAGGTCTGTCACACAGCAGTATGTGGCAGTACAGTTATGCTATTTTTTTAAATAATAGTTATAATCTTCAAGACTAGAATGGCTTCACCTTGAATTAGTCTAAAAAAACTTGCTGTTTTAAGCAGATGCCTTTAACCATTATCATTAAACATGAGCGCTCTTTGGTTCAGGCTCCATCCAAATTCTGACTGGAGGATCACAGTGTGCATTAGAGGGTTTCTGGATTTAGTTTACACTTCATACACAGCATCAGCTACACTTGCTTTTGGCATAAATGAGTGACTGATATCAGATTTGAAGTCACTTTGTGCTTTATGTGCTTTGTCATTTATATCTAATGCTATCAAAAACTCGTAGGTAACACTGAGCCATCATTTGTGTGGTCCAAGCGTCTGTCGCTTTAAACTGTGTGACTATTCCAACCTTTTCACAATACTGTCAGCTTGAGAGAGCTACCTGGATGAGCACATTCTTCAGAGCTAAAGTGGACATTTTGAGCATCCAGACATGTCACTGTGGTTGCAGAATAATGTGCTAGCAGCCTTTTTAGGAAAAGTGTCTTTAATAATGCATAAGGTGTTCCTGTGTCGCAAAGAGAAGCATGCTCGGTGGCGAGGGGAAGCAGAGAGAAGGAGGAGGGAGGGAGGGAGCAAGTAGGAGTGATCTTGTCTCACTGTCTCATCGGGTGCCCCACGCGCTGCTGTATATGTGCAGCTGGAGTAACTGACGCCCGAGGGCGTTCAGCTCGACTTGGGTCAGCATCGCCACAGTCACCCTGTCAAAAGTGCTGCTCCCGCACACACAGAGCACACAAGGCAGCTTGAGCAGCTCAGAGGAAGGGGTGGGGGTGGATGGAAAGAGGGAGTGATGGAGGACGGTGGCGGATACAGCTGGTGGAGGCAAGTGAAGCACGTCTTCTTTGGCCGTCAGGGACTTGTGCGCCTTCAGAGGCCTGACCTGTCTGGCTCCAGTAGATGCTTGATTCAAAGACAGACTGCAGCCACATCCTGTTTAAGGAATGATTACCTTAGAGTTCCAGCATGGCTTTTTGATAGCCAGCACTATCCAGTTTTCACTGCCTATTATCTTGTCCATTTTTCACTTTTTTTTTTTCCTGAGGGTGGGAAAGCTTCTCAGAGAAGAGCAACTGAAATTCTTAATGAATGAACATCAGGTTGACAGAACTCGTGGCTCTGTTCTTTTATTGCATCTGGTTCAGTCAGACATTTATCACACCAGGAGAGGAAAACAAGGGCCAGTGCAAGCCCAGTTAACAAAAACAGGCAAATTATTTGTCTAACCCCGCAGCGGAGCTTTAACTCTGAGCTCTTGTGAGTCAGCCCACTCATCTCCACCACACAGCCTCTTCATAGCTTTCAGCACTCCACCCATTTGCTACCTGTCATCATTATTAAAAGATCATAAGCCTGCCAATTGAAGGCGGCGACATTTTCAGAAGTGGAAAAAAAGTGCTAAGTGATGGACTGAGTCGGAGGCAAGCTCCGGGGATGCATTATAGGCGTGCTCACATGAACGCTGGTTGTCATGTTTTCAGGGCCATGCTCCACTCTCCGTATGTTTATTCATGAGGACAGCGGCCCTATTGGCAGGTTGTTAACAGGCAAGATTAGGGATTCTGAAAAAAAGCAGGCAGAGAAATCTGGTGAGCGGCGTGCAGAGAGCAGGCAGGAGGGTTTTTTCTTTCCTGAAGCCTAGCCAGCTTCTATCTTTATCTATCTTTCATCTGTTTCCGACTATCTGCCATCCTGTCTTTCTCCCCTTCTCACTCCTGCGTTCTTGTTTCTCTTATAGTAAGGCACTGGTAGGGAATATGAAACAGGTGGAGTCAGAAAAGATGAAAGCAGGTAGCGACAGGACAGAAGCAGGGTCAGAAATTGCCCTTGAAAGTGCATAAAATGTGTGAAATTAAAAATGAAAGGCAGGAAAATAGCTCAAATATCAGCTGTAAGCTCATAATTTTTCCACCGCACCCTGTCCTGAGTGCACCCTTTAGAGCTAAAGTGGACACTTTTTACATTTTGGGATATTATTACTCATCAAATTGCTTTATAATGTGGCAGGTGTGTAAGTACTGCCCCCTGTGGGCCACTGTAGATGGTTTGGAAGTGATTATGACCTGATAGTTCTTTTTGGTTGGGTGACAAAATGGCCTCTTTTGTTCACAGACGGACTAAAAAAAATAAAAGAAATGCTGCCCGAAGCAGTGGAGAATGTTGGCAGTCAATCGCAGGAGAAAATGCTGAACCCACACAAACCACTGGTCAACAGAAATGAATTTTCAATATAAACAGAAATTAGAAAGCGGAAGAATGGAGAATTAAAGTGGGGCAAAAGCACTGGATTTAGATTTGGACGTACACATTTAGGGCTAGAGTGAGAAAGAAGGAAGAACTACAAACTGATAAAGAGTCGTCCTTTCATTAGTTTATTTGATGATGTGCATGGTTTACAAGTGACTCCCACTAGTAGTAAAGTGCAGCTCTGGGGACATGCGCGTAACTTTTTCCTTGTGATGAGGATAAACAGTCAGTGCTCGTGTGCTCCTCTGGGATGAAATGGAAGAGGACGCAGAGGGCCGTTTCTCAGCCCCAGAGAGAGGCGTTCAGTTGGGTGAAAAGGCTGCTTTTGATGGGTGGTGACCTCACCAACCGAACAACCCCATCCCAGTTCTACGGGGCCTCGTGAAAGATTCATGTGTTTAAATATAAAAGCTTGCAGGTTGCAGCACTGGCGGGTTGATGTCTACAGTCCCCTGATGTTTCAGACAGGCTGTGAGGAACTGCTGTACTGTATGTGGTTTATGACACTACCTGAACAAGGCTCTTGAATACATTGCTATTTTTCCCGGAGTGACTAACACTTTTTGTTTCTAAGATTTTTTTTTTTTATCACACTCACACTTCTGTAAAGACCTTTAATAGAAGTTAAAGCTGCTTTTTATTTCCTACGCCCCACCTTAAAGTCACTGCTTTAACGCCTTGAAGTAATTTTTCTTTACAATCCAGTAGTAAGCATCTGTTGTTCTCCAGGCTCTGTGTTCAGCCCATTCAGGTTGACATATAGTAACTGTCTGTGCATTAAAGCACCAACACCTTAAATATGTTTAATTTCATCGGGTTTGTGTCATTATGGAAACAGCTGAGTGGAGACACAGCACAGGGATTCATTTGGACAAAGCAAATCCTCACATATAATATTTTGGTGAAAACGTTTGCAGTAAATGACGGCCTGAAGTCTTTGTCTCGCAGATATCAGCAGATGCTTGATGCTCTCTCTGGGCTTCACTGTAATCTCCTTGAGCTCGTGGGTTCTGTGGGGTGTCTGCTCTCAGCCAGTGGAGGAAATACCTCGTCTTTACTCTAAAATGTTCTTTGGTTGTTTAGGAAAACAGTCTTGCTGGATGATGACAAATTTTCCAGTTAGGTTTAACCCATCAGTTGAGTTTGTGCACCTCTGCATTGTGTCATGTGTGAAACAATCAGTTCCACCGGAAGCAGTTCAAAACAAAATAGCTGCAACTTCCATGTTTGATGCTCTGGGTGGAGCTGCTTATTTTTTAGTTTTCCTGTCTTTCTTCTTTCTACGTTTAGACAAAACTTGCTCCCTCATTTCATACACTTGTGCTCCAAAACTTTCTTTTTGGATGTTTATGTGAGCTGCAGGTGGCCTTTCTGTTTTTGAGGCTTACCGGGGTTTTGCATCTTGCAGCAGGTCCTCTGAGCATCTGCAAGAAGTCTTCTCTTGATTGTTGACACTGAAACCTGTGCACACACATCCTGGAGTACCTTCTTGACTAACTGCGCAGTCATAAAGGGTTTTTCTTCAGCATGCAAATTAAGATCTGTTCAGCTCCCAGACTTGTGCTCTCCAGTCTACTGGGGTTTTTGCGTCATTCTCCCGTACAAATCTGCTTTTCAGAAAATGCACCCACTGTTGACAAACTTCTTTAAATCCTTATGTAAGATTTTTGAGACTTATTATTTTGCACGGTCTGCCCTAAACCCCTCATGTTCACTAAAAAGTCTACCTTCAGTCTAAATGGCAACTCCACTCCGACCCACACAGTAGGTCTTTTGCACATACAGTCATATCGAAACAACGTCCCTGCTGAAGAAACAAAGAAACAGTTATTTTAACTTAACAAAACAGAGCAGAAGCAAAATAATGTATGGCTGTATGTGTAAAAATCTTGATAATTCCATTTCTCAATCTAACATGTTCATGTTTTTAAGCTTATTTCTATTCAAAACGTCAAATCAAATCAAATCAAATCACTTTTATTGTCACATCACATGCGCAGGTACACTGGTACAGTACATGTGAGTGAAATTCTTGTGTGCGAGCTTCACAAGCAACAGAGTTGTGCAAAATACAATAACGTAAAACAAGCAAAATATAAAAATGGCTAATCTAAAAAGTAATAAATATATGTACAATATGTAAAGGTATATACAGGGTGGGCCATTTATATGGATACACCGTAATGAAATGGGAATGGCTGGTGATATTAAAGTCCTGTTTGTGGCACATTAGTATATGTGAGGGGGCAAACTCCTCAAGATGGGTGGTGACCATAGTGGCCATTTAGAAGTCGGCCATCTTGGATACAACTTTTGTTTTTTCAATAGGAAGAGGGCCATGTGACACATCAGACTTATTGGTAATGTCACAAGAAAAACAATGGTGTGCTTGGTTTCAAAGTAACTTTATTCTTTCATGAGTTATTTACAAGTTTCTCTTTGTTCACACCCATTGACATGTCGAAGAGGTTAACACGTGAGGAGCGGATCGAAATTGTGTTGATATCTGGTGAACGCAGTAACCGGGTCATTGCAGCAGATTTCAATGCAAGACACCCTACGAGACCATCTCCCATGCTACAGTTAGCAAACTGCTTGCTAAGTTTCGTGAAACTGGTTCAGTGTAGGATTTGCCAAAATGTGGACACAAGAAAACTGTCACTAATGAAGAAACACCAGTGGCTGTCCTAGCTTCATTCAACAAGAGCCCACAGCGTAGCACTCGCCGCATGTCACTGGAGAGTGGCATTAGTCGAACATCCCTTCGGCGGATATTAGCTACTCACAAATGGCACCCTTACAAACTCCAGCTACTGCAGCATCTCAACGAGGATGACCCAGATCGGCGCACAGAATTTGCAGAATGGGCAAAACAAAAATTGGAACAGGACCCTCAGTTCACGCAGAAGATTTTGTTCAGTGATGAGGCAAACTTTTATGTGAATGGTGAAGTTAACAAACAAAACTACAGCTATTGGTCTGACACTAACCCACATTGGATGGATCCCTCCAAGACTGTTGGACCAACAAAAGTGATGGTTTGGTGTGGTATATGGGGTACAACGATAGTGGGTCCATTCTTCATCAATGGAAACCTCAAGGCCACTGGATATTTGAAATTGCTACATGATGATGTGTTTCCCTCTTTATGCACTGAAGCTGGCACGTTCCCTGAGTTTTTCCAGCAAGATGGTGCACCACCACATTATGGGTGCCAGGTCCGAGCATTCCTAGATGAACAGTTTCCTGGAAAGTGGATTGGTCGTCGTGGGCCAGTTGAATGGCCCCCAAGGTCTCCCGATCTGACCCCCTTAGACTTTTATCTTTGGGGTCATCTGAAGGCAATTGTCTATGGTGTGAAGATACGAGATGTGCAGCACCTGAAACTACGGATACTGGATGCCTGTGCTGGCATTTCTCCTGCGGTGTTGCTATCAGTGTGTGAAGAGTGGGAGAAGAGGGTTGCATTGAAAATCCAACACAATGGGCAGCACATTGAACACATTTTATAAGTGGTCAGAAACCTGTAAATAACTCATGGAAGAATAAAGTTACGTTAAAACCAAGCACACCATTGTTTTTCTTGTGACATTACCAATAAGTCTGATGTGTCACATGGCCCTCTTCCTATTGAAAAAACAAAAGTTGTATCCAAGATGGCCGACTTCTAAATGGCCACCATGGTCACCACCCATCTTGAGGAGTTTGCCCCCTCACATATACTAATGTGCCACAAACAGGACTTTAATATCACCAACCATTCCCATGTTATTACGGTGTATCCATATAAATGGCCCACCCTGTACATTACTGAATGTGTATACTAAATATGTTTTTCTACGTGTGTGTGTTTGAGTGTGTATATAGTATGTATATACATGTTTTACAAATGAAATAAAGTAAACAATAAAATAAGATATATAAAATATACAGAGGTTGGTATGTGCAAAACAGTGGTATTTATATACAGTATGGAGTGCATAATGTTGAAGTTCCAGTAGTGAGGGTGAGGTGTCTATGAAGTGTTCAGCAGTCTGATGGCCTGATGGAAAAAGCTGTCTCTCAGTCTGCTGGTACGGGACCGGATGCTGCAGAACCTCCTTCCTGATGGAAGTAGTCTGAACAGTTTACGTGCTCCATTTGTCGTTGCTTTACTAGGATGTTTGGCCTTCAGTATATTTCACAGTGGGTGTGCGTGTGTGTGTGTGTGTTGTTTTCATTTTTACCTTTTGAAAGTTTCTCTATGCTCATTTCAACTCTGTTTAACCCATTTATGTTGATGCTGGAATTTGATCAATTCTTTCACACTGATGAAAAGTGCGAGGCTACAGTGGCAGGGTTTCTTAACTTTAAAAAAAAAAAAAGCACTGGTGGAAATATGGTTTCCTATGATTAAAGTTTTAAAAATGTATGCTCTTAATGACCAGAACGATGAAAGGAACAATAAATTCTAAAAAGAAAAAAGAAAAAAAAAGGTTTTCCAGAGCAGAAAGAAATAATGAGAGATGTAGATGGGGTTTGGGTTTGGGTAGAATTGTATTCTGATCAGCTAATAATGTGTTTAAAATGATAATGTGACACAAATCTAGACGAAAAAAAGAAATCTGTGATACAAGTACGTGCAACTAAATAACTGTTCGAGTTGTCAGCCCAAATCTGTTTCTCGCCATATCGAGATTTTATTTTATTTGGATTGATTTTAGGAATTGTGGAAAAAAAGAAAAAAAAAATTATGAGAAATGTAAGTTTGAGTGTAATTCATGCTGCCACTTGCAGAGCGCTATAGAGAGCAACATGGAGAATAACAGATGCCAAAGCAAATTATATGCTGCTACTTTGTTAGGGAAGGCTTCTTAGAAAGCTG
This sequence comes from Pelmatolapia mariae, assembly GCF_036321145.2. NCBI lineage: Eukaryota > Metazoa > Chordata > Actinopteri > Cichliformes > Cichlidae > Pelmatolapia > Pelmatolapia mariae. The sequence continues at coordinate 27,875,843 of NC_086235.1, read as the reverse complement.
CGTCACAAGTGGAGCAATGCAGTTACTGACACTTGTGTTGTTACCACAGCAACTCATGCAGATTGGTTCTGGTACTGTCTGGATACGCAAATCTGATCCGATCACTGGCAAATACGAAAGTCAGCAGTCTGCCCTTAAGATCTGATCTGAGAAACAAATCCGATTTGCCTTCAGTCAGAACAATGCCAAAGTCAACCTAGTAAGGATCTGGAGGTAAAGCTAATTAGTGCGATTGTTTAAACGTTTAAAACTCCAAAACCAATTCACTCTGTGAATTCAGCATTGCCTCTCAAGCCTAGAAAAGAACATGATGCACATATTTGGTGTCGCACATCTATAGTGTGTGAAGATGCTCTGTTGGTAGCTTTGTATCCCTACAGCCAGTGTGCACTGGTTTATTTTCAGTACTTGTCCAAACTTACCTGAAGTGCCTGGACCTGGATGTGTTATTCCATTTTTTTGGTCGTAATCTTTCCCTTTTTATCTTTTCAGTTGATTTTTTGTTTGTAAACTCCCATCGCAGACTGTGGAGATTTATTTTATTTTATTTTGGTAAACATCAGCATCCCCTTGACATTTTTGAATAGAAAATATGATATTTGTTTTTATGAAACAGAATAGACATAAAATACAAGTCAAAGATAATAATATAAAAATAGGCATACCCATAAATACCATAGCAACCTGAGGGGCACCCACAGACATGGAGCTGTAGTTCTTACCATTTTTCCAAGAAGCTGCATTTAAAAGTTTTATAATACTCTAATAATTAGAAATATCATAATTAAATCAATAAAAAAATTAAAGCAACTCTTTCTTCCCAATATGAGATCATAGGAATTTATATTTCCATGACTGGATTTTTTTGTGGCTAAAAATAAAAAGTAACAATTAATGAGTGAAAACCTTAAACATTATCATTGTTTCAGACATTTGTTAACAGGATAAAGATGTGAGATCCAAACTTTTATTAGGTATAGCCTCATTTCTAACATATCTGTTTGTGTTTCCACCTCTAACAGAAGAAATGCTGTGGGGGTTTTCTTTATCATACTGAATATATTTTTTCATCAACTGGGACAGGTCTTGTGACGTATTTAAACTTTTGCTAATGACTTGATTGTTTTTTAAACGTACATTACAACTTAATACATCAGTGTAATAACATTTTTAAAAAGTAGTTTTGTAGCGATTGAGCAATATGCAGTTCTGTTGAAAGAGAAAAGCTATTTTTTAAAGAGTTTTAAAATAATACTTTTTTTTCTACATCCGTTCCTCTCTCATATTCAGCGACCTCCCACTGTTACTTGCCATGTGCATACGATGCAGTATATATTCCTATACGTGGAAGAATTTTCAGGCTTCCTCCGAGCGCGCCTCCTCTGATGTCCTTAGACCTTGATCGATGGTTGGAGGAAGCAGCCTGCCCTAAAATAAACCCTTTTCTCACTTAAGATGCACATCCACACTTCTTCCATCTGCTCTCCTTTTCTCTCTCTCACCTCGTCTGCTTGGGGCGACAGAGGGTTATAAGCAGGGAGTAATGAGAGGAAGGGGCTGCTGTGTCCAGGCTAGTGGAGTAATAATGACCCTGCTTTTGTGATCTCTATTGCTTGTTATCGAAGCCCTCGCCCGTGCTTGTTGTCTCATTACCCATGACTCGAACCACTTTTTATCCAGAGGTTGCACGTGAGGCATGCGCACACACTATTACACACACGGACACTTTCCAGCCATCTCTTTAGTCTCCTTCTTAACACGGTAATATTATGTCTCTTAATGGGAACAGGGAGCTCTGTGCCAAGAGTTCGTCTGGATAATTGGCTGCTTCCTCACCTGCTGACATCTCCCCCATTGACATTCTTACATTTTACATTTAAGGTGCTTCAGTTCCCCCCCCCCCCCAACCTCTTCCTCCCTCCTCTGTCCACTGACCTGCAATACTTTACTTTATATTTCACATTGTATTTCTCACTTATTTTACCTGCAAAATTTAATTCTTTCCACTAATTCTTGTAATGGATTTTTTTTTTAGAATGAGTGCTAAAGCTCAGGATATGTGCTTTAGTGATCAATTGCAGTTATTTTTTTCATCTTATCTTGCCCTGTTTTTAGGTACCTTGCATATGCTAGATTTTTCTGCTTATATCATCTGGCTTCCAACATTATTAATGGATGTTTTCCCACTTTGTGCCTCTGCTGCTTTGCACAGTGTATTTGTATGCTACTGAGTCTTTGCCCCTGACCTTGACTGTTTCTAAAAATTATGATTTACATTCAGTCGGATTGAAATGACTCCAAATGCCACAGTGTGAAACACAGAAGCATCGCATATCTACCCTACTTTGGTACAATGCGTCCAATTTACATTTTAAGAGGCAAATAAAAATAGCCTTATTGCTACATTTGCATGTGAAATAGAACTAAATATGTCTTTACACTGTCCTTAGTGGACTCCCTTCATCTGGGCATTCATCTCTGTCTCTATTATGCTTATACTCATCTACTCATTTGAACACATCTTTAGGCTTCAGGTAGACCATTAAATGTGACTTCAGCTTCTATAGAAGTGTATTATTTTTTTCCACATACTGACTTTCTCACACTCTCACACTACACTTCCTTTTATAATCCTGTCACAGCTTGTGCTCAGCTGCTTCTTAGCACATTTTGATAATTCTGAGCTTTAGTTTTTATTCAACTTCTCCCTAAATTAATAAATAAATATATATATGTGTATCTATATGTGTGTGTGTGTCTGTAGTATGATAATATGATCCAATTTTACCCATAGTATTGCCCTTAGGGTTTATTAAACATGGCTGTGTTAATCTAATCTAATCTAATCTAATCTAATCTAATCTAATCTAATCAATTGCAATTAAAGTTAGCAATTAAAACAGTACTGCACCATCAGTGAACATCAGAGATCGCTTAGACCTAATTTAGTGTCCGTTAGGTGAAAGTGATCAGGCATGACTACAAACTGTGTTTTGTTGCTGCACACGTACTCTGAAAAAGCAGCACAACAGAGACCAGAGAAGGAGCCTTCAGTCTCCAAGTCTGCTCTCCATCAATCACTCTCAGTTGGGCTGCTGTTTGAAGGCAGGAAGCAGGAAATGTTCACATAACCTACGACCTTGGTCATCTGGCTTGCTTTTTGAAATATAAAGATAAATGTGGGTCGGAGACAGCTTTACTTCAAAGATGTTTTAAATAAGTAAAAAAGAAACCTAAATTCACAAAAAGGGGAATAAAAAGCATATGTGGAAAAAATAAATAAGAGAAGGCTGAAGACAGAAGAAAAAACGAGGCCATAGCCCACAATGGTTGGCAGTTATAAATGGATCCTATAGACGCTATGAAGTAAATCACTGTATGTGATATAGGACTGTGGCTCCTGCAATGGACAATCCACCATCTGTGAGACTCCTTTAAAACTTGTGAACAGTCATGAACTAGTAGTGCTGAAATGTGGGACAATATCAAAAGTGGCCACTTCATTTTTGTGGAGTACGGTTCACTCTGTCCTTCAAAAAGGCAGCTTTAATCACTTGGTTTATATCAGTATGGATCAGATAACTGTTACATTTATTTGTAATATTCTGGTTGCATAGACAAACCCATGGAAAGGAATTTGGAGTATTCATGAGTATTTCACTGTCTTTACGCTCATTGTCTTGATTTCACTGTTTTGATTCATTCTCACAAATCTCATGAGTATCTCTTCATCTCATCTTTTCAACTATGCACTTATTACATAAAGATTTAGCAACCCTGTTTCTGGGTCAAAGCCTCTACTACCTGGCTGAGGATATTGTCTTGATTAAGTGTGATATGCCATGAATACAGTATTTTGGAGCTCCATGACTCATTATCCAGTCATCATTAATTACTAACCTGTAATGTTGTGGTCTGGTAGTCTCAGACACTCTTGAAAACAGTTTTGTCTCTTTCTTCTTGCCATAGGACGTTTGGTATTATTGGAAGACACTGAAGGTCTTTGCTGATCACACACACACAGGTGCTGTACCTTTACTGAGAACATTTTAACTTCCTATAGTGTTTTTGTATTGTGGTGGCTTCTAATGATCGGTCACAAGTTGGTATAATATCTGCTAACGAACTTTCATAAACAAAAAACGTAGTAACAGAGAGTGCAATGTTCTGCGTACAAATTACCCAGAATTCTTACATATACAGTAGTATACTTAGACATAGCACTAGCTAGAAAGCTTACCATTTTACCTCTAACTCAGCTCCATCAGTCAGATGAGCTTACAGGGTGGTGAGATGTCTGTCGTCTGCCCATCTCTCCATAATTTGAAAGAATTGCTGCTCCAATCAGAATTTAATCAAAGTTACACACAATGGGTCTTCATCCAAATTGTGCTCAAGGTCAAGGTCACTTTTACCTTTTTCAGTGGATTTTTAATTCTCATTCGTTTGTGCAGTACAGCCAGCTATTGTCAAGAAAACGTTTCCACTTTCTTTGTGTACTTCACACATTACAGTAACCTTTGAATAGTGATGGATGGTGGGCCGGACGAGCTAGCTTTTTATGGACCCCTTGGATGCTATGCTCGATTGTAACAACAAGGAGAGCTCTCCCAGGTAAAGATAGTGGAGCGTTTAATGGAGCATTTGATGGGGCTTTTTGTTTTTTCTTTAATGGATTTTCATTAATCAGGTAGATAATAAATAATATTACCTCTTTATTCTCTGTGTCCTTCACACCCTTCACAGTTTCTACAAATGTTACATCAGCTTTATCGGGGAGTCAAAATGTGTCTTACCATTGCCTCCAAGTGAAAAAAAAAAATCAATCAATCTCTGTTTGAGTACATTTAATCAAGAACTTAAACCCTTGAACTGGAAAAAAACAATATTTATATATTATTAATGACAACACGGACATAAAAGCCTCCCATGACTCCCTGTTGGATCATCGACTCCAGTGCGCATGATAGCTGTTAAAGTATCATAATACTCCCGATGTTGCCAACTTTTATTTTTGAACTACTTCAGGGTTTTTCACTACACAATTGATTTCAACTGTACAATATCACTTTTTCCATTCCCCTGTGCAGCTGACACAGTACAAGTCCTTGCTACCTTGCACAAAATGTTTTATCTGTAAGATCAAATTTAGCATCAATACACTGAACCGATTGGTACTTATTGGTATTTTTGTTTTCATATGAACATTGGTGTGTTTGCACATGTATATGCACCAATACAAAAGTGCACAAGCATGTCTGTGTTTTATAGATGTGAGGTTTTTTGCACATTTTCCCTGCTGTAACTTGATTTCTTGCTGTATTATCCCATAAAGCACTGATATAAAGTGGTGCTAACCAAAAAGAGAAACTGAAATTTGCATTTAGCTTAAACCATTAAGCAGCCATTTAGAGTACTGTCCAGTATTTATGATTAAAGCAGCACTGAGGTGAATGGTTTCCATGAATGAACAATACATGAAATTTCTTTATGTTCTGCATGCTATTTGTCCTTTTTTCCTATGCATTGTATGGTGTTTGAGTTGACTGAGGTGAAAGGAGAGTGTAATGGTTGTGGGAAAGCTGTAACACTGTAGGCTTAATACCGCTGAGTGTGATGAGGGTTTGGCGTGAAAGCAGCAGGATCCAGTTTACCCCGATGGCCTCGCTTACTGATTTTCTGTGTTTTGATCGACAACCAACACCAGCACGGCACCCTTTTCTCGCACCCATCCAACTTTCTTTTCACACGTACACCTTTTACTCATGACGTGGCCCCAGCTAATGTTCTCTCACTGTCAAATTCTATTCCCATAAGTGAGGTATATTCACCCCGCCTCTTCTTCTCCTTCTCCTGTTTCTCTGCAGTGCCAGATCGTCACGCAGGACGAGTACCATGATTGACAGCCAGGCAAGCTGAGGAGACCCGTCACTCATCTTCCTATCAGCGTGTCAGAGGGCTATCTCCGTCTTGCCTCCCCCCTCTTCCTCTTCCTTCTCTCCTCCACCATCCTCCTCCCTCCCTCGGTCCTGTCTTATCTTCTCAATGGGCTGGTAGCCTCAGCATCCCTCAAATCATCCACCGCCCCTCGAAAACCTGAAAGAGACAGAAATTGTACTGAAAAACACTTGTAAAGCAACCCTTGCTCCACCTAAAGGGAGTTTGGCATGCCTCCTCACTCTTCTTGAGTGAAGTGTAGTAAGTGGAAGTCGAAGAGCGATTCCTTGTTTATACACCCTTCAGAAGGAGATACGGCTCCTTAACAAGGAGCTGAGAAAGGGCCAGTCATGCGTTTCCACTTTGCGCTGACGCTGCAGGCACTGTGGACTGGTGTTTGCCAGGCAGCCATGCAGCACTACCCTGCTGCAGCATGGGGACATTACGATGTGTGCAAGTCCCAGGTTTATTCAGATGAAGGCTTAACCTGGGACTACATGGCCTGCCAACCCGAGGCAGCAGATATGACCCAGTACCTAAAGGTGACTCTAGATCCTCCCAACATCACTTGTGGAGACCCTCCAGAGACGTACTGTGCCCTGGTGAGTACGCTGAAAAGTGAAACTTTTTTTTTTTAAGTTGTACACCTAGTAGGGGGAAAAAAGACAACCTAAGGCATCTTTCTTATCTGTTCCTGTGTATCAAGTTGCTTCTCGGCTTGTTCAACCCCACAGCCATGACAGACACTTTCAAAAGCCTGTGTGACTCAGATACCTTACTGTGGCTGAAGAAATAGAGGCTTGTGCCCATTGACGTCATGTTCTGCTGTTTAGAGAGCTGCTTCTTGGTGTGCACTGCAAACACTGTCTGATGTGCTGTTGACACGGCAGAAAACACAGTATAATGTGACTTTTCAATGAAAACACAAGCGCTCACCTCTTTCTCTGCACACACAAAAGCCTCATATAGAAATACAGCTTCCTCAGTCGTTCTGCTTTCAGAGTAAAGAGACGTCCCAGCACAGCTTTGCTGTTGCACCCATGTTTGTGGATGAGTGAGTGGCTTAAAAATTCAAACAGTTTCTGGATGGGTGAAATAGTGCACAGGTGGACTAAAAATATAACAGTGCGGTGCATGATGGTATATGCACAATGTTTTTACCCATGCAGTAAGTGTTCAGACATATTAATCAGTCACACAGCATTCCTCATTATTATTTTGTTATTTTTTTGGGAAGCTCTGAAAAAAGATGTTAGATGTTCTTCTTTGAGGAAAATGTTTTCTCATATATAAACATTTTAATGCTGTGACCTGCGGGGCAAAATTGTAGGCATCAGCAGGATTTCTTACTGTATTTATTTTCTGTTTTATGATCGAAAAACACTTTAAAGTGGAGTCGGAATAAATAAAATAATTAAACACATTTTAGAAAATTATCCAACGAGTATTTAATATCACAACAAATTCAACAAGGAACTGCCCAGCAAATGATGGGGATGTTTTGCGGGATCAGACTGATTTAAAAAAGCAAAATTCAAAGCAACGACTGGTTGATTGGTTTACCCTTTCAAGTGTCAGCGATGGTGTTGATTCTGCAAATTATATCGCAATCATGAAAATTACAAATTCCTGATGGAGCTGAAAGTGAAATGAGCAAAAGATGCATATTAGGTCAAGTATTTAATTAGCAAAACACCCTCCTCCTTATTTCAGGTCCTTTTAGCTCTGAAGCTCACAGCTGGTCGCCTCAGATTAGCGCTGAATGATGAATCCATTTTGGGCCACCGTGTGTTACCAAATCATCAAAGATTCTCTCAGAACAAATGTACTCCTCAACGGCTTCAAGAGCTCTTTAGATAAATAGTGAGATGTTCCAGGAAAAGTAGTAACTTGAGGAGTATAAATAGACACTCGCCATCAGCAGAAAGTCAGCTGAGGGGAGAGACAGAGAAACAGAGAGGGATTAACAAAACACAGATGACAAAGGCAGTGAGAATGATCAACGGAGAAGTGAGAAGGAGTGAACGTGAGGGAGACAGAGACTCCGAGGACCGTGTGCGAAGCATATGATGACTGAAGAACTAATATCTCGAGTGTAGGGAGGCAAGGAGGCTCTGAAATGTGAATAATTCAGCATGTTTTGTAGCTAATGTGTTTTATTCATAGGACACATTATTCAGCCCGACATCTCTGAGGCACTTTTGAAAAATGCTGACTCCTGTGATTGGCTGACTCCAAGGTTGGTTGAAGGCAAAGTGAGTTAGAGGGCATGGGATTCCATATCTGCGAGGTCATTGTCAAAATGCAGCCACCCTCTGCTTTTCTTTCCCCTCCGGGTGACTCCCTGACCTCTGGGCGATCCACATCTGAGTCTGAAGCGTGTCGTAGTATCTGTGCGGCCTGCCACGGCTATGTTGTGGATAAACTGGCTGAATCCTGGACGAGCAGCAGCAGCCATCCGTTTTTGATCTATGTTCTATTTCTAGACTCACTGAGAGGGAGTTTGTGATTATTAATGTCAGCCTCTTAACAACAGTCTGATTATCGCTTATTGAATTAGCGCGAGTTTGTGCCGCGCTGTCGCCCTCGTGTCTCCGGCAGTCGATGTGATAGGAGTGCTTCAATTAAACAGGCAGCGGTTAGCTCCCACATAACCATTTCCTCTCTCTTGCTGCACTGTGCTGATCGCAAATCACACAAACATCAATGAAATATGACCCCTGCTGCTTACCATGGAGTCCAATTCTGTGCAATTGGTTTATGTTTACCCCAGGCAGTAACGTGGCTCCGAATCAACATTGGAACAATTATCATTGATATTTCAGCTACTCTGGCTGCCAATACGCTGCTACAATGCCAATAGTGGTTTGTATCATAAGTCAAATCACGGCAGATCCGGGGCAATTATCATTATGCTGCATTATCGGAGAATTCCATCTCTCTGGTAATTGATTTTGCGCTCGTAGAGGCGGGTGTATTTTAAAGCGTTGTGTCTGCTTCCTGGAGTGCTGAAGGTAACAGACACCGAAGCCTGACGAGAGGAGACCGAGACAGAAAGAGATGCAGTAGCTCGAGGGCGTGTTGGCTTATATGAGCGTGGTTATCTCGCCTTCATCCCAGGGTCACAGATAAGGGAAGACAACATCACACACACCACCCTCCCCAGTAAAGACTTTTTAATTCTCCTTCTAGCCCAGTGACCTTTTCCTTAGCAATAAGCTGGCATTCACTGAACTCCGGCACATGAATCTGCCATCATATGAGTTTTCACGGTCCCCTCCAGTTAGACTCAGACTGGCCTTTAAAAGCCTGGATGGCTCTCACAGCCTCAGCCTGATGGTCGGGTTTGTGCAGCGTTCACGAGGGCATCTTTGAGCTCATACAAAATTAATGTGCAATCTCCAAAAAAGCCAGTTCTTGCGCAAAAGAATTAACTTTGATGATTGTGTATTTGGAAAACCTTAAAAACATAAAACAGCTGTATATTTATAAAACCAATGGAAGTAATTATGTTGCATTTAGACACGTCTTTGTTTCCCAGTACAGGTTGATTAAACCGAGAAGTAGCTGCGTTTCCTCTATGTCTAGCCGCCGCATCACAGTCAAGAGCACTCAAGGGAATTATCAGCGTTTCATTTACCTCGCCGCAGAGCTTTTTGAGCTATAAAATGATCGTTCAGCGTAACGCACAGTTTGGTTCTTCTTTGATGCACGTGGCATTAAACATAAATGAGGCTACTCAGTAGGTGTGGATATATAAATTAAACTGTGTTTGGAAACCATGCTCTTGCATGCATTGATGTCCTTCTGCATTCCCGTGCAAGTACTGGATGCTTCTCTCGGTGCCATCAATTTACAACCAGGAAGTGCTGATGAATGCTGAAACCTGAGTCCTGCAGGCCAGTACATTTCATAGCCAATCACATCTAAATGAGGAAGCTATGGGGATTGTTAGGAGGTGGTGCAGTGTGTGCCTTTTTACCCCATTTCAGCCTCAATCAAAGGGCTGTAAAGCTGTGTCAGAGGACAGTATACCACACATGGCGTTGTAACTAATTTGGATAATTCATTAGAAACTGATTTAGGCTTTAAAATGTGAACTTTGTTAACCATTGCCATTTCTAAGCCTGCAAACATACCCATCTCAAGCATTTTATAGCATGTCATATTTTATTTTTTCCCCCTTAAGCTGCAAATATGCAAGATATATATTTATTTTTTTTAATCAAAGTTTGACTTATTGTGTACATGTTTAAATCCCAGTAAAAAAAGAGCATATATAAACACATAATTCAACCCAGTTAGTAGGCTTACTCGCAAGGACATAAAATACAAGACTTTAGTACTTTAATCAGTCTCTGTTGTAGGATTATATTGCTATACAAAGGCCTACAGAACAATGAAAAGGCAATTCCCTCCGCTGAGAATCTATAGCTCTCTTATTGATGCTCATCAGGGAAAGCCAAAGGGTTTAGACCTTCTCTGAACACTCTTGCCCTGCTAAGAGACCCTCATGATCCGAACACCAAGTGCTGCAAGATCTTCTACAAATGGCGCTGCCAATTTCCAAGAGAATTGATTGGTCAGTAGTTGGTGCTTTTATACTTATTGATTTGTTATCTTGAACACAACCTGCTTAGGAGTATTTGTTTGTGCTTATGGCCAGTACTAGGAAGGCTTTGAAATGCACAAGTAGAGAAGGAAGCAACAACATGAGAAATATAATATGAGTTATATACTACATAACGTCTTTATACAGAAAATAATATCCAGATTGTAATCGTCAACATTTTCATTTGCAACTTTAATTTACTATGTGTTTTTTCACTGGTAATTGTTCCATTATTTGGTAATTAAGGTATGTTACTCCCTAACACAGACATATTGTACCTTTTTACTTTTCAGCGTGCAGAGTGTGAGCACCTGTACCCCTGTGCTTACCAGACAAGATGGTACATTCCAGTTAACCTCTGGCTGAGATGAACCGTGCATCTCTTGCTTGATTTTTCTACAGATTTAAGATGTTTTTCTTGAACCTTGCCAGGATTAATGTTTTTTTAATCTATTTTTCTGTAACAACGACTCTTTTTTTCCCATTGTAACCTGCTATTCGATGTTGCATCTTGGTCATCCTTTTAGATGAGCTTTTCTAGATGTGTTAACCAGTGAATGGGAGGCAAGGTTGTTGTGAGCCCCCATAGATTTACTCAGAGGTATACAAATCTCACCTCTTCCTAAGCTGATCCCGATTAAAGGTTTGAGACAGCCAAAGCGTTTTAACTCTCCCATGCCTCAACCATCCCACTCCGCCAACGGGCTCCACGTTGACATTTCCTTGAGAAAACGAGTGCGCTGTCAGCAGCAATATGTCTCATTTCATACTGCAACGCTCAATGCAAGGGTTAGAGGAGGATGATATCGAGAGAAAAGAGACAGCTGCTTTTTCACAGGGCAACTGTGGCAGACTGTCTCATAAACAGTTTATATTGGATTTTTTTGTGAGGTGAGATTGCAAAAACAAGCACAAAGATGGAATTTCAGATGTGCTGATTGGTATAAAAAAGGTCAGATATCAGGAACATTGTAACAATTAAACACCAATAAAAAAAACATTTTCCATTCAGTAGAACTGTTTAACATTGGAGGACTAAATCAGTGTGATCCACTTTATGTATTGTCTTTCATCTTTGCCAAACAAGGGCAAACATTTATTGCAATTTTTGACAAAAGCACAAGACATGGGCCAAAACAAGCTAAAAGGAGTAAAAAAAAATGTGGATAATCCACAGATTCTTTCAGCATAGCTTATTGTTTCATTGTTTGATTACTGATAGCTATCTGGAGTGGCAAACAAAGCCTGAGTTATTATTTTTGTATAATTACCCAGCAGGCGATGTTTAAGCAGAATTTTTCACAGATGATTTTAATCTGCGCTCAAGGGAATTCTGTCTCTTTTCTGTGATTTAATTAGCCTAATCAACCCTCAGCAAACAAGTTGAGGCGAAGGTTGTACTCAGTATAGTGCGTATCCATTTTTGTATTTAACTTGACACACTTCAAACACTCTCCTTTATGGGCAGAGCGGTTTTCCTCACATAAGAGCCATAAAATTCACTTTATTGTTTCAACAAGCTACAGCTGAAGCCACATTCCCACAGACATGCCTGCTAAATACACTGTGCTGTAATTAGTCCATTTGCATCAATTTTGATGCTTGGATTTATTGCTTTAATGAAATAAGATGAACTGATGCATTGTGAACTGAAAATCAGCAGATTCGATATTTTTTTCAATTTCGTTTTTTGTTTTATCTGCAACTAAAAAAATAGATGACATTCTCTATATAATCAACAGGTAAAGTAATAAGTATGTATGTAAGTATGTACTCGATATAGTCTCCATAACAAGTGGGCCAGGCTGATTAAAGGTTTGTACAAACATTATCACAGCGATTATTGGCATCTGTTTAATTAAAAAAAAACATTATTGCTTTTTTATTATTCATATTTATCATCTCCCTGTGAATGCGATTTTACGTTCTCCCTATTGCTTTGTCTCACATGTCACGTTCAATGTATGTCACTTGTTCGTAACGGTCACCAAAATTCTTATCCATGATGGACGTCTGTTTGAGTCACTGCAAAATACAGAACAGTTGTTAGACTAGGAGTTGTGGGATCTGCAATTCCAAAAGTTACTATAAAAATATTTTACACTCATAACATGAGGTCATTCGTCATTAAAAAAACTGAATTATTCTATCAGCAACATAATGTCATGCACACTGATTTTAACAACACCAGGCTACTGTTTAACACTGTAACTTTAATGACACAGCTTGATTACTCTTTGGCATACATGTTTTTAACAAAACACATATTTATTTAAGTATATAATTTCATAAATTGTATATTGAAACTGTCAAACCCAGAATAACTCAAACAAACCACCAAGCTACTACTGTGTTAAATACATTTATTTATTTAGCTCCCTACTTTTTGTTCCCTTCTCAAGGCTTTTGGACTGCTTTGTGTGATTTCACATCATCTGAGCATAGAAAAAGACAATTATGCAGAGTAATCAGGACTTTTTAAATTTTACTGTATTTTATTTTTGTGAGAAAATTATTTTGTTTTCCTTTTTTAAGGATTTGAGCCGCCACTGTGACCAGAGTGCAAAATCGCTGGCGGTCCAGACTCTCTGGCAACAATAATTAAAAAATAAATAAATAAATAATGAAAAATACAAATTGGACATACTAATGAAGAAGCTACTTTTGGCTGCTTCCTTATGTACAAAGGGTGATATTAAATAAACATAACTGTTTAGTTATTATACAGACTAACAGATGGGTTTCTATAATGTCAGTCATGTAGTGTTAATGCTCATATTTAATGAGTTGAAACCTACAGCCTGCACACTTTTCCCCCGTGTTCTCCAAATATGAACCTTTCAATCTTTAATTTTGCAGCTTGATGAATTCAACTGCCGGCACGGTGAGAATAGATCTAATATTGTCTAAGACAGCAGATAACTGTTAGACACCCACACTGTAGCTGACCAGTGTGAAGATTACAGATACCGCAGTGAGGGGAGGATCTCATCATATTCTCTCCGACACATCCTGTGCTATAAACTTTGCATGAGCGTCGGGCACCGGCTGAATTTTTATCATTTTCTTATTTCCAAGCGCTCCTTCTCCCGAGCCTTCGAGCACCAATACGAACATGGGCTTGTCAGCCAGCCCAGACCAGGCTCAAGAGAAGTCCATTAAACAGGTGTTGGCAGAAAATCCCACTTCCTGTTATGGGCATGTTGCGGCTCAGCCTTGTATAGCAGTACTTTTGTTTTAAATTTCAGTTTCTGATATGAATTCGTGGAGTTTTGAGTGTATGGTTGCCACATCAGCTTTGTGCTATGATCAAGGATCCAGACACAAAGACACAACAGCAAAGTGTGTTTCCTCTAATGTAAGTAGCAATTACTAGAGAGTCAGGAAACAGCATGCTAGCAAAAGAATAAGAACAGCTAATTTTCTGATGTAACCAGTTAACCGCAGTGCGAACCTTGTATTCACACTGGATACAGAGCCTAAATTCACTTACTTTGTTGTGCTATCCATTTGTTTGAGTTTGTTGCCAAGTGAAACCGCACATACAACACAAAACAGTACCTTCTGTAATATTTCCAAATCAATTGGATTAGTGTTGATTTTATTATGCTGTAATTCCCTGAAGAGGTGCATTTCCAGCCGTTCTGCAAACTGAGTTGACATGTTTGAAATGGGAGATACTGTTGATAGCAGAAATTCAGAGTTGCTATGGAAAAACATCTTTGGAGTTTTCAAAGTTAGTTTTAAGTTATTATATAGTCATCATTTTGTGTCACTGTTTACAGTTGTAAAGTCACAAAACTGCAGTTTTTCTGTGTGGAGGATTAAGTTGGAGGATCGGTAGCAGCCATAACACTAACATCATTTTATTCTTTCATTGTGAATATTTTCATGTACTTTCTAGCAGACACTAGACACAATGGAAGCGAGTGCACCAGGTTTGATTATGGATACAGTCTTTGATCAGACTCTCAGATTGTTTCACAGTCATTCACTTGGAAATATTAAATGGGACCTATTATCCTCATTTCTACTAACATATTTTTGATCTTGAGCTCTGCTAGAGGAGCTTTGCATGATTCACACTTGAAAATAATCCTGGCCCTCAGTGCAGCTGCTCAGTTCATCCTCCATCTAAAATAAGCTTCTTCCTCCTCCCTCTAAGCCCACATTTTTCTGATTGGCTGCCTCTAACGAACAGAAGGTGGGAACAGCAGGTGGGCAAGGCTCCTGAGCTCACAGCCAGAGCTGTGAGCATGACACGACCATAATAGGGAGATCTGCTCTTGTTGACATCATCAAAGCCAAGAATATTAAAAAAAAAGCGTGTTTAGAGCAAACAGAAGCCCGAGCGTTCGGATTGCACGTACACACACTCATTACTCAAAAACTTTTGCGATGTTTACTATAAGTGTCTACTACTGCAGAATAATTCATGTGACAGAAAATATTGAATTTTTTTCCTTTTAATGAGTCCGCTGGATACTGCGCTGTAAACCACCTCATGGTATGCGGAAAATATTTTTACTTTCAGCAGGCATAACAACGGCCACCCGCAATAAATGAAAGACTTTGTTTTGTTTACCAAGAATTTTAAGTAGCAGAGCTGCAAATATTATTACAAACTGAGCATGTGTCATGGGAAAATGGAAAACTTTGCAGATGTAGCAACACTTGAGGGGGTGTGGTTTAGTGAACAGTCAGTTTCATTTTGTGTGCAGTGCTTTTGTGGCTGATTACTGCTTTCTACCTGTCTTGTTTCCAGTATCATCACCTCACCACACTATTACCACCTCCTATCATTACAATGTGTCATTGTTTATTTTTGTTTTTGTTTCTTTTGGTTGTATATGAAGGAAATGGGAGGACTTTTTGAAAGTGTGAAGAGGAGGAAATGTTTACTCCCAGAGAGGGAAAAAAAAAAGTTTGGCAAAGTGAAGTTAGCGAAAAGTTGATATGCAGAAAACATCAGGTGTTGCTCTGTGATGTTGTGCTGTGTGAGTGTATGACTTGTATATCTTGGCTCCATCAAGCCGTTCGGTGTTGCCTCACCATTTACACTGCCATCACAGGATGACAGGGGGGCCCCCTCGACTCCAGCCTCCCACAGGGTTTTCTGTAGATTTTTTTGTTTTAAATTTGAAGCAGAACATTTCCTCCTTCACCATAAACTATGGCGAGGAACCTCGGAGAAGCTGAAGGATCGTTATAGTGTTTAAATGTGAACTCACATGTTGGACTGTGAAAGAGCAAATCAGAACATATTCTCTTACATGTATAAAACAAAGTCAATAGGAAAAGGGCTAACGTTTCATCCCGGGAAGCAAAAACATTATATTTCCCTCTCGTTCAGCTTTGGTTTCCAGATACTGAAATGATATATTCCGAGAAAATTGCTATTGAATATAAGTCAAGGAAGGGATGATCTCTCATAGCTCAGATTTAGCCTCTGAATATCTTTAAAAGTTCTTGCTATTGACTACAAGTCACCCAGAAATATCACGTTGTCTCACAGTTAAGTGGTCACCATACTCTAGGGACCGGAGACCTCACAAATAATATATACCAACCATGTTGGCCCTCACAGTCTGATTTCTGCTACACGGGAACGTTTTTCTTTTCTTTCTCCGTGTATTTTATTTAACAAAGGCATTTTTTTAACCCTCTTTTCTCTCCTATAGCTCCATGGACTCAAAATCCCTCTTGTGGTAATGGGGGCTTTTGTTGCATTTCACAGTTCATCAGTTGAGGAAAATTATGGTCTGGAACACCCACCCACCCTACACCCCCCCTCCTGTCCTATAGCCGTCCCTGTTCTTCCTCCTCCTTTGTGCACAAGGGGTCGGAGAATATATATGGAGATACAGTGGTTGGCTTCTGCAGAGATCCGTTGACTTTTAATGACTCTTTGACCCTCTGGTGTGGCTTTCCCCTCGGAGCTCACTTGGTTGAACACTGATTTTCTAAATATCCCCCTTCCCTCTTTAGGAACTGAATAACAAATGGCATTCACGAGCACGGGCCGATAGAGAGAAGTTTACAGAGCCCCGAGCATGGCATATGGTAGCATTCATATTTTGAGGCTCTCATGTTTTCATTTATCTGTGTTCGGGGGGGTTTTAATGTTAATTGCAGCAGATAAGGGGGTGTGTTCTGAATAGAGCAGTCCCAGTGATCCCATCCCTCATTTTTATCCATCGTAGGGGGTCAGATGTTCCTACAGTTGTGGCAGACGCTCTCCCTCCTCTACTCAGCATTTCAAAGCAGCAGGGCCTCCCATCCCTTATCAGCACAATGAATACCTTGTGTTGTGTGACTAGTGTACGTGTGTGTGCCATTTTGCTTCTATTTGTGTCTGTACGTACAGACACACTTTGCTAAATTTTGAACTGCAGTTCACATCGTACTATTTCAGAAGGCTTTTCTATCTATTTTGGGATGTACGCTGCTGTATACTATACTAATGCAAAGTGATATGTGTTTTAAAAAGCAGCACAACATGTCTGCAACATGTCAGAAATGATTTATTTCCACCTATATGCAACATAATTGGGTCCCTCAGCCAAATTCCAATGCTACCATTGCACTAACACCATAACAGTAGTTTCAAATTAGTATATGTTCCAAATTAGCATTGTCATAGCAACACTGATTGTAGTTTAGTTGCACAATCTAAAAGTTATATCCTCAGTTATGTAGGTGTTTATTTAACCTTTATTGGCTTGTAATATCTTTTCTATAATGCACTACTGTGTATTAGAACATGTCTCAGAGTCATTTGGAGGTGGATGGAGTTGATGGAGGGCATACTGTCACCACACCTTAGTAAACCACACTGTTTCATTCCTAATTGGACTAATGACTGGTGAAACATACAAATAGAAAAGATGGGAATTAACGTTTTCTCGCTGTGTTAACACAAAAATGAAATTGAGGTGCAATGTCCTGTATTTGGTGTCACGGTTTATTTTAATGGAAATGTAATATAATACAGGTCACTCATTCATTCTGAAAACTTCACTCTCAATAATTTCTTTATGATACAAGAAGGAAATGGATGGATGGATGGATGGATGGATGGATGGATGGATGGATGGGGATAGAAACCATGCAAAGTGTAGCTGTAGTATAAACACATGCAATAAGGAGTTGTAAAGCATACTGAAGCCGAGTCATCTGCTAACACAAGGGGCTGATATAATATCATCTAGTCAAAATGCATTAAAGAGAATTCATTATTGTTTAACTCAGAAAAAAGAAGGGGATATATTTTATGCACTTTCAAAGTTCTACTTGCTTGTTTAGACTCGCCCTATGAAACATTTCTCTCTTCTCAGACAGCTTTTAGGCCAACAGTGTCATTCTCCTTTTTCGAGGGAAATGTGAGTCGGTGCACTTCACCCTGGACAGGCTTTGAAAAAGACCCCTGGATTACATTGAGTGACAGATCCCAAACCATAAAATCTGTTATGTCTGGCCCGCACTGAGCACAGGGCAAACTCAAGATCAATAGCAACACTATCAGTGATGGAAATTGAATGCGGAATCTGAACGATGAGTACCCCCTCATGAACTGCATAAGAGCATTTTTCCAGTGCTCGTCTCAGTTATATTTCTCCCTGGCAGATGTGAGTACAGTCGCAGCTAAGAGAAAGTGTAAAGGTTGTTGGAACATATATTAAGAGTGGAGCATAAAGATAGAACTCAGAGAGATGAGCAGCAATGGATGGAATTGTTTTCAAAGTACAGAGTCGGCAGTCTTTTAAAGTGTTATTCCACTCACTTTATTTTCTTGTGCACTCAGCTTGATCTGACTCCGAAAAGTAATTTGACAGTTACCGCCATGTATCATTTTGGATAACTACCCGTTGGTAGTTTCAATCAGGCTGGAGTACTAGTTCGAAACCGCGACAGAGAACAAAGTAAGAAACATTAAGTGACGACTGGGCTATGAACTCTCTTATCAGACCCATAAAAGCACATATATAAGAATTACAAAAAGTACCAAAAAAGAAACTATATGAGCTGTCATGGAGTTTTTAGCCATTTGAACTTTTGGGAGCACATTATAATGGCTTGTCTGTGCACTCTCCTACACATGACCGAGTTGCTTTGTAAGCTAGCATCTGCCCCGCAGAGGGAACTGGAGTGGTCAGCGCACAAGACAAAGACCTGGAAAATGTGCTTGCTTAATTAAAGAAGGGGAATAACCAGTGCAGCTATTTACACCTAATTCTGACATAAATCTGCAGTTATCGCACTGGCGAGACTGTTCTCTCCCCAATTTAGGAAGTACCCGAGAGCTTTTCCTTAATAAGCAATCCTCCTGATTAAGCCCAGGCAGGAGTATATTTCTGTGGGAGAGAAAAGGACAAGAGAGGCTGAATTTAACTAGAGGGGACGTAGTTAGCAAAATGTCGTCACGGATATTGAGATGGTTAGCATTTTATTAACCCGAGTCAGGACAGAGAGAGCAAGTGGTAAATTGGGTGTAGACTTGCGCTGTCTCTAGGACTTTGGCCTAAGGGTGCTGGGATATAGACACTTGGTATTTCACCCTATCCATCTCCCAAGCCATCTCAAACTCAGGCAATACCGTCTGCCTCAGTCCATTGCTCCTCTAATTAGCAAGTTGTTTTATTTCCTGTGGCTACCAAACTAGTTTCCTGACTTTTTTTTTTTCAGGCCTGCATTGCGAGAACATGCATTCAAAGCATCTCCCTCAAGGTGTCAGACACTTGTCACAGAGGCATGATGTGACAAGGGTGCAAACGGTAATCTGTTCATTATGTTCACAAGGATAGTGAGCGATCGAGTGGCTTGGCATGGAAATGCATTTTACATCCCCTCTGTCTGCACATCAGAGGCTCTAAATGAAATGATTCAGTTAGAGGTGCCAGCCATTAGCTGTTACTCTGGGACACACATTGTTGTCACATTGAAGGCTCTCTTTCAACAACAGTCAGCGCCGCTTCAGATTATTCCCCCACCGTAAACACGAGGGCGATACGCCAAGCTGCAAACACAGTGGCGGGGCGCATTGGTGTTTGATATGACTGCGGTACCCCTCCTTGCCTGAATTCCCTTGGATTTCATCAAGGGTTTTCTTCTACCTGTATTATTAGCTGGCTTTCTGGCTTGCCATCACCATTGTCACTTTAGAGAGTATAAAAATACTGAGAAGTAGACAATTACAGATTAGTTTTCAGTACATTAATATTGTTTTTTTCTATGTAGTTACAAGATCTGTTTTCCTTCTCACGTTACTGCATTGCTGACTGTATGCTAACTCTAGCGTCACTGAGTTAGCATACATGCATATGTGCCTTTTCTGATGCTACAGAATTTTAATTGCACAATGTCTTCATAAACTGCTTGAGCCAAATGACAACTTTGATTAAACTCTACATTTCATGATAGATAAGAATGAAACCTCCCATATCTGTGTTAACGCCCACAGTTCTACATAGGTTAGCTTAGCTTAGCTTAAAAACTGGAAACCGGTCAGTAAAAACTGGACTTGGAGAGGGAGAGGAGTTACAACAGCTCATTTCAGACAGTGGATGAATTGTGGGGTCGGTTTAAGTTAAACAAGGGCGACACTAGTGGAGTCCCACAAAATGTTTTATTCATTGGAAGATCATTGTGTTTCATGTTAGAGCTGCTGACTAGACTTCATAACAGTCACTTTGACTAACACATGGCATCACTTGTGTCACTGATTCCCACCATGTCAGGCGTGTAGCAACACTGTGTCTCACACTGTGGCTTTTCCCCCCCTCTTTTTCTAAAAATTGAGTATGCACTTTGGCTGTCAGTAATTCTGAAGTAATTTTCAATTTTGCTCTGCAACGACTGAGCAATTTGTTTTAGTCCCAGCTGAATAAAATACGTCCGTGCTAATAATCCTAATTAGCTCCCCTAATGTACCCCCGCCCACCTCACACACTCCTCTAAATACTCCCTCTGGTGTGCAATTGAGGTTGGAACCTATTCAGCCACTACCTCTAATCTGTCTGCCTGATGAAGAGTTTTAGCCACTACAAGAGGTAAAAGTGTTGCTGTTGCACAATAAGAACTTTATAACCTTATTTTACCTCACAAAATGAGATATAGTTTTACCGTTTATTATTATATTATGTTTGTGAACAGTAAATATGCACTTGCAGAAATGCTGTGTGACTTTAGTTTGCCTTGATGGATTGCCTTGAGTTAGAGCTGCACCACAATAGTTTGCAGCAGATGAAAGTGATATTGGTAAACCTTTGACTTCTTGTGTTGTGCAGAGTTGTGAAACTCATAGCTCATGGGAGACGTACAGCTCAAATTGATCTCAGACAGGCTGGACCAGTAAATCTATGGTGTAATAAACTGTGTGAAAAGTAGCGTTTAATTTAACCTCTTTACAAACCAGATGATGAACAGCATGAGAAGTAAACAACTTACATTGTATGATTATAAAAATGTATCCAGATATTTTATATTTAGTAATAATAATTACTTTTTCACATTTTGCATTGCCAAACGGTGGGCAGCCTAACTCGCCCCTCTGACATGCATGTTCTGCAGGCCGTATCTGTGATCTGGTGCCACCAGGCGATTTGGAGGTTTGTGGTTGTGACTTAATTCTCTTCTATATACTACTAATACTATAACTACTATATTAATTTGTGGATAATGTGGTGCATCTATTCAGGCCCATAATGAAAAACTGAAAGAGTGTATTGATCTGTTAGTTTAAAAAAAACATTATCAGGTTAACACATGAGTTGGCCGAGTATTTTTGGTTTCTGGAAAAATACATGCGAATACATGTAATTCCACCAGACTTTGTGCTTATCAATAACTAGGAAATATTACATGATAACCATACAGGATTTTACATTCTGTTGTTGGTATTTTATCATCCTTAAGTAGTCTAACCCAACCCAGTTTAAGACCAAGCAGTTTTTGCTTGATTATTGGGGACAAGGTATCAATAGCCGTTAACCCTTAGGAGAATATTGCTTACATTTTAGATTTCAGATGCCAAATTTCCTAAACAGCAAACATTTGATTTATAATCAGGACTGGTATCAGGCAGTGTATGGAACATTGGCCGTGAGTATGGGTTCCTGTATTTTGAGCTTTGCCCAAGAATTCTTCTGCAACATTATTGTTGCCAAATTTTAGCAGCTGTCGTGAAAAATTAAATCCATCATAGTACTTCATTGTCTTAAGTCTGAGCTAGAAATAAAATAATGATTAACTTGAGGAAGTATCAAAATGATCCTGACAAAGAAGAAGCACAACTGATGGTGAAACAAAAAACCAAGACATCCATATTTACAGCTTTTCTCCTCATGTTAATGATATAACTAAGCAAAACCTGGCTCAAGCTCCTGATTTATTGCTAGCGATGCTTTTGAACCTGCGGAAGTGCTTTGGGGGAATAGATCATAAAAGCCAACGTGTGTTTGTGTGTTTGTTGCTGTGTGT
The DNA here is from genome assembly GCF_036321145.2 of Pelmatolapia mariae. Classification (NCBI taxonomy): domain Eukaryota; kingdom Metazoa; phylum Chordata; class Actinopteri; order Cichliformes; family Cichlidae; genus Pelmatolapia; species Pelmatolapia mariae. The sequence goes on along the minus strand of NC_086235.1, from coordinate 27,853,816 downwards.
GGCTGCGTCTCACTGTGTATCCGGGTGCCATGTGGCACTGAGCGACTCGGCTTTGCTCTGCCAAGAGATAAGAACACAGGGTAAGCCGCTCGCTGCGCCAGCCTACTGGATTTCACCTCTGAATCTTCTTTGTTGGAAGTTGTAGGGCTGCTCTATTTCTAATGTGACAGTTCTTGCAGAGTGCCATATTGACTTTATGTACTGTATATGTTCAGCGCGAGAAGCTATTTGAAATACATTATCAATGACAAAGCACTTGAGAGCAGTTAAAAAAGCAGTTAAATCCTGCAAGGGCAAGAAATGGTAGGGTTGTTAAATCATTGTGCATCGAGGACAGCTTCACGTGGCGGTTAGGGATATTAGCGTGTAATAGGTAGGTCTAATTGTTTTAATTATGAAAGTACTTTAAACCTAAGCACCTTATTTCATTCCAGCTCGGCCGTGTGATAGATACTGTTTAATCTGTTATTTTAGATCAGTGCAGAGAGGGAAAAAAAAGGGGGAGACTGGCTCCTGAAGTAAAGGTGTTAGACTGTTGTGCTGACTGGATGCATGCCTTGCAGAAGATTTCTGCCAGTGAAATGTTGGCAGCAGTCAGCAAACGGGTCGGCAACAAGAGGGGAGTGCCTGCTGGGAAGTGGAGGTGGAAGCTGGCATATGGTTGATGGTGCTCACCAGTGCTTACCCTTGTTAGGCCGCCTTTTTAGCTTGTTTCGTGTGTGCAGAACTGAGATAATTTAATCCCATAGTGATATTTCAGGTTCTTATATTGTTAGGCAGCAGGGTCAGTGAGCACGCAGTGTCATGCCAGTCATTTACCAAATTATCCAGCAATTAATTCCAATATTTTTAGACTAATCTTTCATTTGCTAAATATAGACTTCTTCTATATTAAGGGTTACCAGCTGGATTAATGGGTGTATCTGGATATAGCTGGAGAAAAGGAGGAGCTGTCTAATTGAAGAAAAGGGGTGATTGGTTAACAGGAAATGTTGCCTTTATGTGATTTACTGCAGTCTTGTCTGAGTTTTGGTGTCTTGGCCTTTGCACTGCTACACGATCAGACTGTTAATCAAGGCTAAATCTTGACCTTTTTGTGGACCTATTTACTCTTCATTTGTGCATTTGAAGGTGTACATTTCACTGGCTATGGAGAGGGAAGTTGTGTCTGCCTTAGCTTTCAAAATCATTATTTTGTTGGTTTCACTTTTATAGAAGAAGGGGACCTGAGCTGTGACCACCTGCAATCAGCTGCTATCTTCATTTTGACACGCTTTGAAGTGTGTTGCTACATGACGGCAATTGAAGTGCAAAATGACCTTGCCTTTATGTGGGAATATAGGCAGGATATAATCAATTGAAAACCATTTGAGTCAAGTCTCCTGTTACAAAGAAGCGTATCGTAAATGAATTTCGCTCTTCTGCACAGACCAACTCCATCTGACTCCATGTTGGCAGTCTGTCTGCATTTATAAATTAGACAGGAGTTATTTACAAACTTCACCCATCTGTGTGAGAGTGATTGCAGTCACTCTAAGTCCAGCTGCAGTTGTTTGCAGACAGGTTGCCTCCCACCAGGGGAGCTGTGCAATCACCTTGTAGTCAAAGTGGTCACTGCAACACTGCGATCCTTTCCTAAATGCAAAAAAAAAAAAATCCCTGCAATCACCAGGCAACCCAGGCACATGCAGGATGCTCTTGTTTTCTTACTGTAGTGTGAATGAGCAATAATTTGCTGATAAGACCTGCAGACACTACTCAGGGTGAAAGAGGGTAAAGAGAAAACATTAAAAACACATTTAAACACAGAGCGCTTTGTTTTAAATATGATATGAAAGATTCCAGAAAAAATTGTTTTGTTCCATGCTTGCATCCGAGTTGCTAACTTTTATGTGTCTTTTATATTTGGGAAGCTTAAGTAGCAGCCAATGGTTGAGAATGTACTACTGCAACTTTGTGAAGAAAGTCAACACAGAACATGCTGGTTAAAAATGGAACAGTGACAACGTAAAGGAAAAAATTAATAAATGTTTTTATTTTTTTCTATTAAAGGAAAAATCTGAGTCCTTGACCCCTACAGTGGGACTGTCTTATGTTGTATATTTAAGACTTGAGGAGTCGCTGAATTATGAAGCGTGAAAATGATGTAACCCATATGCTGGGGTTTCCAGAGCTCTTCACAACCATCATCAAAACACCAAATAAGGGAATGTTGTTTTGGCGGCATGATGTCTCAACCAGGAGAGCCTTAGACTCACTGCCAGCACACTGAAGCTACTCCAGCAGTGTGCAGCAGCCCCGCAGCTACTCACATACTCCTTAGTGGTTTTTATTTTTCATCACTTTGTCCAAACGTTGCTACAGCACACCTTTCTAACTGCTAGTTCCACTTAAAAACAACAATTTTTGGTGCTACAGGTAGAGGATCCCAGTTGTCGCCTTTATACTTTAACATGTTAAACTAACATAACAAATCTAGTTAACCCTCTGTGACCACCATAAATGCTACCTGAAAGAATTACAGTACACATGAAAACTAAACTTTACTCTATTTTTGGCTAGTTTTCACCAATCCAGTGTTGACTTTGTTGTAGCACGGTTTTTGTGTTTTCTTTAGCAGTTTTGATGGATGATAAAAAAAATTTTTTATGAATATTCAAAAGAGAAACTTTTACTTGAAGGGCTAGTAGAAGTATGATATAGGTTTGAGTGACAGCCACTAAACACCCCAAACAAATCCCTTCTGGACACCGCCTGGCTGCCTCCAGCATAACAATTTAAATCCCACCTGATAATACCTCTTGTCATGCTGACAGCTGTCATCAAGTCAGCCATGTTCACTGTTTAGTTCGGTTTTTAAATTAGCGAGTGGATATTCTCACAATGGTCTTTGTTTTTCCTCTGCTGAAAAAGAAAAAAAGTACACCCTGAGGGAATGCAGCCAGGCATGGCGCGAGTTGTGTTCGCGTTGCTGAAAATTGACAGGCAGTTTGACTTGACATTTGCAGCAGTTTACTGCCACCATTAACGAAGTTCTGAGTGTTTCGGTTTGGATTTGCTGCGTATGAACAGTGCTTAATCTCTTTCTTTTGCACTGTATATGGTGCAAACTGTCTTCTACCATATGTGCTTTAATCTTCTTCATTATAGAGATGATGAAGCCTTGATCTCCCTCAGAAGCACTGCCCACTTAGTAGTCAGGACAAGCTAGATGAGTACAGGGGACAAAAACTTTTAAAAAACACTCCAGATAAAGTTATATTTTTGAACTGCTTGACAGCTCAGTGAAATATCTAACAAAGGAAAGTTTGATTTGTAGCTTTGCAGTCATTTAAATGACTAACAGGTGTGGTTTTGCATTCAGAGTTTAAAAAAAGGCGAAGACAACTATGCAGTAATTTGGACTTAGTTGAGCTGTCAGCATAGCTGCTGGGTGTCATATCAATTTCTGTTAAGCATCAAAACGCTTGTAGACCTCAGCTGCATGCGAAATAGCAAAAGAATCATTATGTTAAATCACACCAGCATTACGGCAGTGATTTAGGCTCATTGTTGGTCATAAAACGCAGCGTAAGTGGAGCCTGTGGAGTAATCAGCTAATGTTCTGAAACAGACAAACAGTAATATTTTATTCTGCTGACAGACGTGTAGGGCTGAGGCAGACCAACCTGTAAACACTGGACTCTCCCGTTAGCCATAGACCATACCTGCAGGAGATGAACCAGTGTTCGTGACCTGTGCCTTGTGTTTTGGACGTGTGCAGAGGTCCTGTACTGAAGGCTAAATAGATGTACTCAATTTCACAGAGTCTCTTGAAGGTAGAGATCTAAAGCTGAGATTTGGATGTGAGTTGGCTCGTGTGAAGCACGCTGAGGTGAGGAGCAGACTACCCTGAATTATTGACAGCCAGCCTGGCTGCTGATCACACCCTTCCTACTCCCCTGGTAGAGAGATCCTGCTGTGAGGAGCTACAGGTTTGGGTAAAAACACCAGGATTTCTCTGTAGCGTTCCTCTTCCTCGCTCTCTTTCACTGTGTCATTTTTGTTCACTGGTTCGTCTTTCCTTAATAAAGCTGTTAGACTCTTTTGATGTTATATACAATTTTAATCTTTTTCTTTTTTTTGCAAACATCTGCTTTACAAAACATTTTTTTTCTCTTCCTTACCTGATTTACAATGGAGTCTGTGCTTCCAGCTCATTTAATGCAGCCTCACATATGTCTGAATCAAGGCTGTGATGTACAAACTGCAAACCTTTAGTAACAGAATTCACAAAATAAATCACACAAGTCTTTCTTTTTTACTCCACATCTGAGTATCTGGATGAATAACCCAGCATCCCTCGCAGGTGAGCGAGGGTTAAGAATCAGGTCATCTATCCGGTCTCTACAGCCTGTTTCAGCATCACAAACCAAAGTGAGGAAAACAAAAAGAAAGAACAAAATTATCAACATTTTGTATTGTCATATGCATTGTCTGCATTGCTATGTGAACTGTATGTCTTTAAACATCATTAAGCTGATCATATTTTAGGATTAGATTTTAGATTTATTTTTGTGGAAATAAATGTGTATTACATGTCCTGCAAATGAAAAATGTGTGTCTCCCATTTGTCTTTGATTTTGTTTAATTAAAAAAGCATGTTTTTTATCTGAAAATACACAAAAATCCACCAAAAAAGGAGCACTTAGCATACATATAGATCTGTGTGGAGACTGCACATTAAGCTTTTTGTAAATGGCACTGACTGTGTATTATATATGGACTGCACACCACTTCTATAGAGCAGCCTTTGCATGCCTGCTTTCTATGCTTCTGCACAGCTCAGCATAGTTTTCCATCTTCTAGTCTGTTAAGCATCAGAATAAACTCTTACACTTAAAACATCCAATTCGTAAACCTGTAAAGTATAAAAACGTCACCAAGTGTTTGAGTTTTTGAAAGTTTACAATCCAAAAATGTCAGGCTTGAAATCTGTATGTTTTTATTTGATAATTCTTTGGTCATTCAGTGTAAATAAAGGGTTTCATTGTTGGGAGAAAGTTGGATCTATGGAAAACTGTGTTGCCCACTTGGAGATCCTACAGTATGCGTTGAACTCTCCTGCCAGAACATGAACAGTTCAGTTTACAGATATGTTCATTTCTTTACACGTGCCACGGCTAATTTTCAAGACTTTCTTGATATTTGGGAGATTTATTAATTCACATAGATTGGCTGCCACGTTCCTATTAAGAAGTTAAATTTGGGAGGAGGTTTGGCTTGGCCGTTCATTCTGGCTGCCAACAGACTCTCTCCAAGGGTTTCAGTCTGGAACTGCAGGCAGACACACACACTGAAACACAGTGCAGAGCCAGTGAAACGAAACAGCTTTCAGTGTGCGTGTTAGTGCAAGTAGCCTCGTGTGCTGTGGCTTCTTTTTGTGGATTAAGTAATATATGAAAACACCAAGATTTCTGCTAGCTGTCAGTGATTTGTTTTTAGTTATTTTGTATCTTCATCTAAATGCTACAAGACAAATTTGATTTTGTGCTCCACAGTCACTGAGTTTACATAATACTGAAAACCTGTTGGCAATGATGACATGCCTAAAATGAGAAGGTCTGGGTGTTGTCTTTGGAAGCTTCTATGTAAATGTCAATCTACACCAAATGCTCAAAGTATTTTGATGTGTGTAAACTTCCCTAAGAAAATTGAAATGAAACATTTTTTTTTATTTTTATTAGTATTATTATTATTATTTCACTGAGTGTTCAGTTTGCCCCTGTAGGTTTGAAGGTCACAGTTTGCCTTTGTTCATGTTTGACTGAGGAGATTTTATTAGTGTTCCTGTAGGAACACTGAAACACACTGTTCAAAAATACGTCACATTATCCTACTGCAAAGCAGCAACCTGTCAGCTTGCATGCAGGGTTGTGCGGATCAGAACAGAGCATCACATGTGATAGACCTAAAGGTCTGATATGTGATCAGAACTTCAGGCCTAACACTGCCTGATGATTCTACACTGGAGAGAAATGCCTTTGTGGCCCTTACTTTGAGCAGAGTGTCACTGTCTGGTTGAAAGAAGAAAAAAAGTCTTTCTTAGAGTTGAGTCCACATTTTTCCTTCATAACATTCTATTACACTCAAATTAACTGTGAAATATTGAACTAATAAGACTGTTATAGTTTCAGGACCATGGACAGAGCATGTGGGTTTCATTGTGATGCCATGAGTTGTGCTGTGGCACATAACAGGTTTCAACTGGTGGACCTACACATATCCAGCTGCATGCAGTATGTTAGATCACACACACACACACGCACACACACACACACACACACACACACACACACACACACACACACACACACACACACACACACACACACACACTGTTAACACCACCAGTCACAGAGTGTAGAAATAAACTTTTGTCAATCAGGCATGTATGTTTTGTTTCTGTTTTTCCCCTTAAAGGGATTATAGTTGTCTTAATACAAGACTGCTGCAGACTCTGCATGGTTTACAGTCAGACGTAGATCAGAGGCTGTTAATTACTGAAGCCTGTTTTCATTATAACTACTCTGTCTGTCTGTCACTACCACAGGACTACATTTAACGTATACATCTATGGCCTACATTTTTATGCTTTTCTAATTATAATTCACACTGTGCCTATCCTGTTAGTACGCCTTAAAAAAACAACAGCTGAATATCGTCTTTTAGTCTCAGGGGTGCCACCAAGGGGAGGGCCAGAGGGGGCACTGGCCCTTTTGCCCTCCCCCCAATTATTTCCAACATTTCTCCCCAATGTTGGAAATGTTGGAAATAATTCAAATAGATGTGAGCACAAGAGAGTGGAAGGCATCGAGTTGAAACACAAACTTGATATTTATTCCTGCTTAAAACAGATTGTTATGGATTTCAAAATTTATTTGGTTTTCATATATACGTATTTTCAGTGATATTAACTAGCAGGGAATTATTTAGACATGTAATTCTTTTCTCTCTTTCTTTTTGACATATTTTTTCAAGTAATCTATATTTGACAACAGCACAATAAAAGAAGAAATTCTGTTTTGGTTCTGTTGGTACCCCAATATTTTCAGTAGTTCCCATATGGCCACCCATGTGAAAAAATTCTGGAGGCACCACTGCTTACTCTGTGACCTTGCTCAAAATTGTATAGCTGTTGGCAGATTGGACATGTCATATTGAAATGAACTGACTGCACCTTTGTTTAAAAAACAGCAAAACATTTGTAAGTCACCTGTAAAACTAACCACACCCATCCATCAGCAAGATTGTACCCACATGCTAATTTGCCCTGTTTAGTAAATCCAGCCAAAAGATTTCTCCATATATATATGACCATATGGACTTAACATCATGTATGACGTCTATACAAATGTGTGTAAAGGTTGATGATAATGTGATATAATAGGAACTTACATATCATCATCAGTATCACCAAATCTGACTCATTATTGATGTGAGTACACACAGTACACCAAATCTACAAACCCACACATCCAGGCAGTGGGATGACAGCGCCCGAGAGATTAAATCCATAGGGAAGGCTGAATTACAGCCAGCGCTCATTCCCATCAATACTGTTGAGTCAGAGGAAAGCTTGAAGTTTGATCTTCCTTCGTGATATACATTATCTTCTGTTTTGCACTGCTCCACTGACACCTTGTTTATGTTGAATGAAATGCCAGGTTGAGTGGTGTTGACATTGTCAATCCCCCCTCTCTCATAAAAAATCTGCTGTTATTTGCTTTGCTCTGCACACTGCATCTGATAATGTGTCTTATTTGTCGATGGTGTTTTAGTACAAACATTGTTTCAAACATGCAAATAGTCTGTTCAGCCTAATAGTAAACTATGTTTACTTCTTGTATGCATCATTTGAACTAGGAATTTTTCCCTTCGGCATCCATTGCCTTTTTCATTGCCACCTCTTCCCTGCCAGCATGTTCTCCCTCGCCAGTAACAAAACTAGGCCAGCCGAAGAGAGTAGGCACAGAGCAGTTTGCCGGTGTAGTTGAAATGAGAGATAAAGGCTGAAGTCAAACAGGCGGTGGCAAGGCAGAGCATCGTCGCTTGTTTCCCAAGTTGCATCCGAGAGCTGTCGAGGCGTTCGCTTCCTGCCATGTTTAGCGTTGTGACAGAGCATTTGTAACACCTCCGCCCATGGCTTCCACAACTCTGTCACGTCAGATGAAATCAACTTTCAGAGAGGAGAGAGGTAAAAGAAGAGGTGGTGGAGGAGGGAAAGGGAGGAGGCACATAGAGGAGTCAGAGCAGGATATTTTTCTGCTTAGCGAGGAGATGCTGGCGATGAAAACACTGCACCCCAGTTTCACTATGTATTATTATTGTTGTCAGTCACAAGCAAAAAAAAAAAAAAAAATCTTACTTGTGCCCTGTGTGTGTGTGGACGTGGAGGGAAGTGCAGAATACCTGAACAGGAATCCAAGGGTGAGAATAAACAGGAAAAGCACACTGAGAAGGGAAACAGTGGTTGTGCGTTAAGTGCCTGGGAATTAAACAACCACGGTGTTTATAGATACTGTCCTGAATGAAAATAGCAGACCACTGAGGTGTGTTACAAAAGTTTGCTGTCTGTGTGCTGGAAATGCACAGTTATTTTTAAAACAGGTAACCGGCAAAAACAGAGGAAAAGGACTTTGTTAGCCCATATTGCTCAAAACTAGGAAAATCCCCCAACTAGAATGCCTTGCAGTCTGTTCCCACAAAGACCACAGATATTTGTCTTCATCCTGGCTTCTTTGGAGACCAAAGAAAAATAAGGAAGTATAGAGTCTGTGGTCTGAAGTAGAACATTGATTCTGTAAATCTACTTCTCCCCATGATGAGCAAGAGGATTTCAGCATTGAAGCACGCCTATATTTAATAGTTTTGTAGTATTTATCAAAATAAACCTCACCTGTTCATCTCACCATCCATCTTATTCTACACAGACAGCCTCATTTACACATAGAACACCACAGATGGTAATATATGGTCAGTAACTGAGACCTGAAGATCATCACTGTATTGGGATTTCATTCTAGTGACAGTCAAGTCATAGACACCGGGCACACAATCTCTCAAGTGTAGCTCATAAAATACAAATCAGCTTTTTAATTAAGCATAGCAAAATATTCATGTGTGACTTAACTCGATAGAACAATACAATGAACCTTTATTAGAATTTGAAAGTCATTTACAGATCCTCTTGATCTTTTACTTGTAGCTACAGGTGTTCAGTTATGCAGTTAATCGAGGGCTTATTTTGTTTGGAGAGAAAGGATTTGGGGCGTTCTGTGCTACCTGTGATTACACCTGTGCACCACCAGGGTTTGTTGGTGTACACACACTGTGACGCACAGGAGAAATGTATAAATCAAATCCCATGCTAGAAGTAATTGCGCACATGAATTATATGTGAGGTTCGAGGCTGTCATTCACATACACTTGATTTCATTAATTAATGACCCTCTTTGTGGCTGTACCTAGTAATTTATGAGTCACTTGCAAATGCACACGTGTGGTGCTTTGGGTAAAATGCCATATTGTGCATGTAGGAATCCAACTTCTTAACATCAACATATGTGTTTCTAACCCAAGTAAAGAAATATTCCTCTGGCACAAATATTTCTTCTTTAATGGACATCCTCGGAATTTAAAAATATACGTTGAAATCTGTCTGTGGTTGCACAAATGCAGTTTTGATTGCATACATTTCTGTAGAATTTCATAAATAGTCAAGGACCAAAATAGGGCATTGGAGCCTGCAGTCAGCACTGTTCTTTCATATTACAACCCCAGTCTACAAAAACCTGCTTCTAACACCTTTACAAACAACGAACAGTAGAGCTGGGGGAGATTACTTTATTCTATGTCCCAGATCAGATTGTACACTGTAAGAATTTAGCAGTTACTGTATTTATTAAGAGCTAAAGAAATGGACTAAAAGCTGATGGTGACAGATTCCCAGGACAGTTAGTGAAAATCTGAATGGTGTTTGTTACACAATTCCCACAGAGTTAGGGATTATATTAAAACACATGCACACACACACAGGCACACACACGTACTAAATAAATACACGCACTTTGACTTTGTTCTAGCATCTGTCAGACAGTAGACTTGTCTGAAGTCTACCAATCAGCTCTAACTTAGTGTGACTCTTCCCCTGTAGGGCTGCCAATCAGAGAAGCAGCTCATTAGCGGAGAAGCTGCTTATACTCCACTTGTGCTAAGTTTAAAAAAGCACCTCAGAAGAAGCAGAAGCAAAATGCCTGTCAATGTTCAGTTTTAACTTTTTGATATTTAAATGAATACGAATACTTTATTTGGACATCAACACCTACAGATGGTAAAGTTTTTTCAGATTTTTACATTTTTTAGGCAAGAGATCAGAAAAAAAACATTAAATTTAGCACTCAGACTTTTATGGAGGTCATTCTGGATCATTGATTTGATGGGCAGCGGGGGTTTAAGCCTGAGCTGTTTTGCAAAGGTGTTTTTTTTCGTTTACTTATCCTCCCTTAATCTAGGACTTGACAGCAAATGAGAAACTAATGAGCTGAAGTTAGATACCGTCGCATAAGTTTATGCATAATTGCTAAATTTACTTAACCACTAGAAGGATTGCATTACACCCCAGATGTGCGTTTAGTATTTAACATTTTTATAATGTAATGCAAGAAATGCCATGAATATAAAAGCTTTCCCATCAAGTCACATAAAAAAAAAAATCTGCCCGTTCTGCTAACCACATGACTTACTCTTCAATCGAATCTATTTCCTTTTTTAGGGACAACATGAACAGTAAATATGTGCGTTTATGAGGAATCTTTTGTTAAAATACAGCAGATTTACATTTTAATGTCCTCTGAGTGTAAACAAAGAGTTTCTCCTCCCTGAAGCCCAAACACTACTTGCAGATATCCCTTTCTCTCAGATATTTCTAAGCCTGTTTTTTGGCTACTTAATGAGCACACCCTGTGTGCAGCGATCACAAGATCAGCCACTGCAGCTAATCCCTCTTCAAAGTGGGTTGCAGCCTGAAACCTGTGTGCTTCTGCAGTGTTTGGTACCAGAAATGTACACAAAAAAATTTAACAGGCCACCCCACCCCCCCACCCCCCACCCCCACCCAGCCATACCACCAGTTACAGACACACAAGCACGCATGCAGCACACCCATATCTCTGTATGGTCTCATTAGTTTGAATCTCTTGGTTTAATTAATCACTAGTAGAGAGCTTAATTCATCTATAATTTCAGCAGAGTGGAGTTGATTAGTGTAGTATTTCCCTCTGGCCCTGTTAAGTTTTTGATTTCCTTTTCTGATTTTTTTTCTTACCCTGCTACCCTCCACCCACTGCAGCGTCTCTCTCATCTTTTATAATGGCAGCTCATCAGGAGCTCAGAGACAATCAGCAGGCAGAGCACCCTTGACTCCTTTTTGATGGTTGTGATTACAATGGTGGTGGGTTCTTGAAGTTGCGGTCGTGGAATTAAGTGGATACACTCGTGTTTCATTGTTGCTGGCTGCACGCCGTCACATTTCTCCTTCAGCTTTTTAAATGTATTTATTTTATGGGCTGCTGCCTTTTATTAGCATGACAGGTGATGAGGGAGAAAAGTATGGCAAGTTTTCTAGAGACTTGATCCTTTTGCATGGATGCATCGCTGCTTGTAGTACTGAAGAGTTCTTGTAATTTTGTTTTAATGATGTATGATGATGGACAACTACATGTTTTGGTGTTTGATTTGTTATTTATGGGATTTTTGATGGCTGTCTTTTTTATTGTTGACAGTTCACAGCTGTTTTCTATAGCGCTGAAAGAGGAATTTGTCATGATAGCATACTACTGAGACCACATCTACAAAAACAGCCCCATGGCAAAAGTTGAAAGTGCTGACTACAAAGGGGCACGGACATTTTTAGTGGTTACAACTGCTCACACTAATTTGTGATTAAGGATGAAAATGATTTGTCCAGAAATATTAATTCTTAGTCAAGTGTAAGACTTTCTTTCATTTTTGTAAATATCCTAAGCTGTCAAAGATCATAGGAATAGTGCCAAGTCAATTCCACTGTGTGCTTATGTGTGTCACTACTTTTTTCTGCAATGTTCTGTGTGACTTGCCTTCAAAAAAGCGCGTTTGTGTGTGCGCGCGTGTGTGTGTGTACGCACTTTGCCTGTCAGTGCGTTTGAGTGTCGTGATCCTGTGAGCCGTGAGAGAGGAAAAGGCCCAAGTTCTTTTTCCCAAGAGTCATCTGCCAATCATTTTCTGAGATTCTGTGGTAAGAAAAAAATGGCGGGAAGGGTAAGAGACTGAGAAAGGAGAATAAAGGGGAAAAAGAAAAAGAAGAAAGTATCCCCGTAGAATGACTAAATAGACCTTCAGTGATCTGACACACAGGCCTGGAGCTGCATCCCAACTATGCTCTGCTCTGCACAGTTAAATATCCGC